>NC_086449.1:596956075-597603575 GCF_028390025.1 Pseudophryne corroboree | reverse complement strand
GGCTAGTGGTTCAGCTTCACATGAGGATGGAAGCACTCAGCCTCTCGCTAGAAAAATGAAAAGACTCAAGCTGGCAAAAGCACCACAAAGAACTGTGCGTTCTTCGAAATCCCAAATCCACAAGGAGAGTCCGACTCCAATTGTGTCGGTTGCGATGCCTGACCTTCCCAACACTGGACGTGAAGAGCATGCACCTTCCACCATTTGCACGCCCCCTGCAAGTGCTGGAAGGAGCACCCGCAGTCCAGTTCCTGATAGTCAGATTGAAGATGTCAGTGTTGAAGTACACCAGGATGAGGAGGATATGGGTGTTGCTGGCGCTGGGGAGGAAATTGACCAGGAGGATTCTGATGGTGAGGTGGTTTGTTTAAGTCAGGCACCCGGGGAGACACCTGTTGTCCGTGGGAGGAATAGGGCCATTGACATGCCTGGTCAAAATACCAAAAAAATCAGCTCTTCGGTGTGGAAGTATTTCACCAGAAATGCGGACAACATTTGTCAAGCCGTGTGTTGCCTTTGTCAAGCTGTAATAAGTAGGGGTAAGGATGTTAACCACCTCGGAACATCCTCCCTTATACGTCACCTGCAGCGCATTCATAATAAGTCAGTGACAAGTTCAAAAACTTTGGGTGACAGCGGAAGCAGTCCACTGACCAGTAAATCCCTTCCTCTTGTAACCAAGCTCACGCAAACCTCCCCACCAACTCCCTCATTGTCAATTTCCTCCTTCCCCAGGAATGCCAATAGTCCTGCAGGCCATGTCACTGGCAATTCTGACGATTCCTCTCCTGCCTGGGATTCCTCCGATGCATCCTTGCGTGTAACGCCTACTGCTGCTGGCGCTGCTGTTGTTGCTGCTGGGAGTCGATGGTCATCCCAGAGGGGAAGTCGTAAGCCCACTTGTACTACTTCCAGTAAGCAATTGACTGTCCAACAGTCCTTTGCGAGGAAGATGAAATATCACAGCAGTCATCCTGCTGCAAAGCGGATAACTGAGGCCTTGACAACTATGTTGGTGTTAGACGTGCGTCCGGTATCCGCCGTTAGTTCACAGGGAACTAGACAATTTCTTGAGGTAGTGTGCCCCCGTTACCAAATACCATCTAGGTTCCACTTTTCTAGGCAGGCGATACCGATAATGTACACGGACGTCAGAAAAAGACTCACCAGTGTCCTAAAAAATGCAGTTGTACCCAATGTCCACTTAACCACGGACATGTGGACAAGTGGAGCAGGGCAGGGTCAGGACTATATGACTGTGACAGCCCACTGGGTAGATGTATGGACTCCCGCCGCAAGAACAGCAGCGGCGGCACCAGTAGCAGCATCTCGCAAACGCCAACTCTTTCCTAGGCAGGCTACGCTTTGTATCACCGCTTTCCAGAATACGCACACAGCTGAAAACCTCTTACGGCAACTGAGGAAGATCATCGCGGAATGGCTTACCCCAATTGGACTCTCCTGTGGATTTGTGGCATCGGACAACGCCAGCAATATTGTGTGTGCATTAAATATGGGCAAATTCCAGCACGTCCCATGTTTTGCACATACCTTGAATTTGGTGGTGCAGAATTTTTTAAAAAACGACAGGGGCGTGCAAGAGATGCTGTCGGTGGCCAGAAGAATTGCGGGACACTTTCGGCGTACAGGCACCACGTACAGAAGACTGGAGCACCATCAAAAACAACTGAACCTGCCCTGCCATCATCTGAAGCAAGAAGTGGTAACGAGGTGGAATTCAACCCTCTATATGCTTCAGAGGTTGGAGGAGCAGCAAAAGGCCATTCAAGCCTATACAATTGAGCACGATATAGGAGGTGGAATGCACCTGTCTCAAGCGCAGTGGAGAATGATTTCAACATTGTGCAAGGTTCTGATGCCCTTTGAACTTGCCACACGTGAAGTCAGTTCAGACACTGCCAGCCTGAGTCAGGTCATTCCCCTCATCAGGCTTTTGCAGAAGAAGCTGGAGACATTGAAGGAGGAGCTAACACGGAGCGATTCCGCTAGGTATGTGGGACTTGTGGATGGAGCCCTTAATTCGCTTAACAAGGATTCACGGGTGGTCAATCTGTTGAAATCAGAGCACTACATTTTGGCCACCGTGCTCGATCCTAGATTTAAAGCCTACCTTGGATCTCTCTTTCCGGCAGACACAAGTCTGCTGGGGTTCAAAGACCTGCTGGTGACAAAATTGTCAAGTCAAGCGGAACGCGACCTGTCAACATCTCCTCCTTCACATTCTCCCGCAATTGGGGGTGCGAGGAAAAGGCTCAGAATTCCGAGCCCACCCGCTGGCGGTGATGCAGGGCAGTCTGGAGCGACTGCTGATGCTGACATCTGGTCCGGACTGAAGGACCTGACAACGATTACGGACATGTCGTCTACTGTCACTGCATATGATTCTCTCACCATTGAAAGAATGGTGGAGGATTATATGAGTGACCGCATCCAAGTAGGCACGTCACACAGTCCGTACTTATACTGGCAGGAAAAAGAGGCAATTTGGAGGCCCTTGCACAAACTGGCTTTATTCTACCTAAGTTGCCCTCCCACAAGTGTGTACTCCGAAAGAGTGTTTAGTGCCGCCGCTCACCTTGTCAGCAATCGGCGTACGAGCTTACATCCAGAAAATGTGGAGAAGATGATGTTCATTAAAATGAATTATAATCAATTCCTCCGTGGAGACATTCACCAGCAGCAATTGCCTCCACAAAGTACACAGGGAGCTGAGATGGTGGATTCCAGTGGGGACGAATTGATAATCTGTGAGGAGGGGGATGTACAAGGTGATATATCGGAGGATGATGATGAGGTGGAGATCGTGCCTCTGTAGAGCCAGTTTGTGCAAGGAGCGATTAATTGCTTCTTTTTTGGTGGGGGTCCAAACCAACCCGTCATTTCAGTCACAGTCGTGTGGCAGACCCTGTCACTGAAATGATGGGTTGGTTAAAGTGTGCATGTCCTGTTTATACAACATAAGGGTGGGTGGGAGGGCCCAAGGACAATTCCATCTTGCACCTCTTTTTTCTTTAATTTTTCTTAATTTAATTAATTAATTTTTCTTAATTTAATTTTTTGCGTCATGTGCTGTTTGGGGAGGGTTTTTTGGAAGGGACATCCTGCGTGACACTGCAGTGCCACTCCTAGATGGGCCAGGTGTTTGTGTCGGCCACTAGGGTCGCTTATCTTACACAGCTACCTCATTGCGCCTCTTTTTTTCTTTGCGTCATGTGCTGTTTGGGGAGGGTTTTTTGGAAGGGACATCCTGCGTGACACTGCAGTGCCACTCCTAGATGGGCCCGGTGTTTGTGTCGGCCACTAGGGTCGCTTAGCTTACTCACACAGCTACCTCATTGCACCTCTTTTTTTCTTTGCGTCATGTGCTGTTTGGGGAGGGTTTTTTGGAAGGGACATCCTGCGTGACACTGCAGTGCCACTCCTAGATGGGCCCGGTGTTTGTGTCGGCCACTAGGGTCGCTTAGCTTACTCACACAGCTACCTCATTGCACCTCTTTTTTTCTTTGCGTCATGTGCTGTTTGGGGAGGGTTTTTTGGAAGGGACATCCTGCGTGACACTGCAGTGCCACTCCTAGATGGGCCCGGTGTTTGTGTCGGCCACTAGGGTCACTTATCTTACTCACACAGCTACCTCATTGTGCCTCTTTTTTTATTTGCGTCATGTGCTGTTTGGGGAGGGTTTTTTGGAAGGGACATCCTGCGTGACACTGCAGTGCCACTCCTAGATGGGCCCGGTGTTTGTGTCGGCCACTAGGGTCGCTTAGCTTACTCACACAGCTACCTCATTGCGCCTCTTTTTTTCTTTGCGTCATGTGCTGTTTGGGGACGGTTTTTTGGAAGGGACATCCTGCGTGACACTGCAGTGCCACTCCTAGATGGGCCCGGTGTTTGTGTCGGCCACTAGGGTCGCTTAGCTTACTCACACAGCTACCTCATTGCACCTCTTTTTTTCTTTGCGTCATGTGCTGTTTGGGGAGGGTTTTTTGGAAGGGACATCCTGCGTGACACTGCAGTGCCACTCCTAGATGGGCCCGGTGTTTGTGTCGGCCACTAGGGTCGCTTAGCTTACTCACACAGCTACCTCATTGCGCCTCTTTTTTTCTTTGCGTCATGTGCTGTTTGGGGAGGGTTTTTTGGAAGGGACATCCTGCGTGACACTGCAGTGCCACTCCTAGATGGGCCCGGTGTTTGTGTCGGCCACTAGGGTCGCTTAGCTTACTCACACAGCTACCTCATTGCGCCTCTTTTTTTCTTTGCGTCATGTGCTGTTTGGGGAGGGTTTTTTGGAAGGGACATCCTGCGTGACACTGCAGTGCCACTCCTAGATGGGCCCGGTGTTTGTGTCGGCCACTAGGGTCGCTTATCTTACTCACACAGCTACCTCATTGCGCCTCTTTTTTTCTTTGCGTCATGTGCTGTTTGGGGAGGGTTTTTTGGAAGGGACATCCTGCGTGACACTGCAGTGCCACTCCTAGATGGGCCCGGTGTTTGTGTCGGCCACTAGGGTCGCTTATCTTACTCACACAGCTACCTCATTGCGCCTCTTTTTTTCTTTGCGTCATGTGCTGTTTGGGGAGGGTTTTTTGGAAGGGACATCCTGCGTGACACTGCAGTGCCACTCCTAGATGGGCCAGGTGTTTGTGTCGGCCACTAGGGTCGCTTAGCTTAGTCATCCAGCGACCTCGGTGCAAATTTTAGGACTAAAAATAATATTGTGAGGTGTGAGGTATTCAGAATAGACTGAAAATGAGTGTAAATTATGGTTTTTGAGGTTAATAATACTTTGGGATCAAAATGACCCCCAAATTCTATGATTTAAGCTGTTTTTTAGTGTTTTTTGAAAAAAACACCGAATCCAAAACACACCCGAATCCGACAAAAAAAAAATCGGTGAGGTTTTGCCAAAACGCGGTCGAACCCAAAACACGGCCGTGGAACCGAACCCAATACCAAAACACAAAACCCGAAAAATTTCCGGTGCACATCTCTACAAAACACGTGACATCCGATAGCTAATAAGGAGATTAAGTTAAATCCGAGTAAATCCAAGTATAACCAAACCCGCTCATCTCTACTAAAAATGTTAGTATGCAGCTTATTTTTTTCAGTTGCAGTTATTTAACAGTTCTAAGTAAAGATTGGAACATACTGTAGATCCACTATTTTTACAGTGTGCTGATCAGGACTAAAATGAAGCATTACAACTATAAATGAACATAATATTTATAGACTTTGGAAATATACCATAAATTATTATGAAAAAAAATGCAAGTTTTACATTTACTGGGAATAATAGACTAATTTAAGAAATATCAAAATACGTGTACAGTACATAGTGGATGCAGTATTAAAACTAAAATCTTAGAAATACAGAGTTATTTCTGAATATATAAAATCTAATTTGTTTTGTTCTTGAAGTTACTTTAGTGGGCTTAATTTTTACAATCCGTAAAATACATGCAAGCATATAAATATAATTTTGTCAGGCTTTTTTGTTTTATGTAGTAGAGCAGGAAACTCGTGCAATCTCAAGGAGAACATACAAACTCCACACAAATTGGTCATGACAGGTAACTGAATACATGACCTCAGTGCTGTGAAGAAATTATGCTAACTGCTGCACAATGCATTCTTCATTTTGGAAATTAAGTATTTTGTATATGTGCATAAAGTCAGATACATTTTTGTAGATATACTACTTTACATTTCATTTAGAATTTAAAATTGCAGTCATCTTTTTAGAGTCAAACTTTTTGTTTCTTATTCCACAAATGACACAATTTATGGCATTGTAGTTATTATGTGACTTGCGCATTCAATTATATTATTTTTTAAAATATGTACTAAAATGTTCTCTCTATTTTACTTATTGCAATATCTTTATTTTTAGGCAAATAATAATGCAGCCCTGTTTCAGGCTTTCCTGCAAAAAGTGAATGTACTTCTGGTAAGATAATGGACTGTTTGCTCTACTATCTATATGTTATTTGTTGGAGATGTTACTTCTGCTATTGTTGTTTTGAGTTTTATTCATTTTGCAAAATCAGTGAAAAGCCTCTCACATTGTACTAGAGATGCTATGATGTGACTTTATCCACACGAAAATTGTCATAACTCACATACAAAGTCACAGATGAGGCACAATGAATACTGGCATGGAGAAAAGCCAAAACTTCTCATTATGTTCATATGTGCCACAACTGCATTTGTGGCACATATAAACAAATGTTGCCTACCCCATTTATCATCTTACATGCACAATGCAGTTTAGTCGCTTCTATGTGTTTTCATTTTGTATATAAATTCACATTTTGAGCTAAAACGATACTCAGTATAGCCAAGTTACACAGGACCTATCACGCCGAGAGGGGCTATTTGGTGTGGCTGAAGCTACAGTAACTAAGGTCACATAGTTACTGTAGCTTCAGCCACACCAAATAGCCCCTCTCGGCTATTTGGGAGCAGATCTAGCAGATCTTTGCTCAAATCTGGTTACATTTAATGTTAAGTTGTTTTTTTTAACTATATAAATCTAAATAATTATAATTTTTGCAGGACCATATAGTTCACACACTGATGTTAAAGCATGTAGTTGGCTGTTAATATTTATATATTTACTCAAATTCATTAAATATAATTTCATTTTATTTTATTCAGGGAAAAGTTGGCTGCACTATTGATAATATTCTTGGCACAAATGTGGTAAGGAATCTATTTCAATTATCCTGGAATTAACAGGTCATGAACATATTCATTTAATTTTGAATACTGTATTTGTGTATAAACACTCTTTAGACCATATTTAATATGTACTATATTTGGAAAGAAATTCAACCCCTTTGCCCATTTCTCCATGCAGAAAGCATTACATAATAATATTATTCCTGTATGTACCGTAAGTAATCTGATTTAGTTTCAGTCACACCACATAATGTACTACAGTATGTTATGCTCATCACCTTCCTCATGAGAAAGTGGACTGTGTGGAGGAAACTACCCAGGAGGAGTTTTAGATGGGGTTTACAATGATAGAGCTTGAGTAATGATATCAGCAAGTTTGAAGAGACATATTAGGGCTTTTTAGTTTTATATTTGTGATTTTTTTGACTGATCTCAGACGTCATTTAATTACTGATTTCAGATTGTGATATACTATATGTTGTGGTATATAAAACAAATTAAATAATGCAAGGTTAGGGCTAGTTGCTGCTTATTAATATACAATGGTCATTAATATAAATATATCACCCATATAGTCACCAAATTTTTATACAAACAGGCTAATAGGTATGTTTCCCTATGATTGACAAAATACATTATTTAGCACCAAAAAAACACATTTCTTCAAGTCCGTCTACATGTAATATATAGAACACATGAAAATTCTGAGTTATAATACTTAGATGTAATGCTATATTTCATATTGCCTATGTTACCATTTTTATGTCACATGTATACCTGAGTGTCAAACCAATAGGTTATTTTACTCATAGCATAAACCTTTTTTAATAAAATAAGGTTGAGGCCCTGGATTGCTGAAGCACTGGGGCATATAATAGTAGAGAAAGCATTCTACATAGGCAATAAAGTTATACACAGTATTTGAATTGTAGATTATATGATATTGACTGTAAATATACTTTCTTCAATGTATGATGAGTGAGACTACAATTACCATAGTGGATCACAAAACAGAAAAGAACAACAATTTATAAGGGATCTGTATCCAATCTCTTAATGGGGATTACCGCCTCTTCACTATATACAGTATATTTCATCATTTACGGTGCAGAAATTACAAAAAATAGAAACCTCAAGCTAAAAAGTTTTAAGTGACAAGCCTTATGTGTATGTGAAGCAAAATATCAGAATAAAGCTTTGTTTCCATTATATACATCTAACATAGATTCTACCTTTCATCTTACAGATAGTTACACTTAACAATGCAGAGCAGATTGGTGACCAAGTTGCACAAGTCTTATTCCAGTTTGTGGTAAGAAAATAACTACGGATATGTGTTGGTCTATGGGCCACAAACCAATGTTGGAGGAAAAACTTACACACAGAGAGAAAGAAATACAAATAGATATTACAAAATAATCAAAATAAAATTGTAACTAGATGAGAATATCCAAAATGAATAGTAAATACAAAATTAAATATCAGCTACACAATTGCACTGACATTGGCAGGGGAAAGAACATAATACATTCTAAAAATATTATAATCACCAGCATGATTCGAATATATTTATGCCATACTGTACATATCTTGGTGATGAAATGCAGCTCCTTTGCAGGTCAAGAACACATGCAAAGTTGTATGTATTTCCAAAATTGTCATACTCAACATTGTTGCATGACTGCAAACAATATATGATTCAGGCTTGGAATATCAATTCTGTAACCTGTACATTCATGGACACATAACATACCAGATAATATTACTATAGACAGATTTTATCTGTTCTTACAGATATCATCCATGCATGTCATCACAGTCAGGCTATACACTCTGATAATAACTGCACTGTATAATGCATTAAGAAAATAGCATTACAAAGTAACACCAATGCATAATCAGTTAACCAATCAGTAAGAAACATGATTATTTATCAGATATAAAAATACACTCAATCTAGGTACATAACCTAACCTTTTTTTATACTACAGCATCCATTAACCACATGCCTGGCATGGTCGCATCAGATGCAACCATGCCTGCAAGTGCTCTATCTGACCTGGTTGCACAGGATGCGACCAGTCAGATAGAGAGTGTTGGCAGTGGCAGGAAAGAGAAACTTCCCTCCACTGCTTCTGTCAGAGGGACCGGAAGGTCCCTCTGCCTCCCTGTACTCTCCCCCTGTGGCTGCCGTGCTGCCGATCACTGCTGATCAGTCAGCATGGCAGGATCCCCACCCCCCTCCAGTGGCTGCAGACAATGGCAGCAGCTGGGGAGTGTAAATTAACCCTCCCAAGCCACCCTCAGACCCCCCCCTGTATACCTGGAGACTGTCCTGGCTTTTAAAATGAAAGCCACGATAGTCGCGATGTTCCCGACGTTCACATGGTCTCGATGTTTTGATGTTTGGGGGAAAAATATTTTTAAAAATAAAATATTTTTTTTTTCTTTTTTTGAACTAAAATCATATGGGATAGGGTTAAATTCATTTTCTTCACCTAATTCACTCATAAAAAAACCCGACAATTTTGGAGCAGTTTTTGGTGAAATAAATCATCAGTTAAGTGGCTGCCATCGACCCTTTTGCAATAAAATTTTGTCTTGATCACTCCTCTCAGTGTATAATTGTGGACTATATTTCCTTAAATAAATTACCTTAAGCTATTATGATACTCCTGATATCAAAGGACTAATGGAATTTTCATTCCAAGTTTTAAGGTATTATTAAGTTCTCCCATTCTAAACTTAAGCGTATTTATCCATAATTGATTTATTACATGGGCATATCATATTCTAAATGGCACAATAAAGATATATTGTTCTGTCCTATTAAATAAAAGCAACATAAACATTTCTAGCTGAAGTTATTCTGCTGCACTCTTCATAGTAGTCACATTTTAAGCAGTTTCAGTGCAAAATTAAAAACCACTTAACCGGCATGGTCAGATTTCATGCAACTGCGCCGTCCCACCCTGTCCCCCCATTTTTGATGAGTAGATCCATTCTGCAGATGTGCATAATATAATGTTTAAATATTTTAAAAAATACTTTTTCAACTTTATTAAATAAAATAAATTTTAAAAACAATGTAATTAACGCTTTTGAAGGGAAAAATCGTCAGTTAAGTGGTTTTAAAGGAGCAATTGTATTGAATACAAAACATGCCTGCTTTTAATTACCCCTTGAAATTCAATGTTGAAAACTGCAGAAGACATGGCATCTTTGAAAAGCATCACATAGTAAATTTAGCCCTTTATTTCAGTTTCAAATACTGTACATGTGCAAAATGTATAAGGCAGTGGTTCTCAAACTGTGTGCCTAGGCACCCTGGGGTGCCTTGGGACACTTGCAGGGGTGCCTTGGATTGGTGATCCAGGACCAATTCAAATTATTTATGGTCAATGTAATAGGCTATACCAGTGGTGGCTGTCACTCATAGGCTATGTGGTTAAACAGAAGCAAATCTTATCCCTCACCAAACAACTGAACCTAAGGATGACATATAAACACAATTCACTTAATTTGATACGTCTTTCAAAATTTCTCAATAAGAAACTTTTGTCATAGAGGTACCATGAAAAAAGTGTGATGTTCTAAGACGCCGTGATTCTAAAAAGTTTGGGAATCACTGCATAGGCAATGTTCACCAAATGTGTATATATATACTGCATATCCACAATGTTTCAGGCTTTAATCACCCTTTGTGCTGCTTGGCAAAGGGTGATTAAATCCTGAAACACTGCAGATATGCAGATGTAATGACTCTTTATTGAAAAGTCCAGTGAGTGCCTTATACATGGGAGAAATGTGAATTTATTACAAAGAGCACCTCGGCAGCTGTTGAAAGAAGGGGAAGTGCATTTATATATGGCAGGCTAACAATGAAAATACTTAATGGCTACACATCATCATAAATACTTTGCAATGTGTTAAGTGCGTTATGGTAATATATTGCCTGCATCCCTGTTACTGCTATTACGGTATGTGAAGTGTCAAATGTTTATATATATGTACAGTAAGTACAATACACAAGTGATCATAACATTTGAAATAATAATATTGTTAGAGTAACATATTCTCATTATATCACTACTTTGTTGAACCTGCATTTCTGTGACTTGCGACCTATAGATTCATGCTTTTATATTGTTATGAAATTTCCTGGTGACTTATAATATCCTTTATATTAGGAAGTGTATTATCCTTTATATAACAAAATCATTGTGCAATTCTTATGTAATTTCTTGGTTCTTTTCTTATATTAGAATGGCATCATTGCAAAAGTGGTTAAAATTCTGGTAAGCAGAGCATTACTATACATGATCTATTTATTGTATTTATTATATATAGTTCTACTGTCTACTCTTCCTTATCTAAAACGCCTATTTTTTTTGCTTTTTCCACACATTACTTGAAATGTAATTTTTATTTCATGACGTTACAAACTTACTGGCTGCAAGTTAGTGTTTGACTACTTAGCACTCACTTCAGCTGATGAAGGATGGCAGGGTATTTTAGCACTTGTTCAATATAAGGTTGCTGAGATATAGTTATTTTTCTCAAAAACAGACTTGAAGACATTAAATAGCATAAGAATTACAATTATGTCAGGAATATCTTTTTGCTTTCTTCTTCTAAATTAATGGCTATACTGTAGTCTTCAAATCACCACAACACTTTTTTTATTAACCAAAGTAGCCAGCCCAACAGAATGTGTATGGACTGGAGTTACAGTGATATACACCATTATTGAGCCTACAGTACATTAGTATAATAATACAAGGCATAAAAAAACTAATTATTTTATTTATTAACAGTTTCTTATATAGCGCAGAATATTCCATAGCGCTTTACAATTAAAACAACAGTAATAGAACAAAACTGGGTAATAACAGACAGACATAGAGGTAGGAAGGCCCTACTCGCAAGCTTGCAATCTATAGGGATATAGGCATTGATACACAAGGATAGATGCTACCTATTGCATAATGGTCCACCAGATTGCTAGGTTCTTAATGGGTTGTATGATATGATCACCCAGGTAAAAACTATTTAGCAGTCATGCGCAATAAAATCAGATGGGCAGCCACAGAGCGCACAATATAGTGTGTATCCCACACACCGCTGGAGCAATTTGGAAAGAAAAAATAATTGTGTTCAAGCCGAGCGCCCCTCAGATATCACATATCAACAAGAACTATACACTGGAATGACATGAAAAAAATAAAATAAAATTACCATATTGGGTGTAATTGTCCTCAATGAATGTAGACAGTGATTAGATGAGCAAAACAATATCTATCCCAGCAGTGGCGCCAGGAGGTGAAAGTCGGGAAGTGTCCCCTCCCTGGATTTCTGATACATTTTAATGAATTGATACATGCTGCAGTCTATTAGGGTACCCACATGCACACACATGTATACACACACACACACACACACACACACACACACACACACACACACATGCTGGGTGTGATACACTTTACCAGCATTTGGGATGCCAGGGGTCAGAAGACTGACTGCAGCATCCCAAAGGGAAGAAACTAACCCAAACTCTCCCCGGGGGTGCCTAAACCTAAACCCTACCCTCCCCTGCAACCTAACACTAGCCCTCCCCAGGGGTGCCTAAATCCAACCCCCTCCTAGCAGCCTAAACCTATCTTCTTCCCCCCCCGCAGCCTAACCCTAACCCTCCCCGGGGGTACCTAAAGCCCACACAGGCTAACGGTACAGTGGGGCACATACTTATGATTGAGTTGCCAGGTGTCGGTATACTGGCTTCGGCATTCCTGCTTATGTCGGAGTTATGGCACTGGCATTTTGGCTGCAGGTCAGGATTCCGGTGGCGGAGTTCTGACTGCCAGCATCCTATATTTACATACTACATAAACACACACACGTACTCAGAGATGTAATAGACTAGTTACTAGTATAATATATTACACATGTACAATATATACATACATATACATCTGTTTGTGTGTTGTATATACACACACACAAAAAAAATATATGTTCAGGACATAACAGTGCAGAGGGGTAGCCTAGTAAGTGCTGCAGAGTACCCTGTTACTAGATGTAGACACACCTGTCAGGGGCAGGCTGCACCATGCAGTGAGGGTACTTTTCTTCTCCAGTGAGTCAGTCCTACAGGTACCATGCAGGTTCTTTTCCCAGGGAGCCACAGTTGCCGCCTCTGCTCTCTGTCGGGAGCCACAGCCTTCAGTACCCTGGGAACCACCGCCTCTGCCCTCTGCTGGAAGCCGCTGCATCTGTCCCCTGGGACCTGCCACCTCTGCCCTCTGCTGGAAGCCACTGCATCTGTCCCCAGGACCCACCGCCTATGCCCTCTGCTGGGAGCTGCAGCCTCTGTGCCCTGGGATCTGCTGCCTCTGCCCCTCTGCCAGAAGCCGCTGCATCTGTCCCTGGGATGCGCCACCTCTGCCCTCTGCGGGAAGTCACAGCCTCTGTGCCCTGGCACCCACCACCTCTGCCCTCCACCAGGAGCTGCATCCTCTGTGCCCTGGGACACACCACCTCTGCACTCCGCTGGAAGCCGCTGCATCTGTCCCCTGGGACCCTCTGCATAAGTGAATAATGAGAACAGATCAGGAAGGGAGCTCCAGGTGAATAGCAGGCTACGGGGACAATGAAGGAAGTGCCCCCTTCAAGTCTGATGCCTGGCAGAGTATGACTCCATCGTCTCTGGCAGCTCCACCTGTTTATCCCAGGATGATTTAGGATCACTTTTGTGAACCTGAAAGATAAGTGTCTCTTTTCCCTAAATAAATGAGGTAAAGAAAGAGACACCAAAAGCACAGACTATAGTGCAGTAGAATTAAAAGTGAAAGAGGAATTTAATTTCTACAAATTGCACTCACAAACATCATGAATAAAAACAGCATATAACATAATCTTCCATACGACCACACAGCTTGTCTCACTCAGGGGGAGTCCCGTTTCAACAGAGAACCTAGAAGTGGATGGTTTCACAATTTGGAACACATTCAGGATGATGCTGCCCCACAGAGAAATATGCCGGTCTGAGGAGTTCACCACAGAAAATAAAACGGGAGCCACGCTTAACACATTTCATATGTAATGTCCTTCATCAGAAGTGTGGCTCCATGCCTCAAAGTATCCGTTTTTATACCCCATACTCAAGGGTTTTTAGGTGAAGTCCATTCCTGCCAATTGGCGCTTCTCCAGTAGCGTGCATGTGCAGTTGATCCGGATCTGGATCTGGAAATTCATAGGCTTGTCTGAAGAGGTGAGTTTTCAGGGAACGTTTAAACGTTTTGAGACTATAGGTGAGTCTTATTGTGCATGGGAGGGCATTACACAGAGTGGGTGAAGCCAGGATAAAGTCCTGTAATTTTGAGTGTGAACAAGTAATACATGTGGATGAGAGACACAGATCTTGTGCAGAGTGGAGAGATCGGGTTGGGAGATATTTTGAGATGAGTGAAGAGATGTATGTTGGTACAGTTTGGTTAATATCCTTGTACGTAAGTAAAAGTATTTTATATTTAATATGGTAGAATACAGGTAACCAATGGAGGGACTGTCAGAGTGGATCTGCAGATGATAAATGTCTAGCGAGGAAGATTAGCCTCGCAGCTGCATTCAAAATTGATTGTAGTGGTTGGAGTCTGTGTTTGGGAAGACCAATCAGGAGGCTATTACAATAATCAATGCGGGAGATAATGAGAGCATTGATTAGAGTTTTTGTTGTGTCTTGTGTAAGATATGGTTGTATTTAGGATATGTTTCTTAGATGTATGTAACATGATCTTGAAACAGATTGAATGTGGGGAACAAAGGACAGTTCAGAGTCAAGAATGAAACCTAGGTCGCAAGCTTGTGGGGGTAGGGATGATTGCCGAATTATCAACAGTTATAGAGATATCAGGTTGGTAAATACTATTGGCCAATGGAAATATAAATAATTCTGTTTTGGAAATATTAAGTTTGTGGTGGCGAGATGTCATTCAAGATGAAATGGCAGAAAGGCATTTAGTGACAGATGGTGACAAATCTGGGGAGGATAGGTAGATTTGAGTATCATCTGCATACAGTTGATACTGAAATCCAAAAGAGTTGATTAGTTTGCCAAGATATGTGGTATAGATAGAAAAAAGCAGAGGACCTAAGACTGAGCCTTGTGGTACTCCAACTGAGATAGGTAGCAAAGAGGAGGTGGAATCAGAGAAACAAACACTGAAGGAGTGATTATATAAGTAGGATGAAAACCAAGAAAGGGCTGTGTCCTGAAGACCTAGAGATTGTAGTTTTTGTATGAGAAGAAAGTAGTCAACAGTGTCAACAGCAGCATAGAGATCAAGGAGAATAAGTAGTGAGTAATGGCCTTTAGATTTTTAAGTGACCAAATCATTCACTACCTTAGTCAGTGCTGTGGAGTGTTGGGCATGAAATCCTGAATGAAATGGGACCAGTAAGCTGTATGAGTTAAGAAAGTGCGTGAGGCGAGTGTAGGCAAGTCTCTCAAGTAGCTTGGAGGGGCATGGGAACTGAGAGATGGGACGGTAGTTTGAGAGAGAGAGTTAGGGTTAGAATTTTTTTTTTTCAGAATGGGAGTAATCACTCCATGCTTGTACAGAGAAGGAAAGATACCAGTAGACAGAGAGAGATTACAGATTTTAGTTAAGGTTGGGATGAGCACAGCAGACAGATTTTTACTTTTTTTGAGGGTACAGAGTCAAGGGGAGAGGTAGTAGAGTAGGCAGATGAAAAGAGTTCAGATACTTCATCTTCACTTTGTGGGATCAAATGAAGAGAAGGTGTTAGAGGGTTCAGGTAGGGAATTGAGCCGGTCACTGGTTGTGGAAGAGCATACCATTTAATTTCGGATGTTATCATTAATTAATTAAGTAGCAAAATTCAAAGACTGGGCCATAATTGATCAGTACAGATCTCTTCTGAGTGCTTAAACATACTATTGGCTTAATATGTTTATTTATTATTATTAACATTTGGGTGTATTTATTAAGTTGAGAAAATCCTTTTCTAAGGTGTTTTCACTGTACAAAGATTTTTATCTACTTTCAAAGTTTGAAATTAAAGAAATCAGACAGCGCAAATGTGCACAAATCTAACATACTGTACAATGACAGTGATTACCCATTTACACACTGCAATGCTGTAAGTAGGAGAGTAGTCAGTAACTGAAAAACAGGGTAGTGTTGGAAAAAGGTTATTTGATATTAGACAATCCATTTACAAAATGTTACATAATGGGTTTTACAATTTGTATTAACCTTTCATGGAAATATTTGTAGAATAATACACAGAAATTAGCTTTGAGACCTGCATATAATATAATTGGTTTAAATAATAATATTAATAAATGCAACAAAACGCTAGTAATATTATCATACATTTTATAAACAGTATAATACTTTTTTATGCTTTCCTACTTTTGAAATGTTTATGAGAAGTGATTATTCATATGTTGTTTTTTTCCCCTTTTTTAGGATGACATTCCATTTCTGAGTGACATAATCGTATGTAATTAAACATTCTCCACATCATTTAGTGGTATTTAAAAAGCCAGTTAGAAAGTGGGGGGTTAAATAGGTGAACAGATTTTAGATGGAAGCAGAGGTGGGCCTGGACAGGGGGCAGTCTGACATTTGTCCCATGGATTGTTAGAGTTCTGAGTTCAAGTTTTTCTGCATTTACATGCCTGTCAGCTGGGAGACATGCAGAAGATACTCCATTGACACTCCAATGGTGTTTATAACAGAATCATAGTAGCCTGTCAGCATCCTATGCCTGCTACTCATCTGCCACATTCAATCAATGAGTGACCATGCTATTACCGGGCATGGCAGGCTTCAGTATTAATTAAATCTTAAAAAGGAAGAATTATGTTTAAAAAGTAAAAAAAAACAACTTAAGTAGCAATTTAGATATTGTCAGGTATTTATGAAAAGGTCCAGTACTAAACTGTACTTCAAATGCTAAAGATTACTAAAGGGTTTAATAATGTATTATTGTTTTATTTATTTAAAAGATCAACAAACAAATTATATGGTTATCAATGTGCAAATCTAGCAAGTAAACAATAAAAGGAAAAATAAATTAAATTATACATTATGAGAACATGGCATACACCTATTGACCCCATTTGTTATAAAAGTTAATAACACCTTTATTAATCTGTGGCAAAGTAGATCTTCTGTCAAAGGATTGCAATCATAAATTAAAAGTAAAGTCCAGGTAAAGATCATTTTGTCCCTCCAGGTTTATGTTGGGAGGTATGGATTGTCTATATTAATTTTAAACTAATGGAATACATTATATTAATCTAATAGTTTAATAATGCCTGGATATTATATATAGTATAATATATTGTTAAGAATATTAACAGGGATGTCTTTTTTTTTAGTATGTAATAAATTCATTACTGTTGCAAAAAAAACAAAAATAATGCAAAGACAAACTATTAGTTTGTAGATGGAAGGGGTCAGTTCCTAATTTACATTATAAACACTTTTTTGTAGCTGGATATACTGTACATTGGTAGTACAAAGCATCATTTCCAAAATAAATGGGTATAGAAAGGAAACATTGCACCATAATAATTTTTCATGTAGCAATATATTTTATGAATGAGCAGTAATAAACAATGTATAAGTGTAAATTATTTTAAATGTTTTTTCTACCACAGAATGACAAAAATCTTGTTACTGACATCCAGACCCTTGCATGTGGAGCGATGGTAAGAAAACTGTTAAGTGTAATTATATTCTCATTCTTTTCAGCAAAGCCTTTCTCTGAATCTGAAGGATAAATAATGGGACATCTCAGAGCTATCAACTAACAATGATTATCTTAGTATTACATTAATAACAAAAGTCAGACTGACTTAGCTACAGTAATGTCTCTACATCTGTACTGATTGTATTACACCAAAGATGAACAAATAAGGGCAAATGCTGGAGAGCTAAGTGTTGCTCATCCACGATTACATTACATTGAGAAAAAGAATTGCATTAATCATAAAATAACGAAACAAAATGACACTTCTATAATTATATTTTTACGTATGTATTGTTCTAATATTTGTGTACAGTTTCCAACAGCTTAATATGTAACAAAAGTGACACAATAATATTCCAGCAATGGACCATCAACCCACTCATAAAGTATTTTTCAAGCCTGATTACATTGAAACAATAATAATTATTCATATTTCTACAGAACAATAATACAATTCTCATTATAGCAGCAAACTCCAGAGCTAGTGGTTTGTAATGTATGATGCCGTTGTCATGCTCCAAGTACTGTATTTATTAAAAGCCACAATAATATCTCCCTAAGGTAATTTATGTATAAAGTAAATCTACTGCTTAAACTTTCTTTTACTTTTAAGGTCATATTTGCTGCACTGACCTTGAATCGAGAATACTGTATGTGACCCTTTCAAGGTCTGGGCTCCAGGCATTGCTCAAAAGACTCTAGATAGACCTTGAACAGAGCACAAAACTATAATACTATTTGAAATACTTGTTATTTCATAAGCTTCAGTTTATACTGTTGCCTTTATAATTGCTTGTCATGCAAAGTTTTTCTTTTCCACCTTTTCTAGGAAGAGGTCATTCAAGATGTGGACAAGATCCTGGTAAGGAAACATTTCATGTTTAGTGTTACAGTATATCTTTCCTCACTTTTTTTAAATGATCAATGTGCTTGAATAGAAACATACAAATCCACCTCTATAAATAATCCAAAAGAATCCAAACAGAATTTCAAGCTACATATGACACTGTCCAATACAATACACTGATACAATTGATAACAAGAAACATAAGTACACACAAGTACAGACAGTATATGAATTCATATAGACACAAAATTAATGTGTGCAGTTAGAATAATTATGTAGACAAGATTGAGCATAGAGGACTCATATAAGCCCATACAAGCCTAGAATATATAGGGGATATTGCTGTTAGGGATGGCATTCAGGAATCCTGAATGTGACATCAAAAAGTAGTGATCAGTTTGAAGGTCACATGGTAATCATTAGCAAAACAAAGAAGATGGGAGGGAGCATGTGAAAAAATGAGCCTGGAGATGTGAAGATAAGCAATGAGGTTGAGAGCTTTGAAGGTCATAGAGAGCAGTTTGAATGTAATTCTGGGTGGTATAGAGAGACAGCAGAGTGACTAATAGGGAACCATAGGTATAGCTAAGAGAGAAGAATACGATGTGGGCAGCAGTGTTGAGGATAGATGGTAGAGGGGTGAGGTAGGAGATAGGAAGGCCAAAGAGAAGCACATACAGTAGACAAGGTATAAAATAATGTTGACATGGATTAATTCAGTAAATTCGAGGGTGAGGAAATGTCTAATTCTGGAAATATTGAAAGAAATGTTAATGGCAGGACTATGAAAGTTATTATATCAGGGGATAAAAAAGAAAAGGCAGAGATGCCAAGGACACCGAAATATCGGACACTGGGAGTGGAAAAGAGTGAAACACTGTCATACAGATGGGAAGAGGGTGGAGAAAGATGTTCAGTCTTAGAATTGATAACATTTCATTGCAGGTGTATTGTACTTTGGAGGTAAAGTGGGTGGCAAAATCAAACTTTCTGATGAAGGAAGAAAGGGGAAGGGGAGTGAGGAGAGGAGGGAGTTGAAGGCATAAAAGGTTGCTGACCTGTAAGAAGATGAGGACATTGAAGAATAAATACATAAATCTTGCTTTGGTGATTGGGAAAACCCCATAAACTTTATGCTGACACCGAGGAAAAATAATTACTACAAGACAGCATATTAAGGGGAATATTCAATTAGTGTCGGATCGTTTCCGATGGAGAGGATACAATACTTCACTATTCAATTTGCGGGCATTTCCAACAGGTCTTTGCCCGTTTCTGACGATGCCGATCCAACTTTTTTTTAAGTCGAATCGGCATTGTCGAAAACGGGCCAAAACCCTGTCGGAAATGCCCACAAATTTGACAAATCAGGTGGATCGGCGGGCAAATTCGCTGATCCACCTGTTTTTCGACATGTCAGAATTTCCGACAAGTGAAAAAAATGTCCCTTTCACGGAATAGGGTGAATCGAAATTCACCTTAAAAACTGCAAAAATTCTGACAGTATTTGAATACCCCTTTAAGTAGTGTATAACACCAAAAATAAGGACTGACAGACTTTAATGCTGTCTGTGTTCTCTCTGATATCTGTATTTACAGTATTTTCAGATGTGTTGATTTTATTAGACTTTAGATATTTTACTTTTACTTTCTAAAGTCATTGTTATTATATTTATTGTAGAAGTATGTGGCAAACATCGCAGGAAATCTGACACAAAAACTATAAGTCTTAGGCTTGGTATTTTGTCATCAAATCCAGTTATTTTGTAAGTATATTTGTGTAAGCTATATTTGTATATTTATTTCTGTTTATTATAAACTTAAGTATACTTTTATAGTATTTCTATTTTTTTTGAAATACAAAAAGCAGTTAAACATTGTCCATAGGGCCTAATTCAGACTTGATCGCTCGCTAGGTTTTTGCAGCACTGCGATCAGATAGTCGCAGCCTATAGGGGAGTATATTTTTGCTTTGCAAATGTGCAATCACATGTGCAGCCAAGCACTACAAAAAAGTTTTGTGCAGTTTCTGAGTTGCCCAGAACTTACTCAGCTGCTGCGATCACTTCAGCCTGTCCGGGCCCGGAATTGACTTCAGACACCTGCCCTGCATATGCTTGGGCATGCCTGCATTTTTCCAACCTCTCCCAAAAAATGGTAATTTGCCACCCAGAAACGCCCTCTTCCTGTCAATCTCCTTGCGATCGGCTATGCGAATGGATTCTTTGTAAAATCCATCGCACAGCAACAATCCGCTTTGCACAGTTCTGACCTGATCACAGCACAGCAAAAAAACGTAGCGTGCGAACAGGTATGAATGACCTCATTGTCCCTTTTCGCATAATAGTACATAGGGGAAATGTAATAGGGTGTGAGAATCAGAAAGTGAGAGATCTTGGGAGATTTCTCCTTTTTTTGTTTACATTTTTAAATGGCAATTATTTACAAGGCAAAATCGATCTGGTTTTGCCATGCAAATGATTGGCCCTTTAAAAAAACAGAAGAAAGCTCCACAAATCTCTCACTTTCTGAATCACACAACCTATTACATTCCTCCCATTATGTGCAAAAATGTAGTATCTTTAAAATAGTATATGACGCTCATTTGGGTTATGAAACTTTACTCTTTTTGATCTTAGATTATATTCTAAAATAGTTTTACATTGTGTTATTACAGCATGTTGCTAATAGGTAAGCAAAAAAGTAAAATCAGTGAATATTTGTTGAAAATAATGTGATGCCCATAAAGAGGCTTATGCCTATATGACAAATAAGTCTATATGCTAAATATACATAATAATAGCGCAATAATTGCAGGGTAGGTTTGAGGTGTCCCCTCCTCCCAATTCCAGGCTTTGCACACCTGTTACTTCTAATTTTAGTAGGTAGGAGTTGGGAGGTCAGGGGTGGCATTCATTACACCTCCTGTGACTCTCTAACCAAACATCACACTCTGAGCATGTCACAGACATAAAGAAGAAGAGAACTCAATGACAGTCAGTGGTACACCATTTGGGGGAGGGGGGGTATAAAAAGCACTACATGAATGAAACTATGTCATGTTTTTAGAATTTAGGGGTACTCTTTCTATTGGCACTCTAGATAACCTTTAAAACATTAAATAAATTTAATTAACCCAACTTACTGATAATGTTTTATGTAATTTAATATGTACAGTATAAGCAATTACAGTAAAAAATATACATATAATGCTTTCACTCCAAAATAAATGTTTGCTGTACTGTCTTCTCCCTAATTATCAAAGCTCTGTTTTCAGTGCCTATTTTGTCAATTGTCAGGGAGGATTGAAAAAAAGTTACAGCTCTGACAGGAGCCCCTACAGTACTACTAGGTCGGCAGAAGTAGATTAATTTTGTGCAGCATTAGGATGGAAATTGCTTTTAATTATATGTTTTTGGTTGTTTGTAATGACCTATTAATGTATTTTTTTTTGTTTCCTAAAGAATTACAATGGATGCCCAGGAAATATTTGATGCTCTTCTTGAAGATTTTGTTGCAAAAACACATCCTTGCTGTTGACTGCAATCTCATTTCATCTGCATTATTTTATTTTTATGCTTATATCTATGTTAATCTTCCAAAATAAAGTCACTGTTCATCAAATGTCTGTTGTCGTTGTCTTATTCAATCAGACACAAAGATTAAAACCACATATATATAGACAGAGAGTATATAGTGTATATATACATATATATATATATATATATATGTATATGTAGCGCATATATATTTATTAGGCTGGCACTCTCTAGTTTATACATCCATCTGCCTGGTGTGCAACTTCAATGTATTCCATCAGAATCCATATCTTTATTTTCCAAGAAAATTTTACTCACCAGGTACTTTGCGACATAAACACCAGTAATTTCTTACTCACAATACAGAAGTTATATATATATATATATATATATATATATAAAAGACATAAGTCATAAATACTGTAAGTCATATATATAGTGTGTATTTATATATATATATATATATATATATATATGCACACAGTGTCCGGCACTCCAATAGTAATTATAACACGCCCTGTGCCCTCACAGCCATAAAAAATGAATAGAAGATGATAACAGGCGGCACTCACAGCATTGTGGAAACTGGTAAATAAATGGCCATACTCCGTAATGATGAATCAACGTTTCAATTTCATTGTGAATTGACGACAATTCACAATGAAATTGAAACGTTGATTAATTATTACGGAGTATGGCCGTTTATTTACCAGTTTCCACAATGCTGTGAGTGCCGCCTATTATCATCTTCTATATATATATATATATATATATATATTTTATATGTATATGTCTATATTCATGGCTGCAATAAACAGCATGTCTGGCTATTAACAGTCACATTAAGTATGGAAAAATGGGGAAATCACCCTGTAACCCAAAAAAGAGCAAAACATGGTATATTAGTGTAAATGTCTATTAGTAGGCTGATGGGCAAAATACAAATACAGTATTTAAGGCTACAAAAAGGTCTGAAAATGGATGATTTTTGCATTTTTTTTATAAAAGTGAAAATAATGAAATTAAAGGAGACTCTTCATTTTGAGGTGCATATAATGCCTTTAAATTATGTTTTCATTATTTGAAGCCACTAACAATAATTCCAAAAAAACACCTTTACAGTACCTCCAACCAGGTAGGTTAAAAACACCTTCCCATCCGCAATACACCCATATACCTGACGTGTCCCATATTTTTTAACGTATTTAACTGTGATAGCATGTGATACTATTGTGCTTGAAATTTTTTACAACATTATACCGTCAGCGCACCCACCTAAGTTTATACCAGCAAAACACTTGCCACCAGTAACAGGGTGATCGTGAATATGACATTAGTGACCCAATGACAAATCATATTAATCATACCTTTTAATGAGCTAACCAGCAGTGCCCCTGCTCATGATTACATAAGGATTGCACAATTATTCAGTCTTTCAGCCATGCCCACATACAGATGGAACCTCCGTTATCTTGGCTATTTCTGCACCTAGAAGGTTTAGTCACACCTAGGTGATAGCTTAAGGTTGCTGAGTTTAATCACGGACAGGCGTGTTGAGGCACGATTACATACTCATCATGCAATACACATCTCCACCACTGGGTGGCTAATGCTCCACTAATACAGTTCTTTAGTTTGAATAGCGGCAGATTGATCTACAGTGCAAACTCTGGCAAATGGTCAGTGATGATGGTAATGTTAATATACAGTCCTGCATAATGTACACCCAGATGGTGACCAATGGTCAGACGGAGTGCAAACTAATGTGTTAAAAAACTTGTGTATGAAGACGCAAGTAATGTGTGAAAGGAATAATGTAGCTCATTTACTTTAAAGTATGTAGAGTACACTAAATATCGTGTTTTGAAATATGAGAGTCCGAGTTCACCTAATGGCATAAACGAACCCCAATGGGAAAGAATCGCTGCTTGCATTACTTTTACACATGAACTTGTGTATCTGCCATGCAGCAACATGGGCAATCAGGGTACATCTGCTGGAGCATCAGATTCCACTATTTAAATACACAGCGGTTATGAGCACCCGTAGACATTGTACCAATAAATATAAATGAGTGTATCCTGACGCAATCAACTGTTCGAGCAATACAGTACTGTAGATCATCGGCGATAGAGAATCTGTGTTATACTTTATGAGAAGGGATCACTGCTACTGTACCATTTACACACCTACAGTTTTTTATCAAAGCGACTGCAGTTTTGTAATATGAGCATCCGAGTCCGCTAATGGCAAAAACAAACACCAATGGGAAAGAATCGCTGCTTGCATTACTTTTACACATGAAGTTGTGTATCTTCCATGCAGCAATGTGGGTAAGTGATGAAGGCTTCGGCCTCCCACACTGAGAGTCCCATGTTCGATTCCCAAAGTGCCAATGTATTATTTTCCCCCCCTGAAATTCACTTTATTATTATTTTTTCTTTCTTTGTAATCCATTGTAATACATTCAATGGAAGGGTGCACACAGGCTTCACATAAATCAGGGTACATCTGCTGGAGTGTCTGAGTCTGCTATCTAAAATACACAGTGGTTATGAGCATCCGTAGACATACCTTACCAATAAATATAAATGAGTGTATCCTGATGCAGTCAACTGTTCGAACAACACAGTACTCTAGATCATCAGCGATAGAGAATCTGTGTTGTACTTTATAAGAAGGGATCATTGCTACTATACCATTTACACACCTTCTGTATCTATCAAAGCGACTGCAGTTCTCTATGTGATTTCCATATACAGTATACTGTAGTATTGTGTTGTACATTTATTGTAACCTGACCTCCCTCCCTGTCTACTGCACGAACTGTGAAGGATCCCAGGGGGGAAGGGGAGAGTGGGATGGGGATAGGGCAAGGTGGTAGAAAATACAGTGTTTTAAATATGAGCGTCCGAGTCCCCTAACAGCATAAATGAGCACCAATGGGAAAGAATCACCGCTTGCATTACTTTTACAAATGAACTTGTGTATCTTCCATGCAGCAATGTGGGCAAGAGGTGAAGGCTTCGGCCTCCCATGCTGAGAGTCCTGGTTTTGATTCCCAAAGTGTCAATGTATTTTTTTTTCCCCTGACATTCACTTTATTATTATTTTTTCTTTCTCTGTAATCCATTGTAATACATTCAATGGAAGGGTGCACACATGTTTCACATTAACCAGGGTACATCTGCTGTAGCATCTGATTCCGCTATCTAAAATACACAGCGGTAATGAGCATCCACAGATATACTGTACCAATAAATATAAATTTGTTTATCCTGACGCAATCAACTGTTCGAGCAACACAGTACTGTAGATCATCTGTAATAGAGAATCTGTGTTGTACTTTATGAGAAGGGATCACTGCTATTGTACCATTTACACAACTACTGTATCTATCAAAGCAACTGCAGTTCTCTATGTGATTTCCATATACAGTACACTTTAGTATTGTGTTGTACATTTATTGTAACCTGACTTCCCTCCCTGTCTACTGCATGAACTGTGCAGGCTCCCAGGGGGGAAGTGGGATGGGGGTAGGGTGAGGCGGTGGAAAATACCATGTTCAAAGAAAAGGCATAATCAAAACCATGGGGAATGGACGTCCTGGGCACAAGATGAACAACCTGGGATGCCTGAGACGCACGCCGTCTGGAACACATGACATCTGAGGTGCACAACGTCTGAGACACATGACGTCTGAGATGCTCATTGTGATTGCGGTACAGTATACAGTATATGATGGCCGCCAGGGACCGTCCATATTCTCTGGGGGAGCTCTGTCTCCTTGTTTGCTGGCGGGACAGAGATCTCACCAGCAATGAGGAGAAGGTTAGGGCGTACCGGAGGGCATGCAGGGAGATCCTCCGGAAGTACAACCGGAATAGGACCGTGAGATCACTCCAAAGGTGGTGGAGTGACCTTGTCCAGAGGACCCGAAGGCGCCTGCAGGCCATTCATGACTTTAAGTACAGTACAATAGATTACTGTACTTTAAGTTACTGTAATTACAGGTACTGTATAAAACAAGGTCTGCTGTAGCAGCAGGTATCCGGTCTATACAGTACCTGTGGTGAGCAAATGACTAAACAAGGTCCAAATGTTAACCAGTGTTAAAAGGTAATTTTTTTATACATTTATCCAATTTTTTTTGCATTTACTATCCATGTCAAAAATCACATCGCCTAGGTCGACACACTTTAGGTCGACACCATTTGGTTGACACTATATATAGGTTGACATGGCCGTTAGGTCGACATGGCAAAATGTCGACATGAATTTTTGAAATTGTTTTCTTTATTTTAAACTTTTTTATACAGTTCTTTATGATCCACGTGGACTACAATTGTGAATAGTAACCTGTGACGACCACAGCGAGACACCTTGCCCGATGCATGGCGAGAGGACACAGGGCACTAATTGGGGTTGCTGTTCACTTTACGAATGAAATGACACCCAAAAAAACATAAAATACTCATGTTGACCTTTTCCCATGTCGACCTTGACGCCTTTCCACAAATTGGGGTTAAAAAGTAATGTGAATAAGGTGGATTCAGGTGAGTGCTGCATCATCTGTCATGAAATCAATGTATACTGTAATGAACAGTGCTGTGATGGTTAAGGGTGGGAGGGCCGCATGTTGATGTGTGTCATAATGTTTATAAGGGCAATGCTAATGTGTGTCACAATGTCTATAAAGGTAGTGTTCTTTCTAATACCCCGGACCTACTGTACTGTACTGTAGCGATACTGTAAGTGTATGTCACATTTAAAAATGTGTCCCTTAAGTTTTGAAGACAGTGCAGTACACTATGCCCTCCTGAGGGATTAGGTGCAGGGTACTAGAATGAACAATTCAATTGATTGTGATGTCATAAAGATGCTGTCAACGTTGAATTTCATTGGCTGTACAGTATGCTTCCATTATACTGTATACTGAATATATTTTTACAGTGCTGGAAGTACGACGGCAGAGAAGGCGGGAAAGGCGCAGCTGAGCTTGTAAGTATTGTCAAGTACAGTAGTGTACATAGTGATTTATACAGTATTTTCAATGTGTCCCACCCCCCTGTCCTGACCAGCCCAGATAACTCAATGCAATCCAGATGGAAGGGAGGGTGGCACACTTCCTGTGAGATCCAGCTGGTGGCTGGCTGGATTTTCTATCATGCATTGCTTTTATTAATCTACTAAATTATCATGCATGCACTGGCAATATTGAATATGTATATATCAAGGGCTCCAGCCCATGCAGTCTCTAATGGTTAGGTAAACCAATGTGGTGGCTGGCAACACCCATATGTTTGTATCCTACTACTGCATGCACTGAGAATATTGACTGTATATATATCAAGGGCCCCAGCCCATGCAGTCTCTAATGATTAGGTAAACCAATGTGGTGGCTGGCCATACCCATATGCATGGGCCCCTACCACTGTATTCCCCCGGTAGGCACTTCATGCCCCTGTCCTAAACTGAGTGCAAGGGGAGGTGAGTTTCTCCCGAGGTAAGAGTAGATTTGTGAGGGGGAAACAGGGCTTGCAATTCATGAAACAGCCTGTGGGCTGTGTGGGGCAGGAAAGAGAGATACTGTACTGCATACTGTACTGTACATATTGTATATTTTATACTATATAATTTATACACTACAGCATCACTTACTGTACTATTAGATTTTTTTATTCACAGTACCGCCGCCACCTGCCCGCTCACAGCCAGCCCAGGCTGATGAGGAGGAGCCAGGCCCCAGCACAACCAGTAAGCACTCTACTTACCGATTTCTGTCTCGCTTTTCTCAGTGGTATTGTGTAAAGACAATTCTGTTGCGACTGTCATTGTTACACTACTGTACATGTGTCCTGGATACTGTACAGTACATGTTACAAATTGACAGCTTCATTTATGGTACTGTTATTTTTTTCCACAGTACCACCACCACCTGCCCGCCGGCACCCAACACAGGGCCAGGAGGAGGAGGAGGAGGCACCACCAGGCCCCATCTCATCCGGTAAGCACACTACTCTTGGATTATTGCCTCGCTTCCCAGTGGTATTTTGTAATGAGAATTCTGGCGCGACTTTCATGAATTGGGATCCCGGTGTTCGAGATCCCGGTGACGGATTCCACAAACCCCTGAAAATGGCAGTGACGATGGCTCGAATTTGGTGGGAGACCGGCTCCGTGATCCCAACAGACAGGATCCTGATCGTAAGGATGCCGGATGAAGTGAGTATACAGCCAGGGAAGGGAAAGTTAGATTTAGGCACCACCAGGGGGGACTTAGGGATCAGCACCAAGGGGTAGGTTTAGGCTTAGTCTGCAGGAGGGAAGCTTTCAGGTTAGAGGGATGGGGGTTACTACAGTATTAGTGGTGCAAGTACAGTAGAAATTTTTTCTTAGTGGTACTGATAGTTGAAATGGGTGTGGAAATGTGTCATGAGGGCGAGTGGTAACACACAACTAGGGGAGTTGCTACATGACAATAGGGGCATGGCCACATTATGCCAGACACCGTAATGCCCCTTACACATTATGCCAAACACTGTATTGCGTTACATATTATACCACACACCATAATGCCTATTACAGTAATATTATGCCACACACAGTTATGCCACTGACACAATTTTATGTACCACACTCAAAAATGCCCAGTTGAGGGCTGATGGTACTGCGTACCACCACCAAATTTCTTAATGGCACTCCATACCACCCTACTTTCAGCACTGGGTACTATACAGTACTTAACGAACCATTGTTGGGATTTTCGCATTTGTGAATTTTGCATTCGGGATGCCATCGGTGGGATACTGAGCGATACTGAGGGAGCCAGTAGGGTTAGGGTTAGGCTGTGGGCATGGGTGGTTAGGTTTAGGGGGGTAAATTAGTGTTAAGCACCAAGTGGGAGGTTTAGGTTGCCAGAGGGAAGGTTTTTTGTTAAAGGTGAGGGGGGTACTAAACTAAACAAACCCCTGTGGGGATTTTCACATTTGGTATTTTGCATTCAGAATGCCATCATCGTGATACCGAGCACCGGCATCTCGAATGCCGGCATAGCTTATGATATTTTATGATTTATTTTTATCTATTATTTACAGTACTGTAGTTCATTTTTCTGTACAGTAGCTTATATTACAGTGTTGTTTTTCCACAGTACCACATGCCGCACCCACCCAGGAGCATTTCCCACACACCCAGGAGCCGGGACTGGAAAGCTCCGGAAGTGGTAATCATTATTATTGTGACAGACACACTAGTTTCCTACAGTATTACTGTCATTTTTTAATTTTACAATACTTGCTATCTTTTACACACAGACCGCCTCATTATTCATATGGAGGCGGAGGAGGAGGAGATGGGGGAGCCTTCAGGTCAGCCTGGAAAGTATTGTAATCTACAGTACTCTACTGTACTGTATTGTACATTTATTATTTATTTATTATCAGTTTCTTATATAGCACAGCATATTCCATTGCACTTTACAACTAGAACAACAGTAATAGAACAAAACTGAGTAAAAACAGCAGCGTGTCTGTTAAATGAAGTGCTGGTTCATGAGCTCAGATTGGCTTACAAACCGGCACTTCATTTGACAGACACGCTGCTGCCACCGGAGACCCAGGAGGGACACACAGGAGAGGCGTGCACTGTGCACTCCAGTGTCCTTCCCAAAACAGCACAATCAGTGACGGTGGCATCGCCCCCGCAGCCCTGCGCCTCCAAGCAATCGCAGTGGCTGCAGGGCCCTGACGAAGCTAATGCGAAACGTATGTAGGACCTGAGCATCCTATTTGTCTGTTCCTTCTGACATATTACAAAAAATGTATTAACATACTGTGCTTACTATATTCAAAAATTGGCAGTTTAATGTGATGCCACTTGATTATATTACGGCTCAGAGAGAGTGTTAGTAATTTAGTTAATCATACACATTGTGTACAAGCTACATTACTCATGACCTCGGCACCTGAGACGGGATGCCTGTTATAGTGTGATACAGACGATCTATATATATGAATATCTTTCACTATCTGACTGCAGAATAGCTGTATCAGACTGTATCAGATCATAGGTATTTGTGTGCCCCTGTTAGTGTCCATATTAGTCTGACCACAGGCAATTGTTAAGTGTGTTCAGTAAAATAAAATACAGACACTTTGAATAAACTATACAATATCGATTATACGTGACACTTGAGACAGAGGGCACAAGCGGTTCCGATATAGGCAAACTGTACACACACCTGTCCTGTACAATTTAATCATAGCACGGCTCCATTGGATTCCCAGTAAGGGATTATAGGGAGGGTGCGTCCGTATGCAGGTCCGCATCAGCGTGATCACAGTCAACCCGTGTATAGGATGGCTTCTCACTACTCGATCGTATAGTGATACAAGTGGATCCCAAATAGGGATTTATTAATATCAGTACGTGTATGCTAGCATATATGCCAGTCTGGCCACGGACAGTTTTTATATATATAAAGACCTAGAATATTCGGTTGTGGAACTGAACAGGATAGTTCCTATAAGAGATACATTTCAATTAGATAACGTGATCTCCTGACCAGCCTATAATGGGATACTAGCAATTAACATATTGTGCTCAACAAATAACATATCATATATTCATATCCTGTATGACTCAGATACTCTTATAGACTAATACCATATTATTTTAGCACCTCACACTGTGTATGCACAAATGAAGCAGTGCATATATTAAGATTCATATCTATCTCTTTTTGATAGAGATAAGATATAAGATAAGATGTATTGTGCCATTATTAGAGAGATTTATTAATCACATGATATAGAGATGCTCATGAGCACATAACTTTATCTATTGGAAATATAACTGCAGTAATGCCCATTTAAATAACATATGTGGCGGAGTCAGACACCTGACACTAGAAGTGAGAGGTGAATAAACAGCATATCTAATTCTGCATAAATAAGCTACTATAGGATCATTCCCCATATATACCAGCAACCTGACACTATAAGTGAGAGGTGGAATTATTATATACCTAATACTGGATATTGGGGACACCTAAAAATTAAGTGACATATTACATGTGGATGACAACGTATTTACATATCTGATAACATATGTTACAGGTGAGTTGTGCAGATACCGTATGATATTGGGAAGTATTTTTAGGATCCTATAGTATAAGTGAAACACCTGACACTATAAGTGAGAGGTGGATCGATATTATATCTGACAATATTAGATACCTGACACTACAAGTGAAAGGTAAAGTATTGGATACTGTGCTCAAGGAGGCATCATATATTATATTACATAAACATCATATTGTACATTGAATATGGAAGATATCTCGGAACACTATATTTGGAATTAAATATAAAGATATAAAATCTATCCATGCAATAAAGGTCTTTTGAGTTGGTTATAGCACACTGTGAGACATACAGGATTACTGTGAGACATACAGGATTACTGTATTACATCACTAAAGATTGAGACACATAACTTGAATCCAAATCCTAAGGAGTCTGGGAAACATGCCAAAAGCTTTTATAGAAACACTAAAGTAACAGCTCTAACTCAAATGTATCAACATATAATAGAGATTGTAACTTAACAAAGAGCAACTGTTACTTATACTAAGACAGTGATTTAAAAAGGACAGACACAAAACAGACGCTCAGTTTTTTAACCATTCTATGTTTATTGTATTTTTTCTTTTTTGTCTATAGTTCACAGTGCTGTTACATTTACACATATTTGTGATTTGTGTGTTTAATATTTTGCACAACAGTCTATCAGCAGGACACGCTAAAGTACAACGTGACATCTATTTTAAATAAAATAATTAAAAGTTACATTTTATATTTTTGTGCACCGAAGACAGATCCCTTTTCCCTTTTTTATTTCCCTTATCTTGTAACATGACATGATCTGTGGTAGCACCCCCTAACAAATTACAAACAATTAATGTTACATTCATATTAGGGGTACATCTTCTCATCTTTTTCCTGTGCAACTGATTTCCCCCTTCCCCTATTCCCTTTGCGATAATACATATGATGGCAGGCAGCCCCCTGCAGTATGTTACACATTATGTAAGGGGGGAGAGAGAGAGAGAGAGACTGACTATCTTGATCTGCGATGATCCAGCATGCCTCTCCTGTCTACTTCCCACCCTAAGCTGCACTCTTTGCAGTACAGGGCGGTGTTTTATTCCTTTGCACACTTGTTTATGAAATTTTGATGCTAAAATCTTGTAGCACCATGTACTTTAAATTCTGAATAACAACAATACAGTATAATACTATACCTACAGTATACAGTAATAATTTTACAGTATAGTATTGAAATGTGATTAATGTTTTTTTGTTCTCCAACACAGAGCCAATGATACATGGGGGACCCAGGCCGGGCAGCCTACCTCTGGCACCGAGTATCCGGGCAACCAGAGGCCCATATATACTCATGGTAAATAATAGCAATGCTTACAGTACCTCTTCAACATACTGAACAGTAGTGTTCTTCTGTATTTACTGAAGTGACCATATAGTACTATACATTGTAACTATCAAGAGTTTCTAATGTAGAGTACAGTACTGTATTGCCACTACTACACCGTACAGTGGGGGTCATTCCGAGTTGTTCGCTTGCTAGCAGATTTTAGCAGCATTGCACACGCTAGGCCACCACCCTCTGGGAATGTATCTTAGCTTAGCAGAATTGCGAACGAAAGATTAGCAGAATTGCGAATAGAAAATTCTTAGAGGGGCGTGGCCTGGCTGTAACCCTGGGCAGACGTGCAGCAGCAGGGCTCCTGTATATTTTACCCCAATACCCGTTTTACTGCTGTTCCCCCCGGATCTGAATGCCCCCCTGAGGCCTGCCCACGGCGGAGAGTAAACTGCAGTGTGGCCCCGTGCAGCTGCGTGCCCGTACGGGCTTTTCCGGCAGTGCGGCCTACATCGCGTATTGAAGCCGGGGCATAGAGTTTGGAGACGGCCCGGCGGGAGGCTCCAGGCCGGCGCGCGGCCGCGTCGGGACCCGTGCGGTGCCCTGTGGATGTCCCTCAACCTCCCTACGAAGCAGAGACCCTCCCTGGACCCTCAGGTACTTCTCCATTAGGGGGGATCCTTCTAAGAGTCTGCATGTCCCAGACACAGCACTGTGTCTCCCTGCCTGTCCTTGCTGCGGCGGCCATTTTAACTCTCATCTAACAGCACACACTGTCTACACAGAGACTGAGATTTCCCACAGCAGCCTGGCTTGGGTTATCTCACTTCAATAAGTCTACTTCACACCCAATGCTGCTGCAATATTTTAGCTGCATCCACCTTCAGCTGCTCCCTGTGATGCCTGGTGTTTAGGTGCATTTACTGACTGATACCTGCCAATTTGTTTCACAGCCTACTCAGACCTCCACCCTGCAGCTCTAATGCCTTGAATTTGACCTTTGCCCCATGCCATGACCCCCTGAATCACCCGCATACAATGGGGTCTGGTGGCTGATGACATATCCCGGGACACTCGTACCGCAACGGGGACTCTACAAGTCAGATATGGAGTGCTTCTGATCCACCTATGTGACTTTCCTCTGTTTTACGGTATATTATTGTGTATAACATCTGCTGATGGGGAAAACTAAGAGGGGAGGGAAATCATCTGCAGTTAAGAAATCTGGTGACAAGTCCCTACAATCTAATTTGTTTCGCTATCTTCAACCGGACACTGAGAGCGAGGACACTTGTTCATCATCCTCTGTGTCTGGCTCTCCTGCTGACATCGGAGGGATGGCGGGAGCCGACTCTTCACCGTTGGACAAGGGGCCTGAAGCCTCTATGGCTGATGTTTTGACCTACTTGCGTTCACTTCCTACCAAAAAAGATCTGCCTACCAAAAGAGACTTTCTGGACCTGGAACAAAAGATACGTGACACGGTCAAATCTGAGATCTCCGTACTTCAGGCAGATATCTCTCAAATATCCCATCGAATTTCAGATATGGAAGACAACGTCGATGAAGTTTCCTCATTTCAACGGAAACTCTGCGATACTGTTGCACTTCAGGCTCAGGAACTGAGGGCTCTCTGGCGTCGACAAGACAACCTTGACAACAGAGGTCAGAGAAACAACTTACGCTTCAGGGGGTTGCCGGAAGATGTCCAGGGTCCGGGGATTGCTGACGCCCTTACTAAGATCTTCAATGAGATCATTGATGCAAACCTGGACAACACCATACTGTTTGATAGGGCTCACAGAGCACTACGCCCGAAAGGTCTTTCTTCTGAGGCTCCCAGAGATGTTATATGTCGTCTTCATTACTATCACATAAAGGAGGAGATTCTTACTAAAGCCCGCAAACTAGATCGATTGGAATTCGATAAGAATGTGATTCAGATCTTTCCAGACCTGTCATGGTCTACGCTCCAGCAACGTAGATCTCTTAAGCCCCTAACAGAGGCTCTTAAAGAGAAGGGTATACGATTCCGATGGGGCTTTCCCTTTAATATCCAAGCCACCTTTGAGGGAAGACAGGATTTCTTGCACACGCCAGACAACTTGGACAATTTTTGTTCTACACTGTCTATACCTAAACCTGCCTTAACGGATTGGACACAATCTTATCACCGTTTTGATCCTCCGAAGCCTCCAGCCCCAGGGGCGTCCTGGACCCCGGTCAGCAACAGGAAACGGGGTTCGACTCGGTCGCCTCCGAATAATGGCGAGGCTGGGACTTGATATATAACATTTCTCTTTCTCCTTGATATTAAGTAGTTTGATAAAGTTTAGTTTTGAGCGGCTCTGCTTGGTCCTTCGATGTCTGGTAGAGCCAATCCGGGAGCGCAACGCTAGGCCATTGCTCATCCTCCACACCAGAGATTCTGCTTTAAAGTTTAATCACTTAGTGATATTGCCTTTTCATGCTTCCACTCCTTCCCTTTCCCTGACACTCCTGTTGTTTGGATTTGTTGTATTCTATTGCTTTCTATAAGATTTTTATTCTATTTTTTATTTTCAATTGTTTATGTAGAGATGATTGTCCCCACTGCGTTTACTACAAGATGGGGGGACCCTTGTATGTATAATACTGATGTCAGATGGTTGTTTCTGGAGTCTCCTTGGTTACACACTGTTCTACTCTTGTCCCGAGGTTGTGTTGTCACTACTGTGCCCCAGTTGGGTCAGGCCGCCTGCCTGTTTTGGCTCTTAAGTCATGGGTATGACCTCCCTACGACTTAACGGCGGTGAAATTGCCATTCTACAAGAAGTAATATTATTGTCATATAGTTCTATGTTCTCTGTATTGGTCTTTCTCCTTGTGCTTTTTTTTTTCTTGCTCTTTCTCCCTTCCCCTTTTTTCTTGGTCTCTCCGCCTATCTCCATTGCAGCCCTAGGTACCCAATGCGATCGGACCCTGTACCTTCCTTGCATTTTTGGTAAGTCAATGGTACCTCTATTGCTCATTGTAGACAACAAATTCAGCCTTCCTAATGTCTTCTGACCTTAGGCTATGTTCCTTCAACATGAAGGGACTTAATATTCCCGAAAAGCGGTCCACTTTGCTACGGGAGTTATGGGTGGAGCGTATAGACATTGCTTTTCTCCAGGAGACCAATTTTAAAAGTCAAGCCTCCCCTAAATTAGGAAATTATTATTATCCACAGGTTTTTTGTAACAATAATGCTGTCAATAAATCTCTGGGGATAGCGATCTTAGTGGCACGCCGGGTCCTGGTCACGGATGTTTCTCACCTGATTCTGGAAGAAGGTCGGTGCCAGGTTGTTAAATGCACAATACATAACCAGGTTTATACTCTTGTTAATATTTACGCTCCTAATCAACGCAAAGACAGTTTTTCACCAAAATACTGCGACAAATAGAGCCCATTAAAGAAGGGCGTCTGATCGTGGGGGGCAACTTTAACAGGTCCTTGGACCCGGGGACAGACTGTTCACCTTCCCTGACTAGACGGTTGACACGGGATCACCGTCGTGTGAGCCGACTTCTCCGTGAGTTTCAGCTGATGGACTTATGGAGAACTCAACATCCGACAGGAAAGGATTACACTTTCTTTTCTCCTCCTCACAATATGTACTCACGCCCAGACTACTTCTTAGTTGAGTATAGATTTTTACACTTATTTCCTTCAAGTGCAATTGGACACATCACATGGTCAGACCATGCCCCGGTATATATCTCTGTTGCACTTTCACCAGCCCCCACCACACCATGGTCATGGAGGTTTAATAATTCCTTGACGCAGGATCCTTGTTTAAAGGCTAAACTCACCTCCGCCATCTCAGACTATATTGCGACAAATGACACCCCAGATGTTAGTGCAGTCACAATTTGGGAGGCACACAAATGTGTAGTTCGAGGAAGATGTATACAGCTTGGCTCTCAGCTCAAGAAAGAGCGAATGGCACAGAGGCTGCAGCTCATTGAACGAATAACGACTTTAGAGGCCTCGCACCAGTCCTCCCTTGATGCAGGGGTTTTTCTCAAACTAACTGAGGCTCGTCAAGCCCTTAATAAATTTTTATGGGATAAAACTAAATTAGGAATGACCAAATGTCGCCATAAATTTTATTTGTGGGGAAACAAACCAGGTGCTATGCTCGCTAGGGCATTAAGGGCCCAAAGACTGCAGTCTTATGTTCGCTCTGTCCATGGGCCGGGGGGACGTGCTGCATATACGTTGCCTCAGATTGCTCATTCCTTCCAAAATGATTACGAGTTCCTCTATAATCTTAGAAAGGATCAAACCCCTCAGGCTGCCTCTGATCTGAGGGTATTGATACAGAGATACCTGGCGGAAGTTGAATTTCCAAAACTTCCTGAGTCAGACCTGGATGCTCTGGAACAACCCTTTACTCTAGAAGAGCTGGAAACAGCCTTGGCGGCTACACCGACTGGGAAGAGTCCAGGCCCGGATGGTTTCCCAGTCGGATACTCTAAAGCTTTTAAACAATCCTTGTTGCCCCTCTTCTTGAAGGCGTGCAATGCCATCTCTGCCGAGAAAGGCTTTTCTCCGCAGACCTTGGAAGCACATATAACTGTAATCCCAAAAGAGGGTAAGGACCCCACCCAGTGCTCGAGCTACCGACCTATTTCCCTCCTCAATTGTGACATTAAACTCTTTGCCAAACTGCTTGCGGCCCATTTGGGCCGCCTTCTCCCACTGGTGGTTCATGTGGACCAGGTGGGATTTATACTGGGGCGAGAGGCTAAAGATAACACTTCCAAAGTTATAGATCTTATCCACCTTGCTCAAAGCGGGTCCTCCCATATGGTCCTCCTGTCCACTGACGCGGAGAAGGCCTTTGACAGGATAGATTGGCAGTTCATGGAAGGTCTTCTTGAGCACATGGGTCTGGGTCCGACCTGTCTTAGTCGTATATTGACTCTTTATAGGTTAGCATCGGCTAGGGTCCATGTGAATGGTGCCATCTCTGCTCCCTTTATGATACGAAACGGAACAAGACAAGGCTGCCCCCTATCCCCGCTTATATTTGTTCTCTGCATGGAGGCACTTGCGAGAGCAATTCGGGCTAATCCAAATATTCACGGCGTATGGGCGGGAAAGCGGGAACACAAATTGGCACTGTATGCGGACGACCTTTTGGCTACTTTGACGGACCCGGTAACTTCACTTCCAGCTCTTATGCTAGAATTCAATAGGTTCAACTTGCTTTGTAATTTCAAGGTAAATTACACTAAGTCGGTTGCCTTGAATATTTCAACGCCCGCACGAGTACTGGAAGGCATCCGAGATTCGTTCCTGTTTCAGTGGCATCCTACTCAGCTAAAGTACTTAGGAGTCCTCTTGACTAAAGGCCTCACTGACTTATACCGGGTAAATTTCCTTCCATTACTGCATAAGATTACCACAGATTTTAATAAATGGTCTGCACTTCAACTTACTTGGCTGGGTAGGATTAACACGGTAAAGATGACGATCCTTCCTAAAGTTCTGTATCTGCTGCAAACGTTGCCTATAACAGTACCAACTTCCTTTTTCACTACTTTACAGTCATCTGTCGGTCGTTTCATTTGGGGGCGGAGGGGGCACCGGCTTTCCCAATTCACACTGACCCGTACTCGTAGAGAAGGTGGTTTACAACTACCTCATTTTATTAGCTATTATTATGCTGTGCATTTGTCCAGAGTTATTGATATGTCCAGATCCCCCTATACTAAGCAATGGCCATTAATAGCTGAAACGACTGCGGGTACTCCCTTATTTATTCTCCCCTGGCTTAAAAAAATCCCACGCATAAAACACCCCACCCTAGACTCGACCCTTAAGATATGGAAGAAATTTAGGTACTTAGACTCTTTTAGTCCGAGTACCTCCTTGCCGACACTTTTACTATTTAACCCAGACCTACCCGCGAACCCCCTCTCCTTGTCTCAGTCCTCAGTGTGGGCTAAAGCTGGCATCTCTCGGTTGAGTCACCTGATTAGTTCATTGGGATTCCATCCCTTCGCAGACTTGCAACGATCCTTTAATCTACCGCCTAATTCTTTTTGGGCTTACTTACAAATTCGTCATTACGTTACTGCGACACCGGCTCGGGCGGTGGGATGGAAACCGACGATTTTTGAATCCTTGTGTCTCTCTGAGAATTTTCCACGGCACCTAATATCTTTATTGTACAGACAATGCCTTTCGAGCACTCCCACTCAACCCCTGGCATTCGTTACAGCATGGCATGAGGACCTGGGTAGAGAGTTGACCTCTGACCAATGGTCGCGCATTTTTCAGTTCACATTTGCTAGTTCTCCTTCACTCCAAGTTCTGGAGACACAATACAAAGTGGTGTCGAGAGGGTATAGTTGTCCAGATCGAGTCCACCACATGTTTCCGAGTGTTTCGGATGTCTGCTGGAGGTGTGGCCAGTCTCGTGGCACTCCTTGCCATATATGGTGGCGGTGCCCGGGACTGGCTTCCTTCTGGCAACAGGTTCATTCTATTACCAGGCGTATCACAGGACTCCCAATACCTGAGACACCTGAGTTTTGGTTACTTAATTTAATTGACCTACCATTATCCCAGTTTAAAAACTCTCTATTGCGACATTTAAAGAATGCTGTTAGAGCGACCATTCCGTGCTTCTGGAGATCTCAGGTACAGCTTCCCATTGCCAGAGGGTTCCAAAGAATCGATCACTATATGGCAATGGAGGACTTGACGTCTTCTTCCGAACAGTCTGTGTCTCGATTCACAGCCGTCTGGTTTGACTGGCTGCAGTGGCGCACCCAGGGGGGGTTCCCGAGCACCCAGAAACCCCCCTCCACAAAAATTTTTTTTTTTTTTTTTAGCTGCATGAGTATTATTAATGGCTGTCTAGCGTCCTCTGCAGCCTGCTGTCTTCCTGGTGGCACTTGTAAGAGCAATTAAAGTTTATTTTAATTATAGAACATATATATATTTCCCTCATGTGCTTATCCATTCTTACTTTAATAATCTTCAACTGCATCAACTCCAGCAGTCTTCGGCCACCTGATACTTATTCCAGTGTCATCTGCTGATGTAACTATGTGTATTTACCCTGTACTTGTCCTATACTGTCATCAACTGTAAGTTGCTGTTTTCCTGTTTGATTATTCATGTACTCTGTAATTGTGCGCTGCGGAACCTTTGTGGCGCCATATAAATAAAGGATAATAATAATAATAATATATCCATGTGCATACATATATACACATGTATATACATACATACATATAAACACACACACACACATGATAGATATATATATATATGTATGTATGTGTGTATATATATATATATATATACACTGTATGTGTGTACACACACACATATATATATATGTATGCATGTTTAATATGCTGTGTATATGTATGTGTCTGTATGTGTGTGTGTGTGTGTGTGTATATATATATATATGTGTGTGTGTGTGTGTGTGTGTGTATATATGTACACTAGTTTTACGGACCCAGCATATGCTGGGTCACCTCAGTCCCCACCCCCGTGATTGGCTCCGCCCAGTTCTGGAAACCCCCCCATGCAAATCCTGCTTTTGCCACTGGGCTGGAATTCAAAGGAACGCAGGAATACAAAACTTCTGTGCTACGCTCCACCCCTACGATATCTTAGGGCTGTGATGGCGATGGCGGTTCTTCTTTCTTTCTCTTTTTCTTTTTCTTTCCCTTTCTTTGTCTGTCCTTTATGCTTCTTGTATGTTCTATTTTCCTTGTTATTAATACTTGAAGATAATACAGATTAATGTCTTTAGCTAAGTGGGCTAATGATGTCATACATTGCTTTTGCTTCTTGTATTCTTAGTCTACGATTGGAACTACAGCTTCTGCTATAAGAATATTTGTATTACTTGCAATTCCATTGTGCTGTATACTGTTATCTCTTTATTAATAAAAACTCAATTTGCACAAAAAAAAAAAATTCTTAGCAGTTTCTGAGTAGCTCCAGACCTACTCACAGATTGCGATCAGCTCAGTCCGCTTTTGTTCCTGGTTTGATGTCACAAACACGCCCTGCGTTCGGACAGCCACTCCCCCATTTTTTTCCAGACACTCCCGCGTTTTATCCAGGCACGCCTGCGTTTTTCCGCACACTCCCAGAAAACAGTCAGTTTCCATCCAGAAACACCCACTTCCTGTCAATCACACTCCGATCACTTCAATGATGAAAATTCTTCATTCGGACGTGAGTAAATCTACTAAGTTTTGTGCTAAAATACTTAGCGCATGCGCACTGCGTACCATGCGCATGCACATTTTTGCCTTAATCGCTCCATTGCGAAAATCGGCAATGAGCGAACAACTCGGAATGACCCCCAGTATACAGTATCTATGTTGTAATACTGTCTTTTTTCCCCACAGAACAATTGCAGCATGCCATTCAGCTCCGGCAGGTGGTGGTCCACCTGTTAGTGGGTCATTTTTTAAATTTTCTTTTAAGAATTGTTTCATTTTTTTGGTTTTTGATATATAACATTTTTTGTTATACTCCATTGTACAGTATCTTTTTTCACTGCATGGTATAGTACCTTACCTTTTGTATGACAGAATCTCCGGTAAGTTATAAGCTAGGCATACTGTAAACCATACAATTTTCTGGCAGATAATCTGCCAGATCTGGCTGTTTGGAATGAAATTCTGGTAATGGATGAGAGCAAATGATAGTCATCCATACCAGATTTTTATTCCAACGAGCCAAAAAATCAATGTACAGGTAGCAGCTGATTAATACAGTAGGCACACTTCTCCATCTTATCGCTGTTTCATACTGGGGGGATGCTTTTTTTTGGGGGGGGTGTTTGTTTTTTGTATTATTTTTAGTTTTTGTATTTTGATTTTGGAACATTGGTGCATACGGACACCAGAGCGGAGAATGGAAACAGACAACAGCAGCCCCTGGATGGACACAGCACAAGGCCCGGGATGGACACAGCACAATGGACTTGGACACTTTATTTACAGCAGAGGACATGGGACAAAATCAGTAGAAACATGTAACATGACACATATTGTAATGAAAAAGACATCACACATTCTGTACGGTACTTTAATCAAAAGGTAACATCACAAATACAGTAACAATATCAACTGAGGATTGTTGGGGGGGCAGGGTATTGCATTTTTTGTTTTTGTTTTGTTTTTTGTATAATCTTTAGTTTTTATATTTTGATTTTGATACACTGGCACATACTGTACTTCATGATTTTTTTTGTATTTGTTTTTTATTTTATTTTGTATTTTCCCTTTGGAACACTGATGCATATAGACTTCAGCCCCTGGATAGACACAACGCACCTGCATGGACACAGCACAATGGACTCAGCCGCTACTGGATAGATACAGCGGCACAAATAAAAATTTCAAGCCAGGTGACAGGGGAATAAAATGGGCAACTTGTACAAGGGCCAGACACTCCCATCAGGAATGTGGTTAGCCAAGTTCATGCACACCCCTTGTTTGAGTAATGTGCTGCTCCGAGTGGATTCAGCACGGTTCATGCAGCCCTTGAAAATTTACTGTACAGTACAATACCTGTAGGTCATTCTCTGTATACTGTACAGTGACACAATATTTAACTCCAGCTGTGTCAAGATGATGTGCTGAAGCTAGGAGGATCGGTGGGTAATGATCTGGTTTCTTCAACCTGGATCTTCCAAGGCAATCTTCTTGGCATTCTCAGCACAGCATTTATGCTATCTCTTATCCTCTTCTTTTCAGGTTCACCAATCCTCACGTGCTGTTCACACCTTGCCATGATGTCATTTACCAGATTTTTGGGCAGCAGAATTTTCCCCTTGGCACCATCAAAGTTCACTCGATGGGTCCACATCAAGTACGTGTTATATCTCACATGGTACTGGAAAAGAGAATGCATATTTGTGAATATGTCCTTGTGAAGCTCTGTACAGATTGTCGTCCAGGGCAGTGGAGATGACAGCCAGGGCAATATCAGTCAGAGTGCCACCGAATATATCATGAAGTGGCCTGTGAGCAGGTGTGCTGGTCATCATTGGTGTTCCTGGCAACAGCACACTTGAATTGCTGACCAATGCTAGACCTTCAACTGTCAAGTTCGGCACTGGAAGTAGTGTTGTATGGACACTCAAATTATCCTTATGGCAATCCAGGTCTTCATGTCCACCCATGTCCATCCAGTCATCCAGGCCTCCACATCCATCCAGGCCTCAGCGTTCATCCAGGCTTCCATGTTCATCCAGGCCTCCACGTCCATCCAGGCCTCCACGTCCATCCAGGCCTCTGCGTCCATCCAGGCCTCGGTGTCCATCCAGGCCTCCACGTCCATCCAGGCCTCTGCATTCATCCAGTACTCCGTGTCCATCTCCACTGACTTGAACCGCTTGTTGGTTTGTTGTAATCATGGACCGGCCAACTCCATCTTGCCATTCTTCCCTTGTTTGTTGGATGGCTTTCTTCATGGCTTCTACGATCTGATCCTTTATGCCTTCTTTAAGACCAGCAATTTCAGTCTGTAGCTGACTGACCTGTCCCCCAAGCTGACTTACCTGTCCACCAAATTCTGCCTCCAGATTGGTCACCTTTATGATTAGCTCCTTTACTAAACCAGCACAGGTACACTGGCAGTCATTCACATCGGTGTTAACATCTGTGAAATCCAACCTTCTTCGTGGTGAATGTGCCATGTCTTCTTGTCCAGGTGTGGCAACATGGTCCAAAAAGGAAACTTCCTGATGTAGCATGTTTGTCACGTCCTCTAGCACTGGTGTTTCCATGTTCATTGGCTGAACATCGTGATCTGCATGAGATGGAACAATTAAATCATTTGGCAAACCACATGTCTGTCCCAAATAATTATTCTTTGCCTTGGCATTTTTTCATGGTTTCACCACATTTTCTTTCTGAGCCTTCTTGGCAGTTTTCTTCAACATTTCTGTGGCTGTTGCAGCCAGTCTCTGTGCCATTGATGGGCGGGTTTTGGCACTCTCATAGAATCTTGTAGTCTGCATTCTCACTCTTCTTTTGTCTAAAAAAAAATACAGTAAGGAAACATGTAAAGCACAATATGGTTAAAATAACAAACAACTGTACATTTTCAAATAAAGTGCAGAACCATATTGTATGTGGATCACAGTATTTATATATATATATGGTTTTATGTTTTATGTTGTAAATTGGAGTATAAATAAATTAAATACATTTAAATCCAATAAGATTCCAGCGCTCCCTTGATAGTGCATACTATTTCTTCCATATATAAAGCATAAATGCACACTTATTCACAGTTAATAATCCCTTTATAAGTGATAAAATAATGACATAAATCATTATACAGAGTGTGTACTGTATACTGTATATATATATATATATATATATATATATATATATATACAGTATATATATCTAAATGTGTGTTTCAAGCAGTACTCCCAATAATCAGATACAGTAGCTGGTGCCTTCATAGCTGGTACCTTCCTACAGTAGCAGAGCCGTAACTAGGGGGGGCTAGGGGGGCATGTGACCTGGGCGCGGGACTGGATAGGCCGCTGGGATCCGTCTGCGTCTGATACAGCAGGGAAGGAAGTGGAGTCACATGGGATTTGTAGTCATGTCTGTTACTGGTTATACTTGGAGCTGTAACAGAGAGACTACAAATCCCATGAGGCTTTTCACCCTGCAGAGAGATGGCCGCCACTGGAGCTGCAGTAGTCGGCTATCCTGAGCGGCAAGCCACCCGCCCTGTGACATGCTGCTGAGCGTTCTCCAGCCCCACGCAGCCCTACATTCAGCTCCGCTGCTGAGTCACTGACACCAGCAGTGACTGATCGAAGCAGACCAGCACCCTTCACCTCCGTCTGATTAGTGAGAGGACTGGAGAGGTAAAACATACAGGCACACACACTCCCTCACCCTGACTGGTGTTAACCCCTGCCGCTCATTTAAAGTAGTTAATTTAAGCTTTTATATATATATATATATATTGCCTAAATATGTCATGCTGAGACTATTTATTTATACCACTGTGACAGCTACAGATTTTATATATATATATATATATTTTTTTTAAATGTGTGCGTGTGTATATACATATATGTAGTATATGTGTATATATATATATATGTGTGTATGTATGTATATATATATATATATATATATACACTGTGTTTTACTGGGGTCTGCCTGTCTGAGGGTTATTCTGAAGCATATTCTCTCTCCCTCTCCTTTCTTCCATATCTCTCCACCTCTCCTCTGTTAATGAGGGGTATTGCTATGCTTGGTATTGAGAACAAAGTTGCATTGGGTGGCATAGTTTTTTATTTTGTCGGTCTTTATTATTCTATTTTATTGTATTTTTATATCTATTTTTTTATTATTTTATTTATTTATTCATTATTATTCATTATTTTTTGCATTTTTCCCCCCATTATTATTTTTTTTTCGGGGGGGGGGGGGGGGGGGGGGACACTAAATTACTGCCTTGCCCCATGTGCCGTAAATCCTAGTTTCGGCCCTGACAGTAGGTACAGTAATACAGCATGTTCAATCTATAGCAACAGTCAGGCGGCACACAGATGAATTAACAGGCAACAGGCAGTTGTAAATGCAACGTTTTGAAGACTGCTTCAAAACATTGCATTTACAACTGCCTGTTGCCTGTTAATTCATCTGAGTGCTGCCTGACTGTTGATATACAGTGTATATACTGTGTATGTATATATATATATATATATATACCTACACATATATATATATATATATATATGCTATACTGTATACAGTATAGTATATACTGTACTATACATGCATATACTGCATTGTGTATACCCTGTATACACACACACACACACACACACACACACACACACACACACATATATAATCTACACTCCTTTGCATTTTGGATCTGCTCAGAATATATATGCATCAGTGATAGTGTTATTATAACTAGGTAATCTACACTCCTTTGCATTTTGGATCTGCTCAGAATATATATGCATCAGTGATATGTTATTATAACTAGGTAATCTACACTGTCAATTTGTATATCATAAGCTATATTGTATTCTAGGATGAAACTGTCTTGCAGCTTTATATAGTTGGTAACTGCTATCTCAGTGTTTGTTCTAGTTGAGTTTTATGGCATGCTCTGTAAACGGGGGTGGGATGTTAGGCCTTGATTGCAATTACTAGAGACACATGGATACTTACCATTCATAAGGAAAGATGCTTGGCTGAACAACAGCCAGCTGAACATGGCTTTATTATAAGGGCTGTTTAAAAGGGTTATGAAAATATTACAATATAGACTTACCCAGGACTTACCAGGACGAAAACAGACGGAAACAACCCACCGACAAAACAGAAAACATCGTCCCTTCCTTACATTCCCAATCATCTGTGTATTTCAGCGTATGTAAATATTTTACCAACTAAAATCCTCATGACCTCAAAGAACAAAATGCAACCAATTTGGTAGACAACTATATACATTGTGATTTACATGTGATTGTACATACCTGTTTGTCACTTTGCTCTATAATGCACAATTAACATACAGCAGAACAACACCAGTAAATAGGCACCTGCACTTTTAACTTGAACAAGTAAAACCTTACACTCTCAGCCTAGAAAACACTGGTTTCATCTCAAACTAACTATGTTCCACAAATTCATTTTCTGCATTGCTCTTCATGGAGTATTCATAAAGGCCATTGCATCATTCAGTCTCCCAGCAACTCACCCCTCTGTACATGTTGCCCCCTCAATTCTACACTCCCCTCTTATTAGCACTCATGAGCTTTTTACTTCCCTATACTCATTGACAATAACATCTACAACCTCTCACCATAAAAAACTTTCACAAACCTCTGACACCCACATTTATCTCTCTCTTCTGCTTCTGATAGCTGGTGACATTTCGCCAAATCCAGGACCCAGCCACTTGCATCACTCGCATTCACCTGATTCACAGCAACATAGAAATACAGCTAACCTCATAAACATCACATGTCTTCCATCACCCTCCAGATCACTAAAATGTGCCTTATGGAATGCACGCTCTGTTTGTAACAAATTAACATCCATCCATGACCTCTTCATATCTAACAACATCAATCTGCTGGCTATAACAGAAACCTGGCTCACACAATCTGACACAGCCTCCCCTGCAGCACTGGCACATGGTGGTCTCCACTTTACACACACCTCCAGACCCGATAATCATAAAGGAGGAGGAGTTGGACTTTTACTTTCCCAATCTTTTGCATATACTGTTCTACCACAGGTTCCATCACTCACATTTACATCATTTGAAGTACATTCCATTAGGGTTTACTCTCCTTTCTCTCTGCGTGTTGCAGCTATCTACCGCCCACCTGGGCATCCAAAACAATTTTTGGAAGATTTTTCTGCCTGGCTCCCTCACTTCCTATCCTCAGACATCTCCACCATTATCATGGGTGATTTCAATATTGCTATTGATTGTCCAAAATCTGCTCCGCATGCCTCCAAACTACTCTCTCTAACCTCCTCTCTTGGCCTTTCCCAATGGACTGACTCCTCTACTCATCAGGCGGGCCACTGCCTTGATCTAGTATTCACCAGACTATGCTCCATCTCTGAACTCACTAACACTCCTTTCCCCCTCTCAGATCACAACCTTATCACCTGCATGCTCTCCTCTATTAATTCAAACCCTGTGTTGCGGAAGTTCTCCAATCTTCCTCAAACTCGCAGAAATATTAACACAATTAATCTTCAAGAACTTTCCACTTCACTCCAACAACTGCTTTCACCTATTTCGGCATTCACCTCTCCTGAGATGGCTGTATCACACCTTAATGAGACTCTAGAACTAGCCCTTGATAAAGTGGCTCCAGCTACCCATCACACTCCACGTAGGCCTAGATGTCAACCATGGCACTCCAAATTAACAAGACAACTACAAAAACTCACACGAAAACTTGAACGTCAGTGGCGTAAATCTCGTATTTCAAGTGACTTCCTCACATATAAGACAGTCTACCATTCTTATAAAAATGCCCTGGACACTGCCAAACAAACATATTTCCAAACTCTTATCTCTGCTCAAGCCTCTAACCCCAAACGACTCTTTAATAAATTTAAATCACTTCTGAATCCTCCCGCACCTACCCCACCAGCCACTATTAAGGCACAGGATCTTGCTTCCTACTTCAAGGAGAAGATTGATAAGATCCGAGATGAAATGGTATGCTCTTCGGCAGCCAGTGACCTGCTCCGTTCTTTACCTGAACCCTCTGGCACTCTTTCTTCATTTAATCCCACAAATGAAGATGAAGTATCATCACTCTTCTCATCCTGCTTCTCTACTACCTCTCCTCTTGATCCTTTACCCTCACAAATAAGTAAAGCTCTGTCTCTGGTGCTCATCCCTACCTTAACTAACATCTGTAATCTCTCTCTCTCTACTGGTATTTTTCCTTCACTCTTCAAGCATGCAGTGATTACTCCCATTTAAAAAAAACAAAATTCTGACCCTAATGCTCTCTCAAACTACCGCATTATCTCTCAGCTCCCTTGTCTCTCTAAGCTACTTGAGAGACTTGCCTACACTCGACTCACACACTTTCTTAACTCATACACTTTGTTGGACCCACTTCAGTCAGGCTTCCGTTCCCAACATTCCACAGAGACAGCACTGACTAAAGTGGTTAATGATTTGGTCACTACAAAGTCTAAAGGCCACTACTCACTACTTATTCTTCTAGATCTATCTGCTGCATTTGACACTGTAGACCACTCTCTTCTCATACAGACACTACAATCCCTAGATCTTAAAGACACAGCCCTTTCTTGGTTCCTATCATACCTATCTAATCACTCCTTCAGTGTTCGCTTCTCTGAATCTACGTCCTCTTCGCTACCTCTTTCAGTTGGAGTACCGCAAGGCTCAGTCTTGGGTCCTCTGCTTTTCTCTATCTATACCTCATCTCTTGGTAAACTAATCAGCTCTTTTGGTTTTCAGTATCATCTGTACGCAGATGATACTGAAATCTACCTATCCTCCCCTGACTTGTCCCTATCTGTACTGGACCGTGTCACTGAATGCCTTTCTGCCATCTCATCCTGGATGACATCTCGCCACCTCAAACTTAATATTTCAAAGACAGAGTTAATTATATTTCCACCGGCAAATAGTAGGTACCAACCTGATATCTCTATCACTGTTGAAAACTCGACTATCTACCCTACCCCACAAGCTCGCTGCCTAGGTGTCATCCTTGACTCTGATCTGTCCTTTGTTCCCCACATTCAATCTGTCTCAAGATCATGTTACATGCATCTAAAAAACATATCCAAAATACGACCATACCTTACACAAGACACTGCTAAAACTCTAATCCACGCTCTCATTATCTCCCGCATTGATTATTGCAATAGTCTCCTAACTGGTCTTCCCAAAACGAGACTCTCACCACTACAATCCATTCTGAATGCAGCGGAGAGGCTTATCTTCCTCACTAGACGTTCATCGTCTGCAGATCCACTCTGTCAGTCCCTCCATTGGTTACCTGTACTCTACCGCATTCAATATAAAATACTTTTACTCACACACAAGGCCATTAACCAAACTACACCAACGTACATCACTTCGCTTATCACAAAATATCTCCCAACCCGACCTCTTCGCTCTTCACAAGACCTGCGTCTCTCATCCACACTCATTACTCGCTCCCACTCACGACTGCAGGACTTTCATCGGGCTGCACCCACTCTGTGGAATGCCCTACCACGCACAATAAGACTCTCCTCTAGTCTCCAAACCTTCAAGCGTTCCCTCAAAACTCACCTCTTTAGGCAAGCGTATCAAATTCCTGAATCACCCACATAACTTTCATAAACCTTCCTATCAAATTACATCCACTATGTACAGTCCACACATATCCTCACGTCTTCTCATTCTATGCAATAGATAGCACCTTTCCTTGTGTACATATGCCTATTTCCCTATAGATTGTAAGCTTGCGAGCAGGGCCTTCCTACCTCTATGACTGTTATCACCCAGTTTGTTATTGTTATTTCAAATTGTAAAGCGCAACGGAATTTGCTGCGCTATATAAGAAACTGTTAATAAATAAATAATAAATAAATATATATATATATATATATATATATATATATATTTATATACAGTACTGTGTATATACTGTAATGTGTCTGCTGTATAAACTGTAATCTATTTCATTACTGTATCTGATTAATTATTTTTGGTTCTTCACAGGATATCTCCCATGATAAGAGATGTGAATAAAGAAAAGAGAGTTGAACGGACACGGCGATGGATTGAGAGTGGTGAAACATTTCATGATGTCATTTTCACAGATGAATCGTCTGTTGCTCTTAAGAGGTTCTCCAGAATGTCATTCCGGAAACATCACCATATCTCATTAAAGCCATGCCCAAAGCATCCATTGAAGGTCCATGTATTGGGAGGCATATCACGATTAGGAGCTGGTCCCCTATTATTTTTCAAAGGTACTGTACTTTATTCTGTGCCTGTGTTCTGCAAAAATACATTTTGTACTGTACATTACATGTAACTGCACAATAAAATTAGTTTTTTTTATTAAGGAACAACATTTTCTTATGTCTGTAGGGATCATGGATAAGCAATTCTTCCAAGAAAAAATAGTTGAGGGATGTATAGTGCCATTCGTGAGTAAATATTACCTATCTCATTACAGGATATTCCAAGACAATGATCCTAAACACTCTGCCTCAGCCAAATTTATGGAAAACAAAAACATCAATTGGGAACGCTCACCTCCAGATTGAGTATTGTTTTAATACTGTACAAGTAAAATTTTGGATAGCACTCTAGTACTGTAAATGTATTTTTTGGTTTAATGAACAGTACAATACTGTATGTTTTATTTTCTCTTTTTACTTCATTAATTTACAAACATTTTTTTCTGTACTTTTTTTTTTTTTAGATCACCGGATATGAATCCATTTGAATTAGTTTGGGCTCAATTGAAGAGATACATTAGGAGTGTTGCAAAGCCAACAACAAAACAGCAGCTGTTGGATCGGATCCAAAAATTTTGGCTAGAAGTAATTACACTTGAACATTGTAATAATTATATAAATCACCTGTATAAAGTATTAATTGTTATAGTTGAAATAAATGGTCAATCCACAAATATGTAGTTCTGTACTGTATTTCCTGTATAAAATTTTAATCAATGCATTATTAAAAATGTTTATAAAATTGCCTTTGTCTGATTATTGCGTAAGCTAATGTACAATATTATACATTATACTATACAGTAGTACTATTATTGATGTGTATGAACAGTTCTTTACAGTTTTATTAGTCCTGAATAATAGAGTACTGTACATTTTTGATCAGTAAGTACATGAAATCTGATTTTGTAATGACTTTTTGACATTTATATTACATTGATGCTTTTCCAATAAATATTCCATTATACAGTACGGTATGGTACATGGGGGTAAATGTACAGTATGATGTGTCGTTATGGGGAGAAGTGTTATTAAACATAGAAACATACTGTACATTACTGTACTGTAGATACATACAGTAGAATTTGACGGCAGTTAAGAACCACTGTGTCCATCTAGTATTACCCTTTTTTTTTTTTTACAATATTTTTAGCTCAAACCTTATTTGATCCTAGCCCCCCCCCCCCCCTTACTATTCTCTGCTCCAAACTACAGAACAGTACTTACAGTACTGTATTCAGATTTTTAGTCTTTCTGGGTACAGTACTGTACTGCAAGCTCAGTGAGACAGTACAGTATTTTTAAAGTACAGTACATTAACTCCTGAGGTTGCTGTGTATAGTAAAGTACTGTATCACACCTTTACAGTAAGACTGTATAGTATCTGGCTAATGACTTATGTACAATAGCTTTACTGTACATTAATGCATTTACTGAGCTGTACAGTATACTTTATTTTGGTAAAAAACACTAACTACAATAATTCGGCTATCCTGACAATGGGTAATTGTCTTATAGAGCATGATTGTATGCAAATGCATCTTTCCTTGTGTCTTTGCTGTTGGTTTGTCTGAGGGGCAGATTAAGAAATAAAAGTGTTCCTGTACTATTGTTTAGAAGTGTCTCAAGATGGGCCGTACAAGATGCACAGTATAACGTACCGTGAAGCCATGAATCAGGACAATGCAGTGTACTGAGTGTGGTGGGTGGGCCTCCTGTCATATGTGGGCTGGGGCCACATGGCAAAAACTAAAACAGGCTACACAGACAAATCAGTCTACCAGGACACTTCCTGGTGAGGCCTATGGCCTATCTCCCCCTGACAACAGCCAGGTCTGGCAACAGCAGGGACAAAGGTGTATGCTTGTACCAGGCTCCCAAACTCAGAGGGGCTATGCACCCTCAAGAACCTTAGACATTAGTTTCTCATACAGTACTGGTACTGTATACAGTACCTTTGCTGTTTTAGAGTAACATGAATTCTAATAAGCACCACTATGAAGAAATGTGATTTGTCTAAGCTGCATACTGTACTGTACAGTATTTTTTAGGCACTGTACATTACTGTACATCATCAAGTCACAATTGTGCTTACATTTTTCAGTATAAGAATGTAGTATGTTACACGGTTATAAATGATGTGTGTATTTGTTTTTAATTATTTTATGCAATAAAAAAGCATTTGAGAACTTTGCACAATTGTACTGAGTGCTTCCTTTATGCAGTGGAGGGTAATTCCTCTCCACACATATTCTGATGGTTCATACAGTACAGTAGTTGCCTACCCTCACAGATATTGCAGGAGTCACCAAATTGCAATTCTTATCTCCTAATTGCCTGCATCATACAGTACAGTACAATAAATAAAATCTCCCAGAATGTTAACTGCAGCCTGGGTTACAACAAGGAATTTGTAAGGGCAGTGATTTGTGCCAGTCAATACAGGTACAATATGACTGCTACTGTACAGTATTAGTGCAAAGCTGTCCTAACCCTAAGAAACCCCCTCCTAGACCCTCCTCTGCAGTAGAGAACACATCCTGTGTGCCAACCAGCTTCTTACTGTACTGTACAATATCTCAATGTCTGCTAATACTCAGAAGTGTGAGGTGCAAATGTTTTATTAGTAATACAGTAGGTACTGTACAAAGAAACATAGGGGTAAATTTACTAAGATGGGAGTTCTATTTAAGATGGGACATTGCCCATAGCAACCAATCAGATTCTACTTCTCAATTATCTAGCACCTTCTAGAAGATAATACCTGGAATCTGATTGGTTGCTATGGTCAACATCCCATCTTAAATAGAACACCCATTTTAGTAAATTTACCCCATAGATTTTGATGGAAGATACTGTAAGAACCATTTGGACCATCTAGTCTTTAGTTAAACAGACAAAAAACTTTGGACAAGGTTACTCTAAATTGCATTTGGAATTTAATTCATACAGTAGAGATCTGTCCATACAGTACTGTACAGTATCTACTTTATCCTGCCATGTACACTATGGCACGACTTGAAATCTCAGACTATAAGAAAAGTTAAAGTACAGTCACCATGCTTTGTGATTTTTCTTAAGATGCTTATTTAATATGGTACTTTATACATACAGTATTCTACTGTATTATGGCAAACAAAATTGTTGGTTGTACAGTAGGCTGATCTATAAATATCCTGTACAGTAAGTCAGTTTCCAAAGAAACACTGTTCAATACTGTGCATCAGGGATGGGAAACCCTCAGTCCTCCAGCTGTTGTTGAACTAAACATCCCAGCATGCCCTGCAACAGTTTTAGCATGGCAAAATAGCAAAACTAGCAAGGCATGCTAACACTGCATGTGTAGTTCATTCAACAATAGCTGGAGGACCGATGGTTCAGTCTACAGAGTGAATAAAAATATAAAATAAACGGATCAGTAAAGAAAAGGCTCCATGTACAGTCCTGTTCAGGACTATACAGTCTTTTCCACAGGAAATGTGTATTAGAGGTACTGTATACTGTATACACTAAATGTACAGTAACTTGATTTTTTTATTACAAACACACAAATGCATCCCAGATGGAAATCTGCTGTACACAGCAGACAGCTTATGGTGACATGACTCACAAACTGTATCCCCACCCATAGTCGTGGTGTATTTTAGATAGAATAATGAGATGCTCCTACAGCATTGCCCTGATTCATGTGAAACCTGTGTGCAAACAGTATCTCTAATAAATGTAAAGTACAGTAACAGTACAGTACAGTACAGTACAGTATATGACAATAGAAAAAAATAGTGCCAGGGAAAATAAGCCTCATGACAGACACACAAGCTCATGTCTAAATGTACAGTAAGCTGTGATCCCTTGCCATTGGTTTTAGATTATGCCCTAATGGCTCGGGGACTTGGACACTCATGTACTGTACTGTACTGTATCCATGACTTCAATGGACCATACTGTACTATTGTTTAAACTTCCTGTTTTGCATCTGTATACACTATATTTATTAATTGATCACTCTACAGGATCTCATTGCCCCTGTGTATGTTAGCTAGTGGATTGTGACGCTCCTTCAGCATTGGCCCTTAGCCTGCAAAACCTGCACGGTCACTTGCTCCGTAGTCGAGAGCCTTCACGAGGCAAGGGATAACTGGTGTAAGCCATTTTGACAGCTTGCTATATGTTCGAGTCCAGTGTATCATAATTTGCATAGAGCTCATCAATCCCTATTGCCCCTGTGTATTTTAGCCAGGGGATTGTGACGCTCCTTTAGCATTGCCCCGTAGCCTGCAAAACCTGTGCCGTCACTCGCTCCTTAGCTGAGGGCCTCCATGGGGCAAGGGATAATTGGTGTCAGCAATTTTGACAACTTTCTACAGTGTGTGTTCGAGTCCATGTGAATCGTAATGTGCATAGAGCTCGTCTAGCCCTATCACCCATATGTATTTTAGCTAGAGGATTGTGATGCTCCTTCAGCATTGCCCCGTAACTTGCAAAACCTATGCTGTCACTCGCTCCATAGCTGAGGGCTGCCACGAGGCAAGGAGTCACAGGTGGTAGCCATTTTAATCGAGTCTGCCCTGCTACAGAAATGTATGTTTACCGTACAGTGCATAAAACCTTATCTTCATAGCAAGCTGTGTATTTTACAGTAGAAACACTCTTGCAGCTTTGCCCTGCTTTATGTAAAACTTGTGTGTACACTTCTGTTGAATGTGAAAGTATTGGACAGTACGATAGATACAAAAAAAAATAATGAAGTGTCTGGAAGAAACTAATATGCATTCGTACTTTAGGAATCGAACCTGGGACTCTAAGCATTAGAAGCAGAACACTTCACCACTCAGACACATCGCTGCCAACAGATGAATAAGCCCATTGGTTTTGATTATGCCGTAATGGCTACAGGATTAGGATGCTAACATTCAATATCCCCAACATCAATAGACCACAACGTACCTGTATCAAGTTCGTTTGCATCTGTGCACACTACTGGTTTTATTTGTTGATTTGTCTGCGGGACTTGGATGCTCACATAATCCTAACATCAATGGACTATACTGTGGCTTTATCACGTTCATTTGCATCTGTATACAGTATACTGTACTACTGTATTTATGTCTGTACACTCTAATATACTGTACTGTATAACATACTGTACTGTAGCATATTGTAGCGTAATGAGATACACCAGTAAAGTAGTTCTTATTTAGGTATTGTATTTTTAATGGAGACCACACGCATGCACAGTGGTGATTTTAAAAAGTGACATCTGGTGGATGATCGCAGGTATTACACTTAAAGGTAACGCCAAATGCTCTGTGCACCACCCTATGACTAGGAGCGCCTCCCTACGACCAGGCAGGCTGCGTATGCCCGATCGTGACTAACTCCTCAGCCAGCCAAGATAATAGAGGACCCATCTATATTTATTATACCAGAAGGTTCATCACATGGAGCATGGCAATGCTGTCTGTATAGGTATAGTAGTATGCCAAATGTGCATGAATCAAACTGATTAAACCAGCAGTTTCCATAGAAATTCCAACAATCCCCCTATATTGACAAAAGATTCTTTATATGTTAATAAAACGTAAACTTGAGAAAATATTATCACAACAATGCAACTGTTTCTGTTTTCATAATAGGATCTGTGTCAGAATTATGCTGGGTACACACTGGCAGATATATTGGCCAATCAGTTGGTTGTCCAATATATCTTTTGCTGATCTGCAGGTGTGTACAAGCAATATGTCTGTGAAAGACGTCTTTCACAGATATATTGCATCTGCTGTGCAACACAGCAGATGACCAATATATCTGCAGATATATTAGTGCATCTTTCAGTGTGTATGAACAATCCCCATCTGCATATATAGCTGCAGATAGATTTAACAGCAGATATATCTTTAAGATAAATTGGTGCATCTTTCTGTGTGTATGAACAACCACCATCTGCAGATATATCTGCAGATCGATTGAACTGCAGATATATCTGCCAGTGTGTACCCAGCTTTAGAGTTGGATTGGAGGCCACATGTAAAAAGCTGGAAGGCTTTATACGGTTTCCTCACATGAAATTAGCACTGAGGAGTGTATTAGGTACTGGATAGGGTAGTTGAGGCGAAAGTCATGAGAAATCAGCTGGATGTGTTCTGCTATTAGGTTAATGGGTTGGGACAGTTAATGCATGTAAGGAATCAGGCTGAAACTAGTAATTACTGCAGGTAACAGGGCTGGATCTGGTAAAAGTATTCTTAAAACAGACTGGGACCAGTGATTCATGAGGTAATCAGACTGGTACCAGTAATGCATCAGGTAAACAGGCTAGGACCAGTATTGCATCTGGTAACCGGACTGGAACCTATCATGCATATGGTAACCAGGCTTGTACTAGGATTGCATCTGGTAACTGGGCTGGTAGAGGCATTGCATTAGGCAGCTGAGCTGGAACTGGCAATGCATAAGGTAACCGGACTGGGACCATCTGGTAACCAGGCTGGGACCGGTAATCTGTAAGGTAACTGGACTGGGACAGTCATTGTATCTAGCAACCGAAACGGAACTGGTAATTGCTACTGATACCAGGAGGAAACCAGTGATGCATGACCATATACTGAGCTTCAATATACAGAATCCTGCTAGACAAGGAAGGCGTCTGAAGATATGAAATTGTATTGGCAACTAGCTGTCGCTCCCAGGAAGGGTTTAAATGTGAATTGTTGGTCCCTTAATGGACTCCAGAGTCAGATGGAACTTTGAAGCATTTTCATTGGAGGAGCCATGGTCCACAAACAAAATCCAAAATGGCAACTCTCATGCACCAGAGCCAGTGGAACTTCACAGAGGAAGACTATTTGTGTAGCATGCAGGTGGAAGAAGTGGGGAGCGGAGGACTTTGGAGCGAGGCAGGAAAGACAGCACACAGGTACAGTAAGTATCAGGTTTTAAATCCCCAAAGCATGGCAGGTTGTTAAAGTGAGTCCCTCAAAGCAATCACCCTTTTGCAGATTGGAAAGTGCCTCTGACAATGTACAGGATTACGGGGCAGATGGCAATGCACATGTAGGAAAAATTCCTGTGCACTATTGGTTTGGAAGCAACCTCTTCATTTATTACAACCTTTACATTTTTCTGCAGCTTTTATAATGTGTCTTCAATTAATAATGAAAATATGTATTTGAAAGGAATTATTACAGCACAATGTTTATAAGAATTCTTAAACAGTAACATTCAGAAATGTCATAAATAGGTGAGTCAGAGACTCATAAAGCACACATGCTGTCAATAAACCCCCAATTCCTGCAACTATAAAGCTCTGCATATACAGTATCTGAATCTTTGTAAACAAACATGTTATTGAATTCTTTGAAATTCCCCACATTTATTTAATTTGGAGTATTGCACACAAGATGGGAAGAATATACAAACTCTATATACAGTTACAACTCTAATTGGAATTTAACTTAAGCCACAACAACTGCATACTGTATGTAGTAGACAATTGTAAAATGTAAAAATATGGGGCTCAACTCAAATAAAATTACTTTGCTAACTTGTGCCTAGCACAGGGGATGTGTTGCTCATTTTTGGACTCATTTTTTATTTTTTATTTCTGTCCTTAAATATTTGAATTAGAAAATAAAACAGCACATGTGACTTAACCTTTAAGGACAGGGTCAAATCACAGATTAGCAAAGAAATAGTACTATTTATTTTAAAAAGTGACATGCATATACGTAACATAAATTGAGATACGTGTACAATTTAAGTATAATTAATGCATTAGTAAAGCAAACAAAAGAATGTTAAATAAAGATAAAACTAAGTGCACATATCATTGTATAAACATACAACCTTGAGAAAGTACTGATTTGTAGATCAAAATTTCGATTAAAAAATAAAGAATAACATTAAAGTTCTGTCTTTATCATAAGTATGATACCTCATATAACCTAAATACAAACCTTGTGTTCTTTTCCATCAACATTTCCATCATCATCATTGGCACAATCAACTGCGCTGACCTTTGTGCTTTTGCTTCATATAAATAGAGTGACTCTGTTCTACTGTCACCAATCTGTAGTTCCATTTGGTTCTGGTTTGAGACTGTCCTATTAACAAAATGAAATTTGCAGTTTTCTTTTTGGTAGCTGCTCTATGCAGTTCCTATACAAGTAAGTAGATCATTTGATAGGGACACTACAGTATATTTTGAGATGGTAAAATGTCTATAAAATGAATTTTTTTCTATAATAAAACAGAACTGGATTACACAATAAGCATATGTTTGGAAAGGAAAATTAGACTCTAATGCTACATCAGGTTTGAATCTAAATGCATAATTTTAATTTTGCTATAGTGTGATTGGTAGATAGATAGATAGATAGATAGATAGATAGATAGATAGATAGATAGATAGATAGATAGAGGACAAACAGACAGACTTGCTCTGTAAATTGTATCCAAAAAGTGATCATAATGAGTACTATCTCAAAAACATTTAATATTGCCATGCATTTAATCCATTCTTTTACTTTAGTTTTGTTTTAATATTATCACCTACTTACAATTTTCATTCGTATTGAGTCAAGGAAGATTGTTTTATTGCAAATTTTTGTTCCAATTACAAACTGCTTCTAGGGTTAGATGTGAAAGGTCACCTTTATTACTTAAGAATTATACAAATAGGATATTCAAACTTTTTTAAAACTTTATAGACAAATGTTGTCATCTAAAAAGATAAATGAGTAGACACATTTTGAATAGTTTAAGGGTACTAAGGGCTCGTCTTTAAGTCATTTCTTGTTTTATTACAAGGCAACTTGTATTAATCTCATGAAACCACTCATTTGTAATACAGATTCCGCATCAGTCTCACAACCAAATTGCCTTCAACAGCTATTCCAGGTACTGTTTGTATAAAATATATGCTATAGTATTTAAGTTTGTGTCCGGAAGAAATGTACTGTATAATCTGCTGACTGCTACAAGTGTAATTATTAGAAAAACTAAGGTAATGTCAGTCGGGATATAGAAATTAGTTCTTTTTGCATCTCTCCTGTCTGGTTCTGGTAGTCTTGACAAAGGTCCCTGTGAGCAGTGTCGGACTGGGGCATAAAGGGCCCACCGGGGAAATGCAGTGGCCCATGTAGAGGCCCATGCTTAAGGGTGTGGCCAGGCAATAGTAGAGGTGTGGCCAACCACCACAGAGGCTTGGCTAACCTTTATGACAATGTACCAGATTAATAACAGCAATGCGCTGTAGAAAATACACCATAGTCCTGTGCAGTATAATGTAACATATGTATAATGTATAATTAAAGTATACTAGGATAAAGTTTGTAACCTAATCCCAAGAGAAGGTGGGCCTACAGTCAGAGGTGGTGGACCCAAAGGCAATGGGGCCTATCGGTAGTTTCCCCTGTTCCCCTGTGGGCCAGTCCGAGCCTGCCTGTGAGGACCAAAAAGTTGACAGCAATGTTTCTATCTGTGATGTGGTAATTAAAGTTTGGTGAATTTATACCTGAAGACTAGTGAGTGCTCTCTACTATTATATATAAAAGGTGACTTCCACGCTACTGGATGCCTCCTGGGTTGTAAGCACCCCAGCAGTTAACTACATTGAATTATGTGTGTGCGGCCTCAACTACATGGTAGAAATTAGATAATATATTTTTTTATGTACTGCATGCAGTGGGTGGGGAAATTTTGACATGATTGATGTAAGATTTAATGCAACAGTATGTGCTTAGAAGAAATTATATATATATATATATATATATATATATATATTTCTTTGTTTAATTAATGTACTGTAACAGGATTAAGAGGAAGTCAACTTTTCATTAAATTAGTCTGAAAGTACAAGGTGGTGAAGCAAAGCATTTTATATCTAAAACATATCGAGAAATAGTTGTCAATATTTGCAGATCATTTATTAAACATTTCCTCCATTATTAGGCCAATTAGAAAAATATTAGTAATTGTGGTGTTTACTTATTCATTTTGTCTCTAAAGTAATCACTTTGGGCAACTAAAATTTTCTATATGCATTTTCCAGACCATCAAAATCTCAATAAATTATAAATTGGAAGCAGATTAATAGCATATAATTTAAATGATTTTGAGTTGTTTTGCTCATTGATTAGCAGGTAGTGTATTTGATACATATTTAGTGGTATGTTGTTCATGACTTACTGTACATGAGCTACATGAGTTACATAAGTTCATGAGTTATTCTTTTAATAAGTGTACTTACTATATATTTTTCAGGATGATGCCCCAGTCCTTCTCCAAAGTTTGGCTACCCTCTTATGTGAATACAAATTAGCAAAGGTAAAAATTGTATAAAATATAAGCAGTTATATGTACCATGCTTTTGTTGTCCAGCTTAATTTGATATCCCTCAAATTTTGTATAGGATACGTTTTTATTTTTCTACCACAAGCACTGTAAGATGCAACTCTGTATTAAGTAAAGGTTATTTATTAACCACTAAAAATGTCAGTATGCAGCTTAATTTTTTTCAGTTATTTAACAGTAATAAGTAAAGATTGGAACATACTGTAGCTCCACTATGTATATTTACAGTGCACTGATGAGGACTAAAAGTAAGCATTGCAACTATAAATGAACATCATATTTTTAGACTTTGGAAATATACCATAAATTAATATGAAAACAAAAAATGCAAATTTTACATTTACTGGGAATAATAGATTAATTTAAGAAATATCAGAATACATGTACAGTATATAGTGGATGCAGAAGTAAAACTAAAATCTTAGAAATACAAAGTTTTTTTTGAATAGATAGAATCTAATTTGTTTTGTTCTTGAAGATACTTTAGTGGGCTTATTATTTATTTATTTATTAACAGTTTCTTATATAGCGCAGCAAATTCCGTTGCACTTTACAATTGGAAATAACAATGATATAACAAAACTGTGTTATAACAAACAGTCATAGAAGTAGGAAGGCCCTGCTCGCAAGCTTACAATCTATAGGGAAATAGGCATGGATACACAAGGACAGGTGCTACCTATTGCATAGTTGTCCACCAGATTGCAAAGTTTCTTGGTGGGCTGTACGATATGGTAATTTAGCAATGATGAACCGGGGTCGAGAGGAAGGGAAAGTGAAGAATGAGAAGACATGTGAGGATATGTGTGGACTGTGCAGAGTGGATACAATTTGATAGGAAGGTATATGAAAGTTATGTGGGCGATTCTGGAATTTGATAAGCTTGCCTGAAGTGTTGAGTTTTCAGGGAACTCTTGAAGGTTTGGAGACAAGAGGAGAGTCTTATTGTGCGTGGTAGGGCATTCCACAGAGTGGGTGAAGCCCGAAGAAAGTCCTGCAATCATGAGTGGTTGCGAGTAATGTGTGTGGATGAGAGACACAGATCTTGTTAAGAGCAAAGAGGTTAGGTTGGGAGATATTTTGAGATAAGCAAAGTGATGTATGTTGGTGTAGTTTGGTTAATGGCCTTGTGTGTGAGTAAAAGTATTTTATATTGAATACGGTAGAATACAGGTAACCAATGGAGGGACTGACAGAGTGGATCTGCAGATGATGAACGTCTAGTGAGGAAGATTAGCCTCACAGCTGCATTCAAAATGGATTGTAGTGATGAGAGTCTCGTTTTGGGAAGACATGTTAGGAGACTATTGCAATAATCAATGCTGGAGATAATGAGAGCATGGATTAGAGTTTTAACAGTGTCTTGTGTAAGGTATGGCCGTATTTTGGATATGTTTTTTATATGCATGTAACATGATTTTGAGAATGATTGAATTTGTGGAACAAAGGGCAGATCAGAGTTTAAGATGACACCTAGGCAGCAAGCTTGTATGGTAGGGTAGATTGTCGAGTTTTCAACAGTAATATAGATATAAGGTTGGTACCTACTATTGGCTGGTTGAAATATAATTAACTCTGTTTTTGAAATATTACGTTTGAGGTGCGAGATGTCATCCAAGATGAAATGGCAGAAAAGCTTATAGTCTGCAATCCATAAAATACATAAAAGGATATAAATATAATTTTGTCAGGTTCCATTTATGTCTTATGTAGTAGAGTAGTAAACTCAAGCAATCTCTGGGAGAACATGCAAACTCCACACAAATTGTTAATGACAGGGAATTGAATGTATGACCTCAGTGCTGTGAGGAAATAATGCTAACTGCTACACAATGCATTCTTCAGTTTAACAATAAGTATTTTGTATATGTGCATAAAGTCAGACACATTATTGGATGTATATTATACTAATGTACATTTAATTTGGAATTTAAAATTGCAGTCATCTTTTTGGAGTCAGACTTTTTGTTTCTCATTCTGCAAATGACACAATTGATGGCATCGTAGTTATTATGTGACTTGTGCATTAAATTATATTATTTTTTAAAAGATGTATTAAAATGTTATCTCTATTTTACTTATTGCAATATCTTTATTTTTTTAGGCAAATAATAATGCAGCCCTGTTTCAGGCTTTCCTGCAAAAAGTGAATGTACTTCTGGTAAGATAACGGACTGTTTGCTCTACTATCTATATGTTATTAGTTGGAGATCTCACTTTTACTATTGTTGTTTTGAGTCTAAAGGCCCGTATTCACAGGCAGATCTAGGGAGAGATGTGTGCTGAGTGAACCGCTCAGCACACATCTCTCCCCCCACTCAGCACAGTGCGATGTGTGCTGAGCATGCGGGGGAGCAGGTGGGCCGCACATTTCACCCAGTGGGTTAAGTGAGTGTCCTGCTAGATTGGCCTGCATGCAGGCCAATCTAGCACCAGCGATAGCGATGCGCGGGGCTGCGCATCGCTATCGCTGTGAGGGCTACACATGGAGTGATCGCTGCTTAGATTTTAAGCAACAATCGCTCCGTGAGTACCCCCCTTTATTCACTTTGCAAAATCAGTGAAAAGCCCCTCACATTGTACTAGAGATGCTTGGATGTGACTTTATCCACACAAAAATTGTCAGATGAGGCGCAATGAATCCTGGCATGGAGAAAAGCCACAACTTCTCGTTGTGTTTATATGTGCCACAACTACAGTTGTGGCAAATATAAACAAATGTTGCCTACCCCATTTATCATCTTACATTAGCAATGCAGTTTAGTCGCTTCTATGTATTTTAATTTTGCGAATAATATTCCCATTTTGAGCAAAAACGATACTCAGCATAGCCAAGTTACACAGGACCTGGCACGCCGAGAGGGGATTTTTGGTGTGGCTGAAGCCACAGCAACAATGGTCACATCTGTGCTCATATCTATTTACATGTAATCCTATGTTTTTCTTTTTTAACTATATAAATCTAAATAATTAGCATTTTTGCAGGTGCATATAGTTCACATACTGATGTTAAAAGCTGTGGTTGGCTGTTAATATTTATAAGCACTCAAATGTACAATAAATATAATTTCCTTTTATTTTTTTCAGGGAAAAGTTGGCTGCACCATTGATAATATTCTTGGCACAAATGTGGTAAGGAATCTATTTCAATTATACTGGAATTAACAGGTCATGAACATAGTCATTTAATTTTAAGTATTTGTGTATAAACACTCTTTAGACCATTTTCAGAATGTACTATATTTAGGAAGAAATTCAACCCCATATGCCCCTTTCTCCAGGCAGAAAGCATTACATAATAGTATTTATCCTGTACAGTATGTACTATAAATAAACTTACTTACTTTCAATCACACCATATAACAAAATACAGTATGTTATGCTCATTGCCTTGCTCATGACAAAGTGGACTGTGTGGAGGAAGCTGCCCAGGAGGAGCTTTAGATGGGGTTACCAATGCCTATGATAGAGCTTGATTAATGATATCTGCAAGTTTGAAGAGATATAATAGTGCTTTTTAGTTTTATATTTAAAATTTTTTGACTGCTCTCAGAAGTAATTTAATAACCTATTTGAGATTGTGATATACTATGTGTTGTGGTAAGTGAAACATTAAAATAATGCAAGTTTAGGGTTATTTTGTCACCAATTTTTTTTAAACAATCAGGCTAATAGGAATGTTTCCCTATTATTTCCAAGATACAGTATTTAGCACAGAAAAAAAAATTATCAAGTCCGTCTACATGTAATATATAAAACACATGACAATTCTGAGGTATAATACTTGGAAGTAACGCTATATTTCATATAGCCTATAGTTTAACCATCTTACCATATTTATGTCACATAGATACCCGAGTGCCAAAATAATAGGTTATTTTCAGTTACTCATAGAATAAACCATTTTTTTTTATAGAATGGAGGTTGAGGCTCTGAAGTACTGAAGCACTGAGGCATATAATAGTAGAGGAAGCATTCTAGAGAGGCAATAAAGTTGTACACAGTATTTGAACTGTAGATTATACAATATTGACTGTAAATATACTTTCCTCGATGTATGATGGGGGTAATTTCAAGTTGATCACAGCAGGACATTTTGTAGCAGTTGGGCAAAACCATGTGCACTGCAGGGGAGGCAGATATAACATTTGCTGAGAGAGTTAGATTTGGGTGGGTTATTTTGTTTCTGTGCAGGGTAAATACTGGCTGCTTTATTTTTACACTGCAATTTAGATTGCAGATTGAACACACCCCACCCAAATCGAACTCTCTCTGCACATGTTACATATGCCTCCCCTACTGTGCACATGGTTTTGCCCAACTGCTAACAAAGATCCTGCTGCGATCAACTTGGAATTACCCCCTATGAGTGAGACAACAATTATGAATGCCCTTGTCTGGTTTACAACACTTTTAATTCAAATGTACCATAGTTGGTAACAAAACAGAAAAGCACAACAATTTGTAAGGAATATGCACCCAATCTGTAGGTGAGCATTACTACCCCTTTACTGTTACATTATAGAATTATAGAATTGTACATTATAGTACATTATAGAATTTACAGTGCAGAAATAACAAAAACTAGAAACTTCAAGCTAACAAATTGTAAGTGACAAGCCTTATGTGTATGCGAAGCAAAATATCAGAATAAAGGTTCATGCACAGTATATACTGTACATCTAACATATATTTTAACTTTCATCTTACAGGTAGTTACACTTAACAATGCAGAGCAGATTGGAGACCAAGTTGCACAAGTCTTATTCCAGTATGTGGTAAGAAAATCTTTGATATTATAACTGACATATATAAGTTAAGTTGGTCTACAGGCCACAAAGCAATAATAGAGGACACTAACAGAGAGAGAAAGAAATACAAATAGATATTACTAAATAATGAAAATCAAATTGGGACCACATGAGAATATCAAAAATGAACAGTGAAATTCAAAATTACTGTAAATATAAGCTACACAATTGCACTTACCGTGGCAGGGGAAATAACATAATATATTCTAAAAATATTATAATTACCATTATGATTAAAATATATGTATGCCATACTGTAGTTATAACGCTGATGAAATGCAGCTCAGCTGCAGGAAAGAACACATGCAGAGCTGTACGTACAGTATTTTCAAAATTGTCATAATCAACATTGCTGCATGACTGCAAACAGTATACAGTATGATTTAGGTTTTAAATGTCAATGCTGTAACCTGTATTGTCCTGGACATACAGTATAGCCTACCAGATAGTATCACTGTTGACAGATTTTATCTGTTCTTACAGATATCATCAGTGTATGTAATTACAGTGCAACTATACATTATAATAATAAATGCACCGCTATATAATGTATTAAGAAAATGTACTACAGGTTGAGTATCCCATATCCAAATATTCCGAAATACGGACAATTCCGAAATACTGACTTTTTTGAGTGAGAGTGAGATAATGAAACCTTTGTTTTTTGATGGCTCAATGTACACAAGCTTTGTTTAATACACAAAGTTATTAAAAATATTGTATTAAATGACCTTCAGGCTGTGTGTTTGAGGTGTATATGAAACATAAATGAATTGTGTGAATGTAGACACACTTTGTTTAATGCACAAAGTTATAAAAAATATTGGCTAAAATTACCTTCAGGCTGTGTGTATAAGGTGCATATGTAACATAAATGCATTCTGTACTTAGATTTAGGTCCCAACACCATGATATCTCATTATGGTATGCAATTATTCCAAAATACGGAAATATCCCATATCCAAAATACCTCTGGTCCCAAGCATTTTGGATAAGGGATACTCAACCTGTATTATTTAAGTAACACCAATGCATAATCATTTAACCAAACAGTAGGAGACATGATTATGTATTGGATATAAAAATACATTCAATTTAAATATATTACCTAACTTTTTTTTCTAATAAAAATCCATTAAAAATATATTACCGTTGGCCCTTTCACAATAAAATGTTATCTTGATCACATCTCTTAGTGCGTAATTGTGGGCTATATTGCCTTAAATAAATTACCTTAAGCTATTATGATACTCCTGATATTGAAAGACTAAGGAAGTTTTTCATTCCAAGTTTTAAGGTATTAAGTTCCACAATTCTGAACTAAAACTCTTTTATTCAAAAACGATTTACTACATGGGCATATGATATGCTAAATGGCACAAGAAAGATATATTGTTCTGCCCTAATAAATAAAAACAACATAAACATTTCTGGCTACATTTACTATACTGCACTTTTCATTGCTGCCGCATCTTCAGCATTTTCAGCCGCTGAATTAAAGGGGTAATTGTCTTCAATACAAAACTTGCCTACTTTTAATTTCTACTTGAAATTCAATGTTGGAAACCACTGAAGACATGGTATCTTTGAGAAGAGTCATGCAAGAAATTCAGCCCTTAATTTCAGCTTCAAATACATGTACTAAATTTCTATGGCAAGTTTCACCAAATGGACTTATAATTGAAATTAGCTATTACGACTTCTACACTCACACACCTACTTCTATTTAGTGATATATATATGTTTGTATATCTAAACTTCAAGCTTGTAGGCTTTCTATAAATGGCTGCCTTATTAGAAATCTTATTGTGTCCAGTCCAGTACAACTACAGTTTCATACTTAGTATAGTATTCTGACTACCAATTGCATCTTATGTAGCCTTACAAATACTGACAATGTATGAAACATCAATCAGTCCAGTACAACTAGTTTTATATTTAGAATATTATTCTGGCCAAAAACAGAAAATGAATGAAACATTAAACATCCTTAAATGCTATAAAAAAATAATTCTACAAGAAAATTGAAAAAATCCTCAGCATAGAATCATCTGTGCTGTTTTAATTAACAGTTGATTTTAAAATAAGTCATATTTCACAGTTAATGCCATATTTATTATTTTAATATTAGTTGTTTAAGTTTGTAATGTATTCATGTTTTGATTGAAGATTGGCTATAAATGGCAGGCTAACAATGACAATACTGAAGGGTTACAAGGCAACAGTTACTATATTAGATTGTATAAAAACTTTACAACATGTTAAGTGAGTTATGGTAATATAATATATTGTATGCAGTCCTGTTGCTGCTATTACTGTATGTGAGGTGTCAAATATTTCATTTATTTATATGCAAGTACAATACACAAGTGATTGTAACATTTGAATAAGCTCCTGTAAATAATATTGTTAGAGTAATGTCTTCTCATGTTATCACTGCTTAGCTGAACCTGCATTTCTGTGACTTGTATAAAAACATGTGACCTACAGGTTTTTGCTTTTATATTGTTATGAAAGATCCTGGTAATTAATTCTCATGTGATATCTTGGTTCTTTTTTCTATATTAGAATGGCATCATTGCAAAAGTGGTTAAAATTCTGGTAAGCAGAACCTTACTATACATGATTTACTTATTGTTTTTATATAAATTGCTCTACTGTCACTCTTCCTGATCTAAAATGCCTATTTTATTGCTTTTTCCACACATAACTAGAAATGTAATTTTAACTTCATGCCTGTACAAATGTATTGGCTGCTAAGCATATATTACTGTTTTTTAATCTAAGATAGTGTTTGAATACTTTGGGGTATATGCAATTAGTGGCGAATACCCGAAATTGTCGAAAAACAGCACTTTTTCGCCCCCAAAAAAATTAGACAATGCAATTCAGTACTTTCCGACAAAAAACGGACTTTCAAAATTCGACTTTTTGAAATTCGACTTTTGACAAATTCGACTTTTTTGCAATGTTAAAATGCTGCAATTCGACCAAAGTCTATTCAATTGAAGTTTGGAAATTCGACAACAGTGCTTTTAGACAGTAAATTCGTCATTTTCAATCCGCTACACTTTGGAGGGTGAAACCAATAAAAAAAATGTAAAACATTTTTTTTGGTGTTTTTTTTTTGTAAAAGCATATATTATAAGGGATTAGGTACTTGGTTTGTCTTTTTAGGAGGCACAAGTATTATTTATATATTTTTAAAAATATATATATTTTTTTCTTAGCTGGAACGGTAAAATCACGAAAAAAAATTGCGTGGGGTCCCCCCTGCAAAGCATAACCAGCCTCGGGCTCTTCGAGCTGGTCCTGGTTCTAAAAATGCGGGGAAAAATTTGCCAGGGGATCCCCCGTATTTTTAAAACCAGCACCGGGCTCTGCGCCTGGTGCTGGTGCAAAAAATACGGGGGACAAAAAGAGTAGGGGTCCCCCGTATTTTTTACACCAGCATCGGGCTCCATTAGCTGGACAGATAATGCCACAGCCGGGGGTCACATTTATACAGTGCCCTGCAGCCGTGGCATTAAATATCCAACTAGTCACCCCTGGCCGGGGTACCCTGGGGGAGTGGGGACCCCTTCAATTAAGGTGTCCCCCCCAGCCACCCAAGGGCCAGGGGTGAAGCCCGAGGCTGTCCCCCCCATCCAAGGGCTGCGGATGGGAGGCTGATAGCCTTGAGAATTTTGAACGAATATTGTTTTTTCCAGGAGTACTACAAGTCCCAGCAAGCCTCCCCCGCAAGCTGGTATTTGGAGAACCACAAGTACCAGCATGCGGGAGAAAAACGGGCCCACTGGTACCTGTAGTACTACTGGAAAAAAATACCCAAATAAAAACAGGACACACACACCGTGACAAGTAAAACTTTATTACACACTACCGACACACACATACTTACCTATGTTGACACACCGACTGCCACAGTCTCCGACGATCCGAGGGTACCTGTGAAAAAATTATACTCACCTGCCAGCGTCCAGAGATAAATCCACGTCCAGGGTATAATCCACGTACTTGGCAAAATAAAAAAATGCAAAAACCCAATCCAGCGGACTGAAAGGGGTCCCATGTTGACACATGAGACCCCTTTCCCCGAATGCAGAGACCTCTACGTGACAGCTGTCACTGAAAGGTCTCTTCAGCCAATCAGCGAGTGCAATGTCCTTGCACTCTGCTGATTGGCTCTGTGCGCGTCTGAGCAGACAGCGCATTGCACAGCTCTCTCCATTATATTTAATGGTGGGAACTTTGCGGCTAGCGGTGAGGTCACCCGCCGGTCAGCGGCAGACCGCGGGTTAACCCCACCGCTACCCGCAAAGTTCCCACCATTGAAAGTAATGGAGAGGCTTTGCGATGCGCTGTCTGACAGCTCAGACAGCGCACAGCCAATCTGGGGAGCGCCACGGAAGTAGCGCTTCCTGATTGGCTGAAGGGACCTCAGTGACAGAAGTCACGTGGTGTCCCGGCATTCGGGGAACGGGGTCCCATGTGTAAACATGGGACCACTTTCAGTCCGCTGGTTCGGGTGTTCGTTTTTTTTTTTTTAACAAGTACGTAGATTATCTCCCGGACACTGGATTGAGGTGAGTATAATTTTTTTCACAGGTACCCCGGATCGTAGGAGACTGTGGCAGTCGGCATGTCAACATAGGTAAGTATGTGTGTGTCGGTAGTGTGTAATAAAGTTTTACTTGTCACGGTGTGTGTGTCCTGTTTTTATTTGGGTATTTTTTTTCCAGTAGAACTACAGGTACCAGCGGGCCCGGTTTTCTCCTGCATGCTGGTACTTGTGGTTCTCCAAGTACCAGCTTGCGGGGGAGGCTTGCTGGGACTTGTAGTTCTTCTGAAAAAAACAATATTCTGACATTTTACTCAAGGCTATCAGCCTCCCATCCGCAGCCTTTGGATGGGGGGACAGCCTTGGGCTTCACCCCTGGCCCTTGGGTGGCTGGGGGGGACCCCTTGATTGTAGGGGTCCCCACTCCCCCAGGGTACCCCGGCCACGGGTGACTAGTTGGATATTTAATGCCACAGCCGCAGGGCACTGGATAAAAGTGACCCCCGGCTGTGGCATTATCTGTCCAGCTAATGGAGCCCGATGCTGGTGTTAAAAATACGGGGGACCCCTACTCTTTTTGTCCCCCATATTTTTGGCACCAGCACCAGGCGCAGAGCCCTTTGCTGGTTTTAAAAATACGGAGGATCCCCTGGCCATTTTTTCCCCGGATTTTTAGAGCCAGGACCAGCTCGAAGAGCCCGAGGCTGGTTATGCTTTGGAGGGGGGACCCCACGCAATTTTCTTTCAGGTTTTTCCCGTTTTTTACTGTTTTTTAAATTGCGGCAAAATCCGGAAAATCGGCCATTTTTCGTCCGCGGGACTGTCGAATCCGTTTTTCATTGAATATGGTGAATTCCGGCAGCCACCTGCCGGAATTCACCTGTCGAATTGTGTCGAATTAAAAAGCGGCGATAATTTGCCGCGATTCGCCGTGAATTGCATATACCCCTTAGCACTCACTTCAGCTAATAGAGGATGGCAGGGTACGTTGGAACTTGTTCAATATAAAATTGCTGACATAATTTTTTTTCTCAAAAACATACTTGAAAACATTAAATAACATAATAATTACCATTATGGCAAGAATATCTTTTTGCTTTCTTCTTCTAAATGAATTGCTGTAATGTAGTTATCAAATCACCACACTTTTTTATGAACCAAAATAGCCAGCCCAACAGAATGTGTATGAAATTACAGTGATATACTCCATTATTACATGACAGTGCATTAGTACTGTATAACAATACATGACAAAAATGAAATGACGTAGCAATACTCAAAGATTGGGCCATATTTGGTCAGTACAGATCTCTTCTGAGTGGTTAAATACACTATTGACTTAATGTTTTGTATTATTATTATTATTATTATTATTATTATTATTATTATTATTATTATTTGTGGAATGCCCCCACAAAGAGGCTTTTTTCTTTGGTCCCTGTTTCTTTGTAGGGACAACTTCCTTTTTGTAGCTATATTATTATTATTGTTATTATTATTAACATTTGGTTGTCTATTTACTAAGTTGAGTGAAGTCTTTCTAAGATATTTTCACTTTACAAAGACCTTTTCTCTAATATTAAAGTTTGAAACCAAAGAAATCAGACAGAGCAAATGTTCACAAAACTAACATACAATGACAGAGTATGCCCATTTACACACTGCAGTAAGTAGGAGAAAGAGTTGGTAATTGAAAAACAGGATTGTGTTGGATAAAGATTATATGATATTAGACAATCCATTTACAAAAAGTTACATAATGGGTTTTACAATTTGCATTAACATTTCAGGAAATTATTTATAGAATAATACTCAGAAATTAGATTTGAGAGCTGCATATATTATAATTGGTTTAAATAATAATAATGATAATAATAATAATAATAATAATGCAACAAAACATTAGTAATATTAGCATAACGTTTATAAACAGTATATTACATTTTATACTTTGCTACTCTTGAAATGTTTATGAGAAGTGATTATTCATATGTTGGTTTTTTTTCCCTTTTTAGGATGACATTCCATTCCTGAGTGACATAATCGTATGTAACTAAACATTTTCCACATCATTTAGTGGTATTAAAAAAGCCAGTTAGAAGGTGGGGGGGTTAAATAGATGAACAGATTTTAGATGGTAGTAGAGGTGAGCCTGGACAGGGGCAGGCTGACATCTGTCCCATGGATTGTTAGAGCTCTGCCAATTTGGGTTCAAGTTTATCTGCATTTACATGTCTGTCAGCCTCGAGACATGCAGAAGATACTCCATGGACACTCCAATGGTGTTTATAACAGAATCACAGTAGCCTGGCAGCATCCTCTGCCTGCTACTCGTCTGCCACATTCAAGCAATGAGTGACCATGCTATTACCGGGCATAGCAGGCTTCAGTATTAATTATATATTAAAAAGGAAGAGTTATGTTTAAAAGGTAAAAAACAACATCAGTAGCAATTTAGAAATTGTCAGGTATTTATGAATAGGTCTAGTACTAAACTGTACTTCAAATGCTAAAGACTACTAAAGGGTTTAATAATCTATTATTGTTTTATTTATTAAAAAAAATATTTTATTGGGGTTTTCAAAGATCATTAAACAAATTATAAGGTGCTCAATTTGCTAATTTTGCAAGTAAGCAATAAAGGAAAAGTAAATTAAATTAAATTATACATTATGAGAACATGGCATATTGACCCCATTTGTTATAAAAGTTTATAACACCTTTATTAATGTGTGGCAAAGTAGATCTTACAAAGGATTGCAATCATAAATTAAAAGGAGAGTCCAGGTAAAGATCATTTTGTCTCTCCAGAAATGGTTTATGTTGGGAGGTATGGCTTGTGTATATTAAATGTAAATCAATGGAATATATTACATTAAACAAATAGTTTAATAATGCCTGGATAGTACATATATTATATTGTTAATAATATTAGTGGGGATGTCTTTAGTTTTAGTATGCAATAAATTCATTATTGTTACAAAAAGCAGAAAGAATGAAAAGACAAACTATTAGGTTGTAGCTGGCATGGGTCAGTTACTAATATACATTATAAACACTTATTTGTAGCTGGATATACAATTGTAGTACAAAGCAGCATTTCCCATATAAATGGGTATAGAATGGAAACATTGCAACATAATATTTTGTCATGTAGCAACATATTTTATGAATGAACAGTAATAAACAATGTACCAGTGTAAATTATTGAAATGTTTTTCTACCACAGAATGACAAAAATCTTGTTACTGACATCCAGACCCTTACATGTGGAGTGATGGTAAGAAAACTGTTAAGTGTAATTGTATTCTAATTCTTTTCAGTAAAGCCATTCTCAGAATGTGAAGGAGAAATAATGAGACATCCCAGAGCTATCACCTAACAATGTTTATCTTAGCAGTACATTAATAACAAAAGGCAGACTGCCTGTGTCACTTGGCTACAGTAACATTTCTACATCTGTACTGAGGGGCTGATTCAGAGATTGACTCTGATCTCTGCATATGCATCAAGATCTGTGTCCATTTCCTTGCATACTGAGGGCCGCCCATCATGGGGCAAGGCCACCCAGCTTATGGGTGGCGCTTCCTTTTGATGTGTCTTCAATGTAATTTCTTACATATCAAATTAAGATTGACCCTTGAAAGTGCTCAGGCACCCTGCTGCCATTTTGTTAATCAGAACGGCTGCATGTTATGTCACACAGCCACCCTAAAATGCACCCACTATGCCCAAAAAATGCCATGTTGCTGTCCCCCAAATGCCCGACACTGACAACCATCTTACGGCTGCATCCTACCGCCGCAAAAAGGGTTGTGCATGCACACTGCGCCCAGTGTGTGTGTGCGCAGACCACATGGACAAGGCCACTGCAAAGATTGGCATTAATTATGAGTTACCCAGAGCATAATGACACTGTTGTGTTTACTGTATATATTTTTACTTATCTATTGTATCTAATATTTGTGTACTTTTTCCAACACCTGAATATGTAACAAAAGTGTACAGTTTTCAACAGATGAATGTTTAGTTTATTCTGTGGCCTTTATAATTGCTTGTCATGCAAAGTTTTTTTCTTTTTCACTATTTCTAGGAAAAAGTTATTCAGGATGTGGACAAGGTCCTGGTAAGGAAACATACATGTTTAGTTTTATATGCTTACTCCCTTTTTTAAATTATCAATGTGCTTGAATAGAAACATTGAAGCAGAATTTCAAGGGACATGTGACACTGTACAAGTGGATACAAGTGGTAACAAGAAACATGAGTACAGACAGTATAGGAATTCACATAGACACAAAATAAATGTGTGCAGTTAGAATAATTACAGTATGTAGAAAAGATTGAGGGTAGAAGACAAGCCTAGAATATATACTGTAGGTGATATGGTTGTTAGGGATTGCATACAGGAATCCTAAGTGTGAGAGCAAGAAGTAGTGATCAGTGTGGAGGTGATATGGCAATCATTATCAAAGCAAAGAAGATGGGAGGGAGTATGTGAGTAAGTGAGCCTGGAGATGTGAAGATAAGCGGTGAGGTTGAGAGCTTTGAAGGTCATAGAGAGCAGTTTGAATGTAATTCTGGGTGGTTTAGAGAGACAGCAGAGTGACTAAAATGGAACCAGAGGTATAGCAAAGAGAGAAGAAAATGATGTGGCAGCAGAGTTGAGGATAGATGGAAGATGGGCGAGGGAGGAGTTAGGAAGGCCAGAGAGGAACACATTACAGTAGTCAAGGCATGAAATAATGTTGACATGGATGAAGTTAGTAAATTCTGAATTCTGAAAATATTGAAAGAAGTGCAAATGTTAGGACTATGAAAGGGATTATATCAGGGCAAAAAAAGAAAGGGCAGAGTTGACAAGGACACCTAGATATTGGACACTGGGAGTGGAAAAAAGTAAACACTGTCATACAGATGGGAAGAGGGTGGTGAAAGATAACATGTTCAGACTTAGAATTTATAAAATATGTATTGTACTTTGGAGGTAAAGTGGGTGGCAAAATCAAACTTTCTGATGAAGAAAGAAAGGGGGAGTGGAGTGGGGAGAGGAGGGAGTTGAAGGCAGAAAAGGTTGCTGACCTGTAAGAAGATGAGGACATTTGAAGAATAAATACATAAATCTTGCTTTGGTGATTGGGAAAACTCCATAAACTTTGTGCTGACACCAAGGAAAAAAATTACTACAAGACAGCATATTAAGGGGAATATTCAATTAGTGTCAGATCGTTTCTGACGGAGAGGATACAACACTTCACTATTCAATTTTCGGGCATTTCCAACAGGTCTTTGCCCGTTTTCGACAATGCCGATACAACTTTTTTTTTTAAGTCAAATCGACATTGTGTAAAACGGGCCAAAACCCTGTCGGAAATGCCCACAAATTTGACAAAACAGGTGGATTGGCTGCAAATTAGCCAATCCACCAGTTCATTGACATTTTTAGAATTTCCCACAAGTTAAAAAAAACCCATCCCTTTCACGGAATAGGGTGAATCAAAATTCACCCTAAAAACTGCAAAAATTCGAACAGGAATTGAATACCTCTGTAAGTAGTGTATAGCACCAAAAATAAAGACTTATACAATTTAATGCTGTCTGTGTTCTCTCTGGTATCTGTTTTTACAGTGTTTTCATATGTGCTGATTTTATTAGACTTTAGATATTTTACTTTTACTTTCTAAAGTCATTGTTATTATATTTATTGTAGAAGTATGTAGCAAACATTGCAGGAAATCTGACACAACAAATATAAGTCCTAGGATTGGTCTTTTGGAATCAAATCCGGTTATTTTGTAAGTATATTTGTGTAAGCTATATTTGTATATTTATTTCTGTTTATTATAAACTTAAGTATACTTTTATAGTATTTCTATTTTTTTTAAATACAAAAAGAAGATAAAATTTTATCCATAGGGCCTAATTTAGCCCTGATCGCTCGCTAGCTATTTTTGCAGTGCTGCGATCAGATAGTCGCCGCCTATAGGGGAGTGTATTTTTGCTTTCCAAGTGTGCAATCGCATGTGCAGACAAGCACTAGAAAAACATTTTGTGCAGTTTCTGAGTTGCCCAGAACTTACTCAGCTGCTGCGTTCACTTCAGCCTGTCCGGGCCCAGATTTGACGTCAGGCACCCGCCCTGCAAACGCTTGGACACGCCTGCATTTTTCCAACCACTCCCCAGTAGCCACCCACAAACGCCCTCTTCCTGTTAATATCCTTGTGATCGGCTATGCAATTGGATTCTTCGTAAATTCCATTGCACAACAACAATCAGATTTGTACCCATATGACGCGCCTGCGCATTATGGTGCATGTGCATTTCTGACCTAAACGCAGTGCAACCAAAAAATCTAGTTTATGAGCAGGTCTGAATGACCCCCATTGCCCCTTTTCGCATAATAGTACATAGGGGAAATGTAATAGGGTGTGAGAATCAGAAAGTGAGAGATCTTGGGAGATTTCTCCTGTTTTTTTTTTTTAATGGCAATAATTTACAGTACATGGCAAAATCGATCTGGTTTTGCCATGCAAATGATTGCCACTTTACAAAAACAGAAGAAATCTCCATAAATCTCTCACTTTCTGAGTCTCACACCCTATTACATTCCCACCATTATGTGTAAAAATGCAGTCATCTTTAAAATAGTATATGATGCTCATTTGGGTTAGGAAACTTTACTCTTTTTGATCTTAGATTATATTCTGAAATAGTTTTACAGTGGGGGTCATTCCGAGTTGATCGTTTGCTAGCAACTTTTTGCTATGCTGCGATCAGTTAGTCGCCGCCTAAGGGGGAGTGTATCTTTGCTTTGCAAGTGTGCGAATGCTGTTGCAGCCGATGGCAGTTTCTGAGTAGCTCTGGACTTACTCAACTGCTGCAATCACTTCAGTCTTTTTGGTCCCGGAATTGACGTCAGACACCCGTCCTGCAAATGCTTGGACATGCCTGCATTTTGGCAAACACTCCCAGAAAATGGTCAGATTACACCCACAAATGCCCTCTTTCCATCAATCACCTTGCGATCGGCTGTGCAAATGGATTCTTCGTTAAATCCATCACCCAGCAACTATCCTCTTTGTACCCATACAACGCGCCTGCGCATTGCGGTACATACGCATGCGCAGTTTTGCAGAGATTTTAACCTCACTGTAAAAAGGTGCTAGCGAGCGATCAACTCGAAATGACCCACATTGTTTTATTACAGTATGTTGCTAATAGGTAAGCAAAAAAGTAAAATCAGTGAATATTTGTTGAAAATAATGTGATGCCCATAAAGAGGCATAAAAAGTCTATATGCTAAAAATACATAATAATAGCATTATAACTGCAGGGTAGGTTTGCGGTGTCCCCTCCTTCCAATTCCAGGCTTTGCACACCTGTTACTTCCTATTTTAGTAGGTAGGAGTTGGAAGATCAGGGGTGGCATTCATTACACCTCCTGTGACTCTCTAACCAAACATCACACTCTGAGCATGTCACAGACATAAAGAAGCAGAAGACAACTCCTCAAGGACAGTCAGTGGTACACAATTTAGGGGAGGTGGGGCATAAAAAGCACTACATGATTGAAACTATTACATGTTTTTAGAATTAGGTGTCCCCTTTCTATTGGCACTGTAGATAACCTTTAAAACATTAAATGAATTTAATTAAACCCAACTTACTGATAATGTTTTATGTAATTTATGTACAGTATAAGCAATTACAGTTAAAAAATATACATATAATGCTTTCACTCAAAAATAAATGTTTGCTGTACTGTCTTCTCCCTAATTATCAAAGCTCTGGTTTCAGTGCCTATTTTGTCAATTGTCAGGGAGGATTGAAAAAAGTTACAGCTCTGCCAGAAGACCCTACAGTACAGCTAGTGTACTGTAGGTCTGCAGTAGGAGATTCATTTTGTGCAGCATTAGGGTGGAAATTGCTTGTAATTATATGTTTTTAGTTGTTTGTAATGACCTATTAATGTATTTTATTTTTTTGTTTCCTAAAGAATTACAATGGATGCCCAGGAAATATTTGATGCTCTTCTTGAAGATTTTGTTGCAAAAATGCATCCTTGATGTTGACTGCAATCTCGTTTCATCATCATCATTTTATTTCTATGTTGATCTTCTAAAATAAAGTCACTATTCAGCAAATGTTTGTCATTGTCTTATTCAATCAGACACAAAGATTAAGACTTCATATATTTTTTTTATATATATATATATATATATATATATAGAGAGAGAGTATATAGTGTACATATATATATATATGTGTGTGTGTGTGTGTGTATGTAGCGCGTATATATTTGGTAGGTGTGCAACTTCAATATATTCCAACAGAATCCATATCTTTATTCTTCAAGAAAAAGGATATCACCAGGGACTTTGCGACATGAACACCAGTAATTTATTACTCACAATACATAAGATATATATATATATATATATAGAATTTTGTTATGCCCGGCACTCCCAATGCAATTAGATTAATCCGGGTGCCCTCCGCAGTAAATGATCCATGGAGTAGAAGAAAAATGGCAGCGGCACTCCGTTTGAAATTATTGAAAAAAATGTATTTCAAATATAATACAACATCACAGTGGTCACATATAGAACCAACGTTTCGGGGTCCTTGGACCCCTTTGTCAAGGCGTGAACAGTGTGTACTGGAGACCCACTTACCTTTTATAGCACCCAGGTGAAACCCACACCAAGACGTGAGCAGGGCCGGACGCCGTCAGCTCCGGAGACCGCCGGGGCATTTCCGGTGTCCCAGGAAGTGACGCGATGTCGGGTCTGTGACGCGGTCGTCATGGTAACCCGCGTCATTGTCCGTGACATCCGTGCCGGCCCTGTGGAAAAAGTGACAAGAGAAAGATAGTAAAAGCAGTTGGGAGAGCACTATGGACTGTAAAAACACTATCTGTTGGACTATGTATAATAAAGGACTTGTTGTGCAGAAGGTGGGGATGCTGAGAGACTAGGTTGTTATTTATGTGGTGTGAGAGGAAGGGCATTTATATGACTAGCACGTATATGGGTGGCAGGTGTATAGCGGGACTGGGTTGGCAAAAGTGAGGAAAAGGAATGAGAAGTGTGATGAGTGTTGGGTGAATGCTTGAAGTCTGGAGTGAAATGTGACATGTCTGCGGGGACAACTGATTAATCTGTGTGTGTGTGGAGTGATTGGGATTCAGGGAGCTGAGTCCATGGAACGTGCGTTAGGACAGGGAGGGTGTGAGGGATAAATGAAAAGGGTGGTGACGTAACAATGTGTGTGAATAAGCCGTGTGGTGTTGTAATTAGAAAGAATCATGAAGTGCCAATTAGATAAACGTGAAGTGCAAAGTGATGGGAGTGTGGAAGTGCAGAATGTGTGTGAAGTATGGGGGTGAGAGAAAAGATATGCCGAGTGCTACATAAACAACGGTATGAAACATGGTATGAACGAATTATTAGACTGTAGAGCTTGTTTAGTCCAATGAAATTACACTGTCTTTCGGGCCTCGGCTAGGTCCCGATTAGAGTGGACGTGTCAAATGCAATATGTTAAAGACTGTTCCACTGGATCTTGTCGTTCAATCCCTTTGGTGGAAGAGTGTCCAATTTAAATATCCAACGTGCCTCCAGCCTCAACAGAGTCCCGTTCCTGTCACCACCTCTAAGTTGTGCTGGGACGTGATCGATGATCATATGTCTCAGTGACTCAATTGGGTGTCCCTTTGATGCGAAATGTTGAGCAACTGGTTGATCAGAACTTCCCTTCTTAATGGCGGCATTGATGGCTGATCTGTGTTGTGCCATCCTGGTTCTAAAGCTGGTGATGGTCTTGCCTACATACCCTGGCTTATGGGGGGAGAAGTACGGAGGGAGGAACAATCCAAATTCACCTTCAGAAGGAACTGGCGGAGGCGCAGAGATGAGTCCACCTTCTCGGCCCAGTCTTCTAACAGCGACAGTGAATTCCCGGCTCCCGAACCGGAGGAATCACCGATATCAAGCAGGGCCCCTTTAGGCGGGGCTACAGCCACCCCCGGGGATCCCAATCCAAAAGGACGCCCACCCGCAGGGGAGGCCAAAATAAGAGGCAACAGAAGCACCTCCAACAAACGGAAGACTTAGTATTCAACCTCTCCGACAGAAACTTCACCCAAGTTGAGATGGCGGTCCTAAACAAAGGCTTATCCTACATTCCCACCAGTAGACATGACGAGTTTATTTGGAAGATGGATTTACATCGTTTTTCACGCAAGCTCCGTCTTCAAGAATATTTCCAAGATCATCCATCAGAACAGCCTACATCTGCCTTCGATAAATTCGAGAGACAGCACACTGTCTCAAGGTTCGATCCCCAATCCTCTAACCCATCCCTCAGAACTTTCGCCCGCTTACTGGACAATTCAGTTCAGCGCTATAATGCCACCCCTACAACACAGCGCGACAATTTAACCAGGGCAGAAAGAAGCGCTCTACGGGATTTGGGTAACGCTAGGGACATAATTTTCCGCCCCGCCGATAAGGGGGGCGGCTTGGTAATCCAGAACCTAGCAGATTACCGGGCAGAGGCCTTGAGACAATTATCCGATGTTCATACCTATCAGGAACTTACCTCGGATCCTACTATAGGCTTCAAACGAGAATTGGATCAGATTCTGGACGGAGCTCTGGACAATAAACTCATCACATCAAAATTACACCGAATCCTGAAAAAAGAACACCCAGTCACACCTGTCTTCTTTACTGTCCCCAAAATACACAAGGATGTTCACAAACCACCAGGCAGACCCATTATCTCTGCCAGATCGTCACTATACCAACCCATATCCCAATTCCTGGACAGCATTCTCCAACCATTGGTCACCAGGCAGCAATCATACATCAAAGACACCACAGACTTCCTCAACTTACTGGACGGCATCTCTTTTGTCCCCACAGGTACGCTATTATGCGTCATGGACATTTGTAACCTATACACCAGTATACCACATGAAGGTGGATTAGAAGCCATGCTAGAGTTCCTGGATCAAAACAACATGCAAGATGTGGACCGAACACTCTTCATGCGCCTACTGGAACTGACCTTAAAGAGGAACTATTTCCTATTTGACGGTAAATTTTACCTCCAACTGACGGGCTGCGCCATGGGCAGCAATGTGGCGCCATCTTACGCCAACACCTACATGTTCAGGGAGGAACGGAACACCTTCTTCACCAATCCAGCATATGCCCAAAATATTCTAACATACTGTCGTTACATCGACGATGTCTTTATGCTTTGGACCGGCAGCGAAGATAAGTTCACCCGCATGATGGAAGACATTAACAGAGCAGCAGTCCACATCAAATTCACTTACCAGTGGAACACCTCTAGTATCAACTATCTGGACGTACAAGTCACCATTCGCAACAATAACATAGACACTACTGTCTATACCAAACCCACGGATAAGAACACCATGCTCTTGGCCAGTAGTCACCATCCCAAACCTCTCATTAGAGGATTACCCCGGTCCCAACTTATACGTACCGCTAGGATCCACAGCGACCACGAGACCTTGGGAACTCAGCTAGACAGAGTAATCAACAAGTTTCTCCAGAGAGGCTACAACAAGAGTGACTTGCTGAAACATAAACAAGAGGTCATGAAAATGGACAGGAAGGATTTACTACGCTCATCAACTAAAAAGAAGGACGACATAATTCCCTGGAAAAGCCAGTTCTGTACCTCTAGCCCAGTGATCCAGCGGGCCACTCGGGCGTTATGGCCCATAGTGGCCACTGATGAGAAACTTGCCTGTTTTAAAAACAGAAGGCCAATGAATTGCTTCATGAGGGCTAGAAACATCAAAGACACGATAGTACACGCGGATGTCACTGGCTTCAACAACAGCGTTTCTTCAAACTTCCTCACCAAGCAGCCAGGCTGTTACAAATGCCTGGGATGTACCACCTGCAAAAACATGATTAGCGGAGCATCCTTCAAACATCCATTCAGGGATGTAGAGTTCAAATTGAAACACGTTATGACCTGCACGTCCACCCATGTGGTATACTATACTATATTACCTGCCCCTGCGGGCTAGGGTATGTAGGCAAGACCATCACCAGCTTTAGAACCAGGATGGCACAACACAGATCAGCCATCAATGCCGCCATTAAGAAGGGAAGTTCTGATCAACCAGTTGCTCAACATTTCGCATCAAAGGGACACCCAATTGAGTCACTGAGACATATGATCATCGATCACGTCCCAGCACAACTTAGAGGTGGTGACAGGAACGGGACTCTGTTGAGGCTGGAGGCACGTTGGATATTTAAATTGGACACTCTTCCACCAAAGGGATTGAACGACAAGATCCAGTGGAACAGTCTTTAACATATTGCATTTGACACGTCCACTCTAATCGGGACCTAGCCGAGGCCCGAAAGACAGTGTAATTTCATTGGACTAAACAAGCTCTACAGTCTAATAATTCGTTCATACCATGTTTCATACCGTTGTTTATGTAGCACTCGGCATATCTTTTCTCTCACCCCCATACTTCACACACATTCTGCACTTCCACACTCCCATCACTTTGCACTTCACGTTTATCTAATTGGCACTTCATGATTCTTTCTAATTACAACACCACACGGCTTATTCACACACATTGTTACGTCACCACCCTTTTCATTTATCCCTCACACCCTCCCTGTCCTAACGCACGTTCCATGGACTCAGCTCCCTGAATCCCAATCACTCCACACACACACAGATTAATCAGTTGTCCCCGCAGACATGTCACATTTCACTCCAGACTTCAAGCATTCACCCAACACTCATCACACTTCTCATTCCTTTTCCTCACTTTTGCCAACCCAGTCCCGCTATACACCTGCCACCCATATACGTGCTAGTCATATAAATGCCCTTCCTCTCACACCACATAAATAACAACCTAGTCTCTCAGCATCCCCACCTTCTGCACAACAAGTCCTTTATTATACATAGTCCAACAGATAGTGTTTTTACAGTCCATAGTGCTCTCCCAACTGCTTTTACTATCTTTCTCTTGTCACTTTTTCCACAGGGCCGGCACGGATGTCACGGACAATGACGCGGGTTACCATGACGACCGCGTCACAGACCCGACATCGCGTCACTTCCTGGGACACCGGAAATGCCCCGGCGGTCTCCGGAGCTGACGGCGTCCGGCCCTGCTCACGTCTTGGTGTGGGTTTCACCTGGGTGCTATAAAAGGTAAGTGGGTCTCCAGTACACACTGTTCACGCCTTGACAAAGGGGTCCAAGGACCCCGAAACGTTGGTTCTATATGTGACCACTGTGATGTTGTATTATATTTGAAATACATTTTTTTCAATAATTTCAAACGGAGTGCCGCTGCCATTTTTCTTCTACTCCATATATATATATATATATATATATATATATATATAAAATAACAATCGCTGGGACTTTTACCTTAATCCCAGTGACCCCTACAGGCACTAATATCACAGGCATTATCAGCCCTGTAATCCATGCAGTAATTACACTTATAACGCTCCCATTTGTCCATAAAGCAGTTAATCACTACCCAGGTTAGATGATTGGCCAGCACAGCAGTTAAGAAAAACGCACGGAGGGCTGTCTGATCAGACGATCAGGTGAACAAGCTCCTCCCAGCGAAATGCGCGTCATTTCCAATCCGGTGCCCGACTTCCGGGATCTCCATAACGGAGCTCCGGCGGGATGACTCCTTCTGATACACACACAGGTATGAAATATCATCCTTTGCTGTCCTGAACAGCTCCATACACTGGGATTCCATCCCCAGCTCCCATCCATGTCACACAGCGGCAGCAGGGTATTGGCATTCCCACTCTGTGCAAGTTGCACAGACAGTGACTCCGTCTCTGCTCTTTCAGAAAAACAGTACCAGCTGCAATCCCCAGGATACTGCACATGTATAAATGTATATAAATTCTTGTGCAGCAAACTATCACAGGGAGCCAGAGCTGGCAAAATCTGTATTGCTTGTAAACAGACCTATGCTTAGAAAAATAGCAATGTGGTGCAGTTAATAATTGAGTCATTCCTATCCAAGGAGAGTGTGTTACAGCAATATTTACAAATCATTTTTTTGTACTGATCTATGTTATGTTCAGGACATAGGACATACCCAAACAAACAGTGTCTGTGTGTGATTTTTCTCATGTCAATTTCTGCCTTAAGGGATGGCGTATGGCAACTATCTCTAAGCATTGTGGTGTACACTTTGCAACTTATAGCTGAATGTATAAATGGGTTACCTATCACTCTGTTGCAGAATAAGGATTTACCATCCTCAATATATTTCATGAACTCAGACATAGAAATAAGGGAGCAATGTAAAATTGTGTATATGATTTTGATAATTATTATTTTTCCCTTGCTTGGAAATTCTTCTTTTTTTTTATTTTTTGGAGCAATCTAATCAGAGTATTTGTGTAGACTTGTGGATATCTTATTCCTTATCCCCAAACCTGTCTACTTTCCTCCTTACTAGTAATCATCTCTGAGTATTGTGGTGTGTATATATATATATATATATATATATATACCCAGGAAAGCAGAAGTGTACTTACTTCCTTCATAAACCAGAAAATTGAGGCGACAATACACTCTCTCATTGCCCATTCAATGAATACATATGGGCAAAAGCAGAAGTGACTGGTTCTGCAATACTTTCCTATATCCTTTATTTCCACCTATAAACATAGGTTAATATCACTGAGCATTTTAAGTACTATTATATAACCACACCCACAATTATTTTCCATCCAGAAGGAGTTGGCAGTTGAGAAGCCGGCTTTCTTGTTCCTCTCTTATGAATATATAAATAACATATCATAAGTTGATAGAGAGAACAAGAAATCTCATAGTTTCGCTTTGATGAACGTCAAATATTAACACTCACTTATAATTCAGTGGGTGTGCAGACCAGCAACCTGCCACCTACGCCATAACAAGTGAATAACATACTACTGTTTAATTCTGTTTTAATCAACTGTTGTTGATATAAACAACAGCAGTTTCGTCTGACTAAGAAATTAATAAAAGTTAAGTTTTAGATCTATATCTATCCTTTTTTCACATACATACAATATATGTACAGAAATTAAAAACAAAGTGTGCCCCAGTGAGACAACACAACAGTCTTTCTTTTTTTCTCTCTTTTGCCTCTTCATGAAAGAAAAAAAACTTCCGGGTAGACGCAGGCGGATGTTGCTAGGTAACCTCCCGTTTGTGTTCCAGTGGAGAGAGACCGGCTTCTGCATCATTGAGCGGCGCAGGGAGTGCCAGCTGATTTGGAACTATATATATATATATATATATATATATATATTCGGTTTGATCCGGCACTCAGTATTACCAAGGTCTCATTAGGTACTTGCTCTGGTGCCCTCCCCGGGTCAGTAACCCTGCAATAGCATGCAAGTAAACGGGCGGCACTCTCCAGACTTTCAAGTTTCAATAGCAGTTGAAAGTCTGGAGAGTGCCGCCCGTTTACTTGCATGCTATATATATTGTTGTCTAGCCCTGAGGATGGGGAGTTTCCCCGAAACATGTAGGCGAATAAAGGGACACTATTTTGCATCTATCAGCCTGCTTGAGTGCCACCGATTTCTTTATCCTGTTTTTGTCATTAACTGACCTGGAGGGCACCGCAGCAAAGTAATTTCTTATATTTTGGAGTGCCGGTATAACCTTTCGAATTATATATATATATATATATATATATATACATATATCATAAGTCATACAAATGTCCTATACATATAGTGTGTAGTTTTATAAATATATATATCTATATATCGATATATATATATATATATATATATATATATATGTATAGTACATATATATTGTATATGTATATGTCTATATTCATGCCTGCAATACCTGGCACTCATGTACTCATCAATAAACAGCATGTCTGGCTATTAACAGTCACATTAAGTATGGTAAAAATGGGGAATTCACCCTGTAACCCAAAAAAGTGCAAAACGTGGTATAACAGTGAAAATGGCTATTAGTGGGCTGCTGGGCAAAATACAAATACAGTATTTAAGGCTACAAAAAGGTATGAAAATGGATGATTTTTGCATTTTTTTTATAAAAGTGAAAATAATGAAAAAAAATAAGACTTCATTTTGTGGTGCATAAAATGCCTATAAATTATGTTTTTGTCATTTGAAGCCACTAAAAATAATTAAAAATAAAAACACCTTTACCTCCAACCAGGTAGGTTATAAACACCTTCCCATCCACAATACACCCATATATCTTACCTTTTAACTTATTATTCTGGATTTTGCCGGAGATCACTCCAACAATAGCATGTAATTATTTACTCAGCAAAGTGTCTAACTATTCACTAGGGAGAGAGAAGTGTTCTACAGATTCTGTATCAAGTCCTGACATTGTTACCTTAAAACAGGGACTTTCAGAATTATTTCCCCTACTCAGACCCTGTAAAAAAGCTGCATTAGATCCTATTGAAAACTACTATGACTAGATTTCCATGGTTAACTGAATAGAATAAAAACATGCACATGGCCATGTAAAGTTGAATTGCAGGTTTAAGTGGCTAATTAAATATTCCCCTAAAAGTTAAGTGGACAGGTGATTGCAAGTCTTAGACTGGCCACAAACCTAAAAATGTATTGTCCAATCTGGCAGGTTGTAATGAAGCTCTGATAATTTATGGGAGCAAATGACAATTGGCCATTTGCTCCAAAATGATGGAAAGCTGACAAAAACAGTCATTCAGACAAATTATTTTAAATAAATGGATTTAACCAATTTGTTTGACCATTTTTGTCAGTTTTCGGGCATTTTGGCGCAAATTGTTATTTGCTCCCATACTGTACATTACCAGATGTTCGTTCCAACCAGCCAGATTGTACAATAAATGTTTTGGTGTATAGCCAGCTTAACTCTTTAGATCAGTCAAGCTAGTTTTTTTAGCCAATGATAGGGAATAAACTCTTTGGATAATTACTAATTTGCAATGTATTACAGGAAGCTCCCTCCCTCATGCCCCAAGAGGAGCGCACAATGACTGACAGCCGCACATGAACAGTAGCTTTACCCTATTACACTGCTAACAGTTATTTGCCAGGATAGGCTCTTATCTTAGCCCATTTCCTGGCAAGAGTACAGATGGAGCCACGCTCATCTGAAGCAGCTCCTTCGCACATGAGAGCTCCCTGCGTGACTAGGTAATCCATCTGCCTAGTTACGCCTGGAGTGCACTGAGACGCTACCATTCTAGTGAATGGGACAAGAGTGCATAACAGAAGTGGGCACTCCCCGAACCCAGCAATAGTCATGCCCAGGCGGGCATGCCCAAGCACAGATGGAGCCACCATTATTGTGGCTTTATCTGTATTTTACTAAATTATCTAGCAGAAAGGACAGTGTATACTTCTCCCCACTGAAAGGTAACATACTGTTTTATATGATAATAAGATATAGTACATTTCCATCTACTATTCGATCAACCCCTGATGAAGTCTTGACTAAGATGAAATGCGTAGGGTGAAGTTGCAGAAGTTTCTAGCACTAGGTATTGCTACTGTTGGGAGCTCAGAGAACTGGTTGTTTTTGTTTGAAATTTGGTATGAGGGTCTGATTTCAGGCTCCATAAAGAAGTGTAGCAGCCTTTGCTCTTCCACATTAGAAGACACCCCAGAAGGTGAAATATACATTTTGAGCTGAAACATCCTTCCCCTCTTGGCCAATAAAAGGAATTTGATATACTGATAAAAAAAAATTCATTAATTAATTTTTATTGAGTGAGGTAGCTTACATATAAAACCACAAATTTATTACATTAAAAACAGCAGAGGTACAAAATAAAACATGCATAAGATTGCAGTGTACATATAATATTAAGACTCCTCCAGAATAAAGCATGATAATTTGGCAAGAATAGTACCTTGGAAATTGGTAACAGTCTGCAGTATAATAGTGTTAATGGGCCAGGATGGTAGGCAAAGTTTAAAAAAACATTGGTCTAGAGAGAAGAGTGTGTTGTCTATGGTTAATTTGGTGTACCTCTGTCCAGGAGAGTTAGGTTGTACCAAGTTGTTAGTTGGAAGCTATGTTTACTTTATTTCTGGTGATAACATTTGCACATAAGGCAACCAGACATAAAAAAAAATTGTTGGCCATGCCTGGCTTATCTGTGGACATAGCCATCAAATCTATGGTAAATCATTAAGAAATTCTGGGTAGTAAGAGAGTTAGAGTAGTGGTTGCTAGTTCGATCTACTTTGATAGATCATTTTGTTAGAGGCACCAGCAATTTTAGTTAGAAGCAATCTGTTATCTTTGGGTATAGTATGTTAATCTGCTGGGGAAAACTTACTCCAGAACTCTCAAGTAGGGGACATTTGAATGTCTCTATGCAGGGTGCTTTTGAGATAAAGGGGTACCTGATCCCAAAACTCTGAACCTGAACCCAATAACCATGTGGCACACTCTGACTACCCCGAATAGAAATCCTCTACAAGCAGTGCAGGTAGCGGGAAAACTCCTGCTACCTGCAACTAAACGCATGAGCCAGTGGAGGTAGTTCCGCGGGAGTAGTGGGTAGCAATGCTGGTGTACTAGACTGGTATATGCACACATTTTATATAAATATTTTTACCAGTCTTTTATCGGGTAAGCACATACTATATACCAGTATGTTATATATAACACATACATACACACACTTACATATACACACACACACACACACACACACACACACACACACACACACACACAATTTTCATTCAGGAACAGGTTAAACCCGGATTACTCATGGGGCTGGGTAACTCATATTCATATTATTTGCCACCACATAATGGAGCAAATTGGGGGTATATAGGATTCTACTATGTATTCCGAGGGGATCAGTCCATTCAGTTTTTTTTTTCAGATATTCAAACCTCCCCTCCAACGTGTGCTAGTGCCAGCCTACTCCTCCTTTCCTCTTGCTCCAGCCTCGCCTCCACCTTTAATATCCATCAACCCTGATCATTCTTTTGTTACAACCTAGTACTCATTTCCCCCGTCTCTTACCTCCTCTTGTCCCTGGCTCACCTCTAATACCCATCACCCCTCCACCTGTCCCAGCATCCTCCTCCTGTGTCCCCAGCTCCACTTTCCACACATCAAGAAGACAAGGAGCCATAATGAATTGCAGGCAGAGCACAGTGGCTCCCAGCCATCTCATACATAAGAAGATCAAGATAAGATAAAAAAAATGATTTTGGTATATTTTAACATTTATTTGGGTGCCTATTTTTCAAGAAGAGGAGCCGTATAAGGATGTTCTGTCTGGCTTAATGTATAAAAGGGGGCTCTACCTGATATAATGTGTGTAAGTGGTGCTACTGTGCAGCATAATATGAATTGGTGTTATTTTGTGGCCATGCCCATATATTTTTATCATGCGCCTTCGACACAAACTTGGACTATTTCTAATATGCAGGGAAGGGGGGGGGGGGCAGCAATGCTGTTTTTTTGCACACAGTGCCAAAATGTCTAGTTACAGCACTGTCCAGAACTTCAGATATAGAAGACACAACCTGCATTTTTCTGGCAGATTGTGGCAAGTAATGGTAATTTGACGAATAGTCTAATACTAGATATGTGAAAGATGCTAAAAACTGTTCTGAATAATAATTTCCACTTTCTGCACTTGAGCACCAAGTTTTGCAGATTTCTGTCATGCAATTTGGCCATGCGTTAGTCATGTAAAATTTGATCTCTCAATTTTTTTTCTTTGTAATAGTCATTATCTGTCCCATTACCATCATGATCTCACTTTTATCATCTGCATATTCAGCTTTGTCCAAATATTATTAAGGAATCTGACCCTACTTTTTCTGCTTCTCCCTCATCATCACAATCATTATTATTGCCATAATCCCTTTTTATTAATTCTAAAAAAAATTACAAATTGTGCACCTTCAAAAGTTAATGCTGTTAACTCAATTTTGAATGTTAATCATTGACATGAGTACTGTAGCTTGTATTTGCTAATGTCGCCAGCAAAATCTTATTTGCAGTTTGACCAATGTTGTTTCTCTTAATGCTTTTGAGGGCATTATGTTTTGCTAATTTCCAGTAGCTGCTTCTGCTAACCTAGGAGAGGGGTAGTTCCTCAACCTTTTATGATGACCACTGCTTAAGCTAGCAGTTTGTTTCATAGAATTTGTGTGGCTCATATAAGATTAAATAACTGGCTGTATATATTTTATTTAATACCCCTTATAACATGCTTCTAGCTAGCTATTTTTTTGAATCTTAACCTGTAATAGAAAACATTCAAGTTAGAGTTTCACAGCACCTCTAGAATGTACTTTTTGTTCAATGTATTACTCTATATCTAAAATCATATTAGTGATACATATATTTTTAACCCTATAATGAGTGTCATAGACTCATTAACAAGTTAAATATATATCTTATTAAACTTATACATTGGCATTAATAAAATTGACACAACCTACACTCTAACTTCTACTATAACCATCTCTCACTTTTCTAATATCAGTAGGCTCCTGGCATACTTACTTCCATAATGTGCTTTCAGCTATTATATCATAGTAATAAAAAAGTATTTATTCATTCTGCCATTTATTTATGTAATTTTCTACTGGCATAATGTAGACAAACAAGAATGACTATCAGTAATAGTAAGCACATTGGGATTTTGGCTAATCTGCTTACAATGATGATACTTCATGTTATTATGGCAATTGGACTGTATGTACAGTATAGTATAATTTTTATAAGTGCTTAAATACACTATTATTTGTTTATTTTGGTAGACATAACTGGATCAAAATCAGTTCTAAGTCTGAATCCTTAACAACTTACAAAATACACTTCTCTCACTATGAACTATGATCAGTGATGAACTCAGAAGTCACCATAACATCATTTTGTGATAAGCATTTCCTGCATAATGTATCAAACATGGATAGGCCTAATAAGGTGTAATCATATGGATTCCTCATGCCTTGACTAAATTTTAGTAGTGATACAGGCTTTGGCATTCACTGTGTTTTTTCTATTCTTGGTCTATTCTATTCAGTTGTTCAATTGTTGCTCTGTTTGGGTGCAAATGCCACAGGCTGGAACATTTCTGCTCATAGTCTCCTGTGGTGTGAAGCAGAAATGGGCAAAAACTCTGTGGTTTGAGACAGTACTTTAGATGGGTTTAACTGCTTTTCACAGTTAAACACTGTCTGTTTTGTCAAAAAAAGAGCTATAGGGGTTCCGAGTTGATCACAGCAAATCTTTGCATCGCAAGCAGCGTAGTTTAGTCAAATGCGCACACGCACCACACTTAATGCGCATGTAGAAAGTCAGCCGTACGATGAACGTACGATGAACGTACGATGAACGCTTTTTGTCTTCGCAGCCACGCAACGACAAAGAGGCGTGTTGAAGGCAGTGCGGGGGAATGGTTTCGCAAGCTAGCGAAAAGGGGCATGAAGGTGGGTGTCTTGTGGGGGAGTGTGATAAGGTTAGCAGGTGTGGTTTTCGCACCACTGCAAAAGCTGCTAATTGCCGTTACACACCAGGCATTCACAGCACAGGAGTAGGTCTAGGTCTGCGCACAGCTATCGAACACTTGCTAAAGGTGCCTGACCGGGTGTAGCTAGCTAATCATTGGCAATTGAAAGAATGCACCTGATTGACATGCTAATGCTCAACACTGCAATTGTAGCTGTAGCACTCTCACAGATGGTATGTACATTCACACTTCCAGGAAATGTGATTATGTTAAACTTTAGCAAATTAGCTTACATTGACAAGCAGCACACGTGTATTATTAGCAAATACATGTGTATTGCCCATGTCCTACATGTCTGCTTTGTGTAGAAATTACAATATGTGTATTTTGTAAGTGTTCAAACACAAATAATTACCTTAAAATGCAGCATACATGCCATGTTTTCAAGATTCCCACATTAGTTTTGTGGTTAATATAACAACATTACCCACATAATTCAGCCTAACCTATACTGTTATAACCTGCTACTTTTCCTAATAGATTGCTATGGATGAATTAGGTAACTTGTCAGTTATATTTAATATGGCATGTTGCCCATAGTACCCAAACAACTTTGTGGCATTATATTGTATAAGGAGCAACATACATGTTTTTTGTTTGAACATCATTTTGATATAAGCAAGATGCCCTTTTTGTTGGATTTTTGCAACCCATAAAACATTTTATTAAAAAAAGTTAAACCCTTTTTTACACACACCCACAATAATAAAAACACCATTTCAAAATAAAGTATATTTATTGAAACTCATTTTACTATTTGTCCAAATGATTTAAAAAAAACTAAAAAAAAACATGGCACAGCAACAAACAGTGCAAAAAATAGGAAGACATTACCCATTAGTCAAGGTCCCCCCTCCCCCCCATCTACTGCCCATCAAACACAAAAAGAGACAGGTGTCATGACCCTGCCTGAGGAATATTCTGGCCACAATGCCCAAACCAAACTAGCCAGACCACAATGTGAAGAGGAAGGTGGGACAAGTTCACAGGCTAATGCATCACAGGCTAATACCAAAAAGATAAGCCAGCAAACCCCATTCAGCATGATGGAGTTTGGCATTCTAGTCCCACAAGCCATTGATAATCCATTTTGGAACTGCGTCAACATGGGTGCTGGTAAATGTGACCGCATCTGGAGAGATTTTTTTTTTCTTTTTCTGGAACACCTGAATTGGATGTTGTTTAGTGCTCGGTCTGTGAACTGACCTTCGAGGGTCCTGCCCAGTGCGATCTGGTTCCTAAGCAGGGGTAGCGGATGGACCGGGTGTTGGTTCCTCCCTGACACTGTGGGCAAGGAGGCCAGGAATGGTCTGTATGCCTTAGACAATTGTGGTGTTTAATTGGCCAATTGTGGGGTTCAATTGTTGCACTGAGGAGGTGAGGTCGGCCATACCTTGGTGAACACAGGTGGTCAGGTTAGTAAACCAAAAGGACATCTCACGTACCTCCCAGGTCATCACGTTATGGAATTTGGTGTTGATAACTCCATGACTGCCAATTTCACTAAGAATCGCCGGGAGAGAGAGTTGGGTGGGGGTGCCAGTGTGGGGCTGGCCAGGTGGATTTTCCTGTCTCACACTGGAGGTGTCACTACCTCCCCCCGCCTCAGCCTCAGTGAGATGCCCCTCCTGTGACTCTCTGAGCTGCCCCCCTTTGCTGTGTTTTGGGGAAAAAAATTAGAAATACTCTCAATTAAGACAATTATAAAGGAAACACTTTACAATATATGTTGGGAAACTTGCCTGCCAAGTCATGTGGCCATAGCATGTCAGGTGTGTTGGTGTCCATTTGTGATACACCTGCCAGCTCCTCATAGGACACACAGACCACTGCTTACTCCTCTAGATCTGTATACACCACAGTCTCAGGCATTGGCCCTCCCCCTGTTGCCCTCAAAGCATTCCAGTTTGCAGCCCTTTTCTGCTTCAGGCGGGAGTTGAAGTCGGCCCAACTACATATGTTTATTGGTTATGAGGAAAGGAGAGTAAATGAATTGTAAGTAAATGTGAAGCATACTTTTTTTAGACATGTCGTGGTTTGGGTTGCTATAGGCCACCTCACTTGAAAAATGTTGCTTAAATCTGAGTTAATACAGACTATAGTGTTTGTCATTGTGTCTCATTATGTACTTACCATATTCAGACTTCCTGAGGTGTGCGGACAATTGGGCCACCTTCATTAATCCGGTCAGTTATTTCTCTCTAGATACAGTCTTTGGCAGCAGCACCCATGTTTTTGTTCCCAAAATGGATTTTATCAATGGCTTGTGGGACCAAAATACCCAACTACCTCCTTGTGAATGGGGACTGACGCTTTCTCTTTTTGGCTGCGGCCTGTGAAGCATCATCCAGCAAATTGTCACCACCTTCCTCTTCAGTATGTAGTTGGCTTTGCTGTGTTTGGGTATTGTGACCAGAATCTTCATCAGTTTAGCCCACATCTTCCTCAGGCAGGGTCCTCACACCATCCTCATGACTTGTTTGTGGGACAGGAGATGGAGGTTGTTGACTTCTGGGTCCTGATACTTCCTCCTCTGCCCTGGCAGGTGTTTGTGCCATACGCTGTTGTTGCAGCCTTCTCCTGGCTACCATTTCTTCCATCTGCTGATGCAATAGTTTGATCTCAGCAGTGATCTGTTCTGTCTCTGGATCAGGATCCATGATAGCGATGAGATGTGCATATGGATCTGTGATGTATTTTTATACCTGCGTATGCAAAACATTGCTGCAAACCGCACAGGTGATGCATACACAATTGGTCAACGTACTTTAAGTGCATACACTATGTAAACAAGTTCTATGCAGCCCGTGTTTGTGGGTGTATGCAGGAGTTGGAGAGGAGTTACAGAGGAGAGACAGAGAGTGAGAAAGAGAGGGAGGAAGGAAGAAGAGGAAGAATAGGATTGCTTTAAAGTTTTGTGAGAAGTAAAATATGTTTGTGTCTGCTTCCACCATGTTGTGTTGCAGTTATTTATTGTCTTGCATATGCACTGCATTTTTATTTTTTTATTTTTTAGTGTTAAAATATTAATGTATTGTCTGACATTTGTGAGGTGATGTCCTTCATTGTAATTGGAATCTGTTTTCCTTTATTCTAATTGGACCAACAGTATATCTATATTTGCTGGTAAGTATATGCATGTTCTTTGGTGTGTTTTGGGTTATGGGGTGTAGTATTCTGTGAGTATGCTTCTTATTCTCGTGTCACTTTTCCTGCTCCAGGGATCAGCTTTTGTTTTTCTTTTTTTTGTGCCAAAGTAGGCAGGTTTTGTTTTCTTCGGACCTTTTGCCTTTATTTGGGCCTTCATATCTATTTTTCGTACCCATAATACCCTTTTTGGTATGCCAAACAATGAGGTTGTGCACCGCTACAGGCTGCCCCCTCATATCATCCTAGAAACTATCTCGAAAATAGAGAGTGATCTACATACATCAATTCGGTATCCTACATCAATACCAGCACTGACACAATTCCTTGCTGTGTTACATTTCTGTGCCACGGGTTCCTACCAGCACGTGGCAATTTCAAAAATTCTAAGGTGTATAATTGCAGCATTTTTAAAGAGAGTGAAGCAGTTCATATCAATGCCATTGGATGTTAGGTCCCTAGCTGTGTTGAAGTGGCAATTCCAGGAAGGGGGTAATCACTTCCCACACATTATTGGGGTTGTGGATGGGACACATTTTCCACTTGTGGCACCAAAACATAATAAAGAAATCTATAGGAACAGGAAATTGCTCCAATCTCTGAATGTTATGGTTGTTTGTGGCCCATCCCTCAAGATCCGGTCCCTGAATGCCAAGTACCCCGGCAGTGCACAGGAAGCCCATGTCATTAGGCAATCAGGGATATGGCAAAGATTAAGAATGATGGAAGGCCAAGAAACGTGGCTATTGGGTAAGTTGTATTGGCATCATGTAGTAATGATATTTTTATGTTATGTTGGTGAAATTTTATGGTTATGATTGTATTGTGTTTTTACAGGAGATCGTGGATATCCTTGGACTCCTTACAGCACACCCAGGCCAGGACCACAAACTGCATTTAATTCCATGCTTACAACCACTAGGCAGCTGGTGGAGCGCACAATTGGCATCCTGAAAGGACGCTGCCATGTGCTCCACTGCACTGGTGGCGACCTCATGTATTTGCCAGAAATGGTAAGTAAAATGGTGGTCCTGTATGCAATCCTTCACAATATTGCTGTGAGGAGTTGTGTGGAGCTTCTTCAAACCGAGGAATTGCCCAGAGAGGATGAGGAGCCAGGGGTTGGGTGGACAATGATGCGGGGCACGGAGGCCCAGCATGGACATGCCGTTAGGGCAAGAAAAGTGTGCCAGTATTTCAGGTATGCTTATGTACTGAACACAGTATACAATTGTTTATGGTAGTATTGATATTTTAAATGGTGTCAGGTTTATCATATGTAACTAAAGCTTTGAGGACTAAAATTAAGACTTTTTATGGCATACATTTTAAATAAATGGGTGATATTAATGAGTGATGTGTATGTGTTTTGAGTAGTAAATTAAATTACTGTGAACTTGATAGGTCTGTAAATGTCCATTGAACAACAGTATTGTTGTGTGGTTATCATATATATTTTAGTTATCATTATTTTTGTGTACTTTGTAAAATAAAACTTTTTACATGTAAACATAAAAATGCTAACATTGGTATTTTGAATTTTTAACATTCACATGCAAGCCTATTCTTTTGTGTGTGTTTTTTTTATTATTTCCAAACAACATATACACCTGCCCACACTAATACTACAATCTGGAATTGATTAGCTGAATGATGCTACCAAATGTGGCGAGTTTTATATACATATATGTATAGCAGTGAGGTTTTTTTAGCTGTGACAGGCGCTAATAGTCGCATACTGTATGTGTACGCAATGGGAGAACACATCATTGTTAATATACAGTAATATTATTAAAGTTTATGAATGCAGATGACAACATCACATTTTGGCCAATCAACAGTTAGCACACAGTATAAATATTAGCCCATGTAGAAAAAATGCCATTGGCACCATGAGAGCTGCAGCGTTCTCCATGAGGGAGCTGTGGATCCTTACCACCATAATGGACCACCGCATAGGCCATGCAGGGCCCTATATTCCTAATTCTAGGAAGAGTGCAGCCTATGCAGAGGTCCACAGAGTACTGCAGGTGAGGGTATGCACCCACAGGACCATCATCTAACTTGAGCGGCGGTGTTCAGACCTCCACCGCCGACATCTTTACTTGCTGGCGCAGCTGAGCCAGCAAATATGCACATGTGAGTAATCCACACTAACACCACTGTTTGGGTGAGTGTGTTTTTTAGCATTAAAATGCTTAACAATATTCGCAAACATCATGACACATAAGACCTATTCTTTATGCATAGAAATTGTGTGGTAGTAGGCCTTGCAGGATACACTGGGGAATGCAGTGGTAGGGGCCCATGTGTAGGGTTGTGGGCAGTCTCCACAGAGGGTTTAGATAGACACCACTTTGGTTTGACATACAAGTTTAAAGTGCATGGAGTGTGGTCCTTCATAAATATATCCACGAATTACAGCAAGCAGGAAAATCACCATGCGTCTCATAAAAATGCCCATAGTCCTGCTTAGTGTAAGTTAACATATGTGTTATGTATAATTAAAGTGCAGAAGCTGGAGCAGGAACCCTAGAGGGGCAAGTGGTATGACATGGCACAGTGCTCCACCGGAAAACTGTGTACTCTTGTGGCTGTAAACTGACAAATAACACAATGGTATGATATAACACAAAGATTTAAAAAAACAAAATAAAAAGTAATAAAATCGTAATGCCATATTTGTGTGTTTCTATCTTTAAAGGCACAGCACACAGCCAACAAAATGAAGAGGAAGAGCAGCAAGCCTCCCCCTCAACAACCCTCCCCCCATCAATCATCCTCCTCTCAACCACAATCCCCCCTCAACAACCCACCCCCCAGCAATCCTCCACCTCAACCCCCTCTCAATAACCCTCCCCCATTAATCCTTCTCATCCCGCTCTTAACCACCCTCCCCCTCTCAATCTAACCCCCCTCTCAACCACCCTCCCCCGCTCAATCTAACCCCCCTATCAACCACCTTCACCCTCTCAATCTGACCCCCTTCTCAACCACCCTCCCCCTCTCAATCTGATCCCCCTCTCAACCACCCTCCCCCATCCAACCTCCAACTCCCTTTCAAGCCCCTTCCCCCATATAACCTCCTTCCCCCATCCAACCTCCCACCCCCTCTTTGGAAGCTGAAAATGAGGAGGAGGCCGATTGGGCCACTATGGCCCCAGAACATGATGTTCCGGAACTGTAGCCTAGTAAGATTAATTTTATTATTCTAAAACATGTTAGGATTATAAATATAAAACAACATGTGTCTTCAACCTGTGTCCATGCAGCTGCTGTGTGCAAACACACCCAACCATTCCCTGCCACAGGTGGACTATTAAGACAGGCTGTCTCTGTTGTAGGCCATGCTGGGATGCATAGTTCCACAGCAGCTACAGACACACAGGGCCAACACACAGGTAGTGCTACAGATTTCATTACAAGTAACATTGGTTTTCCAAGTCGATGTGCACACACATAGAGGTAGGAAGGGCCAGGTTATTCTTAATCAACGTAAAAATCTTATTGAATTAAAAGCAAGACTAGTTTAACATTGGAACACTATCATCATAAGACAATCACATTGCTAAATCATTATTGTAGCTAGTGGGAATGAGTTTAAAAAGGAATAATAAAGTGAAAAACAAACAAACCTTAAATTTAGTTTGCATAGAAGTGAGACGGAAACATGACAGATGCAGTGTAGCTATGTTTTATGTGTTTGTGTACATAAGGACAGAGATATACAGTATAATTAAATATGGAATCCAGTAGCTCAAATAATAATTGAGTGTAAATGTTGTAAAAAACATTATAAGACATTTATAAGTTGCATATGTGATGTCCATAATCATCTTTACGGTGTAATTCTAAATGTACAGTATTTATGTGTATTCACCAAATCTGCCATTGTGTGCTCATGTAATCTTTTACACATTCATCTCCAGTTATTTCAGATCCTGACCTTGGAGCGAGAGATATGGCCATACGGGCCAAATTATTGGCCATGCGCCAAAACATACAGGCACTGCTGGGCAATGTTAATACAGGTTGAGTATCCCATATCCAAATATTCCGAAATACGGAATATTCCGAAATACGGACTTTTTTGAGTGAGAGTGAGATAGTGAAAACTTTGTTTTTTGATGGCTCAATGTACACAAACTATGTTTAATACACAAAGTTATTAAAAATATTGTATTAAATGACCTTCAGGCTGTGTGTATAAGGTGTATATGAAACATAAATGAATTGTGTGAATGTAGACACACTTTGTTTGATGCACAAAATTATAAAAAATATTGGCTAAAATGACCTTCAGGCTGTGTGTATAAGGTGTATATGTAACATAAATGCATTCTGTGCTTAGATTTGGGTCCCATCTCCATGATATCTCATTATGGTATGCAATTATTCCAAAATACGGAAAAATCCCATATCCAAAATACCTCCGGTCCCAAGCATTTTGGATAAGGGATACTCAACCTGTACTTTAATTTCTTTTTTTTTTCTTTTTTCTTTTAGCAAAATAATTTTTGAAATCATATTGAACAATAAAAAAAAATTGGAACACTGAAATTACATAAAAAAATTAACTAAGCTATTGTGTTGTGTCTTTTTTTTAAGTAAAATAATCAAAATAATCTGTACAAAAGTAATTTACACTATTCTAGCAATCCCCAGATTATTCAATATGTGTGGATTTAGATTCCTCCTACTTTTATATTTTTATCCATTATCGGTGGGTACGTTTTTATAAAATAATTTTTATACAATAAACAGTTAGTAAATAAGTATTAAGTGTATGATGCAACTAGGCCAACAAACATATTTTGACATTTCAGTATGGTTGAGGGGTTAATTGCTGTAAATTATTGACCAATTATGTGGTCAAACACTTCCTTTTGCAGTGTTTGATTACTTAATTAAACAATCACATTCCAATGTCTTCTGTATTTGCTGGTACATTTGCTTTTAAAAGGAAAAAACAACAATTGTGCGACTTTTGACAAGCTAGCGAATGCAATGTAATAGTACTAATTATTTTATTTATTTATTTGTTAGCAGTTTCTTATGTAGCGCATCATATCCCATTGCGCTTTACAATTAGAACAACAGTTATAGAACAAAACTGGTCAAAGACAGACAGACAGAGGTAGGAATGCCCTGTTTGCAAGCTTACAATCTATAGGGAAATAGGCATTTATACACAAGGATAGAAGCTACTTGTTACATAATGGTCCCCCCGATTGCTAGGTTCCTAATGGGTTGTATGATATGATCACCCAGCAATGTTGGAAGACAAGATGTGAGGTTATGTGGACTGTACAGAGAGGATGTAACTGGATAGGGAAGCATTGAAGGTTATGTGAGTGGGTCTGGAATTTGGTAGGCTTTTCGGAAGAGATGAGTTTTCAGGGAATGTTTAAGGGTTTGGAGACTAGAGGAGAGTCTTATTGTGCGTGGGAGGGCATTCCACAGAGTGGGTGAAGCCCAGGTAAAGTCCTGTATTTTTGAGTGGGAACAGGTAATACATGTGGATGAGAGATGCAGATCTTTTTTTTTTTAGGTATATAAGCGAAAAGAGAAAAACAAAAGGCGGAATTATAAAACTAAAGACGGACACTGGGAGTCTTGTTGAAGGAGACAATTTAATAGCAGATCATCTTAATGATTATTTTTGCTCAGTATTTACTACTGAAAGAGAGGGGAAGGGGCCACAATTAAGTTGCAGGGATATTCAGGAAAATGAAACAAGTACATTTACAGAGGAGAAGGTCCTAACAGAACTCTCAAAGCTGAAAGTGGACAAATCTATGGGGCCAGATGGGATACATCCAAGGATACTAAAATAACTTAAAGAGGTGCTGGTAGCACCATTGACAGAATTATTCAACCAGTCATTAGCTACAGGAGAAATTCCAGGGGACTGGAAAAGAGCAAACATAGTCCCACTGCACAAAAGTGGAAGCAAGGAAGAGGCAAACAACTACAGACCAGTGAGTCTTACATCAGTAGTAGGGAAATTGATGGAAACACTCTTAAAAGAAAGAGTTGTAGATCATCTCAAATCCGGCAATTTACTGGATCCCAAATAGCATGGATTCACTGGGGGGAGATCATGTCAAACAAATCTTATTGACTTTTTTGATTGTGTGACTAAAGTGATGGATAAAGGTGGAGCCATGGATATAGCTTATCTTGACTTTAGTAAGGCTTTTGATACAGTTCCACATCGCAGACTGCTAAATAAACTTGAAAGTTTAGGATTGGATATTAGGATTATTGAATGGATAAGATCTTGGTTGAAGGATAGAAAACAGAGAGTTGTGGTAAATGGAGTGCATTCACAGGAGGGAAATGTTACCAGTGGAGTACCCCAGGGATCTGTACTTGGACCAGTGCTTTTTAATATCTTTATTGGTGACATTGCAAATGGGATTAAAGGGAAAGTATGCCTTTTTGCAGATGACACAAAGGTATGCAACAGGGTAGACACACCAGGTGGGGTAAAACAAATGATTGAGGATCTAAGTAGACTAGAGGAATGGTCAAGAGTCTGGCAATTACAGTTTAATGCCCAAAAATGCAAAATCATACACTTGGGTCTCAAAAATCCTAAAGCTAAATACAGTATTAATGGCACTATACTGAAAACTACTGAGGAGGAAAGGGATCTAGGAGTCACTATTTCAGATGACTTAAAAGCAGGTAAGCAATGTAACAAGGCAATGAGGAAGGCTAGTCAGATGCTTGGCTGCATTGGGAGAGGAATCAGCAGCAGAAAGAAAGAAGTAATAATGCCACTGTATAGGTCATTGGTACGGCCTCATCTAGAATACTGTATTCAGTTCTGGAGGCCATATCTTCAAAAGGATATTAATACATTAGAAACTGTACAAAGGAGGGCAACTAAAATGGTGCATGGCCTACATCGCAAAACATACCCAGAAAGACTAAGAAATCTCAATATGTATAGTTTGGAGCAGAGAAGAGAAAGGGGGGACATGATAGAAACTTTCAAATATATCAAGGGTTTTAACAAAGTCCAGGAGGGAAACATTCTCCAAATGAAGAGAAGCAATAGGACACGAGGACATGCACTGAGACTGGAGGGGGGGAGGTTCAGGGGAAATTTGCGGAAAAATTATTTCACAGAAAGGGTAGTGGACAAGTGGAATAGCCTCCCATCAGAGGTGGTAGAGGCTAAGACAGTAGAGCAATTTAAACATGCATGGGATAGACATAAGGATATCCTTACAAAGAAATAAGGATCAAATAAGGTTAGTGATAAAAAAAAATAATATATAAAAAAAAAGGGGCAGACTAGATGGGCCAAGTGGTTCTTATCTGCCGACAAATTCTATATTACTATGCAGTTTGGTTAAAAGCCTTGTATGTAAGTAAAAGTATTTCATATTTAACATGGTAGAATACCGGTAACCAATGGAGGTGGTAAGAGCCCACTGTATGTTTGGGAAGACCAGTAAGGAGGATATTACAATAATCAATGCGGGAGACGATGAGTGCATGGATTAGAGTTTTTGCAGTGTCACGTGTAAGATAAGGGCATATTTTGGATATGTTTTTAAGGTGCATGTAACATGATTTAGAGACAGATTAAATGTGTAGAACAAAGGACAGTTCAGACTCAAGGGTGACACCTAGGCAGCGAGCTTGTGGGGTAGGGTGGATAGTTGCATTGTCAACAGTTATGGAGATATCAGGTTGGTAACTACTCTTGGCTGGTGGGAAAATTATTCTGTTTTGGAAATGTTGAGTTTGAGGTGGCGAGATGACATCCAAGATGAAATGGCAGACAGGCATCCAGTGACATGAGCCGATACAGATGGTGATATATCTGAGGCGGATAAGTAGATTTGAGTATCATCAGCGTACAACTGATACTGAAAGCCGAAGGAGCTGATTAGTTTACCAAGAGAGGAGGTATAGATTGAGAACAGCAGAGGACCTAAGACTGAGCCTTGCGGTACTCCAACTGATAGAGGTAGAGACGAGGAGGACGAATCAGAGAAGTGAACACTGAAAGAGCGATTAGATAGGTAGGATGAGAACCAAGTAAGGGCTGTGTCCTGAAGACCTAGGGATTGTAGTGTTTGTATGAGAAGAGAGTGGTCAATAGTGTCAAAAGCAGCAAAGAGATCTAGAAGAATAAGTAGTGTGTAATGGCCTTTTTTTATCTAGCAGTGACTAGATCATTCACTACTTTGGTCAGTACCGTCTCTGTGGAGTGTTGGGCACAAAAGCCTGACTGAAATGGGTCCAATAAGTTGTGGGAATAAAGAAATTGTGTAAGGCGAGTGTAGGAAAGTCTCTCAAGTAGTTTGGAGGGACCTGGTAGCTGAGAAATGGGACGGTAGTTAGAGAGTGTGTTTGGGTCAGAGTTGTGTTTTTTTAGAATTGGAGTAATCACTGCATGTTTAAATGGAGAGGGAAAGATACCAGTAGAGAGAGAGAGATTGCATATTTTAGTTAAGGTTGGGATAAGCACAAGAGACAAAGTTTCACTGACCTGTGAGGGTATAGGATCAAGAGGAGAAGTAGTGGAGTAGGAGGATGAAAAGAGTGTTGATACTTCATCTTCACTTGTGGGATCAAATGAAGAGAAAGTGCCAGAGGGTTCTAATAGGGAATTGAGCAGGTCACTGGCTGAGTTAGAGCATACCATTTCATCTCGAATTTTATCAATCTTATCCTTGAAGTAGGAAGCTAGTTCTGGTGCACTGATTGTAGCTAGTGGGGGAGCTAAAGGAGGGTAAAGAAGTGACTTAAATGTATTAAAAAGTAACTTGGGGTTGGTGGCATAAAAAGAGATTCAAAATATGTTTGTTTGGTAATGTCCAGAGCCTGACGATAGGAGTGGTAGGTAGTCTTATATGTGAGAAAGTCACTTGGAATCTGAGATTTCCGCCACTGACGTTCTACTTTACGTGACAGTTTTTGTAGGTGTCTTGTTGATTTAGAGTGCCATGGTTGGCATCTAAGCCTACGTGGAGTGTGATGGGTAGCTGGGGCCACTTCATCAAGGGCACTCTCTAGGGTCTGGTGCAGGTGGGATACAGCAGTGTCAGGTGTGGTAAATGTAGGGATTGGTGAGCGCAGTTGTTGCAGAGAAGTGGAAAGTTGTGGAAAATGTATATTGTTAGTATTTCTACGGGTTAGAGGAGGCTTGCTAGGTTTTAGTGTCATAGAATTTAGAGTAATAGAAGAGATTATGAAGGTGATCAGGTTGTGACCAGAGAGAGGGAAATAACTGTTGATAAATTTGGAAACTGAGCAGAGCCTGGTGAACACAACATTAAGGCAGTGACCCTCCTGGTGAGTAGAGGAGACGGATCATTGGGTAAGGCCAGAGAGGAGGTTAGAGAGAGGAGTTTGGAGGCATGAACAGATTGTGGACTGTCAAGAGCTATATTAAAGTCATCTATAATGATGGTGGAGATGTCAGAGGATAAGAAGTGTGGGAGCCATGCAGAGAATTTTTCTAGAAATTGGTGTTTGGGTTGCCCAGGAGGGCAATAGATAGCTGCAACACGTAGAGAGAAGGGGGTGAAAATCCTGATAGAGTGAACTTCAAATGATGTGAATGCGAGTGATGGAACCTGAGGTAGAACAGTGTATGTGAAAAATTGTGACAGTAAGATTCCAACCCCACCACCTTTACTATTATTAGGCCTAGATGTGTGTGAGAAGTGGAAACCACCATGTGACAGTGCTGCAGGGGAGGCAGTGTCCGATTGTGTGAGCCATGTTTCAGTAATAGCCAGCAGATTAAAGTTATGAGATATGAAGAGGTCATGGATGGATGTTAATTTGTTACAAATAGAGCGTGCATTCAATAAGACACATTTAGTAACTTGGAGGGGGATGGGTGACACGTGATATTTATGAGGTTAGATGGATTTATATGTTGTTTTGAGACAGGTGAGTGTGAGTGGGACATGTGGTTAGGGCCTGGATTTGGTGATATGTCACCAGCTAATAAAAGCAGAAGAGTGAGATAAATATTGGTGGATGTTTGCGAGTCTTTATTCTTGTGGCCAATTGTGGTTGTCAAAGTACTTGCAGAGAAGTAAGTATAAAGCTTATGAGTGTTTAGAAAAGGGGAGTGGAGAAAAGAAGCTGTAATGTGCACAGAGGGGTGAGTTTTAGGGTGAGTGTAGAATGTGTTACATTTGGTGAGAATTCCATGAATTGAAATTAGAAACAGTAGTTTGATGAACATGCTGTGGTTGTTTTTAAGATATTTTTGGGTTAAGTGGTGTAGGAATAAGTTGTTAAAGTAAGTTACCTTTCCTTGATGTTGCTCAATGTTTGAATAACTGTTTTTTTTAACTGTTTGGATAACACACTTCTTAATTCCACACTTATTAAAGTCCACGCAAGCTACCCCCAGCAAGCCGACCCCTTGACTGAATCTAAAGAAATACTGTCTCTGATTAAGAACAGGCCTACCTCTGAACATTTGGTCACCTGTTTGAAATGCTAATTAATCAAAGAACATAGGGGGTCATTCCGAGTTGATCGTAAATTTAGCACAGCTACGATCATCTTTCCTGACATGTGGGGGGACGTCCAGCACAGGGCTAGCCCGCCCCGCATGTCAGTGCTGGCTTCCCCCCTAGAAGTGCAAAGGCATCGCACAGCATCGATGCCTTTGCACTTCAGGAGTAGCTCCTGAACAGCACAGATTTAACATGCTTGCCGGGAGCTACTCCTTTTTGCCTCCTGGGCCCGCAGAGGCTGCCTGTGACGTCATGCAGCCACTGCGGCCTGCCCCCCATTCGGTCTTGTCACGCTTGCGTTGGCTGGACCGCACTTACAAAACGGCTGCCAAACGCCGCCGTTTCGCGCCCTCCTGCCCATCGATCACCTCTGCCTGTCAGTCAGGCAGAGGCGATTGCTGTCCTGCTACAGCCTTCGGCCGTCCGGCATGCACAGGCGCATTATGGCACCGGCGCATGCGCAGCAGGGACCCGTTTGCTCTGCTGCATTAAAATGCAGCGAGTGAACGAGTCGGATTGACCCCCATAGTTTGCAGTGGGTGGGTACACAGCCAAAACTACTCTAACTATCCACAGTAAATTCAATTACATACATAGGAAATGACAAGAAGCACATCACATACAGTAAAACATATGATGTGGATTGCAAGCAGCATGTGTGTCAATCTGAGCCTGGTAGCGTAATAGCAATGATTTCACATACATTTTAACATAGGATGTGGTTTGCAAGCAGTATGTGTGTCAATCTGAGCCTGGTAGTGTAATTGCAATGATTTTATATACCAGAGAGATGAGGAAAAAAAAACCAGATGATTAGTCCAGTCCCAAGCAGAATAACTGTTTTTTTTAACTGTTCAGATAACTCACTTCTTAATTCCACACTTATTAAATTCTACGCAAGCTAACCCCAGAAAGCTGACCACTTAACATACATAATTAATTAGCTATGTAGCCAGTGGCGGAACTAGCGAGCGGTGGGCCCATGTGCAAAAAAATGGCTTGGACCCCCCCCATCCCATCCAAGTCCACCCCCTCACCCCTGGAGAGGATCTGGTGAGGGGGACCTGCTCAGGGAAGTGGATACCTAGCAACAGTGCCGTAACTAGACATTTTAGCACTGTGTGCAAGAAACGGCATTGGAGCCCCAACCCTGCATGCAAAACAGGGGCAGTGCGCGCCGTAGGTGCGCGCAAAAATACATAGTGGCATGGCTTTGTGGGGAAGGGGTGTGGCCACAAAATAATACCAATTCATAAAACGGTGCACAGCAGTCTCCATTATTCAAATTACGCTGCACAGTAGCACCACTACACCAAGTAGAGACCCTTTTACACCTTACGGCGGACAGATTCCTCTTTTTACACATTACAGCAGACAGCGTCCCCTTTTTACACATTACGGCAGACAGCATCCCCTTTTTACACATAACGGCAGACAGCGTGCCCTTGTTACACATAGCGGCAAACAGCGTACACTTTTTACAAATAACGGCAGACAGCATGCTCTGTTAAACATAGCGGCAGACAGCATACCCTTTTTACACATAACGGCAGACAGCGTGCCCTTAAACATAGCGGCAGACAGCGTACACTTTTTACACATAACGGCAGACAGCGTGCCCTTTTTACACATAATGGCAGACAGCGTTCCCTTTTTACACATTACATCAGACAGCGTGCCGTTTTTACACATTACGGCAGACAGCGTGCCCTTTTTACACATTACGGCTGACAGCGTGCCCTTGTTACACATTACGGCAGACAGCGTGCCCTTGTTACACATTATGGCAGACAGCGTCCCCTTTTTACACATTACGGCAGACAGCGTGCCCTTGTTACACATTACGGCAGACAGCGTGCCCTTGTAACACATTACGGCAGGCAGATTCCCCCTTTTTACACATTGCGGCAGGCAGATTCCCCCTCTTTACACATTGCGGCAAGCAGATTCCCTCTTTTTACACATTACGGCAGACAGCGTGCCCTTTTTACACATAATGGCAGACAGCGTCCCCTTTTTACACATTACGGCAGACAGCGTGCCCTTGTTACACATTACGGCACACAGCGTGCCCATGTTACACATTATGGCAGACAGCGAGCCCTTGTTACACATAATGGCAGACAGTGTCCCTTTTTATACATTACGGCAAGCAGATTCCCCTTTTTATTCATTGCGGCAGGCAGATTCCCCATTTTTACACATAGCGGCTGGCAGATTCCCCGTTTTTTTACGCATTTCAGCAGGCAGATTCCCCCTTTTTACACATTGCGGCAAGTAGATTCCGCCTTTTTACACCTTGCGGCAAGCAGATTCCCCATTTTTACACATAGCAGCAGGCAGATTCCCCCTTTTCAGAAAGAAAGAAAGAAAGAAAGAAAGAAAGAAAGAAAGAAAGAAAGAAAGAAAGAAAGAAGAATTATACTTACCCTCTCCGCTGGCTCGGGCTCCTCGGTGCAGTTTCAGACGTTTCCCGGGCAGGAGAGAAGGAGGAGGAGGGAGATGGAGGAGGGAGCCACAGCAGCGCTGTGTTATTGGTGGAGGCGTTGCTGTTGCTGCTCCTCTGCTTCACTATAGGCTGTTCTCAGAAGACAGCCTATAGTGAAGCAGAGGGGCAGCAGCAGCAGTGCCTCCACCAGTAACAAAGTGCTGCTGCGGCTCCCTCCTCCACCTCCCTCCTCCTCCTTCCCCCATACCGCTGCTCCTCTCCTCTCATCTCCGGGTGGCTGTGCGCTGCGGGCAGCGGTTGCCCACAGCGCACAGCGGCATGTAATAAGTCAGTTTGACTCATTACATGCTTGGGCTCCTGGACAGAAGCGGGCCCCAGTGTAACGCACTGGTTGCACTGGCGGTAGTTCCGCCTCTGTATGTAGCGAATGCAATGCACCCTAGCATAATAGCACATACTGCAGCGATGCGATTTGTCATCTTGCACACACATCGCTACTGTGCGATGTAGAATGGTCTACACCCTTTTTTTTCACTGCTATATATACGTTTGAAATTGTGCGTAGAGTGCGTGAGTTTGCAGTTTTGCAACGTGTTAGCTCGCTTGCAAACGCTGCTAGTGTGTGTTCCGAATAGCGAACAAAGCAGAATAAGGGTCATAGTTGATTAGCACATATCAATTAGCACAGTGAAAAAAATAAATGACTTCCCCCAAACACAGAGACAGGTATATTTTATTTTTTAACCCAGTGACAGAGGCCACAGAAGAGCTCTTAAAAATATTTACACTTACATATGCACAGGAGTAGATTTACTGCATTTATCACTATAAGGTCCATGACTGTGGCAGATCTGTACTTTGTAACGTAATGTGAATATACTACTACACTACTGTGACGTACAGTAACATGAATAAGGTGGTCTACTGTGTCACACAAAGTGAATCAAGGGCAGTATTGTGACATGATGTGAATAAACTGCACTACTGTGACATAACGTGAATAAGATGGATTCAGGTGAGTGCTGCTTCATATGTCATGAAATCAATTTATACTGTAATGAACAGTACTGAGATGGTTAAGGGAGGGAGGGCCGCATGTTGATGTGTGTCATAATGTTTATAAGGGCAATGCTAATGTGTGTCACAATGTCTATAAAGGTAGTGTTCTGTCTTATACCCTGGACCTACTGTACTGTACAGTACTGTAGCGATACTGTAAGTGTATATCACATTTAAAAATGTGCCCCTTAAGTTTTGAAGACAGTACAGTACATTATGCCCTCCTGAGTGATTACTAGAATGAACAATTCAATTGATTATGATGTCATAAAGATGCTGTCAATGTTGAATTTCATTGGCTGTACAGCATGCTGCCATTATACTGCAGAGAAGGCGGGAAAAGGTGGGACACTTCCTGTGAAATCCAGCTGGTGGCTTTCTGGCTGGATTTTCTATCATGTATTGCTTTTATTAATCTGTGTATATATCAGGGCCCCCAGCTCATGCAGTCTCTAATGGTTAGGTAAACCAATGTGGTGGCTGGCAACACCCATATGCCTGTCCCCTACCACTGCATGCACTGGCAATATTGACTGTATTTATATCAAGGGCCCCAGCCCATGCAGTCTCTAATGATTACGTAAGCAAATGTGGTGGCTGACCACACCCATATGCATGGGACACTACCACTGCATTCCCCTGGTAGGCACTTCATGACCCAGTCCAACACTGAGTGTAAAGGGAGGTGAGTTTCTCCCCGGGGTAAGAGTGGATTTGTGAGGGGGAAACAGGGCTGGCAATTAATGAAACAGACTATGGGCTGTGTGGGGCAGGAAAGATAGATACTGTACTGCATACTGTACTGTACTGTACATACTGTATATTTTATACTATATAATTTATACACTACAGCGTCACTTACTGTACTATTACATTTTTTATTCACAGTACCACCGCCACCTGCACGCTCACAGCCAGCCCTGGCTGATGAGGAGGAGCCAGGCCGCAGCGCAGCCAGTAAGCACACTACTCTCTGATTTCTGCCTCGCTTCCCAGTAGTATAGTGTAACGAGAATTCTGGTGCAACTGTCACCGTTACACTACTGTACATGTGTCCTGGATACTGTACAGTAAATGTTACAAATTGACAGCTTCACTTATGGTACTGTTATTTTTTTCCACAGTACCTCTGCCACCTGCTTACCCGCAGCCACCACAGGGCCAGGAGGAGTAGGAGGAGCTGCCACCAGGCTCCATCTCATCCGGTAAGCACACTACTCTCCGATTTCTGCCTCGCTTCCCAGTGGTATTGTGTAACGAGAATTCTGGTGTGACTTTCATTAATTGGGATCCCGATGTTCGAGATCCAGGTGCTGGAATCCACACACGCCTGAAAATGGTGGCAACAATGGCTCAAATTAGGTGGGTGATCCCAACAGACAGTATCCTGATCAAAAGGATGCTGGATGAAGTGAGTATACAGCCATGGAATGGAGATTTAGGTTTAGGCACCACCAGGTGGGACTTAGGGATCAACACCAAGGGGTAGGTTTAGATTTAGGCTGCAGGAGGTGAGTATACAGCCATGGAAGGGAGATTTAGGTTAAGGCACCACAAGGTGGGACTTAGGGATCAACACCAAGGGGTAGGTTTAGGTTTGGGCTGCAGGAGGGAAGCTTTCAGGTTAGAGAGGAGGGGGTTACTACAGTATCAGTGGTGCAAGTACAGTAAAAAAAATTCTTAGTGGTACAGATAGTTTAAATTGGTGTGGAAATGTGTCATGAGGGGGCGTGGTAACACAAAACTAGGAGCGTTGCTACATGACAATAGGGGTATGGCCACATTATGCCAGACACCGTAATGCCCCTTACACATTTTGCCAAAAACTGTAATGCCTTACATACAGTATTATACCACATGCCATAATGCCTATTACAGTACATATTATGCCACACACAGTTATGACACTGACACCATTTTATGTAGCACACTCAAAAATGCCCCTTATAAATTATGCACCAGTGGAGGGCTGATGGTACTGCGTACCACCACCAAATTTCTTAATGGTGCTCCATACCACCCTACTTTCAGCACTGGGTACTATACAATACTTAACAAACCATTGTTGGGATTTTCGCATTTGTGATTTTTGCATTCGGGATGCCATTGGCGGGATACTGAGCAATACTGAGGGAGCCAGTAGGGTTAGGGTTAGGCTGTGGGCATCGGTGGTTACGTTTATGCACCACCAGGGGGGATTAGGGTTAAGCACCAAGTGGGAGGTTTAGGTTGCCAGAGGGTAGGTTTTTGGTTAGAGGTGAGGGGAAATACTAAACTAAACAAACCCCTGTGGGGATTTTAACATTTTGTATTTTTGCATTCAGGATGCCATCATCGTGATACTGAGCACCGACATCTCGAATGCCGGCATAGCTTATGATATATATGATTTTTTTAAATCCACTATTTACAGTACTGTAGTTCATTGTTCTGTACAGTACCTTTTATTACAGTGTTATTTTTCCACATTACCACTTGCCCCACCCACCCAGGAGCATTCCCCACACACCCAGGAGCCGGAACTGGAAAGCTCCAGAAGTGGTAATCATTATTATTGTGACAGGCATGCTAATTTCCTACAGTATTACTGTAATTTTTGAATTTTACAATACTTGTTATCTTTTACACACAGAGCGCCTCGTTATTGATACAGAGGCAGAGGACGAGGAGATGGGGGAGCCTTCAGGTCAGCCTGGAAAGTATTGTAACCTACAGTACTCTATTGTACTGTATTGTATATTTATTATTTTATTTATTTATTAACAGTTTTTTATTTAGCGCAGCATATTCTGTTGCACTTTACAATTAGAACAACAGTAATAGAACAAAACTGGGTAAAAAGAGACAGACATACAGTAGAGGTAGGAAAGCCCTGCTCGCAAGCTTACAATCTATAGGGAAATAGGCATTGGTGTAACTATGGCCCCGCAGCCACTGCGATCGCTTGGAGGTGCAGGGCTGCAGGGGCGCCGCCGTCACTGATTGTGCTGTTTTGGGAACGACATGGGTGGGCACAGTGCGTGCCTCTCCTGTGTGCCCCTCTTGGATCTCTGGTGGCAGTGGCGTGTCTGTTAAATGAAGTGCCGGTTCGTGAGCTCTGATTGGCTCATGAACCGGCACTTCATTTGACAGACACGCCGCTGCCACTGGAGACCCAGGAGGGACATACAGGAGAGGCACGCACTGTGCCCTCCATGTCCTTCACAAAATGCACAGCAGTGGGTGAGCCCAGGGGGGTGTACCTGGCACTGGAAGAGCATATTTGGCACCGGGGGGTATATGTGTACCTGGCACTGGGGAGGGGGCATATTTGGCATTGGGGGGGGTATATGTGTACCTGGCAATTGGAGGGCATATTTGGCACTGGGGGGGTATATCTGTACATGGCACTTGGGGGAATGTTTGGCACTGGGGGTATATGTGTAGCTGGCACTGGGGAGGCATATTTGGTACTGGGGGTATATGTGTACCTGGCACTGTGGGGGAATATCTGGAACTAGGGGCATATGTGGCACTGAGAGCACAGGCCTAGCAACAAGCATTGCTCCCTGGTTACAAGCACAACACCCAGCTCATAAAATCCATGGCCACAAGCATTACCCGCTAGCAACGAGCACGACAACCAGTGCATGAAACCCCTGGCAACAAATATTACCTCCTGGCAACAAACTTGAAACCCAACACACGATACATCTGGCAACAAGCATACCACCTACCGCATGAAACCCCTGGCAATGAGCATGACACCCTGAGCATGAAAACCCCTGGCATCGTGCATGCAACCAAGAGCATGAAACCCCTGGCAATGAGCAGGTAATTTAAAAGTAATTAGAAGCTTTACTGTAGGACTTAATGTGTAATGGGCATTGCGGTGTGTGCCATAATGTATCACAGACATTGCGGTGTGTGTCATAATGTGTCACAGGCATTATGATGTGTGGTATACTATATCATGGGCATTGTGGTATGTGGTATAATGTCTCAGGGGCATTGCAGCGGTTGGCATTATGTATAATGGGTATTGCGGTTTGAGGCACAGGGTATAACGGGCATTGCAGTATGTGTCACAGGCGTTACGGTGTGTAGTATACTATATCACGGGCATTGTGGTATGTGGAATAATGATCATTATAGTGTGTGGCATAATGTATCATGGACATTGCACTGTGTCATATTGTATCACAGGCATTGCATGTGCTATAATGTATCAGGGGCATTGCAGTGTGTAACATAATGTTTAACGGGCATTGCACTGCATGTCATAATGTGTCACAGGCATTACGGTGTGTGGCATATTGTGTCATGGGCATTATTGTGTGTGGCATAATGTCTAAGGGCCATTGCAGTAGGTGGCATAATGTATAATGGGCATTACTATAAGAAGGAAAAATGACAAATAATGTAAGGGGCATGAATCAGGATTATTTTTTTTCCTGTGGTGGCCAACGTCTGGGCATGCAGGTTGCAAAACTGGGGTGCAGGTTGCAAAACTTTGCAATGCCACACTCCTTTATGCAAAGCCACGCCCATTGCAGCAAGGTCACACCCCTTTTTTGCAGCGCACGCTTTACTAGTGCCAGTTGGGGAGGGGGGGTGGGGGCGCCAGAGAATGTTTTGGCTTGGGGGAGAAAAAAATTCTAGATACGCCACTGGAAATAGGCATTGATTCACAAGGATACAGTAGATGCTACCTATTGCATAATGGTCCACCAGATTGCTAGGTTCTTAATGGGTTGTAAGATATGATGACCCAGCAATGTTGACAAGGGGTCTGAAGGGTGTGAGAGTAAAGAAAGACAAAATACTGTATGTGAGGTTATGTGTACTGTACAGAGAGGATGTAATTAGATAGGGAAGCATTGAAGGCTATGTGGGTGGGTCTGGAATTTGATAGGCTTGTCTTAAGAGGTGAGTTTTCCAATTGTGTACCAAAGGGTTGGGTTCGTGTGACCAGTGGTAAGAATTCCAGCAGTCAAGTGACTGACAGTGGCATCCTGGTCGCAGAAATCCCAACAGGGTGAGGTACAGTAACCAAACCCTCCTCCACTACTCCCTAACACTCCATTCATACTCTGATTCTGGCCTCTGAATTCTGAATGCCGGGGTCCTGACAGCTGGGATTTTAAATGCAGGTACAGTACGTCCCCTACCAATGGATGGTCATTCTACAATACTCCTATTAAGAATGTCTCTCTGCCTAATGTACTCTACTTCCTGTGGCACTGTACTACTGTAAAGTACTGTACAATACTGTAGTATTGTAAATAATTATGTAAAATTTGCCTTTTCTTTTTCTTTGTTTATTTTTTTTTTATGTTCCACACAGAAAACATCATGGAGGCAGAGGAGGCGGAGGTGGAGGAGGAAGAGACTTCACCCCAGCCCAGTAAGTAATTTTCAGTACTGTACTGTAAGTGTTCTACCAATTGGTTGGGTTTGCGCTACCAGCGGTCATGATTCCAGTTAGGTGACCAAAAGCAGCATCCTGAGTGCAGAACTCACAACAGGGTGAGGTAATTTAAGTATCCTAACCCCCCTCCATTACCCCTAACCATCCATTCATTCTTTGATTCCATCCTCATCATTCTGAATGCTGGGATCCCAACAGTATTTCAAAAACAGGTACAGTATGTCCCCTACAGGTACAGTACATTCCCTGATCCTATTAAGAATGTCTCTCTGCCTTCTATACTTCTAGTACTCTACTTCATGTAGCACTGTACAGTTGTAAAGTACTGTACAATAATATAGTAACTGTACTGTATTTTGTTTATACTATTAAGAATGTCTCTCTGCCTCCTGTGCTATACTGTACTTCCTGTAGCACTGTACTACTGTACAGTACTGCACAATACTGTAGTAACTGTACTGTATCTTACTGGAAACTACAGTACTTGTGTAAACCACACCGGCCTACACTAACACAGCAATCCTGTACATACAGTATTTAGAGTTTCCTATCTGTAAACAGTTTACAGTAACATTAATAAGTACTGTTAGTAATGATGTATAATTTGCCTTTTCTTTTATGGTTTATAATATTATTTTTATTTTCCACACCGATATCATTGTCATCGAGGAGGGGGAGGAGGCCATGGCCATGGCCATGAAGCTGGAGCCGGAGGAGACGGAGGCACCCCATCCAGCATTCCGCCATCCCTCCACGGTAAGTACAGTACTGTACTGTACAATTTGGAAATAGAAATACTGTACACAGTGTAATCAATGTGCAATGTACTGTACAGTACTGTATGCACAGTATATTTAATCTTTTTGGAGGCTATTGTGTGTTTTTAATTTTCAGTCCATTGGGTTTTATTTAGTTACAGTATGTACAGTAAATAAAACATTTTATTAAATATACTGTACAGTACTTTACAGCATGCACTGTAGTGCCACAAATTTTGTTTTCGAATACTGTACATCAGTGTTAAAAAATGTACAGTATGCTCACACAGCAATGTGGGCCAGAGGGTCAAGAGGAGGTGAAAATGAACAAAGAAAAAATGTGGAGATGCTATTGAAAGTTTCATGCACAGTACTGTACTGTATTCTTGGCCATTTTAACAGTAGTGTAGGCCCCTGGGCACAGCAATGCAATGGTCCCCCTTCCCACCCTCCAGTGGTAGGGGTGGGGGTGCTATTAGCTGCAGTTTTGATATTCCATGTGCGGTAGGGGGTGTTCTGTCTTACGCTCAGCATGTAGGACCTGAAGCAGTAATTTCTGCTAATTACCCCTGTACTGCACAGATGGGGCTAAACTGTAGAAGGGGGTATTGGGCTGAATGAAGAAGCCCTGGTACATGACTTCCAGGGTGTTAGGGGGTAGTTAATATGTAGGGGAGGGGTGGATAGTGGAGTGGGCTTAATATTTATCATTTTCCGGTGGGAGGGCAGCTTGCTTGACTGCAGATATCTCAAGTTCCTGAAGATACATTTCTCAGCTTTGAATGGTATAAAAAAATCTAGAGAGTCCCACCTTTCAGATGGTTCTGTAGACTTGGGGATCAGAGTTCAGAAGCCAGAGCAATTCACTAACGAAAATCTAAAACTGCATATTAGGCATGTGGAGCTGGAGCAGGGACCAGCTGCTTGAAGGCTGATATTTCTGGATGTGGACATAGTGCATAGTAGAGACAAGCTTCCAGTGTCCACCAAAAGGGGACAGTCACAGATTTTGGATTATATCCTCAGAAAAACTCTCAGTCAGATAGAACACGAGTTATCTGACTGGGCATATGAATTAACAGCCTTGGATGGGGCCCACTGCTTTCAAGTCGAACATCTCCGGTTCCCTATGGCAGATTTACAAAAATCTGGTACCCCTGGAAAGAGGGGACCATCAGCTATCAGCAAGGGCCCTTATACTCCTAGAGCCCTTGGTCAAGAGCCCATTGAGCCCATACGAAAAGACATCCCTGACTGTATTGTGCCGAAAAGAGTATTTAATTTAATTAATGTTTTTTGTAATTATTTTTTGTTTTCACAGGCCCTGTACTGCCAAGGCTCCTGACTCCTCTGCCCCCCCAACACCGCTCCCAACCAGTAAGTACTGTACTGTACACTGTAATTTTGAAATAGAAACAATGTGCTACAATATGTACTGTATTTTAACTTTATGTGGCTCTATTGTGTGTGTTTAATTTTTGCTCCATCTTTTAGTCACAGTATGTACTGTGCAGTGCACTAAGTTTTTGTTGTTGTTGTGCATTTAAATTATGACATCAGTGATACATGGGTAATAACAGTCATGGAGGTAGGGAAGGCCCTGCTTGCAAGTTTACAGTCTATTGTAAAAAAGCCATTGTTCAAAAGGAACGTTACTGTAGGAGTTACTGTACCTACTGTGTAGTACTGTACTGAACTGTATGTCATCAAATTTAATTTTTTTCATGGGCTTTTTGATAGAGTATGCTCACACAGCAATGTGGGTCAGGAGGATGGTAAAGTGAACAACGAGAAAATGTGAGGGTACTGAACAGCATGTGTGGACTTTACAGTGGGGATCCAAGTGAAAGTTTAATGCACTGTACTATACTGTATTGTGTCAAAAAGAGTACTGTACAGTTTTTCATGTAATTAACCTTTTTTTGTAATTATTTTTTGTTTTCACATGCCCTAAACTGACCGAGGCAGGGCAGAAGGAGGATGAGGCAGAATTTAGTGGTAAGAATTAGTACTGTGATTCATCTGATGCGATCGGAGGAGCCATCCGATGTGACACTTATTATCAGGTTTTTCGGCCAGATGCATCGAAATTTGATAAAAAGTACACAAATCAGATTAGTGGATGGGGGACCTTTAGGTGGGTCCTTTTTTTGGAACTGGTGATGTTGCCCATAGCAACCAATCAGATTCTACATTAATTAACATTTACTGTATCTAGCTACACTTACAGTAGATAATGTAGATATATTTTGATTGGTTGCTATGGTCAACATCACTGGTTATAAAATAAATTCTCATCTTACTAAATTTACATACAGTATGTCTCTCTCTTTCCCTGACACTGGGGTTCATTGAGATCTGATCGCTGGGCTGCTAATTTTGCTGTTCTGCGTTCAGATAGTCAACGTTCCCTGGGTGAGTGTACAGTAAATTTTCTGTGCAAGTGTGCGCTCCTAATGTATGTGTACACTGGGCTGCTAAAATCCACTTTGTGCAGTCTCTGTGCAGCTCAGGGCTTACTCCTACAGTGCGATCACATCAGGATGATTGGGGCCGAAGCTGATGTCAGACAGACTGTCTGAAAATGTTTGGGAATGGCTGTGTTCTTCCGGGCACTCCCAGTAATGGTCAGTTACCACCCACAAACGGCTTGCTCCTGTCAATCACCTTGTGAATGCCCATGCAATTGGATTTATCCCACCATCCTGTGGATGACCAGAGATGCCCTTTGTTACTGGGCGACGCGTGTGTACACTGCGATGCATACGCATGTGCAGTTAGTACTTGATAGCCCACTGTGTGAAAACGCACAGCAGCAATCAAATCTGTATGACCCCCACTATCTCTCCATTCATCTCTCTCTCTAGCTACTGTACTATCAGTGGTGATTTTCCCAACAGCTACGAGAAGCACGTACTATACATAGGGGCAGCATCTGTTTGGGGGCAGCAGTTGGATGCTTATGCTGGTACTGTTATACCAAAATTTACCAGTAGACAGTTGGACTGGACCATAGGGGTACAGCGGAAACCCCTGGTGTGCCCCACTACCCGAAGGCCCACCCTTTCCTCTAGGGATCAGGTTTTAGAATGTGTGCTTGAATGACACATTATACATATATTACATTATACTGCACAGGACTATGGTGTATTCATTACAGAGCATTGCTGTTATTACTCTGCTACATTATCATGTACTGTATGCACTAGTAGTATTTACTATATTTATTTATAAAAAGGCCCAAATCATACACTCTCTAATAGTTATCCAGGCCTCTGTGGTGGATGGTCACATCTCTAAGCATGGGCCCCTATCACTACATGGGCCCTTCATGCCCCAGTCCGACACTGTCATTGCAGTAACTGCAACATACTGTATTTTCACTCTACTGTGCAATATGACATTTTTACACAGTATATATTTTTTCTTTTAGCCACAGACGACGAGGAGTACACCTTTGATAAATACTGTATAATGTACAGTAGAAATACAGTAGTCTATGCTGTAACTACACATTTTAGCACTGTGTACAAGAAACAGCATCGGCTACCCCCTGCCATATAGAAAAATATAGGGGCATGGATTCATGGTGAAGGGGCGTGGCCACAGAGCTCTCTTTTACACACGATGGCAGGCAAAGTCCCCCTTTTTACATATGATGGCAGGTAGCCTCCTTCAGCAGGTTACACATTATGTAAGGGGGGAGGGAGAGAGACTTATTATCCTGACCTGCGATGATCCGGCATGCCTCTCCTGTCTACTTCTTGCCCTAAGCTGCGCTCTTTGCAGCACAGGGCGGTGTTTTATTTCTTTTCACACTTGTTTATGAAATTTTGATGCTAAAATCTTGTAGCACCATGTACTTTAAATTCTGAATAACAACAATACAGTATAATACTGTACCTACAGTATACAGTAGTAATTGTACAGTATAGTTTTGAAATATGATCAAATTTTTTTTCTCCAATACAGAGCTAATTGTACATGGGGGACCCAGGCTGGGCACTGAACAGCCTACCTTGGGCACCGAGGATCTGGGCAACCAGAGGCCCATATATAATCGTGGTAAATTATAGCAATGCTTACAGTACCTCTTCAACATACTGTACAGTAGTGTTCTACTGTATTTACTGTAGTGACCATACAGTACTATACATTGTAAATATCAAGAGTTTATAATGTCGAGTACAGTACTGTATTGCCACTACTACACCGTACAGAATACAGCATTTGTGTTGTAATACTGTCTTTTTTACCCACAGAACAATTGCAGTGTGCCATCCAGTTCCTGCCGGTGGTGGTCCACCTGTTAGTGGATAATTTTTTACATTTTCTTTTAAGAATTGTTTCATTTTTTTTTGTTTTTGATAAGTAATTTTTTTTTGTTATAGTCCATTGTACAGTATCTTTTTTTTACTGCATGGTATAGTACCTTACTTATTGTATGACAGAGTATCAGCTAGGCATACTGTACACCATACAATTATCTGGCAGATAATCTGCCAGATCTGGCTGTTTGGAATGAAATTCTGGTAATGGATTAGAGCAAATGATAGTCATCCATTACCAGATTTTTATTCCAACCAGCGAATCAATCAATCAATAAATCAATGTACAGATAGCAGCTGATTGATACAGTAGGCACACTTCTCCATCTCATCACTGGGGGGGAGGTGATTGTTTTTTGTATTATTTTTAGTTTTTGTATTTTGATTTTGGAACACTGGTGCATATGGACACCACAGGGTTTACTTACTAAAGTTCATAGTTTGTCCAATTTTTTTTTCTAAGTGGCAACCCTGGAACTTACAAAGCTCTCTCGGCAGTGTTTGGGCTATTCATAATGGTTTTGACGGCAAAGTTCAGAAATACAACTGAATAGACCATCGGTCAAACGCGGCTGTTTGTTCATACAACACGGGAACTTACTATTCATTCGTATTTGGGTGTTAGTCTCTGAATGCTCAATTGCGGTCGTTTTTTTTTTGCAAATAGTTAAAAAAAGCAGCAAAAAAATAGACCTGCTTTTTTCAGTCGTGTTTTCATGTGTTGCAACTTAAAAATCATTCACACCTGAATTAGGATGCCTATAAAAGGATCTTAGGCCCATTTCAAATAACCTACACTCAGAAATGGCTGCTGGACTATGGTTCAGTGATATTTTGTGTGCTGTGGGATTCCTCAGACTCAGATATCAGCCTGTGAGTAACCAGGGCCAAGAAACTGAACATGGTCAGCAGGTTGTACAGGTTCCATGGAGGCTGCACAGGCCTCATTTTTTTAGGGGGTGTTTAAATTTGAATGCATTGTCCGATGACAGGGTCATACAGATGTTCCATCTAAATCGTAACAACATTTTCTGTCTGTATGACCTTGTCAAACTGGGCCTTTACCCCGAGACAGCACACTCTCGCCCTGTCTTAGGCCTGCACAAACTCCTGGCTGTGTTGCACTTTATGGCTACTGGGAGCTTTCAGGCTGTGTCTGTGGATGTCATTGGAATCTCACAGCCCTTCTTTTCAAGAATACTAACACAGGTGATGTATACCTAACAACCTCATCTGTTTTTTTGTTGTTTTAATTACTCTCAGTGGCCAGTGATGATGTTATGTTATTAAATCTCAGTTACAGTTTTTTTAATCAAATATACACACAGGTGTTGGATGTTTTGCAGTCCCACATCGATGCTTCAATCTGATTCCTTACCCAGGAGTCTCAGTGGCGTGCCGGTATGTAATTTGATATGTGTAGAACTTTGTATACTACGCAAAAATACAATGTGTTACTTTTGTGTTGCTGTATCTTAACATGAAATACATTACTATATCTGTCTATCAGGTAATGGAGGATATGGCTGTTTCTCTTGGCTTCTAACTCCATTGTCCCGACCTGATTCCCCTGCTAAACACAATTACAATAATGCACATAAGTCCACACGGAATGTGATAGAAAGATGTTTTGGTGTTCTGAAATCTAGGTTTCGGTGTCTGGATAAGTCTGGTGGCCTTTTGTTGTATAGTCCCATAAAGGTGACTCAAATTGTTTTCTGCTACAGCTTTCTTCATAACATGTGTTTGCAACAAGATCTGCCACATTTTGTTGAGAATGAGGAGGATGAAGAAAGCAGTCAGCAAGCAGAGGATTTAGAGACATCTGGCGACACTTGGAGTACAGATGTAGGGAGGCAGGTAAGGCAAGCCCTCATAAATAGTCATTTTTAAGGTAAGTATGTTTTGATTCTTTCATTTGTTGTGTAAGTCTAAATATATTTTGTTCATTTTTATTAAAAAAAAATTACTCAGAATGTGTCTGTCTCCTTGAGACATACACAGATACCCTTGCTTTATGTAAACAAATGCAGCATGTGTATTGTGTTTAATTAAATTGACTGAACATCAGATTATGAGTCACATGCATGAAGTCTGGATAAGTATTAAAACTTTTTTTTTTATTTATTTAAAACACACATAATCCAGATAGTATTTGAATATGTTATTTACTTTAGGAATGTGTGTTACATCCTAATGTAAAACTTCTACAAATGTAATATCTTATCCTCAAAGGAATACATGTGTCCCTATATGTGGTGCTCCATCGGATTTAAGGGAGAAAAACTTAGTCTCATCCAAAATAATGTATTTAGTTATGTTTGGTGAAGAAAACTTACAGATTTATAAGTCAATACACTGTTTTCAACATATATCCATTATTACACACATTATTTTTTGTAAAAAAAAAAATATTTCCAATTACTTTGGTTCTGCATCATGTTTTAGAATCAGATGACTCCATTTTACCACACACAAACATGGCAGAACAATAATGTCAATCATTTGGACAAATGATTATCTAAATTTGTTGACAACATATTAGGACACTCTTTTCTAACACAATAGTGTTATTATTGTAATGTCATCTAGAGAAGAAATGTAAAAGAGTTAAAATTCACATTGTAAATTGTATTGGTCATGGATTAATCTGCATGACTGCCAATTAGTCTGGCTGCAGGATATGAGAGAGATTAGAATCAAGAAATGTTCATTAGATAATCAAATCAAGTGGTATTGTTTCTGCATGCTAAGATCAATGTGCAGCTCAAAGAACATTTTCCTCCTCAAAAAATATATAAAGATGTCCTTTTGTTTGTAACAGTTATAATGAATGATGTTGAAAAAATTGTCAAGGTGCTAAGTGTTATATATATTCAGACAATCATACACTTACTAACTGTTTTTTTCTTCTCATAACAGAAATCGGTATATATATGTTTTATGTTTTTTTGGGTGGCTGCTTGGACTGGCCTTTGCCTTTAACACTGTCGTGTTGGCATGCTCTGGTGGAGTGCCTTTATGGTGAGGACAGTGGCGAAATAGGCCCTCATTCCGAGTTGTTCGCTCGCTATCAGATTTTAGCAGCATTGCACACGCTAGGCCGCTGCCCGCTGGGAGTGTATCTTAGCTTAGCAGAATTGCGAATTAAAGATTAGCATAATTGCGAATAGAAATTTCTTACCAGTTTCCGAGTAGCTCGATACTTACTCCTACACTGCGATCAGCTCAGCCCGTTTGACATCACAAACACGCCCTGCGTTCAGCCAGCCACTCCCCCGTTTCTCCAGACACTCCCACGTTTATTCTGGCACGCCTGAGTTTTTCCGTACACTCCCAGAAAACGGTCAGTTTCCGCCCAGAAACACCTACTTCCTGTCAATCACACTCCGATCACTTCAACGATGGTAATTCTTTGTTCGGACGTGAGTAAATCTACTAAGTTTTGTGCTAAAATACTTAGCACATGCACACTGCGTACCATGCGAATGCGCATTTTTGCCTTAATCGTTCCATTGCGAAAATCGGCAACGAGCGAACAACTCGGAATGACCCCCATAATTGGAGTAGTTGTACCAGAACTGCTGCTTGGTTGCTGTTGGTGCTGGGATCTGAGTGTTTCATTGAGGTTAGTGAGGGTGACATTGAGTTCACGTGTTGCAGCATTTTGATTTTCTAAAATTCTGGTGATAGATTCATTGATTTCTTTAGATTCAGTTAAGGGGTCAGCTTGCTGGGGGTAGCTTGTGTGGAATTTATTAAGTGTGGAATTAATAAGTGTGTTATCTGAACAGTTAAAAAAAACAGTTCTTCTTCTTGGGACTGGACTAATCATCTTTTTTTTCTCATCTCTCAGGTACGTGAAATTATTGCTACTATGCTACCAGGCTCAGATTGACACACATGCTGCGTGCAAACCACATCATATATTTGAATGTATATGAAATTATTGCTACTATACTACCAGGCTCAGATTGACACACATGCTGCGTGCAAACCACATCATATATTTGAATGTATGTGAAATCATTGCTACTATGCTACCAGGCTCAGATTGACACACATGTTGCGTGCAAACCACATCATATATTTGAATGTATATTATGTTTTTCTTGTAATTTCCTATATATGTGATTGAATTTATTGTGAATAGCTAGAGTAGTTTTAGTCTGACCCACCCTGTGCAATTTGTTCTATGATCAATTAGCATTTCAATCAGGTGACCAAATGTTCAGAAGTAAGCCTGTTCCTAATCAGAGACAGTATTTCTTTAGATTCAGTTAAGGGGTCAGCTTGCTGGGGGTAGCATGCGTGGAATTTATTAAAAGTGGAATTAATAAGTGTGTTATCCGAACAGTTAAAAAAACAGTTGAACAAACATTGACCAATATCAAGGAAAGGTAACTTACTTTAACAACTTACTCTAACTCCACTTAACCCATAAAACACAAACAACCTCATCATGTTCATCAAACTACTGTTTCTAATTTCAATTCATGGAATTCTCACCAAATTTAACACATTCTACACTCACCCTGAATCTCACCCCTCTGTACACATGACAGCTTCTAATCTCCACTCACCTCTTCTAAACACTCATGAGCTTTATACTTACCTCTCTGCAAGTACTTTGACAACCACAATTGGCCACCAGAACAAACACTCGCAAACATCCACCAATATTTATCTCACTCTTCTGCTTTTATTAGCTGGTGACATATCACCAAATCCAGGCCCCAACCACCTTTCCCTCTCACACTCAGCTGTCTCAAAACAACATAGAAATCCATCTAACCTCATATATATCACATGTTTCCCATCCCCCTCCAAATCACTAAAATGTGCCTTATTGAATGCACACTCTGTTTGTAACAAATTAACATACATCCATGACTTCTTCATATCTCACAACTTTAATCTGCAGGCTATAACAGAAACATGGCTAACACAATCAGACACTGCCTCCCCTGCAGCACTGTCAAACGATGGTTTCCACTTCTCACACACATCTAGGCCTAATAATAGCAAAGGTGGTGGGGTTGGAATCTTACAGTCACAGTTTTTCACATACACTGTTCTACCTCAGTTTCCATTACTTGCATTCACATAATTTGAATTTCATTCTATCAGGATTTTCACCCCCTTCTCTCTGTGTGTTGCAGCTATCTATCGCCCTCCTGGGCAACCTAAACAACAATTTCTAGAAGATTTTTCTACCAGGCTCCCACACTTCTTATCCTTTGACATCTCCACCATCATTATGGGCGATTTCAATATAGCTCTTGACAATCCACAATCTGTTCATGCATACAAACTCCTCTCTCTAACCTCCTCTCTTGGCCTAACCCAATGGTCCGACTCCTCTACTCACCAGGAGGGCCACTGCCTTAATGTTGTGTTCACCAGGCTTTGCTCAGTTTCCAAATTAATTAGTACTCCTTTCCCTCTCTCTGATAACAACCTGATCACCTTCACAATCTCTTCTATTACTTTAAATTCTAGGACACTAAAACCAAGCAAGCCTCCTCTAACCCACAGAAATACTAACAATATACATTTTCCACAACTTTCCACTTCTCTGCAACAACTGCTCTTACCAACCTCTACATTTACTACACCTGACACTGCTGTATCCCACCTGCACCAGACCCTAGAGAGTGCCCTTGATGAAGTGGCTCCAGCTACACATCACACTCCACGTAGGCTTACATGCCAACCATGGCACTCTAAATCAACAAGACACCTACAAAAACTGTCACGTAAAGTAGAACGTCAGTGGCGGAAATCTCAGAATCCAAGTGACTTTCTCACATATAAGACTACCTACCACTCCTATCGTCAGGCCCTGGACACTGCCAAACTAACATATTTCCAATCTCTCATCTCTTATCATGCCAAACCTTTAACCGTTCCCTTAAAAATCATCTCTTCAGACAAGCCTACCAAATTTCAGACCCACACACAACCTTCAATGCTTCCCTATCAAGATACATCCCCTCTGTACAGTCCACATAAACTTACATTTTGTCTACCAACATTGCTGGGTGATCATATTATACAACCCATTAAGAACCTAGCAATCTGGGTGTCACGATCCGGGTATCTGGACGCCATTACCTGCCGTTTAGGTGTCTTCTGAGACTGGCCCAGCGTTCCAAGTCCGGATCTCATCTGTGTCAATACTCTGCACATCCCTCCTGTCATTCTGAGACACTACCAGAGAGGGGCCATGTTTGAATCCAACATGGCGTCTCCCGTCCTCCGCGGCCTCCTCCGCCATTCCTGTGTTATTGCTGCAGGTTCTCAGAGTGGTTTATCATGCCTGCCGCGGCCTCCGCTGTCCTCCACGTGTCTGAGCATATAACTGTCATCTGGCATCTCCTGTCCTCCGCGGCCGGCGCCGCCATTATCACTATGTCTGCACATTTAATTTCAAACCAGTTTTCCCTCCAAGTTCCAACATGGGCGCAGCCATGTTGGATTTGATCACATGCTCCAATTCCTCCAATCCACCGTCTCTGGAATCTGCATAATTGCCCAGCAAATGCCTGCATAGCAGCAGGTATAAGTATCCTGTGTCTGGGCCAGATAGATGTCAGTGCTGTGAATGTCATACTTTGTTCCAGTCTCTCTCTCCTGTGGCTTGTTTCTCCTGGTTTCAGTTCCTGTCTCCAGCATCCACAAAGAGACCGCACCTGCTTTCCATCCTGCGGTGCAGCCTGACTCTACAGTCCTCCGTGACTGTCCAGTTTCCAGCTATCTACTATCTGCTTCCAGCAGCCAGCTTTCAACAGATTCCAGCTTCTACTAAACACCGGTGCAGATCCAGCGGATCCTATCTTACCAGCAGTATCCACTACCACCGGTAATCATCTTTCAGCTAATCTGTTTCTACGAGCCCAAGCATCTCACATCATCCACTCTGTGTTTCATCACCTGGCTGGTCCCATCCAGCATCCACTCCGTGACTTCAGTACCTGGCTGATTCCATTCAGCATCCACTCCGTGTCTTACCACCTGGCTGGTTCCATCCAGCTGATACAGCAGCTTACTCCAGTTACCAGTTTCACCTGTTACAACTATTGGCATGTTCCTCGGCTATTACACGGAGTCTGTTAATAAACTTTTATTTTTGATTTTTAAACTGGTTGTCATGGTCACACCTTCGCGTAATCATTCTGCACTTACATGTCCAGGGGTCTGATTAATCCTCTCAGGTTTAATTTCATCTCAGCCCCTACAACTGAGGCTTCCTCCTGTCAGCGTAAAACCCTCAGTTGTGATAGTAAGCACTGACCATATGAATCCAGCCGGAGACCAGGATCAAGCGGCTAGACCTATGCAAGAACTGGCAGCCAGACTCGAACATCAGGAGGCTGCACAAGGTCACATCGTCCGCTGTCTCCAGGATCTCTCTACTCGGCTGGATGGGATTCAGACGACCCTCCGTGGACCTGGCACGTCTGGTTCGTCCACCACAGTGACCCCAGCTGTAACCCCACCCACCTTAACCATTTCCATACCACGTCTTCATCTTCCAATGCCAGCAAAATTTGACGGATCTCCATAGTTCTGCAGGGGATTTCTCAACCAATTTGAAATCCAGTTTGAGCTTCAACCTGGCAACTTCCTGTTAGGAGCCGGGGTCCGCTCGTCGGTACGGCCCGGTGCCTAGCAACCAGGGATGCCGTACGCGGACAGCCGCCGGCTCCCTGGCAACGCTGGACGCCGGGCGCACTTAGCCGCACGGACCCTAGCAACGGGGACGCCACTGACGGACCGCGTTCCCCGTTGCTGGGCTTTAAGAGTTAATGTATTCACCTGCTCTCTGGCCTTGCAGCAAGGCAGCTGCACGGCATTTATTCTAATCAGCCTTTTTGCAGCTGATTGGAGGACTCCTTGTTAAATACACTCCCAGGGCTTCTCACAGACGCCGGTAATAGCTTCCTGCATGCTGTCTCTGTTTGCTGAGAGTCTGTTCCAGTCTTGCTGTATTCGGTCATTCCAGTATTGGAAGTTCTGAACTCGGAAGTTTGTCATCTTATTCCTGGAGTCCTGACGAATCACCTTATAACATCCAGTGGTGTTCGTGAGTCGCGGCCTTGCCGTATGTTGCGGCTTGTCCGCTTTATTATTTATTATTTGTGTTTTGGTGCATTTCGCGGAGGGTTCCGCTTCCACAGGTCCACTCTGGTATCCGGCGGTGCCGGGTAGGAGTATTGGACAAGTGGATTTTGGTTGTTCTTTTCCCTGGCGGGTTTCCGCACATACTTCAGGTTTTGTCAGTTGGCTTGTAGCCCCTGGCCTGGTTGTTTAGTCAGAGGGCCCCTTGTTATCACCCTGTCTCGGATTTCCCTTTGTCTCCCATTAAGACCTGAGGGGGCATCGGAGTTGGGCAGACATAATCCGCCCTTCAAACGCGGCTGCCATGGGCTCAAGCAACCATAGTCTCGCAGGGGATTTCTGACCGCACGGGCAAGACAACGGAGTTAGGGCGCCAGGGGCTATTTTCTATTCCCGCTCCCTTCCCCAGCATTACGTTCCAGTGCTCCGGTCCTCGCAATAAGATCTCCTCAGACCAGAGTGCTGGAATCATAACATTATTACCGGCCCAAACCAAAACTTAAAATTAAACGGAGTTTAATTTTTTCTTATTTCAGTTTTGTAAGAAATAGTCAGCCTCATGAATCCGACAGGGTTAGGACCAAATCCTGGTCAGCTCTTAGTCAGTCAGATTCAAGAACTTACTCAGATGTTTCAGGATCTTTCCCTTCGGGTGAAGTCACAGGAAGATCTTTTACGAACTACCCCGAGGGTAGTTCCTGAACCAAAAATGCATTTGCCTGACCGTTTTTCTGGTGATAGAAAAGTTTTTTAATTTTAAAGAATCCTGTAAACTTTATTTTCGTTTAAGACCGATCTCCTCGGGTATTGAATCTCAGCGGGTCGGGTTTATTATTTCTTTGCTCCAGGGAGATCCCCAGACTTGGGCATTTGGTTTACAAGCAGATGATCCGGTGTTGTTGTCAGTAGATGCTTTTTTTGGGTCTTTAGGACTGTCATATGATGACCCTGATAGAGAGGCATCTGCTGAAGGTCAGTTGCGCGCTCTCAGACAGGGTAGGAATCCAGCAGAGGTTTATTGTACGGAGTTTCGCCGGTGGTCGAACGACTGTGGCTGGAATGACCCAGCCCTGCGCAGTCAATTTCGCCTCGGCTTATCAGAATCTATTAAAGACAGTCTCCTCCAGTATCCCGCTCCCGAGACTCTCGATAAACTCATGGAGCTTTCTATTAAGATTGATCGTCGTCTCAGAGAGCGGAAGGCTGAAAAAGGAGCATCGGTCAGGTCATCTCCGTATGTATATTCCATCCCTGAGGACATAGAGGAGCCCATGCAGATGGGTCTCTCCCGGTTGTCTCCTGAAGAGAGAGCCAGAAGGCAAAACTCTGGTCTTTGTTTGTACTGTGGGGGTAAGGGACATTTTGCTCGTAATTGTCCGAATAAAGTCGGGAAACGCCTTGACCAGGTGAATTGTGAGGGGGTTCACCTAGGTCTGCAGCTTATCTCCTCGAATAACCCCCTTTTAGTCCCAGCTAAGGTTTCCTTTGGCAGCCTCAGTTCCTCGGTGTCGGCTTTTGTCGACAGTGGAGCCGCAGGAAACTTTATGGATTTAACTTGGGCTAAGGCCTTAGGCATTCCTCAGTTATCTTTGGGTAGGAGTGTCACCATGCATGGCTTAGATGGGAGTCCACTGTCCAATGGTGTTATTTCCCTCTGTATACCCCCTGTACTACTTACAGTAGGAGCTCTTCATTCTGAAAAAATCGAGTTCTTCCTTACCCATTGCCCAGCAGTTCCAGTGGTTCTGGGTCACCCTTGGCTGGCCTTTCACAATCCCACCATTGATTGGCGGTCAGGGGAGATTTCTCAATGGGGTGCTTTCTGTGATAAGGGATGTATTTCGTTTCCTGTCAGAATAGCTGCTGCAATTCCTGAACTCATTCCCGTGGAGTACCAGGAGTTTGCTGATGTGTTCTCCAAGGGCAATGCAGACATTCTGCCTCCCCATCGGCCTTATGATTGCGCCATTGAGCTAATTCCTGGTGCCGCATTGCCAAAGGGAAGGTTATATGCTTTATCCGGGCCAGAAACTGCAGCCATGAATGACTATGTTAAAGAGAGCCTAGGGAAAGGATTTATTAGGCCATCTAAATCTCCTTTAAGTGCAGGCTTCTTCTTTGTGGAGAAAAAGGATGGCTCGCTCAGACCTTGCATTGACTATAGAGCCCTAAATAAGATCTCAGTTAAAAATACTTATCCTCTGCCGCTGATTTCTGTCCTCTTTGATCAGCTGCGTTCGGCTGTGATTTTTTCCAAAATTGATCTTAGAGGAGCATATAACCTCATCCGAATCAGGTCCGGAGATGAGTGGAAAACAGCCTTCAGTACTCAGTCGGGTCACTACGAGTTCCTAGTGATGCCGTTCGGTTTGTCTAACGCTCCAGCAGTTTTCCAGGACCTCATTAACGATGTGCTCCGTGACTTCCTAGGGAAGTTCGTGGTCATTTACTTAGACGACATCCTGATTTATTCTGACTCTATTGAACAACATGTTACCCAGGTACGTCAGGTTCTTCAAAAGTTACGTGAGAATCATCTATATGCCAAACTGGAGAAATGCGACTTTCATGTCACGGAGGTATCTTTTTTAGGATACATTATTTCCCCTCGGGTATTTTTCATGGAACCAAAGAAGCTCCAGGCCATCCTTAGTTGGGCGCAACCCACCAATTTAAAAGCAATTCAGCGCTTTTTAGGGTTTGCGAATTATTACAGGAGGTTCATTCATTCTTTTTCCGACCTGGTTGCTCCCATTGTGGCCCTGACAAAGAAAGGAGCGGATCCTACCAACTGGTCGCGTAAAGCGGAGTTGTCCTTTCGGGCCTTGAAACAAGCCTTTGTCTCGGCTCCAGTCCTTAGACATCCCAATCCAGGATTGCCCTTCGTTGTGGAGGTTGATGCCTCGGAGGTTGGAGTAGGGGCTATACTATCTCAAAAGGATCCAGAGTCTCAGAAACTACATCCTTGTGCCTTTATGTCCAGGAAATTCTCCTCCGCTGAATCCAACTATGACGTTGGTAACCGGGAATTACTGGCAATAAAATGGGCTTTCGAGGAGTGGAGGCATTGGCTGGAGAGAGCAACACATACCATTTCAGTATTGACTGACCATAAGAATCTGTAATACATCGAATCAGCTAAGCGGCTGAATGCCCGGCAGGCTCGTTGGGCTTTGTTCTTTACTCGCTTCAAATTTATTATAACTTTCAGGCCAGGTTCCAAGAATACCAAGGCAGATGCTCTGTCACGCAGTTTTCTTCCGGTTCATGATAACAGTCCTGTTACTCCCATACTTCCATCTTCAGTCATTTGGGCAGGCCTCACACAAGATTTATTTACCCAGTTAAAACAGCTTCAACACCAAGCTCCTGGAAATACTCGTGCTGGTCGTCTTTACGTCCCTGAGTTCTTGAGAGCTACTGTTTTGACTGAGTTCCATGATAACAAAGTTTCCGGGCATCCGGGGATCTCTAAGACATTGGAGTTAGTCTCCCGCTCAGTATGGTGGCCTGGTCTTTCTAAAGACATTAAGGAGTTTGTTTCTTCATGTCAGGTGTGTGCACAGCATAAGGTTCCCCGTTCCTTCCCTATCGGGCAATTTATGCCCTTGAATGTCCCTCTCAGGCCATGGTCTCATATTTCCATGGATTTTGTGGTGGACCTTCCCCTTTCAGCTGGATGCAGAGTCATTTGGGTGGTAGTAGACCGTTTTAGCAAGATGGCTCATTTCATTGCCCTTCCCCGACTGCCATCTGCCCAAGGATTGGCAGTGTTGTTTCTCCTCCATGTTTTCAGACTTCATGGGTTGCCCACTGATATTGTTTCTGATCGGGGTCCACAATTCATTGCACAATTCTGGAAGTGTTTCTGTGCTTCGTTAAAGATGAGATTGTCATTAACATCTGGTTACCACCCACAGTCCAACGGGCAAACCGAGCGAGTTAACCAATCATTGAAACAGTATTTGCGTTTGTATTCAGCTAAACTCCAGAATGATTGGTCCGAGTTTCTTCCATTGGCGGAGTTTGCTTACAATAATTCTTGTCATTCCTCCACCAACGTGTCTCCATTCTTTTCAGTTTTTGGTTTTCACCCCAGAGCTAATTCTTTTTTTCAACATTCCTCAGTTTCCTCGCTAACCTTAACCTCCCATCTCAGAGCCATTTGGAAAAAAGTGCACCTTGCTCTCAGAAAAGCGGCCTTTCGAGAGAAAAAATTTTCTGACCGGCTCCGACGTCCTTGCAATTTTAAGGTGGGAGATAGGGTATGGTTGTCGACTCGTAACATTAGACTTCGACAATCTTCAGCTAGGTTGGGACCCAAATTTATTGGACCATTTCATATCATTAAAAAAGTTAACCCAGTTGCTTTCCGGTTACGTTTACCAAAATCTCTTCGGATTGGTAATACGTTTCATTGCTCCCTGTTGAAGCCATACATGTCTTCCAATAAATTTCCTCGGAAGATCTCTCAGGGAAGATCTCCAGTGGATGTACAGGGACAACAGGAGTTCCTGGTTGAGAAGGTTCTCGATTCCAAGTTGTCCAGGGGCCGGCTCTATTTTCTGGTTCACTGGAGAGGTTATGGTCCAGAGGAAAGGTCCTGGGTCCTGGATAAGGATCTTCATGCCCCAAGGCTCAAGAGGGCATTTTTTCGGGAATTTCCTGGGAAGCCTGGCTTTAGGGGTTCCTTGACCCCTCCTCAAGGGGGGGGTACTGTTAGGCGCCGGGGTCCGCTCGTCGGTGCGGTCCGGCGCCTAGCAACCAGGGATGCTGTACGCGGACAGCCGCCGGCTCCCTGGCAACGCTGGACGCTGGGCGCACTTAGCCGCACGGACCCTAGCAACGGGGACGCCACTGACGGACCACGTTCCCCGTTGCTGGGCTTTAAGAGTTAATGTATTCACCTGCTCTCTGGCCTTGCAGCAAGGCAGCTGCATGGCATTTATTCTAATCAGCCTTTTTGCAGCTGATTGGAGGACTCCTTGTTAAATACACTCCCAGGGCTTCTCACAGACGCCGGTAATAGCTTCCTGCATGCTGTCTCTGTTTGCTGAGAGTCTGTTCCAGTCTTGCTGTATCCGGTCATTCCAGTATTGGAAGTTCTGAACTCGGAAGTTTGTCATCTTATTCCTGGAGTCCTGACGAATCACCTTATAACATCCAGTGGTGTTCGTGAGTCGCGGCCTTGCCGTGTGTTGCGGCTTGTCCGCTTTATTATTTATTATTTGTGTTTTGGTGCATTTCGCGGAAGGTTCCGCTTCCACAGGTCCACTCTGGTATCCGGCGGTGCCGGGTAGGAGTATTGGACAAGTGGATTTTGGTTGTTCTTTTCCCTGGCGGGTTTCCGCACATACTTCAGGTTTTGTCAGTTGGCTTGTAGCCCCTGGCCTGGTTGTTTAGTCAGAGGGCCCCTTGTTATCACCCTGTCTCGGATTTCCCTTTGTCTCCCATTAAGACCTGATGGGGCATCGGAGTTGGGCAGACATAATCCGCCCTTCAAACGCGGCTGCCATGGGCTCAAGCAACCATAGTCTCGCAGGGGATTTCTGACAGCACAGGCGAGACAACGGAGTTAGGGCGCCAGGGGCTATTTTTTATTCCCGCTCCCTTCCCCAGCATTACGTTCCAGTGCTCCGGTCCTCGCAATAAGATCTCCTCAGACCAGAGTGCTGGAATCATAACACCTCCCCAGTGACCGTACCAAAGTTGCTTATATTATTTCTCTTTTCAGTGGCTCAGCCCTTGATTGGGCATCACCGTTATGGGAGAAATCTGATCCCCTGCTGTCCTCCTATACTGACTTTGTAGCATCATTCAGGTGCATCTTCGACGAGCCAGGCCGGGTATCCTCTGCTTCATCTGAGATTCTCAGTCTATGCCAGGGAACATGTACTGTGGGACAGTATCTTATACAGTTCAAAATCCTGGCATCTGAACTGGCCTGGAACGACGAGGCCCTGTATGCTGCATTCTGGCATGGCTTGTCTGAACGCATTAAAGATGAGTTAGCTACCAGAGACTTGCCTTCTAAGTTGGATGAGCTAATTTCACTATGCACGAAGGTTGATCTACGGTTCAGAGAGAGAGCAACCGAGCGAGGAAGATCATCCGTTCCTAAATCTTCTGCTCCTCCTCCTCATCAACCATCTCCATCCAAGGATGAGCCTATGCAAATTGGTCGTTCCCGTCTATCTCCCGCTAAGCGCCGAAGACGTCTCTCCGAGTCTCTCTGTCTCTACTGTGCAGCTCCGTCGCACACTATCAATGCCTGTCCCAAACGTACGGGAAACTCCAGATCCTAGCTCGCCAAGGAGAGGGCCGGCTAGGAGTAATGATCTCCTCTCCATCTCCTCATGATTGTAACCTCCCAGTGTCGCTCCAGATTGCTCAACGTTACAGGAACGTTATTGCCCTCCTTGATTCCGGAGCAGCTGGGAATTTCATAACCGAAGCTTATGTTAAACGGTGGTCCCTACCCACCGAGAGACTGTCCTCGTCCATCTATTTGACTGCCGTGGATGGCAGCAAGATTTTTGACGCAGTCATTTCCTTAAGGACTCTTTCAGTTTGTCTGAGAGTGGGAGTTCTTCATTCTGAGTATATTTCTTTTCTAGTGATTACAAGAGCCACACATCCAGTGGTCTTAGGCCTTCCATGGCTCCATCTCCACAACCCATCGATTGACTGGACGACTACGCAAATACTGGCATGGGGTCCCTCCTGTGCTGAGACTTGTTTAGCCAAAGTTCTTCCTGTTTGTTCTTCCTTCCCCAGGTCATCTGATGTTCCACCTCCTCCATATCAAGGCTTCACGGACGTGTTCAGTAAAGCCTCTGCTGATATTCTTCCTCCTCATAGAGAATGGGACTGCCCAATCGAACTCATCCGTTGTCTCTGCCTGAGACACACTCCATGGAAGAGTACATCAAAGAGAACCTGGCGAAGGGTTTCATCCGACCTTCTTCTTCTCCAGCTGGCGCAGGCTTCTTCTTCGTTAAGAAGAAAGACGGTGGTCTGCGCCCGTGCATCGACTACAGAGGTCTGAACGACATTACCGTCAAGAACCGATACCCTTTACCGCTGATTACAGAGCTCTTCGATAGAGTTAGTGGTGCAACCATTTTCACAAAGCTGGACTTGAGGGGTGCCTACAATCTCCTCCGGATCCGTGAGGTTGATGAGTGGAAGACCGCCTTTAACACCCGTGACCGACATTATGAGTACCTCGTCATGCCCTTCAGATTGAGCAATGCTCCAGCTGTCTTCCAGCACTTTGTGAATGAGATCTTCAGGGACATCTTATACCGCCATGTCGTGGTTTATCTAGATGATATCCTCATCTTTGCTAATAATCTAGAAGATCATCGTTTCTGGGTAAAGGAGGTTCTTTCCCGTCTCCGTGTCAATCACCTCTATTGCAAATTGGAGAAGTGTGTGTTTGAAGTTAAAACCATTCCGTTTTTAGGTTACATTGTGCCCAGTTCCGGACTAGAGATGGATCCTGAGAAACTCCAAGCAATCCAGAATTGGCCTAAACCCTTAACCCTCAAAGGGGTGAGGTTCTTAGGGTTCGCCAATTATTATAGAAAGTTTATACAAGACTTTTCCACCATTGTGGCGCCTATCACTGCATTAACCAAGAAAGGTGCTAATCCGTCCAAGTGGTCCGAAGAAGCTACGCAGGCCTTTCACCTTCTGAAGAAACGGTTCATCTCTGCACCAGTTCTGAAACAGCCCGACACCGACTCTCCTTTCATCTTAGAGATGGATGCCTCCTCAGTTGGAGTAGGAGCGGTGTTATCCCAGAGGGATAAAGACGGTCATCTACATCCTTGCAGTTTCTTCTCCCGGAAGTTCTCCCCAGCTGAGCGCAACTATGCCATTGGAGGGAGCTTCTCATTCAATCACCATACTTACCAACCACAAGAATCTTTTATATCTCAAGGGCGCACAATGTCTGAATCCTCGTCAGGCCAGATGGGCACTTTTCTTCTCTAGGTTTGACTTTAAACTCCAGTTCTGTCCGGGTTATCAGAATCGTAAGGCCGATGCCCTTTCCCGCTCATGGGAGCAAGAAAATGAGTCCGAGTCTGCAGACAAGCATCCTATTATTAATCCGTTGGCATTCTCCATGGTAGGGATGGACTCTACGCCCCTGCCAGGGAAAAGTTTTGTTAAGCCAGTTCTAAGGAAGAAGCTCATGCATTGGGCCCACGCTTCCCGTTTTGCTGGACATACAGGCATTCAGAAAACCCTGGAGTTTATCTCCAGGTCCTACTGGTGGCCAACTCCTAAGAAGGACGTTATGGAATTTATTGCCTCCTGCCCAAAGTGTGCCCAACACAAAGTCTCCCGCCAGTCTCCCGCCAGTCGCCTGCGGGGCAACTAGTTCCATTATCAGTTCCCCGTCGACCATGGACCCATTTGTCGATGGACTTTGTTACTGATCTACCTATGTGCAACAAGTTTAATACCATCTGGGTGGTAGTTGACCGGTTCACCAAGATGGCACATTTCATCCCACTCACCGGTCTTCCGTCAGCTTCCAAGTTGGCTCAAGTGTTTATACAAGAGATCTTCCGACTTCACGGTCTTCCTGAAGAGATCATCTCGGATCGTGGAGTACAATTTGTAGCCAAATTTTGGCGAAGTTTGTGTCAAGCCCTCCAAGTCAAGTTAAAGTTTTCCACAGCTTACCATCCTCAGACCAATGGTCAAACCGAGAGTGTGAATCAGGACTTGGAGGCCTTCCTCCGTATATATGTGTCTTCCTCTCAAGATGACTGGGTTCAACTCCTTCCTTGGGCCGAGTTCAGCCACAACAATCAATAGCATTCCTCATCTTCGACACCATTCTTCATCAATTATGGATTCCACCCTGAAGTCCCAGAATTCCAACCACTTCCCGCAACTTCTGTCCCAGCAGTGGATGTCACCTTGCGTCAGTTTTCAAATAACTGGAAGAACGTCCGCGCAGCCCTGCTTAAAGCCTCATTCAGGTATAAGAAGTTTGCCGATAGGAAGCGTTGAGCAGTTCCTGCTCTCAAGGTGGGTGATCGTGTGTGGTTGTCCACGAAGAATTTGAGGTTGAGAGTTCCCAGCATGAAATTTGCACCTCACTACATCGGTCCCTTCAAGATTGAACAAGTCATCAATCCTGTTGCCTACAGATTACAGTTACCACCCTTCTTGAAAATACCCAGGACATTTCATGTTTCCTTGTTGAAACCGCTGATCCTGAATCGGTTTCATTCCGCACTTCCTCCAGCTCCCAAAGTTCAGACTCAACGGGGAGTCGAGTACGAGGTGGCCAAGATTTTGAACTCACGTTTCCGTTACGGTCAGTTACAGTAACTCATTGACTGGAAGGGCTATGGTCCTGAAGAACGCTCCTGGACCAATGCCTCAGACGTCCATGCTCCTGCCTTGGTCCGAAATTTCCACTCAAAGTTTCCTTTAAAGCCTAAGAAGTGTCCTGGGGCCACTCCTAAAGGGGGGGTGCTGTCACGATCCGGGTATCTGGATGCCATTACCTGCCGTTTAGGTGTCTTCTGAGACTGGCCCAGCATTCCAAGTCCTGATCTCACCTGTGTCAACACTCTGCACATCCCTCCTGTCATTCTGAGACACTACCACAGCGGCTCCATGTTTGAATCCAACATGGCGTCTCCCTTCCTCCGCGGCCTCCTCCGCCATTCCTGTGTTATTGCTGCAGGTTCTCAGAGTGGTTTATCATGCCTGCTGCGGCCTCCTCTGTCCTCCACGTGTCTCAGCATATAACTGTCATCTGGCGTCTCCTGTCCTCTGCGGCCGGCGCCGCCATTATCACTATGTCTGCACATTTAATTTCAAACCAGTTTTCCCTCCAAGTTCCAACATGGGCGCAGCCATGTTGGATTTGATCACATGCTCCAATTCCTCCAATCCACTGTCTCTGGAATCTGCATAATTGCCCAGCCAATGCCTGCATAGCAGCAGGTATAAGTATCCTGTGTCTGGGCCAGATAGATGTCAGTGCTTTGAATGTCATACTTTGTTCCAGTCTCTCTCTCCTGTGGCTTGTTTCTCCAGGTTTCAGTTCCTGTCTCCAGCATCCACAAAGAGACTCGCACCTGCTTTCCATCCTGCGGTGCAGCCTGACTCTACAGTCCTCCGTGGCTGTCCAGTTTCCAGCTATCTACTATCTGCTTCCAGCAGCCAGCTTTCAACAGATTCCAGCTTCTACTAAACACCGGTGCAGATCCAGCGGATCCTATCTTACCAGCAGTATCCACTACAACCGGTAATCATCTTTCAGCTAATCTGTTTCTACGCTCCCAAGCATCTCACATCATCCACTCTGTGTTTCATCACCTGGCTGGTCCCATCCAGCATCCACTCCGTGACTTCAGTACCTGGCTGATTCCATTCAGCATCCACTCCGTGTCTTACCACCTGGCTGGTTCCATCCAGCTGATACAGCAGCTTACTCTAATTACCAGTTTCACCTGTTACAACTACTGGCATGTTCCTCGGTTATCTCCACTAATACAACCAGGCCTGGTAAGGTTATTTCATCAAAGGACTATAACATCTGTTCTGAACCTACCAGTGCTCTGTGATACCTTCCATGGTTACGTGTTCCAGGAACTGTATTATTTGCCACTGTCATTGCTAACCTTGAATGCTGCTTGTTATTACACGAAGTCTGTTAATAAACTTTTATTTTTGATTTTTAAACTGGTTGTCATGGTCACACCTTCGGGTAATCATTCTGCACTTACATGTCCAGGGGTCTGATTAATCCTCTCAGGTTTAATTTCATCTCAGCCCCTACAACTGAGGCTTCCTCCTGTCAGCCTAAAACCCTCAGTTGTGACACTGGGGAACCATTATGTAACAGGTAGCATCTATCCTTGTGTATCCATGCCTATTCCCCTATAGATTGTAAGCTTGCAAGCAGGGCCTTCCTACCTCTGTCTGTCTTTGCCCAGTTTTGTTTTATAACTGTTGTTCTAATTGTAAAGTGCAACAGAATATGCTGCACTATATAACAAACTGCTAATAAATAAATAAATTGATCATTTGATTGTTTTCTAAAATGTTGATATAGCTTTGCTGTTGTCTGTGCTGTTCTTCCATTATGCATTGTAAGTTGCCCATGACATGTATGTCTGCACGCATGATTTCCATTGTATTGGCAATTCTCGTGGTTGGTTCATTTTGGCGACTGATATTTCTGCTGATTCTTCTGAGGTGAGATGGTAGGCTCACAAAAATTTGGGTCTGCTTACGCAGGCAATCTTGATTAATGGCCTGCTGTGAAGCCCAACTGTCCCAAAACACTTGATCAGGGCCTTGTGCTACTTGTGTTGTTGGGTTGTGTTGTGGTGGTGGTGTGTTTTTTGCTGTGGTGGTGTACTCACAGGTGCTGGGGGGCTGTTTCCTTTAATTACTGGCTGCATTTGCAAAATTATTGTCTCATCCATGTCACTGTGTTGCTGGTGTTGCATAGGGATGCTGGTACCAGTACTAGAATCTGTAATTAAAAACATTTTGACGTTAGTTATCCATGTTTGAAAAATTAATCCAAAGCAATAAACATGAAACACATGTATTTGAATAGTGATTTCAGATATCCAGCATAGCAACATCATCACTCATAACTTAAATACATACATATGCCTGTTTGTGGCAAATATGTCTGGTTACTTCATTGTGAAAGCAAGCACAAGAGTTGTATGGTATATCAGACATATTCCACCATAAAAACACATTTTAAAGCATAATGTGTTGCCTTTTAGTGTCTAAACCAAAAACATAGTAATGTTTTAGCATGTTGGTGCCAATGCTAGGTCAAACACACATGGGAAACTGAGGATTACAACCTTACTATTTGCCAAGCTTACACATGTGTTTATGTTGCAGCATCTTCCATACAATCTGCTACTGTATGGCTGAAGTGGACATACATATCTGTACTGGATGTGGACAAGGCCATTTTGCCAGGGTTCCATTTGATGTTTTAATGACTTCGGTAAGTATGGCTGAATTTGGTGGTTTTCAAGTTAGTCTAATTAAATGGATTATTATGAGATGAGTAATATATATTTTTTTATTTTTAGTTTCTTACTCACAATCAAGATGAGGGGAGTGTGGTTGGCATCTTGGAGGTGTGTCCAAAATTTGGAGTGGTGGGACTGAAGAAACTGCAGACAATCTTCTTGGCGGGGTAGCCTGCTGTGGTTGGGACTGGACATCAGACCTTAGTTTCTTTGTTGGCAAATGTGTAATTTTTTTGTGTGGTACAGGAGTCCGCCTTCTGCTGCTCAAGACTTCTTTTGATGGACCTAGTATTTAAAGTGAAAAATTGGTATGGCCATTCCTTTACAAACAAAACCTGTACTACAATGGACACTTTACCTGTACCGCAGCATCATCATCATCATCAGATGTCATGGGACTGACTGTAGGACGACCAGTAGTGCTTATTTTCAACACTGTGAATCATGAAACAAATAAAATATCTAATTTTATCATGCTATTGTTGTTAAATCCAACCATTATGTTTATAAACTTTACATCTTTAAAAAGAAAAATCTTTTAAACCAAACAAAATTAAGCCTAAGATAAACAAAAAAAATATTGCAAACAAACACACACATTAACACATCAATATTGCACAATTGCCATATGCACTATGGAAAGTGCAACAGAGGAAATAATGTACAGGACACAGACATAGGACACAAGCATTGTATAAAATTCATAACCATCATAATAGTAAGGTAACTAAGTCTGCCGTGTTGTGTCAGGGTACAAATACAGCCTCAAACTGAACCAACAAATAGTGGGTTTGGCTTAAACAAGATTACATTCAGTACTAATGAAATTACACATGTAACTGGCTTCAAAGTGACTTTGCACTTCTCCAGCCTCTAACATGTCAACCACTGTTTTTGGAACATTGCACATGGATAACGGACAAAAAAAACATGGTCCAACTTTAAAACTAAAATGTGCTAAAGGAAAACATTATTGCTGTCCAATTAAATGACACACCAAGTCAAAACTACACATGGAAAATGTACTGTTAAAATACCACATTACATACAAAAAAGTACTATGTTACATTGGCTTTTGTAGAACACATTATCCTAAACGATGTATTTGCTGACGCACACTTGAAGATGGGAGCAACATGCAATGTCACATGACACACATTTTCCAAAAACATTAAGACATAAGTAATGTAATAGAATGTTAAGAAAAAAAAAAACATGCTCACCATCCTTCCTGGGCCTATCGGAATCACGGACATGGGTTGCACACACTACTTTGGGAGCTATTAAACTCCGCATGGGCTCCTCATAGTCCAGATATCTGGCAATAAACGGCTGTCCACCACCAGTTTTGCGAGCCGACTTCACCTCCTTGGCCATTTTGGACTTGACACGGTGCTTTATGTCATAGTACCGTTTGAGGCACGTGTCCTCCGTCCGCTTGACCACCCCCTCACTATTCACAGCAGCAACAACTTTCGCCCACCACACCGTCTTCTTTCTTGTTGGCACCTTGGCGGACTGAGGCCCAAATAGCTGCCACTGATAATTCTTCCGCTCCCGCACCAATGCCACATTTTCAGCATAACTAAACTTTACATTCCACCCAGTCTTAGTAGTGGTGCGTGGCTGCGGAGCTGTCTGACTGTCACTATAACTGTCACTTGAGGCTGCTGCAGCAACCTCACCCACCTCCTCCACCTCACTAACATCACTCTCACTCACCTCCTCAACCTGACAAACCTCTTCCCCCTCACTCACACCCTCCACCTCACTCACTTCAGCCACCTCACCCACCTCTGAGTCAGACATAATTGTGTGGTTCAACAATTAACACAGAAAAATAATAAGACAAACAACACACTCCTCCATTACCACTGCACAACACACACACACACACACACACACACACACACACACACACAAACACTGACAAGGGACTATAAAGAAAAAAAACTCGTCCAAAAAATGAGACAAACCCCCAAAAAAACAAGACTACAAGACTGACAAGACTACTTGCAAACACAATACTACACTCAGAAATCGCTAACAAATCTCCTCACCAAACCAACTACTCACCAACCTCCACAGCACAACCTCTCTCCTCACCACTAACTAAACCCTCGAGGTGCGGACGGTTTGGGGCGTATTTATATGGTTGCGCACAGACATTCCTACATTGGAAACACAACCAATCACGAACGTTGATGAAAATAAAAGTGAAAATGCGGCCGTGGTTGATAAAAAAAAACCCTGCCGCGTTTAACATTGAAAATAATCAAGTAAAAGCAACAAAAACACGAACGCAAACGTCATTGATGGCCGTAAAATGGCCCAAAATAATACTTATTGTTGGGTTATCTGCGCACTGAGATCTTAGTGTGTGGACGAGCTGCTGACACTTGTAGGTGACCAGACAACCAATTGCAGAAATATTTAAAACGTAGTGTAGCGCTCAGTCCTAGCTACTAGTTTTGTTTGTCTAGGTGAAGATAATGTTGTCTGTGGGTACCCTTGGGTTATATATAACCAAATATACGTGATATGGTGATTACTCTTATATGGTGTATGGTTTCACAGATAAATCATAGTATGTTTCTCAATAACTGTCCATAAACAGTTGGTTAGTAATAGAAATGATGAGTTTTATTATTTGCTAATATAAGGTTAGGTAACGGAAAAATAATAAGTAGAAGAGTTGTTTGTTCACAAAACTCTTAGTCTCTAAGTTCATTAGGTATGTGCTGCAGCCTGCGGCGTCCCGCACAGCTGCTGACAGTCTTTTGGTGAAGTTCAGATTCTTTGTCAAATCCGTGGAAAAAGTCTATATAAACAAAATGCAGTCTTGTGTTGTCTTCACGGAGGGAGTGTTTAGGGTTAACCGGAATAAAGTAAGGTTGCTCCGGACTTGGTCTTTTTCTCTAGTCTCAGCTTCCCATGGTGTGCCCTGGTACAGACACGCCTGGGAGCTCGAGGGTTTGAGAGGCTGACCTGTCTAGGGTGAGGGGGAAACTCGGTCAGCGCTCTACGGAGCAGCTTCACGAGTGACACCCGCCGCATAGAAGGTGAGTCTCCGTATGCGGCGGTTGTCACTCGTGAAGCTGCTCCGTAGAGCGCTGACCGAGTTTCCCCCTCACCCTAGACAGGTCAGCCTCTCGAACCCTCGAGCTCCCAGGCGTGTCTGTACCAGGGCACACCATGGGAAGCTGAGACTAGAGAAAAAGACCAAGTCCGGAGCAACCTTACTTTATTCCGGTTAACCCTAAACACTCCCTCCGTGAAGACAACACAAGACTGCATTTTGTTTATATAGACTTTTTCCACGGATTTGACAAAGAATCTGAACTTCACCAAAAGACTGTCAGCAGCTGTGCGGGACGCCGCAGGCTGCAGCACATACCTAATGAACTTAGAGACTAAGAGTTTTGTGAACAAACAACTCTTCTACTTATTATTTTTCCGTTACCTAACCTTATATTAGCAAATAATAAAACTCATCATTTCTATTACTAACCAACTGTTTATGGACAGTTATTGAGAAACATACTATGATTTATCTGTGAAACCATACACCATATAAGAGTAATCACCATATCACGTATATTTGGTTATATATAACCCAAGGGTACCCACAGACAACATTATCTTCACCTAGACAAACAAAACTAGTAGCTAGGACTGAGCGCCCAAAATAATACGACTGCCATCGACATCAGAAAATACGAAAACCAATAACTCAACAGCTTCATAAATTAGCGTAGATAGATTCAAAAAGTTGCATGAAAATGCACCTGATAAAAAATGAGTTTAAACTCTACACAAACTGACTCAAACACGAATATTAGTAAATAAACCCCCAGAACAGAGAATGGAAACAGACAACAGCAGCCCCTGGATGGACACAGCACACGGTCCGGGATGGACACAGCACAATGGACTTGGACACATTATTTACAGCAGAGGACATGGGACAAAATCAGTAGAAACATGTGACATGACACATATTGTAATAAAAAAGCCAACATCACACATACTGTACGGTACTTTAATCAAAAGATAGCATCACAAATACAGTAACAATATCAACTTTAAAAAAATTTCATTTTTCGGGGGGGTTGTTGGGTGGGGGTGGGGTATTGCATTTTTTTTTTTTTTTGTATTTTGATTTTGGAACACTGGCACAAACTGTACTTCATGTTTTTGTATTTTTTTGTATTTTCACTTTGGAACACTGGCGCATGCAGACTTCAGTCCCTGGATAGACACAACACACCTGCATGGACACAGCACAATGGACTCAGCTGCTACTGGATAGATACAGCAGCTCAAAAAAAAACTCATGCCAGGTGACAGGGGAATAAAAGGGGCAACTTGTACCAGGCCCTTCCATTACCATGGCCAGACACTCCCATCAGGAATGTGGTGAGCCAAGTTCATACACCCCCCTTGTTTGAGTAACGTGCTGCTCTGAGTAGATTCAGCACCGTGCATGCAGCCCCAGAAAATTTACTGTACAGTACAATACCTTTAGGTCATTCTCTGTATACTGTACAGTGACACAATTTTTTACCTCCTGCTGTGTCAAGATGATGTGCTAAAGCTAGGAGGATTGGTGGGTAATGATCTTGTTTCTTTAACCTGGATCTTCCAAGGCATTCTCCTTGGCATTTTCAGCACAGCATTTATGATATCCCTTATCCTCTTCTTTTCTGGTTCACCAACACTCACACGCTGTTCATATCTTGCCATGATGTCATTTACCAGACTTTTGGGCAGCAGAATTTTCCCCTTGGCACCATCAAAGTTCACTCGATGGGTCCACATCAAGTACGTGTTGTATCTCACATGGTACTGGAAAAGAGAATGCATATTTGTGAATATGTCCTTGTGAAGCTCTGTACAGATTGTCCTCCAAGACAGTGGAGATGACAGCCAGGGGAATATCAGTCAGAGTGCCACCAAATGTATCATGAAGTGGCCTGTGAGCAGGTGTGCTGGTCATCATTAGTGTTCCTGGCAACAGCACACTTGAATTGCTGACCAATGCTGGACCTTCAACTGTCAAGTTTGGCACTGATAATAGAGTTGTATGGACACTCAAATTATCTTGATGGCAATCCAGGTCTCCGTGTGCACCCATGTCCATACAGTTATCCAGGCTTCCGTGTCCATCCAGGCCTCCATGTTCATCCAGGCCTCCACATCCATCCAGGCCTCATTGTCCATCCAGGCCTACATGTACATCCAGGCCTCCGCATTCATCCAGGCCTCCATGTTCATCCAGGCCTCCGTGTCCATCTCCACCGACTTGAACTGCTTGGTGGCTCGTTGTAATCATGTACGGGCCAACTCCATCTTGCCATTCTTCCCTTGTTTGTTGGATTACTTTCTTCACGGCTTCTACCATCTGATCCTTTATGCCTTCTTTAAGACCAGCAATTTCAGTCTGTAGCTGACTGACCTGTCCCCCAAGGTGACTTACCTGTCCACCAAATTCTGCCTCCAGATTGGTCACCTTTCTGATTAGCTCTTTTACTAAACCAGCAGAAGTACAATGTTCACATCTGTGAAATCCAACCTTCTTCATTGTGAATGTGCCATGTCTTCTTGTCTAGTTGTGGCAACATGGTCCAAAAAGGAAACTTCCTGATGTAGCATGTTTGTCACGTCCTCTAGCACCGGTATTTCCATGTTCATTGGCTGAACATCGTGATCTGCAAGAGATGGAACAATTAATTAATTTACCAAACCACATATCTGTCCCAAATAATGAATCTTTGCTTTGGCATTTTTTCGTGGTTTCACCACATTTTCTGTCTGAGCCTTCTTGACAGTTTCCTTCTGCATTTCTGGGGCTGTTGCAGCCAGTCTCTGTGCCATTGATGGGCAGGTTTTGGCACTCTCATAGAATCTTGTAGTCTGCATTCTCACTCTTCTTTTGTAAAATAAATAAATAAATATATAAGGAAACATGTAAAGCACAATATGGTTAAAATAACAAACAACTGTACATTTTCAAATAAAGCGTACAACAGTAAAGTGCAGATAGAGTTATACTTTTTTCCCTGTGCGACAGCAAACTGTACATTACTGTGCCTCCCAACATGACCCTCTCCAGAAGGGACAGAATGCTCTGTTACTGGACTTCATTTTTAATGTACAGTATGATTGCCATCACATGTGTTGAACAACCGTACTGTACAGTAGTTATTTGATAAGAAAGGTGTTTCACCACAGGTGATAGCAATCATACAGTGCATTAATATAGAAGTCCAGAAACAGAGCATGCTGCCTCTCTTTTAGAGGGTAATTTGGGAGGCACAGTCATAGGTTTTCCAGGCTATGGGGCAATGCCGAAGGAGTGTCATAATTCCCTAGATAAAATACACAGGGGCTATAAGGCTAGGTGAGCTCTATGTGGAACTTATGGAGCAAGTGATGGCATCGTTTTTCCAGGCTATGGGGCAATGCTGAAGGAGCGTCACAATCCCCTAGCTAACATACACAGGGCCGATAGGGCTAGGCGAGCTCTATGCCCATTACAGTACACCGGACTCGATCACCGAGCATACTGACAAAACGGCAACCGCACATGATCCCCCCGGCTTCGTGGCAGAACTCAGCTATGGAGCAAGCGATGGCAGAACTTTTGCAGGCTACGGGGCAATGCTGAAGGAGCATCACAATCCCCTAGCTAAAATACATATGTACAGTACAGTAAGGATATTAATTTAAATATATAAATAAATGGAAACAGTACATGAAAGAATTACCAAACAAATACTGTATGGAGAATCTGTAGAAACCAGCTGGAACAAGTGAGGCCAGCAACAGATTTCACTGTGACTGAGACGCTCTTTTATCCAGCAATCACAGAGCATGCTTTGAGCAGGAAGAAATTCCTTTGTTTGAATCAGGATAAAAGAGCGTCTCAGTCACAGCCTGGTAACCACTCCGCAAGCTGTTTCCTCGTAATCAGACTTGCTGTGTGGATCGTCTCCAGCCTTCAAAACTTCTCCTAATTTGCTCTCTGTGGGGTAAATTTACTAAGATGGGAGTTCTATTTAAGATGGGATGTTGCCAATAGCAACCAATCAGATTTCAGGTGTTATCTTCAAGAAGGTGCTAGATAAATGAGAAGTAGAATCTGATTGGTTGCCATGGGCAAAATCCCATCTTAAATAGAACTCCCATCTTAGTAAATTTACCCCTGTGTTCCTGCTGTTGAAATCTGTTGCTGGCATTACTTGTTCCAGTTGGTTTCTACAGTTTCTCCATACAGTATTTGATAATTCTTTCATTTACTGTTTCCAGTGTATTTATATATTTAGATTAATATCCTTACTGTACTGTGTAACGGATGCAGCTGCAGCTGGCTCTTGAGGAGTACTTTTTGCCAGCCTGTTTCTGGATTCAGTGCGTAAGTGTAAAGAGACAGGACAGAACTTGGTTATCACCTATACAGCATGCTGCCTGGATTCACAATAGAACTGGACATCACATATTATTGTGAAACATTATCCCCCTGTTATATGTGTTTGTGCTTATCAGGGAATAATATGTCTAGCCTGATATTTTGTACAGAATGCATATGAAGATGTATATATATGAATGTATTGGTTGTTGTATTATAGTTTGTAAAATAATGTGTGTGTCCCCTCCCCCCCATGTGACTGCTTTGATAACCTGTTTGTTTGCTGTTGGAGATACAGCCAGTCTCAGATGTCAGTCCATGCACCCCCCTCATTCTTCCCCAGACAATGGATTCCAGGCCACACAATCAGATTAATTAAGGTTCATTTAATTAACATTTATTGTGTGCTAGAGGACATGCCTGGGCATGTTGAAGTAGGTCTGTCTGAGGGTGTTCTGTGGTCAGCCCCTTTAATGTAACCCACCCAATACAGAGCCAGAAGGTGTCGCCTTATGGTAGGACATAGAAAGGTTTGAGGATAACAGAGGCTTTTGAAACAGAGGGTGCATGGAAGTTCCTGGCCTGAGAGGAGTGATGAGTTTGGCTTCTGAAAGCTACTGGTAAGAGAGTGCTGCCAGTGTGCTGAGGCGTAGAAGCATTGTTGGGATCTGCTGGTTTCAAGAGGCTACTGGACGTGCACTGAGGGTGAGATCTACACAGAAGGACGGAGAGAGTGGATGTACCTCTGTAGTGGAGACACTGACTAGGCATTGCGGTGCCGTCAGTGGCAAAGGGCACTGTGTGAGCTGGTATCCCAGACCAGGGGACTCAGAACTACTGCTGGCATGTGACATCAGGAGACTGTAATTCTAAACTACTGTGGGGACTTAGTAAGTAAGATACCATCCTGGCATGTAATAGTTACTGTTTTGTGTACTGTGTGTGTATTTTTACAATAAAGGGCATTTGCCACTTTACTAAACTGTTTACCTGAGTGATCAGAGAATCCGTATCTTCACATACTGTACGTGTGTATTTTAGCTAGGGGATTGTGACGCTCCTTCAGCATTGCCCTGTAGCCTGCAAAACTTATGCTGTTGCTCGCTCCATAGCCGAGCGTTGCCATGAGGTGGGGGCAGTCAGGCGGTGGCCATTTTGTCAACTTGTTCGGTGTACAATAATGTGTCTAGAGCTTGCCTTGCCCTATGTGTATGTTAGCTAGGGGATTGTGATGCTCCTTCAGCATTGCACCATAGCCCACAAAACCTATGCTATCGCTCGCACCATAGCCGAGCACTGTCACGAGGTGGGGATAGTCGGGTGGCGGCCATTTTGTCAACTTGCTAGGCGATCGAGTCCGGTGTATCCATAATGTGCATAGAGCTCACCTAGCCCTATTGCCCTTGTGTATTTTAGCTAGGGGATTGTGATGCTCCTTCAGCATTGCCCCGTAGCATGCAAAATCTATGCCGTCTCTCGCTCCATAGCCGAGCGCTACCACAAGGCGGGGGGAGACTGCCGGTGGCCATTATGTCAACTTGCTAGGTGATTGAGTCCGGTGTATCTGTAATGTGCATGGGCTACTGTACCATATTATACTGTAGGTGTAGGCAGTGCAGCTGGTATGGGGCCTTTTTACAAGTCGACCTAGACCATGTTGACCTAAAGACCCTGTCGACCAAGCATCCCTGTTGACCTGTTTACTGTTGACCAATAGTGGTCGACTCAATCAATGTCTACCTACTTACTGTCAACCTAACATACCACAACCCATTGTAGTGTGGTACAGTATAATATGAACTGTAGGACATTTTAATGTTATTTAATGAATTGGAGCTCTGCAATGAGGCACAATATGAATGGGGAGCACTATACAGTATATAATAATGTGAATTGGGGGTTCTGTGTGGCATAATGTGTACTGGCAGCTCTGAAATGTACTGTAGGGTGAACTTATTCACTACTACAGTATGATTCATAAAAGAAGCTAGGGCAGTACTATGGGGCATAACATTAAATAAGGCTCTGCTATGGTTCAGAAAATGAACCACAGTACAGTACTGAAGGACACTATTATAGGGAACAAAATTAAAAACTGCTGCAGAGAAGAGTCTCTCTACAAGCATTGGGATGGAGGCCGCTTCAAAATGTTGCTACAGTATGGGCAGGGGTGTATCTAGGGGCCTGAGCGCCCCTGGCAAAGTAAGGAACCTACGTCCCCCACCTCCCCCACCCAGGGACACAGAGGGGGGAATTACAGATAGGCTTAGGTCAGGGACACTGAGGGAGAATTACAGGGAGGGTGCGGGTAGGGACAATGAGGTATAGGGCTTACAGGGAGGCTGAGATCAGGGACACTTAGGGGCAATTACAGGGAGGGTGTGGACACGGACACTGAGGGGCAATTACAGGAGTGTGCGGGAGGGAACACTGAGGGGGAATTACGGGGAGGGTAAGGGCAGGGACACTGAGGTGGTATTACAGGAGGGTGTGGGCAGGGACACTGAGGGGGAGTCACAGGGAGGATGAGGTCAGAGACACTAAGGGGGAATTACAAGGAGGGTTTGGGTAGGGAAAATGAGAGGCAGGGCCTACAGGGAGGCTGAGGTCAAGGACACTGAGGGGCAATGACAGGGAGGGTGCGAGAAGGGACACTGAGAGGGAATTACAGAAGTGTGTGGGCAAGGACACTGAGGGGGAAGTCACAGGGAGGCTGAGGTCAGAAACACTGAGGGAGAATTACAGGGAGGGTGCAGATAGGGACACTGAGGAGGAATTATGAAGAGGGTGCGGGCAGGGACACTGAGGGGGAATTACAGTTCGGGTGCGGGTAGGGACACAGAGAGAATTACGGGGAGGGTGCAGGCAGGGACACTGAGGGGGAATTATGTTTAGGGTGCAGGTAGGGACACAGAGAGAATTATGAGTCGGGTGCGGGCAGGGACACTGAGGGGGAATAACAGTTAGGGTGCGGGTAGGAACACTGGGGGTCATTCCGAGTTGATCATAGCCCTGCAAAATTTTACAGGGCTATGATCATGTCCATAGACATGCAGGGGGATGCCCAGCACAGGGCTATCCCACCCCGCATGTCAGTGCCCCCCCCTTCCCTCCACAGAAGTGCAAAAGCTGTGCGATGCTTTTGCACTTTAGGAGTAGCTCCCGACCTGCACAGCATTAGCGTGTTGGCTGGGAGCTACTCGTCACTCCCTGGCCAGCAGAGGCTGTGTGTGACATCACACAGCCACTGTGGCCCGCCCCTGCATGGTCCATCCACGCCTGAGTTGGCCGGACCGCACCCATGAAACGGCGGCCAAACGCCACCGTTCCGCTCCTCCCTGCCCAATGACCACCTCTAAGAGGAAATTACAGGAGTGTATGTCCAGGATCACTGAGGGGAAATTACGAGGAGTGTGCAGGCAGGGATACTAAGGGGGAACTATGTGAAGGGTGTGGGTAGGGACACTGAGAGGGAATTACAGGAGTGTATGGCCAGGGTCACTGAGGGGGCAGTTACAGGGATGGTGCAGGCAGGGACACTGAGGGGGAATTACAAGGAGGGTGCGTATAGGGACACAGAGGGGATATATGCACACATACAGTTACAAACCACACTATAGGTGTGATGGCACTACATATCCCAGCAAATCCAGCTGACAAGGTGTGCTGGGACTTGTAGTCTCAACACAGCTGGACAGGCAGTCACTGGTCTAGATACCTCTCCATACAGAGTTCTTTTGTAAGTTGTGATCCAGACTGCTAGGATAGACCATGCAGTGCAGCTTCGGTACCGCAGAAAATGTACAGGTATACTCACGCTGTTTGGTGACAAATTGCATGGGACCAATGAGAAGGGGATTGGATGAGGAAGAGGAGGTGCCTTGCCCCTCTCCATACCTGGAAGTGCCCCGATCCCTGGCTATATTCATCATCATTGTGACTGTCAGAGTGCAATATGCTTCAGAGTGTCTGGCAGTGGATAAGCACTGCTAAGGTATGTACTCACTGAGTACTATGTAATTCTACCCCTGGTGCAGGTGGCACCGCCAGGTGGCACCCCCCCTAGGCAAGTGCCATCCTGGCCAATAGGAAGATACACCCCTGAGTATGGGTACGCCCCTGAGTCTGGTGTACAGTATCTTACGGTGCATTGAGCTTGCTTATCCCCATAGCCCACTGTGTTTTTCAAGTACCGTATTGAGTCGCACATTTCTAGGCCTACATTATTTAATATACATTAAGATGCATTGCTGGTAGGCAATAATTGAAGAATTTACATACAGTAGTAACGTACTGTACGTAATGCTGGTATAGTACGTCAGTCGTCCCTTTTGCTGTACAGTACTGTAAGTCTCACAGGGCCCATGCATTTCCAATGATGGTTATTCAACTGTTTTATACAGGAAAGCAATTAAATTCCATAACACTGATGTGGTATTTTCAGTACAGTACTGTACAGTACAGTATACAGTACTTCCATTTGAACATCATGTACTGTATAGTAAATATGTACAGTAATATCTTTTATCATAAAACCTTTGCAAAATTTTCAGATGTGTAAATTCTAGAATACAGTATTCACAAATGTTTTTTCACCGCACAGGACTTATGGTTGGACAACATGCCAGTAACTATCAGCAAAACTATGAGCAAGATAATCGCCATCATGAAAAAAGAAAATAAAAGCATCAAAGAGATCCATGCATGGCTCAAGAAAAGTGGCATTATAGTCACTTTAGAAATGGTGCGCCATCATGCTTTCGAGAGAACAACGCCCAGATTTTTCTCATCAATAGTTTTTATTGAATTTTTCATGTTGCAAAACAGGGGTACAGAAGGAAGAAAAAAGGGGGGAAGTAGGTACATACATACATGAGACAACGCTATGACAGACGTGCAAACAGTTCAAAGTAAATCAAACAGGTACATCAGAAGAAAAAGGGAAAGGCGGCAATGGGCATATTAGAAATACAACACTAAAAAGAAGGTCATCTCGGACTTGGTGGGGGGGGGGCCTCAACAGCCGATAGGACTGGAGGATGCATGTCTAGGAGAGGGGAACGTAATATCAGTGTAGCACCCTCACCCTTCGTGGCAAACAGATGCCAGGGCATCCAACGCACAAAGGGAGATTTAGCGGTGAAGGAGTATGGGATGTATTCAGTCTCCATCAAGAAGTGTAGCTGTATTTTGTGTAACACCTTCAACAGGGGAGGCGGTGTGGGATGTTTCCAATTTTGGGCTAAAGCCGCACGTGCGGCGAGACAGATATGGCATAAGACATAGCGTAGATGTGCACCCACGGATCGTGGGTATACATTCAATAAAGCTATAAGGGGGGAGGGGAACATATCAAGATTCAAAACTTTGTTGATAAGCCCAAATACCTCCACCCAGTACAAGTGAATATGGGAACATGACCAAAAAATATGGAAGAGGTGGCCTACCTCTCCGCATAGATGCCAACAAAACTTCGAACATGCAGGCCAAATCGTATGCAACCTTTCCAGTGTGAGGTATAATCTATGGAGTAGCTTGACATGCACTTCGGAGGGATTCAGGCATTTAGACATAGTAAAAGATGACATAAAAATGTGTTGCCATTGAGAATCATGGAGAACACAGCCAACATCCGCCTCCCACCTGATTTGGGCTCTAGATTTAGAAACAGGGAGTAGTGACAGTAATGTTCTATACCAGAAAGAAATCTCCCCCCTAGAAGTAGCACTAGAAAATCTGCCTATGGCGTGCAGAATATCAGGGGTGGTGGGGAGGGGGTAAGGTGGAGGCTAGTCCACCAGTGCTGGATTTGATAATATCGAAGCCTCTCAGAGTCAGGAAGAGAGAAGCGTCCCTGAATATCAGAAAAGGAGGCGAGCACAGATTCATTAAACAAGTCTCAAAGGACCGCCATCCCCCTGGACCGCCAGCCTGCCAGATTAAGGTTAGGGACCGTTCGTAGTGATATCAAAGACATATTATGATAAGAGGGGGATATGGCCGCAGTCAATTTGTCCCAAACTTGGAGCGTAACTCGGGTAGAGGGAAGGAGGTTTAAGCTCTGTGCGCGAAGGGGTTCCAAAAGAGATCTTTCAGGGGAAAATGGGGGCAGGTCGTCTCTTCCAGACACGTCCACCCCGGACATACATCTTTGTAGAATTCTTTAATCTGGGCCAGAAGGCAGGCCTCCTGGTACAGTAGTAAATTAGGCATATCCAGGCCACCGGCTCTCCTCAGTAGAGACATCCTCGCGCGAGCAAGTTTAGGGGGGCGCGAAGACCATATATAATTGGTGAGGATTGTAGTGGCCTTATCTAGATATTTCTTGGGGAAAATAAAAGGGATAGTTCGGAACAGGAACATTAATTTAGGGAGCAATGACATCTTAAATCGGCCAGACGACCCAACCAAGAAACTTCATAGTTAAGCCATGATTTGGTGAACATCTGAAGGGAGGACAATAGAGAAGGAAGATTAACCTGAAATACAGAAGAGGTAGATGGGGGGATGTAGATACCTAGATATTGTATTGAGGATGTTTGCCAGTTATATGGGTACTTAGCGCGTAATGGGGGCAAGGAGTGTGTGAGATTAATGGGCAAAGCATCTGTCTTAGTGGCATTTAATTTATAACAGGGTGCTGCAGAGTACATATCTAAAATATTGTGAAAATGTGGAAGTGTAGTGGAAGGGTCCGTTACAAATAAAAGAACATCATCCACGAACAAACATAGTTTGTGTAGCGAGGCACCTAATCGCAGTCCAGGGAACTGTGGGTCCGCTGGAAGCATAGCTTCCAGTGGCTCAATGGCCAGTACAAAAATGAGAGGAGAGAGGGCAGCCCTGGCGGGTGCCATTGTAAAATGGAAAAGAGGGAGATAAAAAACCATTACTGAAGACCCAGGCTGATGGGTAGATATACAGGGCTAATATCGAAGAGAGGATGCGAATCGACAAGGTTAAAAACCCTGCGTGTATTATCAGACGCTTGTCTTCCCGGGATAAAGCCAACCTGGTCCGGATGTATCAGGGAGGGGAGGGGAGGAGGGCATTCAATTAACTATTAATTTAGCATATATTTTAATGTCCCCATTCAGTAACGCAATGGGACGGTAATTTTGATAAGAGGTCACATCTTTGCCCGGTTTAGGGATCGTGACAATACGCGCCTCGAGCATCTCCTCAGAGAGGATTCTCTAAGAGGTAATGTCATTGTAAACTGCCACCAAAGAGGGAGCTACGAGGTCTTGGAGCGAAACATAAAAGTCATTAATAAAGCCATCGGGGCCCGGCGCCTTACCTCGTGGAAGGGACTTGATCACTTGAAGGGTTTCCGATAAGGACCATGGGGCATTCAGTAATGCTAATTGATCATCTGAAATAGTTGGGGGGTTTATATCAGCTAAGAAGGAATTGATAGAGGAGGGGGTAGGCTGGGGGGTGGCAGGATCAATCGAGAGGTTATAAAGTTGGGAGTAGAAGTTGGCAAACTGATTCCCTTTCTCCCTTGGGTTAGAAATGTTGGTGCCTGTGAGGGATACAATGAGCTTGATTCTATTCCGAGCCTGCTGAGCCCTAAGCTTACGGGCAAGCATTTTCCCCGGGTTGTTCCCCGCTAGATAAAACTTCTGACGCATCCTATTTAATGAAGCCTGGGTGCGCCATAAGTAATTTTTGGAGTTGGGACCTAATGTCGGCTAACTGCTTCTGTAGGGTTTTCGTAGGTCTAGATTGATTTTTGTCTTCTAATTCCTTCAGCTTGAGCTCCAAATCAGCCTGACGTTGTAGGTTAAGTTTCTTAAGCTGCGATTATGCCTGAATCGCTGCCCCACGGGTGACGGCTTTAAGTGTGCACTAGAAGTTCAGGGTGGACGTGTCCGAGGGGGAATTCAATTCCATATAGGACGAGATACTGTCAACTATGATTTTTTTTGAGACTGGGTTAGACAGCAAGTGAGGAGAGAGTATCCAAGGGCGGGGGGGAGAGTGTTGACTAGCAACATCCCAGTTAAGAGTCAGCGGGGCATGGTCTGACCAAGTTATAGGGAGAATGTCCATGGATCTGGCAAACTGGAGGGTCTATTTGTCCGAAAACATAAAATCAATATGGGAGTAAGAGTTGTGGACGGGGGAATAATAAGTGTACTCCCGACCAGTATGGTTTTGCACTCGCCAGATGTCATAGAGGTCAAATTCAGCTAAGAGGTTACGAAAGGCTAAGGAGGGGACATTGGGGGAGGTTGAACAGGGGGGAGAGGACCTATGAGACCTGTCCAGTTTAGGGTCAAGGACTAAATTAAAATCCCCCGTGAGCAGAAGGGAGCCCGTACGAATCTTCTGAATAGCTACACATAACTTACGGAGCAAAGCAACTTGGTTTGAATTCGGGGCATATGCAGAGACCAGAGTGACCGGCTTATCGTTTAAAAGGCCGCTAAATATAAGATACCGGACATATTTATCAGCTATGGCCCTCATTCCGAGTTGTTGAACACGCTAAGCCGCCGCCTACTGGGAGTGAATCTTAGCTGAGTAGCTCCAGACTTACTCGGCATCTGCGATCAGTTCAGTGCTTGTCGTTCCTGGTTTGACGTCACAAACACACCCAGCGTTCGGCCAGACACTCCCCCGTTTCTCCAGCCTCTCCCGCGTTTTTTCCAGAAACGGTAGCGTTTTTCCGCACACTCCCATAAAACGGCCTGTTTCCGCCCAGAAACACCCACTTCCTGTCAATCACAATACGATCACCAGAACGAAGAAAAAACCTTGTAATGCCGTGAGTAAAATATCTAACTGCATAGCAAATTTACTTGGCGCAGTCGCACTGCGGACATTGCGCATGCGCATTAGCGACTTATCGCTCCGTTGCGTGAAAAAAATAACAAGCAAACAACTCGGAATGACTCCCATCTGAGAATGCTAAATAAAGGAGATGGAGTCCCTAAACAATATGGCCACACCGTTCCTCTTAAAAGAGCCATTAGCAAAATAACCTAGAGGGAATCTGCGATCTTTAAAAATAGGGGGTGCAACAGATGAAAAGTGTGTCTCCTGCAGCGTGACAATTTCAGCTTTATGCCTAGCAAAATAACCCAAAGCCAGCCTAGGCTTATTAGGATGAGTTCAGCCCCTTGACATGCATGGATAATACCTGAACCATAATGCATGTTGTGGGAGGTGAAAGACCTTGACACATACAGAGATAGAATTGTCTCAAACAGAGAATACCTACATCATAAAATAGGGGGTGGGGGGTGAGGAAGGGTGAAGGTAGGGGAGAGGAAAGGAACAAACCAAAACGACCCAGTACATTGGGTCGGCATAACTAATTCAAGGAAGGCACAAAAATGCAGTATTATATTATCAGGGGGGAACATGTGACCTAGCGCCACCACCCATGAAACTGAACAGGAAAAATATCAGTAAGCAGGAGCAAATATGCATACAAACAATACAAATTAGAACAAATGAAAAAACAGATACATATAAACTTAGATATAACATGAAGAGATGGGACACCATTAATACAACTGCATGCAGGGCATGCGTGACCCCAACAAGGATAATGGTTAAGTCCATTCTGTGATAACGGTACCGGAGACAGTCCAACGTGAAAACCTAAGCTGGAGGCATCAACGTAAGGCGGTGACCCATTCTCAGTGGAGGGCGGGCTGTTTCTTGGATCCAGGAGGCAGCTTGACAGAGATATCCCACTCCGCCAGTACTTTGACTCCAGTCTCCAATGAAGTCACTGTGTAGAACTTATTTTCATACGAGATGACGAGCTTCAACGTAAAACCCCATCTGTACGTGATGTCTTGGTTGCGAAGTGCCAAAGTGATAGGGAGGAATGCTTGTCGTTTGGCCAAGGTCAGAGCTGAGAAGTCCGGGAACAGTTGTAAGCCGCCAAGAACATCCGAGTCAGAGTCGCCCGCCTCTCTGGCCGATTTCAGGATGCGTTCTTTGGTTGTAAAGAAATGCACCCTCAGGAGAGTATCTCTCGGAAGCGAGGGAGCAACTGAGCGTGGTTTAGGAAGTCTATGGATCCTGTCTATAAGCAGCTCTTTAGGGTCGGCTCTAGGCAGAAGTTTCTGGAACCTTTTTGAGAGTCTACTATGCAGAAAGATCAGCATTTTCCTTTTGAATTGATTTACCAGTGATACCTTTGTTTACATTTATTGTATATTATATATACCAGAGATATCATATACCTCAGGTTAACATCTATTAGTATATGTTTTAGTCTATATGACTGTTTATATTGTTATTATCTTTTTGTGTGTAATAAGCAGTGTTTTTAAGTATTCCTTGGTTGCATCATTTGGATAGAGCGCCTACCTGGTATTTCTTACATATGCGCACAGGTAGCAGCTTTTCTCATCCTACTACTAATGGCAAAACATATCACTTACGTCATCGCATGACATGTGAAACACGGTTTTTCACTTATGTAATTTTTTTGTCCTAGTAACAAGCTGTATGTAGGAAAGATGATGAGGATGCTGAAAGAGTGTATTGCTTTACATCGTTCGTCCATTAAGAAAGCATTTGTAAAAATGGATGGCTCTACACAACCGCGGTCGCTAAACACTTTGTGTTATGTGGATATAATATTAAAGATCTACAATTTATGCCCATTGATCATATCCCTCCACTTAAATTAGGTGGTAACCGACACAAGTTGTTATTACAGAAGGAATGTCGGCGGATTCGCCGTCTTGGAACACTGGCTCCAATAGGACTCAATTAAGAATTTTATTTTACTCCATTTCTGTAAAAAAAATATATATTTTTTCCTCATTTATTTCACTATATTTTTCTTCCTTTTTGGTCTGGACTATGTACATGTGAGCCTGAACCTCTGGGTTGCGTATGGATGCATTACCTGATGGAGTATTAATAATGGTTTCTTTTTTGTATTAGTATTTGTTTGTATATATGTGTCACAGACATCTTATTCAGTGATACTGTAGTAATTGTGGCCATTAATTTAGATAGGCGTACAGCCTTAACATTAATGCTTTTAAGGTTTAATATATGAGGATTTCCATGGCCTTATATAGACGAAAGAGTCACTAATATGGATTCTGTATTAGTTTTATATGTATTTGTATTAGTGATGAGCGGGTTCGGTTCCTCAGGATCCGAACCCCCCCCGAACTTCACCCTTTTTTGCATGGGTCCGAGCAGACTCAGATCCTCCCACCTTGCTCGGTAAACCCGAGCGCGCCTGAACGTCATCATCCCGCGGTCGGATTCTCGCAAGATTCGTATTCTATATAAGGAGCCGCGCGTCGCCGCCATTTTTTACTCGTGCATTGGAGATGATCGTGAGAGGACGTGGCTGGCATCCTCTCAGTTTCTATGTTCAGTGTGCTGCAAATATCTGTGCTCAGTGTGCTGCAAATATCTGTGCTCAGTGTGCTGCAAATATCTGTGCTCAGCGTGCTGAAAATATCTGTGCTCAGTGTGCTGCAAATATCTACGTTCTCTGCCTGAAAACCGCTCCATATCTGTGTTCAGTGTGCTGCAAATATCTGTGCTCAGTATGCTAATTGCTTTATTGTGGGGACTGGGGACCAGCAGTATTATATAGTAGGAGGACAGTGCAGAGTTTTGCTGACCAGTGACCCCCAGTATAAGTTCTCTGCCTGAAAAATGCTCCATATCTGTGCTGCATTGTAGTATATAGTAGGAGGACAGTGCAGAATTTTGCTGACCACCAGTATATATATTGCAGTACGGTACAATAGTCCACTGCTCTATCTCTGTGTCGTCAAGTATACTATCCCATCCATACCTGTGGTGCATTTAAGTTTTGCACAGTATATTTATAGTAGGAGGACAGTGCATAATTTTGCTGACCACCAGTATATAATATGTAGCAGTACGGTACAGTAGGCCACTGCTCTACCTACCTCTGTGTCATCAAGTATACTATCCCATCCATACCTGTGGTGCATTTAAGTTTTGCACAGTATATATAAAGTAGGAGGACCGTGAATAATTTTGCTGACCACAAGTATATAATATATAGCAGTACGGTACAGTAGGCCACTGCTCTACCTACCTCTGTGTCGTCAAGTAAACTATCCCATCCATACCTGTGGTGCATTTAAGTTTTGTACAGTATATATATAGTAGGAAGACAGTGCATAATTTTGCTGACCAGCAGTATATAATATATAGCAGTACGGTACATTAGGCCACTGCTCTACCTATCTCTGTGTCATCAAGTATACTATCACATCCATACCTGTGGTGCATTTAAATTTTGCACAGTAAATATATATAGTAGGAGGACAGTGCATAATTTTGCTGACCACCAGTACATAATATATAGCAGTACGGTACAGTAGGCCACTGCTCTACCTACCTCTGTGTCATCAAGTATACTATCCCATCCATACCTGTGGTGCATTTAAGTTTTGCACATATATATATAGTAGGAGGACAGTGCATAATTTTGCTGACCACCAGTATATAATACATAGCAGTACGGTACAGTAGGCCACTGCTCTACCTACCTCTGTGTCGTCAAGTATACTATATCATCCATACCTGTGGTGCATTTAAGTTTTGCACAGTATAATATATATAATAGGAGGACAGTGCATAATTTTGCTGACCACCAGAAATTAATATATAGCAGTATGGTACATTTGGCCACTGCTCTACCTACCTCTGTGTCGTCAAGTATACTATCCCTTCCATACCTGTGGTGCATTTAAGTTTTGCACAGTATGTATATAGTAGGAGGACAGTGCATAATTTTGCTGACCTCCAGTATATAATATATAGCAGTACGGTACAGTAGGCCACTGCTCTACCTACCTCTGTGTCGTCAAGTATACTATCCATCCATACCTGTGGTGCATTTCAGTTGTGCGCAGTATATATAGTAGTAGGCCATTGCAAATGATATATTACCGGCATATAATTACACACATTAAAAAAATGGAGAACAAAAATGTGGAGGGTAAAATAGGGAAAGATCAAGAGCCACTTCCACCTCATGCTGAACTGCTGCCACTAGTCATGGCCGAGATGATGAAATGCCATCAACGTCGTCTGCCAATGCCGATGCCCAATGTCATAATAGAGAGCATGTAAAATCTTAAAAAATAAAGCTCAGTAAAATGACCCCAAAATCTAAATCAAAATCGTCTGAGGAGAAGTGTAAACTTGCCAATGTGCCATTTACGACACGGAGTGGCAAGGAACTGCTGAGGGCCTGGCCTATGTTCATGGCTAGTGGTTCAGCTTCACATGAGGATGGAAGAACTCATGCTCCTGCTAGAAAACTTAAAAAGAGTTAAGATGGCAAAAGCACAGCAAAGAACTGTGCGCTCTTCTAAATCACAAATCCCCAAGAAGAGTCCAATTGTGTCGGTTGCGATGCCTAACCTTCCCAACACTGGATGGGAAGAGGTGGCGCCTTCCACCATTTGCACGCCCCCTGCAAGTGCTGGAAGTAGCACCCGCAGTCCAGTTCCTGATAGTCAAATTGAAGATGTCACTGTTGAAGTACGCCAGGATTAGGATATGGGTGTTGCTGGCGCTGGAGAGGAAATTGACAATGAGGATTCTGATGGTGAGGTGGTTTGTTTAAGTCAGGCACCCGGGGAGATACCTGTTGTCCGTGGGACGAATATGGCCATTGACATGCCTGGTCAAAATACAAAAAAAAATCACCTCTTCAGTGTGGAATTATTTCAACAGAAATGCGGACAACAGGTGTCAAGCCATGTGTTGCCTTTGTCAAGCTGTAATAAGTAGGAGTAAGGACAATAACCACCTAGGAACATCCTCCCTTGTACGTCACCTGGATCGCATTCATCAGAAGTATTTGACAAGTTCAAAAACTTTGGGTGACAGCGGAAGCAGTCCACTGCCAACTAAATCCCTTCCTCTTGTAACCAAGCTCCTGCAAACCACACCACCAACTCCCTCAGTGTCAATTTCCTCCTTAGACAGGAAATGATATATTACCGGCATATAATTACACACATTAAAAAAATGGAGAACAAAAATGTGGAGGGTAAAATAGGGAAAGATCGAGATCCACTTCCACCTTGTGCTGAAGCTGCTGCCACTAGTCATGGCCGAGACGATGAAATGCCATCAACGTCGTCTGCCAAGGCCGATGCCCAATGTCATAGTAGAGAGCATGTAAAATCTAAAAAAATAAAGCTCAGTAAAATGACCCCAAAATCTAAATCAAAATTGTCTGAGGAGAAGTGTAAACTTGCCAATGTGCCATTTACGACACGGAGTGGCAAGGAACTGCTGAGGGCCTGGCCTATGTTCATGGCTAGTGGTTCAGCTTCACATGAGGATGGATGAACTCATGCTCCTGCTAGAAAACTTAAAAGAGTTAAGATGGCAAAAGCACAGCAAAGAACTGTGCGCTCTTCTAAATCACAAATCCCCAAGGAGAGTCCAATTGTGTCGGTTGCGATGCCTAACCTTCCCAACACTGGACGGGAAGAGGTGGCGCCTTCCACCATTTGCACGCCCCCTGCAAGTGCTGGAAGGAGCACCCGCAGTCCAGTTCCTGATAGTCAAATTGAAGATGTCACTGTTGAAGTACGCCAGGATGAGGATATGGGTATTGCTGGCGCTGGAGAGGAGATTGACAATGAGGATTTTGATGGTGAGGTGGTTTGTTTAAGTCAGGCACCCGGGGAGATACCTGTTGTCCGTGGGACGAATATGGCCATTGACATGCTTGGTCAAAATACAAAAAAAAAATCACCTCTTCGGTGTGGAATTATTTCAACAGAAATGCGGACAACTGGTGTCAAGCCGTGTGTTGCCTTTGTCAAGCTGTAATAAGTAGGGGTAAGGACGTTAACCACCTAGGAACATCCTCCCTTGTACGTCACCTGGAGTGCATTTATCAGAAGTATTTGACAAGTTCAAAAACTTTGGGTGACAGCAGAAGCAGTCCACTAGCCAACTAAATCTCTTCCTCTTGTAACCAAGCTCCTGCAAACCACCCCACCAACTCCCTCAGTGTCAATTTCCTCCTTAGACAGGAAAACCAATAGTCCTGCCATGTCACTGTCAAGTCTGACGAGTCCTCTCCTGCCTGGGATTCCTCCGATGCATCCGTGAGTGTAACGCCTACTGCTGCTGGCGCTGCTGTTGTTGCTGCTGAGAGTCGATCGACATCCCAGAGGGGAAGTCGGAAGACCACTTGTACTAATTCCAGTAAGCAATTGACTGTCCAACAGTCCTTTGCGAGGAAGATGAAATATCACAGCAGACATCCTGCTGCAAAGCGGATAACTCAGGCCTTGGCAGCCTGGGTGGTGAGAAACGTGTTTCCGGTATCTACCATTAATTCACAGGAAATAGAGAATTGATTGAGGTACTGTGTCCCGGTACCAAATACCATCTAGGTTCCATTTCTCTAGGCAGGCGATACCGAAAATGTACACAGACGTCAGAAAAAGAGTCACCAGTGTCCAAAAAAATTAAGTTGTACCCAATGTCCACTTAACCTCGGACATGTGGACAAGTGGACCAGGGCAGACTCAGGACTATATGACTGTAACAGCCCACTGGGTAGATGTATTGCCTCCCGCAGCAAGAACAGCAGCGGCGGCACCAGTAGCAGCATCTCGCAAACGTCAACTCGTTCCTAGGCAGGCTACGTTTTGTATCAACGCTTTCCATAAGAGGCACACAGCTGATGACCTCTTACGGAAACTGAGGAACATCATCGCAGAATGGCTTAACCCAATTGGACTCTCCTGGGGATTTGTGACATCGGACAACGCCAGCAATATTGTGTGTGCATTACATCTGGGCAAATTCCAGCACGTCCCATGTTTTGCACATACATTGAATTTGGTAGTGCAGAATTTTGAAAAAAACGACAGGGGCGTGCAAGAGATGCTGTCGGTGTCCCGAAAAATTGCGGGCCACTTTCCGCATTCAACCACCGCATGCCAAAGACTGGAGCACCAGCAAACACTCCTGACCTGCCCTGCCATCATCTGAAGCAAGAGGTGGTAACGAGGTGGAATTCAACCCTCTATATACTTCAGAGGATGGAGGAGCAGCAAAAGGCCATTCAAGCCTATACAGCTACCTACGATATAGGCAAAGGAGTGGAATGCACCTGACTCAAGCGAAGTGGAGAATGATTTCAAGGTTGTGCAAGGTTCTGCAACCCTTTGAACTTGCCACACGTAACGTCAGTTCAGACACTGCCAGCCTGAGTCAGGTCATTCCACTCATCAGGCTTTTGCAGAAGAAACTGGAGAGATTGCAGGAGGAGCTAAAACAGAGCGATTCCGCTAAGCATGTGGGACTTGTGGATGGAGCCCTTAATTCGCTTAACCAGGATTCACGGGTGGTCAATCTGTTGAAATCAGAGCACTTCATTTTGTGCTCGATCCTAGATTTAAAACCTGCGTTGTATCTCGCTTTCCGGCAGACACAAGTCAGCAGAGGTTCAAAGACCTGCTGGTGAGAAAATTGTCAAGTCAAGTGGAACGTGACCCATCAACAGCTCCTCCTTCACATTCTCCCGCAACTGGGGGTGCGAGGAAAAGGCTAAGAATTCCGAGCCCACCCACTGGCGGTGATGCAGGGCAGTCTGGATCGAGTGCTGACATCTGGTCCGGACTGAAGGACCTGCCAACGATTACTGACATGTCGTCTACTGTCACCGCATATGATTCTGTCACCATTAAAAGAATGGTGGAGGATTATATGAGTGACCGCACCCAAGTAGGCACGTCAGAGAGTCCGTACGTATACTGGCAGGAAAAAGAGGCAATTTGGAGGCCCTTGCACAAACTGGCTTTATTTTACCTAAGTTGCCCCCCCCTCCAGTGCGTACTCCGAAAGATTGTTTAGTGCAGCCGCTCACCTTGTCAGTAATCGGCATACGAGGTTACTTCCAGAAAATCTGGAGAAGATGATGTTCATCAAAATGAATTATAATCAATTCCTCCGTGGAGACATTCACCAGCAATTGCCTCCAGAAAGTACACAGGGACCTGAGATGGTGGATTCCAGTGGGGACGAATGAATAATCTGTGAGGAGGGGATGTACACATTGAAAGGGGTGAGGAATCGGAGGATGAGGAGGAGGTGGACATCTTGCCTCTGTAGAGCCAGTTTGTGCAAGGAGAGATTGATTGCTTCTTTTTTTGTGGGAGCAAACCAACCAGTCATTTTAGTCACAGTTGTGTGGCAGACCCTGTCGCTGAAATGATGGGTTTGTTAAAGTGTGTATGTCCTGTTACAACATAAGGGTGGGTTGGAGGGCCCAAGGACAATTCCATCTTGCACCTCTTTTTTCTTTCATTTTTCTTTGCATCATGTGCTGTTTGGGGACTATTTTTTGAAGGGCCATCCTGTCTGACACTGCAGTGCCACTCCTAGATGGTCCAGGTGTTTGTGTCGGCCACTTGGGTAACTTAGCTTAGTCACACAGCTACCTCATTTGCGCCTCTTTTTTTCTTTGCATCATGTGCTGTTTGGGGACTATTTTTTTGAAGTGCCATCCTGTCTGACACTGCAGTGCCACTCCTAGATGGGCCAGGTGTTTGTGTCAGCCACTTGGGTCGCTTAGCTTAGTCACACAGGGTTTAGCTAGAAACTACGGGTCATGCAGTGAGAATAGTGGGGACGGCAGTAGTAAACGCAATGGGGGAGAAGTTGGGGGGAGGGTAAGAGCAGGCGGTAAGGTTACTAACATGGGTACTAAAAGGGATTTTACCAAAGCACTAACCAATGACGATTACAGGTCATCCTTGCCACATAAGGTGAAAGATGTCCCTAACGCAAGGGAAAATACTTATCTTAGTTGTATGTATGTAAACGCCAGAAGCATTACTGCTAAAAAGGGTGAACTAGAAATACTTGCAGCAAGCAAACAGTATGATATTATAGGCATTACTGAAACTTGGTGGGATGAATCTCATGATTGGACAGTCAATCTAGAGGGCTATACACTGTTTAGGAGAGACAGACTAAATAAAAAGGGTGGAGGGGTGTGTCTGTACGTAAAGCCGTTTTTAAAACCTAATATATGGGAAGATCGTCAGGAGTGGACTGTAGACACTGTTGAGACATTATGGGTAGAAATTGCATGCGGGGAAAAAGGAACAAAAAAGTTAGTATTGGGTGTATGCTATAGGCCGCCTGGTATCAACACATCTGATGATGAATTGTTACTAAAGCAAATTGAAAAAGCAGCAGGAGTAGGAGACATAGTAGTGATGGGAGATTTTAACTATCCAGAGATAAACTGGAAAAACGATTCATGTGATACTGCTAGGGGCAGTATGTTTTTAAACACACTAAATGATAACTACCTAGTCCAACTAATTGAGGAACCAACTAGGTACAATGCAATCTTAGACCTGGTATTAACAAACAATCAGGATTTGGTATCGGGTATTATAGTAGGGGAACCCATAGGAAACAGCGACCACAATATGGTCACATTCAATATCAGTTTCTACAAACAGCCCTATACTGGCTCAACTAGGACTTTAAACTTTAGCAAAGTCAGCTTTGAAATGATGAGGGTATTTTTCAGGGATATTGAATGGGAAGGTTTGTTTTTAGTAAAAAATACTACGGAGAAATGGGAGGTACTAAAATTCCTGCTAGCTAAAAATACACTCAAATATATTCCTATGAGTAGCAAAAAAGGGAATAAAAATCATAAACCGATGTGGCTTAACAAAAAGATTAAGGAACTTATGGGCAAGAAAAAGCGAGCATTTAAAAAATACAAATCTGACGGGGATGCAGAGTCATTTCAGCAATATAAGGAATGTAACAAAAATTGCAAAAAGGAAATAAGAGCGGCTAAAGTAGAAACTGAAAAACTAGTAGCAAAGGAAAGCAAAGCGAATCCCAAAAAATTCTTTAAATACATTAATAGCAAGAGATTAAAAAAGGAGAGTATAGGCCCTTTGAAAGACAAGTTGGGAGTCTTAAGCAAAAATGATAATGACATAGCGGACACACTAAATGAGTTTTTTTCAACAGTATTCACTAGAGAGGACCCAATTCAGGGACTGACACACAATCTCAATAATGACAATATCACACTGATAGGTACTTATTTAAGCGAGGAAGTAGTCTGTGACCGATTAAAACATTTAAAGATTAATAAATTACCAGGGCCCGATGGTATTCATCCAAGGGTTCTAATGGAGCTTCACTCTGAACTGGCAAAACCACTATCTTTGATCTTTGAGGATTCAGTAATATCAGGTATGGTTCCCAAAGACTGGCGTATAGCGGAAGTAGTGCCTATATTCAAAAAGGGAAGTAAAGCTGAACCAGGTAATTATAGACCAGTTAGTCTTACATCTATAGTGGGGAAAGTATTGGAAGGTATTCTAAGAGATAGTATTCAGAAGTTCCTTGAAACCAATAAGGTCATTAAAAGGAATCAACATGGGTTTATGAAGGACAGATCCTGTCAAACCAACTTACTTGGCTTTTATGAAACAGTAAGCGCAAACCTAGATCAGGGTAAAGACGTGGATGTAATCTTTTTAGACTTTGCCAAAGCGTTCGATACTGTACCACACATGAGACTTATATACAAGCTACAAGAATCAGGGCTAGGAAGCACAATATGCACTTGGGTCAAAAACTGGTTAGATAATAGGAAGCAGCGCGTTGTGGTTAATGGGTCTTTTTCAACTTGGACTGAAGTGCTAAGTGGTGTGCCGCAAGGCTCAGTATTAGGACCGCTATTGTTCAATATTTTCATTAACAACCTAACAGAAGGTCTAGAGAGCATGGTGTCAATTTTTGCAGATCATACCAAATTGTGTAAGGCTATAAATACAGAGGAGGATGCCGAGTCTCTTCAGAACAACTTAGTTAAATTAGAAGCATGGGCAGCCAAATGGAGAATGCACTTCAACACAGACAAGTGTAAGGTAATGCACTGTGGTAACAAGAACAAAAATTACACCTACCTACTAAATGGGGTAAAATTAGGGGATTCTGTACTGGAAAAGGACTTAGGTGTCCTCATAGATAGCAAGCTAAGAAGTAGTATCCAAAGTAGGACTGCAGCAAAGAAGGCTAATAAGATATTAGCATGCATAAAATGGGGTATTGATGCTAGGGACGAAAGTATTATACTCCCGTTATATAAATCACTAGTGAGGCCACACCTTGAATACTGTGTACAGTTCTGGGCACCGTACTAAAAAAAGGATATCCTGGAGCTTGAAATGGTACAGAGGAGGGCGACCAAACTAATTAAGGGCATGGAGACGATGGAATACAAGGAAAGGCTTGAAAGACTAGGCATGTTTACATTGGAAAAGCGGAGACTAAGAGGGGATATGATCAACGTCTACAAATATATAAGGGGACAATACACAGAGCTTGCGCGGGACCTATTTTTGGTTAGGTCAACACAGAGGAGACGTGGACACTCGCTCAGGTTAGAGGAGAGGAGATTCCGCACAATACGGCGTAAAGGCTTTTTCACGGTAAGGACAATACGTGTTTGGAATTCCCTGCCCGAGGGAGTTGTAATGGCGGAATCTATCAACACCTTTAAGAATGGGTTAGATAAATTCCTATTGGAAAAGGATATCCAGGGGTATGGTGCATAGTCATGCATTATAGTTACTATAAATAGGGATAAAATGCAATGGCTGACAGCAGCATCAGTCAGAAATTTTAGTCAAATCATCATGCATAGGACACCACAAATAGGTTGAACTCGATGGACAATTGTCTTTTTTCAACCTCAGATACTATGTTACTATGTTACTATGTTACCTCATTGCACCTCTTTTTTTCTTTGCATCATGTGCTGTTTGGGGACTATTTTTTTGAAGTGCCATCCTGTCTGACACTGCAGTGCCACTCATAGATGATCCAGGTGTTTGTGTTGGCCACTTGGGTCGCTTAGCTTAGTCACACAGCTATCTCACTGCGCCTCTTTTTTTCTTTGCATCATGTGCTGTTTGGGGACTATTTTTTTGAAATGCCATCCTGTCTGACACTGCAGTGCCACTCCTAGATGGGCCAAGTGTTTGTGTCAGCCACTTGGGTCGCTTAGCTTAGTCACACAGCTACCACATTGCACCTCTTTTTTTCTTTGCATCATGTGCTGTTTGGGGACTATTTTTTTGAAGTGCCATCCTGTCTGACACTGCAGTGCCACTCCTAGATGGGCCAGGTGTTTGCATCGGCCACTTGGGTCGCTTAGCTTAGTCACACAGCTACCTCATTGTGCCTCTTTTTTTCTTTGCATCATGTGCTGTTTGGGGACAATTTTTTTAATCTGCCATCCTCTCTGACACTGCAGTGCCACTCCTAGATGGGCCAGGTGTTTGTGTCGGCCACTTATGTTGCTTAGCTTAGTCATCCAGCGACCTCGGTGCAAATTTTAGGACTAAAAATAATATTGTGAGGTGTTCGGAATAGACTGGAAATGAGTGTACATTATGGTTATTGAGGTTAATAATACTATGGGATCAAAATGACCCCCAAATTCTATGATTTAAGCTGTTTTTGAGGGTTTTTGTAAAAAAACACCCGAATCCAAAACACACCCGAATCCGACAAATTAATTTCAGGGAGGTTTTGCCAAAACGCGTCCGAATCCAAAACACGGCCGCGGAAGCGAATCCAAAACACAAAACCCGAAACATTTCCGGTGCACATCACTAATTTGTATATATGTTTGTGTATTAATATGTATTGATTTATTATGCCTGTGCGCCTTTGATTGCTCCCTCCGGCCACTGTGAGATGGGCTTTCGGGTCCCATAATTTTCGGGATAGCTGGCCTGTCTATGATGGGCCCCGCCTCCTGTGCGTCATGTGACGCGCATGGGGGACGACGTCATTCATGGGAGGACCTGGTGGGCTTAGTTTCTCCAGGGGAAATGGTGTGGTGACACTGTCTGGCGCTTGATGCATGGGGAGTTGTGGGCACGCCAGTCCCCTGACGTCACGACCGGAGCACGGCTCACAGAGGTGCATCTGAATGGCGTCTGTCTGTTCCCCACGTGTGACCGGCGGGGTCAGTTGGTAATCACATAATTATGCACTGGATTTAAATAGGTTGGTTGTGTAATGCAGCTTTTGAGCACATGGAACTTTAGTTTGTTGCACTGCAAGATGAGCAGTGATTTTGCAATATGCTGGACTTATTATTCCTCTGATGAAGGCATACGAAACAGCTGTCAGGATGTTGAGTATACTATTGCTTATTGTACTTTGCTGCTAAAAATCTCTTGTGCTGCATGTTTGCATTGGATGTTGCACTTTATTGAGATTTTTTCATGGCTGAATACTGTGCTGGTCTATCCTGAGCTTGGTTCCTGTTGGATTCTCTGGTTTATGGACAATACCAAATAAATATATATATATATATATATATATACATACACAGTATATATATATATATATATATATATATATATATATATATCTAAATGTGTGTTTCAAGCATTACTCCCAATAATCAGATACAGTAGCTGGCGCCTTCGTAGCTGGTACCTTCCTACAGTAGGTACAGTAACACAGCGTGTCCAATCTATAGCAACAGTCAGGCGGCACACAGATGAATTAATAGGCAACAGGCAGTTGTAAATGCAACGTTTCAAAGACTGCTTCAAAACGTTGCATTTTCAACAGCCTGTTGCCTGTTAATTCATCTGAGTGCCACCTGGCTGTTGATATACAGTGTATATACTGTGTGTGTATATATATATATATATATATATATGTGTATACAGTATATATATATATATATATATATATGGTATTCTGTATACAGATAGGTCATTATTTAGATCTGACAGAACCATAGAATCTGGGAAAACGCGAGGTGGCGGACTATGGGTATACGTTAATAATTACTGGTGCACTGATGCTAGTCTTGCTGAGACCTTTTGTTCTGTAAATGTAGAATATGTAGTGGTTGTGTCGACCTTTCTATTTGCCAAGAGAATTTTCAGTGGTTCTGGTAATGGCCGTATACATTCCTCCTTCTGCTCACATAGAATCTGCATTAGATGTCTTGCATGCTGCTATAGTTACATTGGAATCTAAATGTGTTGAGAGGGTCTTTTTAGTTGCTGGAGATTTTAATCAGGCTAGATTGAAGGCAGTTTTACCGAAATTTTATCAGTTTGTTAAAGTCCCTACAAGAGGGGAAAATGTGTTGGACCATGTCTATTGTAACATTAAGGATGCTTATGCGACTTTTAGATATCCTAATATTGGTCACTCTGATCATATGTCCCTATTTTTGGTTCCAGCATACAAAACTGTAGTACAACAGTTTAGGTCGACTAGCACTAATATAACAGTCTGGCCTGAGGATGCAATGCAGAAACTTCAGGATGCTCTGGAGTTTACTAATTGGGGGTTGTTTATTGAAGAATCGTTGGGGGACGATAGTAATGTGAATGTCGACTGCTTGACCTCCATGGTACTTAGAAACATAGAAACATAGAATTTGTCGGCAGATAAGAACCACTTGGCCCATCTAGTCTGCCCCTTTTTTTATATTTTTTTTTTTATCACTAACCTTATTTGATCCTTATTTCTTTGTAAGGATATCCTTATGTCTATCCAATGCATGTTTAAATTGCTCTACTGTCTTAGCCTCTACCACCTCTGATGGGAGGCTATTCCACTTGTCCACTACCCTTTCTGTGAAATAATTTTTCAGCAAATTTCCCCTGAACCTCCCCCAATACTTGGTTATGTAGGCTGTTGTATAGAAAGTGTGACAACTAAAAAGTGCGTTCAAGCTTTTGCTAATGATAAACCATGGATAAATGGCATGGTTCGAACCCTATTAGGTGAGAGAGACAAAGCATTTAGATCTGGTGACCAAAATGCTTTTAGGGTTGCCCGACTAAAACTAAAAAAGGGTATAATAGAGGTAAAGAGGACTTTTTCTGCTAAACTTGAAAGCAAGTTTAAAAATGATAATGATGCAAGAAGTATGTGGAAAGGCATCCAAGATATTTCTGACTATAAAGTAAATAAGAATCCTTCTCATAAAGAGGCTGATAGTTCCCTGGTGGAGATGTTAAATATATTTTATTCACGTTTTGATAGAATGACAGCTTCTCCAGTTGATTGGGAGGGAAACCTGGAGACTGCGGAGCCCCTGGTGCTGGATGAATTGTCTGTTAGACGGTGCTTTGCCAGTTCTAAATCAGGTAAGGCCCCCGGCCCATATAGGATCCCGGGAACTGTTATTAAGACATGTTCCGAGCCGTTGGCCGGGATTTTTGCAATTATTTTTAACCTTTCCCTTGCCAATTGCTGTGTGCCTAAGTCTTTTAAGTCATCTATTATTGTTCCAGTTCCTAAAAATGGTAAGGTCTGTGAGCCAAATGATTATCGACCAATTGCACTGACGTCTCTTATAATGAAGGCCTTTGAAAGATTGGTTATGGGATATATAAAGAAAAATATCCCGGCTAATCTGGATCCTTTCCAGTTTGCATACAAAGCAAATAGGTCGACAGATGCTGCTGCTATTACTTTGGTTCATTGTGTGGCTACCCACCTAGAATCCACATGTTCTTTTGTGAGAATTTTGTTTGTGGATTATAGTTTGGCTTTTACTACGGTCATCCCAACATCGTTAGTGTGTAAATTATCTCAGTTAGGATTGAATAATTTTGTATGCAGACGGATTTTGGATTTTTTGACAAATACTGTAGTCCTCAATTTGTTAGATTGTATAATTCTTTGTCTAGCGAGCTTGTAATTAGTAGGAGGGTGCTGTACTCCCTGTTTACTTACGATTGTATTTCTAAATCAGAGTCAGTTCACATTATTACATTTGCTGACGATATTGCAATTGTAGGCCTAATTAGTAAGAATGATGAGTTAGAGTATAGATATGAGGTCGCTAGGTTAGAGGCTTGGAGTCAAGCTAATCATTTAATCTTAAATGTAAAAAAAATACAAAGAAATTATTTTAGATTCTAGGAAATCGCATAAGCAGCCCTTTTTTTCTTATAGTTGTTAATGGACAGGAAGTGGAGACAGTTAAGTCTTCTAAATTCCTGGGTATCAACATTTCCAAAGATTTGTCTTGGGGTACCCATACATGATGTACAACGCTTGTTTCTTTTTTTTTTTTTTTTCAAGATGCATTTTTATTAGTTTTCAAATAAATTGGAGTGAGAGGATTACAGAAATGAAAAAGGGAGGGGAAAGGGAGCAGACATTGCAGTACAGGTTGAGTATCCCTTATCCAAAATGCTTGGGACCAGAGGTATTTTGGATATGGGATTTTTCCGTATTTTGGAATAATTGCATACCATAATGAGATATCATGGTGATGGGACCTAAATCTAAGCACAGAATGCATTTATGTTACATATACACCTTATACACACAGCCGGAAGGTAATTTTAGCCAATATTTTTTGTAACTTTGTGCAGTGAACAAAGTGTATCTACATTCACACAATTCATTTATATTTCATATACACCTTATACACACACCTTGAAGGTCATTTAATACAATATTTTTAATAACTTTGTGTATTAAACAAAGTTTGTGTACATTGAGCCATCAAAAAACAAAGGTTTCACTATCTCACTCTCACTCAAAAAAGTCCGTATTTCGGAATATTCCGTATTTCTGAATATTTGGATATGGGATACTCATCCTGTATGACAAAACAGACAAATAGAGTTATTAGCAATAATTCGATACTTCATATCAGTCTACACCACAAGGAGCAATTGTGAACAATATACAATGGATATCATCTCCTAAATGAGATACCTTGTCTGGGAGTAACAAAGGATAACTGTCCCAAAATTGGCGAATCAAAATACTCTAGGGGGTCTCTCCAAAGCGTAATGTTACTATAAACAAGGATGGCATGACCAGGGACTTACAACTTCCAGATTGGAAGAAAACTACCGAGGTAGGGTAAATGGTATCAAGGGGGCCATGTCTTCCTATATTCACATCATACAGCCTATTTTGCGGTTTGCTTGGCGTTTCCTGAAGTAAAAGTTACACCTGCCATCTCAAACTCAAAATGAGACTGAACAGCGGCTTCAATAGCAGAAACCGTAGGTATTACCGGGGAGCGCCAATTGCGTGGCAATAGCAACTTTGTGGTGGATAGAATGTGGCCCAAGACATATCTAGTGTGATGAGGGACATACCCGGGAAAAAGGTGTAGTATGGCTAATGTAGGTTGGGGAGATATTGGAAAGTCCACAATCTTAGAGATGAGGTCAAAAACATGATACCAGAGGGATGAGACCAAAGGACATAACCAAAACACGTGCATGAGCATCCCAACGTTACCACATAAGTGCCAGCAATCATTAGAGGTAGTTGGCCATATGGAGTGAAGGAGGGCCAGTGTGAAATATTGGCGATGTATTAATTTTTTAGAAATTTTCTATGTGTGATACACATTTAGACAAATGAACACAGGAGGCAAATATCAAACACCATTCATCCTCTGTCAGGACACTATTCAGGTTATATTCCCACTTCACCTGAGACTTAAGTTTAGTCTGGGGGGGGCAGTTGAGAAGCGCATACTATCTGGAGACTGTACCTTTATGGTTGGTTCTCACAATCAGGGAGTGAACATATTTGGGGATTGGCAGTAATCTGTCATGTGGCATAGGTACACTGCAACCAGTGTCGGAGCTGAAGATATTGATAGAAAACTCCCTTGGGGAGAGAAAACCTAGATTGCAGTTGGGCATACAACATTAAAATACCCTCTTTCGTTACATCTTGAAGAGTCCTAACCCCCTGGGAAACCCACAAGCGAAATGATAAATCCGGATCTAGACCCACCACTCCTTCCAGTGGGAAACCTAGCGGGGGGAGAGAGATTTCCGGTAATATCCCTACCAAGGTCAGCCAAGATTTACGTGTGGATTGCACCACAGGTGATCTCAAAAATAGATTCGACCTCTCAGTAACGGGCATTCCCAAGACACTAGATAAAGGGAGAGTAGATAAGAGGCCCCTTTCCAAGGAGACCCATAGTTTAGGAGCATCCATCTCAGTCCACACTCCCAATGGGGCCAAATGACACGTATTTGGTATAAATGTAAATTGGGAAAAGCTAAACCACCCCTCAATTTTGGTAAAGACAACATTTTATGAGCTAGTCTTGGTTTTTTGCCTCTCCACACATATCGGATTAGTACAGAATTAAATTTGGTCAATAAGGCATTAGATAATAGGATGGGGATAGTCCTAAATAGATAAAGCAATTTGGGGAGCAGGACCATCTTCAAAGCTGCTATGCGTCCCAACCATGATATGTTATATAACATTCAGTATTTCGTTAACATTGTAAGTTTAGTCAAAAGGGGGGGGTAATTACAACCAATAATATCCAAAACTTTAGGGGAAATAGAGATGCCTAAATAGTTCAGGCAATCCACGTGCCAGGCATAAGTATATTGAGATGTCAATTGGTCGAGAAGGGCAACAGAGAAGTTAATTGGGAGCGCTTCTGTTTTAGACGCATTGAGTTTGTAATAAGAGACCAAAGAGTAGGCCTGCAAGACATCATGGAGGGCCCGGAGAGAATCATGAGGGTCGGCAATGGTGAGAAGGACATAATCCGCAAAGAGACATATCTTGTACATATGACCAAACAAAGCCGGACCCCTCACCCTGGGATTAATGCGGATAGCCTCCGCCAAGGGTTCTATGGCCAATACAAAAACCAAAGGGTATAGCGGGCAACCCTGGCGAGTATCATTTGAAATTGTAAATATGGAAGAGAGCATACCATTTATAAATACTCTAGCCGAAGGGACAGAGTAAAGTGCAGTAATTGAGGATAGGGCCCTACCAGAAATACCAAATTTTATCAAAACTGCTTTCAGGTAGCCCCAGTGTAATCTGTCGAACGCTCTCTCCGCATCCAATGAAAGTAATAAAAGAGGATCCACCAACTTGGAGAAGGCATCCAACAGATCTATAATCCTCCTGGTGTTGTCGGTGGCTTGGCGGTTCTGAACAAAGCCCACTTGGTCTTGGTTAAAAAGGGATTATAATAGCAGATTTAATCAACTAGCTATTAATTTTGCAGACATTTTAACGTCTGAATTTAAGAAGGCTATAAGGCGATAGATAGATAGCATAATTGCGTTCTTACCAGGTTTGGGGAAAGCTACTATTCTGGCCTACAGCATTTCCAATGGAAACGAGCCAGTTGACGTAGCCTCATCAAATACCATCCTCAAGAATGGGGCCAGGGTATCTCTAAAACATTTAAAAAACCCATTTGTGAATCCATCTGGGCCTTTATCTGACGGGAGGCCATATATTACTCAACTAATCTCCTTTAAGGTCCAGGGGCGATGCATCAATTGAAGGGATTGGGGATCTTAAATGGGCAAATTCAGCGTACTCAAAAAAGCGCCAATCTCCTAACTAGTTGGTTGCGGGTAGAAGGGTCTGAGCGAAGATTATATAGGGCTGAATAGTACTCTGCGAAGGCATTGGCTGTGTGCGAAGGGTCAGAGACTTTCAAGCCTTTAGCATTAAAACCTCCTTAACTCTCTCAGTTGCCATTTTGCCTCTCAGCTTCCTGGCTAACATTCATCCCACCCTATCCCCATGGGTATAGATTTTTTGTTTCAGCCTAAAGAGGTTCTTATGCACATCTTTTAGGGTTAGGATATTCCATTCTTCCCTAACGCGGAGCATCTCCCGATAGAGTGATTTATTATCGGGGGAGGATTTCAGTCTATGTTCCTGGTCTGCTAGCGCGCTTCTATGTCATCATTTTGCTTTCGCAACAGCTTTCGGTGTTGAGCTGCCACTTGGATAACTGATCCCCTAACTACCGCCTTTAGTGCACACCAGTTGTTAAACACAGATGTGTCAGCTGGATCGTTGCATTCTACGTAGGAGGATAAGGCTTGAGAGATACATGATTTGGCTTCTTTATCCGTGAGGAGGTACTCAGCAAGGCGTCACGGTCGAGGGGAAGACTGAGGGGAAGTTAAATCCCTATGTAATTTTAAGGCTGAATGGTTCGACCAAGGGATTGGTAATATATCGGTCGGCTTTATTTGTTGTAATGTCCATTTGTCTGACAGCACCAAGTCAATCTTGGAGAATGATCCATGAACTTGTAGTATGCGTCTAAATGTTTGGGAATGATCCTGAGTTGGGAGAGTGTGCAGGGGTCATCGGGTAGATGACTTATCTAAACGTGGGTCTAAAACCAAATTAAAATCTCCCACCAACAATAATGCTCCACTGAGGCAAGATTGAAGGATAGTACAGAATTTTCTAATAAATGCAGTTTGCTTGACATTAGGGGCATAAACCACCACCAATATTACCAGTTTCTCATTCAAAGTCCCAGTAAGAATCAGATAGCAGCTGTCAGCATCAGTGAATTTTTTATCCAAAACAAAATGACACGAGCGGGAGAATAAAAACACCACTCCAGCCTTTTTCTTAGGCCCGTTAGATGTGTACCATCTTTAGAAATTGTGGTTCGAAAACTGAGGAAGGGGGGGGGGGATGCCATAAAGTGAGTTTCCTGCAAGGCAATCACTTGTGCCTTAAGTTTGGCAAAATTACATAAAGCAAGCCTCTGTTTATTTGGGGAGTTAAGGCCTTTAACATTAAGGGATATTACATTAACCATTTTGTGGGTAGAGGAGAGAAAGCTGGAACACAGGACTGATTTGAAGATGTAGACCTGAGAACATGTCTAATGGTAAACATTTGCTATACACATTGCAATGTGGGGGGGGGGGGATCATAAGGGGACAGAAAATGGTAAAAACAAAAGAAAAAGGAAGGGAAAAATAGGTTGAGCGCCTTGCGGGCGCAACTTGGGTCTGCCTATCATAGCGGCACATAGAAGGTAGTAGCCAGAATAGCCACCCCCTACACTCCAAAATCAGAAAGACTCTGCGGTCCAAATCAGGCTATAACTATAGTGCCCATACCTGTCGGGCTGATGGAATATTAATTGAGCAATATAACATAGACCGCAGGTCTGATATAACAAAAATATAGCAAACAGTAACATAGAACACTCCAGAAAGAGAAGAAAGGAAAAAAAACATAACAAACACCAGTGAACACATACCTCATAGGTGGAGACAGGTAAATCAGCAATGTGGCCAATCACACACATATCAGCATAATGAAATTAAAATAAACACATAACATATGTAGATAAAATATGTGAGTAGAATGTGCAGTATATGAAGTAAAGTAACAAACCATATGACCATAATGGACGGGTCATGCAGTGAGAATAGTGGGGACGGCAGTAGTAAACACAATGGGGGAGAAGTTGGGGGGAGGGTAAGAGCAGGCGGTAAGGTTACTAACATGGGTACTAAAAGGGATTTTACCAAAGCACTAACCAATGACGATTACAGGTCATCCTTGCCACATAAGGTGAAAGATGTCCCTAACGCAAGGGAAAATACTTATCTTAGTTGTATGTATGTAAACGCCAGAAGCATTACTGCTAAAAAGGGTGAACTAGAAATACTTGCAGCAAGCAAACAGTATGATATTATAGGCATTACTGAAACTTGGTGGGATGAATCTCATGATTGGACAGTCAATCTAGAGGGCTATACACTGTTTAGGAGAGACAGACTAAATAAAAAGGGTGGAGGGGTGTGTCTGTACGTAAAGCCGTTTTTAAAACCTAATATATGGGAAGATCGTCAGGAGGGGACTGTAGACACTGTTGAGACATTATGGGTAGAAATTGCATGCGGGGAAAAAGGAACAAAAAAGTTAGTATTGGGTGTATGCTATAGGCCGCCTGGTATCAACACATCTGATGATGAATTGTTACTAAAGCAAATTGAAAAAGCAGCAGGAGTAGGAGACATAGTAGTGATGGGAGATTTTAACTATCCAGAGATAAACTGGAAAAATGATTCATGTGATACTGCTAGGGGCAGTATGTTTTTAAACACACTAAATGATAACTACCTAGTCCAACTAATTGAGGAACCAACTAGGTACAATGCAATCTTAGACCTGGTATTAACAAACTATCAGGATTTGGTATCGGGTATTATAGTAGGGGAACCCATAGGAAACAGCGGCCACAATATGGTCACATTCAATATCAGTTTCTACAAACAGCCCTATACTGGCTCAACTAGGACTTTAAACTTTAGCAAAGTCAACTTTGAAATGATGAGGGTATTTTTCAGGGATATTGAATGGGAAGGTTTGTTTTTAGGAAAAAATACTATGGAGAAATGGGAGGTACTAAAATTCCTGCTAGCTAAAAATACACTCAAATATATTCCTATGAGTAGCAAAAAAGGGAATAAAAATCATAAACCGATGTGGCTTAACAAAAAGATTAAGGAACTTATGGGCAAGAAAAGGCGAGCATTTAAAAAATACAAATCTGACGGGGATGCAGAGTCATTTCAGCAATATAAGGAATGTAACAAAAATTGCAAAAAGGAAATAAGAGCGGCTAAAGTAGAAACTGAAAAACTAGTAGCAAAGGAAAGCAAAGCGAATCCCAAAAAATTATTTAAATACATTAATAGCAAGAGATTAAAAAAGGAGAGTATAGGCCCTTTGAAAGACAAGTTGGGAGTCTTAAGCAAAAATGATAATGACATAGCGGACACACTAAATGAGTTTTTTTCAACAGTATTCACTAGAGAGGACCCAATTCAGGGACTGACACACAATCTCAATAATGACAATATCACACTGATAGGTACTTATTTAAGCGAGGAAGTAGTCTGTGACCGATTAAAACATTTAAAGATTAATAAATTACCAGGGCCCGATGGCATTCATCCAAGGGTGTTAGGTCTCCTGCCCTGTGCTGCCACGTCGTCATGGCAACCGGGAGACAAGTGCTAGTGGAGTAACCTGAGCGCAGCTGATACTCCGGTTCGGGTCTTTTGCTGTGCCGTGGTTATAGGCTCTGTGCACGGCAGGGGATCCGGTGCTGGTTTTTGTGCTCACAGTCTGTGAGGTCTGAGTGGGGCGTGGACAGCACCTGCTTTATAAGGCCTCTTTTCAGAGTAAGCAGATGCTGCTGAATCTTTGTTGGTTAGTCAGTTCATGAAAGTTAGCCAGTACTGTGTAGCTTTGTATTTGTTTGTTGCTTACTGCAAATAGGCCTGGGGATTTGGTATTACACTCTGCCAATCCAGACCTAGCAGTAAGACTGGAGTCAGTCGTTTGGCTTGCTGGGGTTCTGTTACTACTCTGTGAACTTAGCAAGTTTGCGGCTGTATTCTAAGACTTGCCTGTCTAATCCTGTCTCACTGTGCTAGGTGTCAGGGGTCAGTTTAGTGGCAGTAAGCTAAAACCTGTGCACTACAAGTGAGAAATAGGATTGTGGAGACTCTCCTTGTGTCTATCATTCCATCTCTGACCAAGGAGTTTACTGCCACACCCGTTGGTAACCCTTTAGGGTTTTGCTGTTGCCCTTAGCAACAGCATTTCGGGTTCTTTACGTATTAAAACACAACATCTTGCTTTTTCTATCTGAGCAGTTCTAATACAAGGGAGATACCCAGTTCCTTAGCCTCTGGGCTTCTCTGTTCACGTTGTGTGTATTTTGTTACCCTATCACCTTCTGTGTACGTTATGTCATATTCCCCAGTTTGTCTGTGAGTCCATTTGTTTTGCATAACAGTTCAAACACCAGTACATTCCTGCAGACACTGGAGTGCATAACAGTTCTGACACCAGTACTTTCCTGCAGGCACTGGTGTGCATAACATATTCAGCAGCCCAATACTCCTGTTGAAATTTTGTGGGAATATGGAGCATACCCCTCAAAATACGTTGCAACAGGTGGTCGATCAGGTGCAGGTCCTGACTCGACAATTTAATGATTTGTCCATTAAAATGCACACCTCCCAGGCTGCTGGCGGAGCTCCCGCAGCAGCAGCACCTGCAGGGGTTAAGGAGCCGAAAGTAAATCTCCCGGATCGTTTTTCTGGAGATCGCTCGCAGTTCTTTTGTTTCAAGGAGAGCTGCAAGCTATACTTCCGGCTTAGGCCTCAGTCTTCTGGGTCGGAGATTCAGCGGGTGGGCATAGTGATTTCCTTGCTACAAGGAGACCCACAGGTCTGGGCATATGGGTTGCATCCTGACTGTCCGTCGCTTAAAAGTGTTGATGTTTTTTTTACGGCACTGGGCATGTTGTATGATGACCCTGACAAGACGGCCTCAGCCGAGGCTCAGATTTCGATCCTTAAGCAAGGGCGAAGGCCAGTTGAGGTTTACTGTACGGAGTTTCGGAGGTTGGCCCATGATACCCAGTGGAATGACCCAGCCCTGAGACACCAGTACCGAAGAGGTCTTTCTAACCAGATAAAGGACCAACTGGTACAATATCCCTTGCCTGATAGCTTGGATCAGCTCATGCAGTTATCCATCCGGGTGGATAGACGGCTGAGAGAGCGTAGGCTTGAAAGGGAGACTGAGATTTCCTTCCTTCCCAAGGGAACCTCAGACTCTGAGGAATTTTCTGAGGAGCCTATGCAGATTTGGGCTACCCGCCTCTCCTCGCGTGAGAAGACGCGGAGGAGACAGCAGGGGTTGTGTTTGTACTGTGGGAATAAAGGTCATGTGGTAGTATCATGCCCAGAAAAGCCGGAAAACTTCAGGGCCTGAGGGTGATGGGAAATATCCTGTCAGGCCAGAAGTCAGAATTTCCCAAGAAGACTTTTATCATTCCGGTGACCTTGAAGATCCTCGGTCAAACTGTCAAGACTGAGGCATTTGTGGACAGTGGGGCCGACGGGGTTTTTATGGACCGCCAATTCGCCCTGAAACACTCTGTTCCCTTAGTACCCTTGGCATCGGAAATTGAGATTTGTGGGTTAAACGGGGAACCATTATCCCAAGGTAAAATTACCTCTTGCACTAGCCAGATTTCTTTGTTTATTGGAGCCACACACTCTGAAAAATTGTCCTTTTATGTGACTGTCTGTACTTTTGCCCCATTGGTGTTGGGGTTACCCTGGTTAAGGGCCCACAATCCTCAATTTGACTGGGTCTCTGGGGAGATTCTTAGTTGGGGTACTGATTGTTTCAGGAGTTGCTTGAGCCTTCCAGTCAGGCTCTCGCAGCTAAGTTTGCCAGGATTGCCAGGGTGTTATGCAGATTTTGCGGACGTGTTCTCCAAAAAAGTTGCAGAGGTACTACCTCCCCATCGCCCCTATGACTGTGCCATTGATTTGTTGCCAAATGCTAAGCTTCCCAAGAGCAGGTTGTACTCCCTGTCACGTCCTGAGACTCAGGCTATGGCAGAGTACATTCAGGAGAACTTGGCTAAGGGATTTATCAGACCTTCACAGTCTCCAGTTGGGTCGGGGTTCTTCTTCGTGGGTAAAAAGGACGGTTCGTTGCGACCCTGCATCGACTTCAGGGAATTGAACCGTATCACGATTAAAAACTCATACCCACTGCCTCTCATTTCGGTCTTGTTTGACCAGCTTCGTACTGCCACCATTTTTTCTAAGATTGACCTACGCGGTGCGTACAATCTAATCCGAATAAGAGAGGGGGATGAATGGAAGACTGCCTTTAATACCCACTCAGGGCATTATGAATATTTGGTGATGCCTTTTGGGCTCTGTAATGCCACGGCAGTCTTCCAGGATTTCATGAATGATGTGCTCAGGGAATATTTGGATAGATTCTTAGTTGTATACTTAGATGACATCCTAATCTTCTCCCATTCCCTGGAGGAACATCGGAAGCATGTACGCTTAGTCCTCCAGAAACTCAGAGACCACCGGCTTGAGGCGAAGCTGGAGAAGTGCGAATTTGAAGTTCAGCAAATCGCATTTCTAGGATATATTATCTCCCCAGAAGGTTTCCAAATGGAGGGTTCCAAGGTACAGGCAGTCCTGGATTGGGTGCAGCCCACTAGTTTGAAGGCGCTTCAGCGTTTCCTGGGCTTTGCGAATTTTTATAGACGATTTATCGCTGGATTTTCGTCTATAGTGGCGCCCTTGGTGGCACTCACTAAGAAAGGGGCGGATGTTGCTCACTGGTCTTGTGAGGCTAAAGCGGCTTTTGCCCGTCTCAAAAGGGCATTTGTTTCGGCCAAGGTGCTGCGACACCCAGATCCAGAGCGTCCTTTTGTGGTGGAGGTGGATGCCTCTGAGATGGGTATTGGGGCAGTGCTTTCTCAGATGGGAGTGTCTGATAATCGCCTTCATCCCTGTGCTTACTTTTCCCGTAAATTTTCGCCTGCCGAGATGAATTATGACGTGGGTAACCGGGAATTGTTGGCTATTAAGGATGCACTCGAGGAGTGGAGACACTGGCTTGAGGGGGCTAAGTTTGTGGTCTCAATTCTCACTGACCATAAGAATCTGGCATATTTAGAGTCAGCGAAGCGTCTCAATGCCAGGCAGGCACGATGGGCTTTGTTTTTTGCTCGCTTTAATTTTTTGATAACATATCGCCCTGGGTCAAAAAACATCAAGGCTGATGCGCTCTCGCGGAGTTTTGCTCCAATCCAGGAGACCACCGAGGAGCCATTGCCCATTGTTTCCCCATCATGTATTAAAGTGGGCATTACCCAGGACCTCTTATCATTAGTCCTTAGAGCACAGGAGCAGGCTCCTCCAGACCTTCCGGTAGGTCTTTTGTTTGTGCCTCCTAGGTTAAGACAGCGAGTGTTCCTGGAATTCCATGCCAAGAAGTCGGCAGGTCATCCGGGTATTGCCAGAACTCGGGAGTTGCTATCTAGGGCGGTGTGGTGGCCCTCGGTGGCTAAGGATGTGGATCAGTGGGTTCGGGCATGTGACATCTGTGCCCGAAATAAGACTCCTAGAGGGGTTCCTGTTGGCCCATTACATCCACTCTCTATTCCATCTAAGCCATGGACCCACATTTCAATGGATTTTGTGGTGGACTTGCCCAAATCCTCGGGGATGACAGCCATCTGGGTTGTCGTTGACAGGTTTTCGAAGATGGCGCACTTCGTTCCACTGGTTGGGCTGCCATCAGCCAGACGCCTGTCTGAATTATTTATGCTGCATGTTGTGCGTCTCCACGGGTTGCCACTTGATGTGGTCTCTGACCGCGGATCCCAGTTTGTGGCCATATTCTGGAGGGCATTTTGTTCCGATCTCCAGATTTCTGTCAGCTTGTCGTCAGGCTACCATCCGCAGTTTAATGGGCAGACTGAAAGGGTGAACCAGTCCTTGGAGCAGTTCCTCAGGTGTTATGTCTCCAAGTGTCAGACTGACTGGGTTGCTCATCTGTCCATGGCGGAGTTTGCCTATAACAACGCGGCTCACTCTGCTACAGGGATCTCTCCCTTCCTTTGTGTGTATGGGCATCATCCTAAGGCCAATTCTTTTGACCCCCTGGACTCCACGCCTGGTGGTTCCTCTGTGGTTTCGGTCATTAGAGGTATTTGGCGGAAAGTGAAGAAAGCCCTTGTGTCTGTGTCATTAGTGACCAAAAGGGTTTTTGATAAGCGGAAAAGACCCTGCAGCTTCAAATTAGGAGACTTCGTCTGGTTGTCTACCAAGAATTTGAAGTTGAGACAGCCATCTCATAAGTTAGGCCCCCGGTTCATCGGCCCTTATAAGATCACCAGGGTTATCAATCCGGTGGCATTTCAGTTAGATCTGCCCCGTTCTTTGGGTATCAATAAAACATTTCATTGTTCCCTTTTAAAACGGGCGATTAGTAATCCTTCTTCCAGTGGAAGACCTTCCCCTCTTCTGATACGTGGCCAGAGGGAGTTTGTTGTTGAAAGGATTCTTGACTCCAAGGTGGTTCGGGGTCGGCTGTCATTTTTGGTGCACTGGAAGGGGTATGGCCCGGAGGAGCGGTCATGGGTGCGCAGTTCTGATCTTCATGCCCCCAGACTGATACGCTCTTTCTTCTCGCAGTTCCCCGATAAACCCGGTGGTAGGGGTTCTTTGACCCCTCGTCAGAGGGGGGGTACTGTTAGGGTCTCCTGCCCTGTGCTGCCACGTCGTCATGGCAACCGGGAGACAAGTGCTAGTGGAGTAACCTGAGCGCAGCTGATACTCCGGTTCGGGTCTTTTGCTGTGCCGTGGTTATAGGCTCTGTGCACGGCAGGGGATCCGGTGCTGGTTTTTGTGCTCACAGTCTGTGAGGTCTGAGTGGGGCGTGGACAGCAACTGCTTTATAAGGCCTCTTTTCAGAGTAAGCAGATGCTGCTGAATCTTTGTTGGTTAGTCAGTTCATGAAAGTTAGCCAGTACTGTGCAGCTTTGTATTTGTTTGTTGCTTACTGCAAATAGGCCTGGGGATTTGGTATTACACTCTGCCAATCCAGACCTAGCAGTAAGACTGGAGTCAGTCGTTTAGCTTGCTGGGGTTCTGTTACTACTCTGTGAACTTAGCAAGTTTGCGGCTGTATTCTAAGACTTGCCTGTCTAATCCTGTCTCACTGTGCTAGGTGTCAGGGGTCAGTTTAGTGGCAGTAAGCTAAAACCTGTGCACTACAAGTGAGAAATAGGATTGTGGAGACTCTCCTTGTGTCTATCATTCCATCTCTGACCAAGGAGTTTACTGCCACACCCGTTGGTAACCCTTTAGGGTTTTGCTGTTGCCCTTAGCAACAGCATTTCGGGTTCTTTACGTATTAAAACACAACATCTTGCTTTTTCTATCTGAGCAGTTCTAATACAAGGGAGATACCCAGTTCCTTAGCCTCTGGGCTTCTCTGTTCACGTTGTGTGTATTTTGTTACCCTATCACCTTCTGTGTACGTTATGTCATATTCCCCAGTTTGTCTGTGAGTCCATTTGTTTTGCATAACAGTTCAAACACCAGTACATTCCTGCAGACACTGGAGTGCATAACAGTTCTGACACCAGTACTTTCCTGCAGGCACTGGTGTGCATAACAAAGGGTTCTAATGGAGCTTCACTCTGAACTGGCAAAACCACTATCTTTGATCTTTGAGGATTCAGTTATATCAGGTATGGTTCCCAAAGACTGGCGTATAGCGGAAGTAGTGCCTATATTCAAAAAGGGAAGTAAAGCTGAACCAGGTAATTATAGACCAGTTAGTCTTATAGGCCCTACACACTGGCCGATATACTGAAAGATATGAACGATCTCGTTCATAAATGAACGAGAACTCGTTCATATCTTTCAGTGTGGAGACTCCAGCGATGAACGATGCACGTCCCCGCGCTCGTTCATCGCTGGTCTCCCGTCGGCTGTGCATGCAGGCCAATATGGACGATCTCGTCCATATTAGCCTGCACTTTAATGCAGCCGGGTGACGGGGGGAGTGAAGAAACTTCACTCCCCCCATCACTGCCCCCCCGCCGCCGGGTCGCTCGTCGGCCTTATCCGCCATCGGGCAGCTCGGCGGCGGGTCGGCCAGTGAGTAGGGCCCCTTACATCTATAGTGGGGAAAGTATTGGAAGGTATTCTAAGAGATAGTATTCAGAAGTTCCTTGAAACCAATAAGGTCATTAAAAGGAATCAACATGGGTTTATGAAGGACAGATCCTGTCAAACCAACTTACTTGGCTTTTATGAAAAAGTAAGCGCAAACCTAGATCAGGGTAAAGACGTGGATGTAATCTTTTTAGACTTTGCCAAAGCGTTCGATACTGTACCACACATGAGACTTATATACAAGCTACAAGAATCAGGGCTAGGAAGCACAATATGCACTTGGGTCAAAAACTGGTTAGATAATAGGAAGCAGCGCGTTGTGGTTAATGGATCTTTTTCAACTTGGACTGAAGTGCTAAGTGGTGTGCCGCAAGGCTCAGTATTAGGACCGCTATTGTTCAATATTTTCATTAACGACCTAACAGAAGGTCTAGAGAGCATGGTGTCAATTTTTGCAGATGATACCAAATTGTGTAAGGCTATAAATACAGAGGAGGATGCCGAGTCTCTTCAGAACGACTTAGTTAAATTAGAAGCATGGGCAGCCAAATGGAGAATGCGCTTCAACACAGACAAGTGTAAGGTAATGCACTGTGGTAACAAGAACAAAAATTACACCTACCTACTAAATGGGGTAAAATTAGGGGATTCTGTACTGGAAAAGGACTTAGGTGTCCTCATAGATAGCAAGCTAAGAAGTAGTATCCAAAGTAGGACTGCAGCAAAGAAGGCTAATAAGATATTAGCATGCATAAAACGGGGTATTGATGCTAGGGACGAGAGTATTATACTCCCGTTATATAAATCACTAGTGAGGCCACACCTTGAATACTGTGTACAGTTCTGGGCACCGTACTACAAAAAGGATATCCTGGAGCTTGAAAAGGTACAGAGGAGGGCGACCAAACTAATTAAGGGCATGGAGACGATGGAATACAAGGAAAGGCTTGAAAGACTAGGCATGTTTATATTGGAAAAGCGGAGACTAAGAGGGGATATGATCAACGTCTACAAATATATAAGGGGACAATACACAGAGCTTGCGCGGGACCTGTTTTTGGTTAGGTCAACACAGAGGACTCGTGGACACTCGCTCAGGTTAGAGGAGAGGAGATTCCGCACAATACGGCGTAAAGGCTTTTTCACGGTAAGGACAATACGTGTTTGGAATTCCCTGCCCGAGGGAGTTGTAATGGCGGAATCTGTCAACACCTTTAAGAATGGGTTAGATAAATTCCTATTGGAAAAGGATATCCAGGGGTATGGTGCATAGTCATGCATTATAGTTACTATAAATAGGGATAAAATGCAATGGCTGACAGCAGCATCAGTCAGAAATTTTAGTCAAATCATCATGCATAGGACACCACAAATAGGTTGAACTCGATGGACAATTGTCTTTTTTCAACCTCAGATACTATGTTACTATGTTACTATGTTACCTCATTGCACCTCTTTTTTTCTTTGCATCATGTGCTGTTTGGGGACTATTTTTTTGAAGTGCCATCCTGTCTGACACTGCAGTGCCACTCATAGATGATCCAGGTGTTTGTGTTGGCCACTTGGGTCGCTTAGCTTAGTCACACAGCTATCTCACTGCGCCTCTTTTTTTCTTTGCATCATGTGCTGTTTGGGGACTATTTTTTTGAAATGCCATCCTGTCTGACACTGCAGTGCCACTCCTAGATGGGCCAAGTGTTTGTGTCAGCCACTTGGGTCGCTTAGCTTAGTCACACAGCTACCACATTGCACCTCTTTTTTTCTTTGCATCATGTGCTGTTTGGGGACTATTTTTTTGAAGTGCCATCCTGTCTGACACTGCAGTGCCACTCCTAGATGGGCCAGGTGTTTGCATCGGCCACTTGGGTCGCTTAGCTTAGTCACACAGCTACCTCATTGCGCCTCTTTTTTTCTTTGCATCATGTGCTGTTTGGGGACAATTTTTTTAATCTGCCATCCTCTCTGACACTGCAGTGCCACTCCTAGATGGGCCAGGTGTTTGTGTCGGCCACTTATGTTGCTTAGCTTAGTCATCCAGCGACCTCGGTGCAAATTTTAGGACTAAAAATAATATTGTGAGGTGTTCGGAATAGACTGGAAATGAGTGTACATTATGGTTATTGAGGTTAATAATACTATGGGATCAAAATGATCCCCAAATTCTATGATTTAAGCTGTTTTTGAGGGTTTTTGTAAAAAAACACCCGAATCCAAAACACACCCGAATCCGACAAAAAAATTTCAGGGATATTTTGCCAAAACGCGTCCGAATCCAAAACACGGCCGCGGAAGCGAATCCAAAACACAAAACCCGAAACATTTCCGGTGCACATCACTAATTTGTATATATGTTTGTGTATTAATATGTATTGATTTATTATGCCTGTGCGCCTTTGATTGCTCCCTCCGGCCACTGTGAGATGGGCTTTCGGGTCCCATAATTTTCGGGATAGCTGGCCTGTCTATGTTGGGCCCCGCCTCCTGTGCGTCATGTGACGCGCATGGGGGACGACATCATTCATGGGTGGACCTGGTTGGCTTAGTTTCTCATGGGGAAATGGTGTGGTGACACTGTCTGGCGCTTGATGCATGGGGAGTTGTGGGCACGCCAGTCCCCTGATGTCACGACCGGAGCACGGCTCACAGAGGTGCATCTGAATGGCGTCTGTCTGTTCCCCACGTGTGACCGGCGGGGTCAGCTGGTAATCACATAATTATGCACTGGATTTAAATAGGTTGGTTGTGTAATGCAGCTTTTGAGCACATGGAACTTTAGTTTGTTGCACTGCAAGATGAGCAGTGATTTTGCAATATGCTGGACTTATTATTCCTCTGATGAAGGCATACGAAACAGCTGTCGGGATGTTGAGTATACTATTGCTTATTGTACTTTGCTGCTAAAAATCTCTTGTGCTGCATGTTTGCTTTGGATATTGCACTTTATTGAGATTTTTTCATGGCTGAATAGTGTGCTGGTCTATCCTGAGCTTGGTTCCTGTTGGTTTCTCTGGTTTATGGACAATACCAAATACATATATATATATATATATATATATATATATATATACACAGTATATATATATATATATCTAAATGTGTGTTTCAAGCATTACTCCCAATAATCAGATACAGTAGCTGGTGCCTTCGTAGCTGGTACCTTCCTACAGTAGGTACAGTAACACAGCGTGTCCAATCTATAGCAACAGTCAGGCGGCACACAGATGAATTAATAGGCAACAGGCAGTTGTAAATGCAACGTTTCGAAGACTGCTTCAAAACGTTGCATTTACAACAGCCTGTTGCTTGTTAATTCATCTGAGTGCCACCTGGCTGTTGATATACAGTGTATATACTGTGTGTGTATATATATATATATATATATATATATGTGTATACAGTATATATATATATATATATATATATATATATGGTATTCTGTATACAGATAGGTCATTATTTAGATCTGACAGAACCATAGAATCTGGGAAAACGCGAGGTGGCGGACTATGGGTATACGTTAATAATTACTGGTGCACTGATGCTAGTCTTGCTGAGACCTTTTGTTCTGTAAATGTAGAATATGTAGTGGTTGTGTCGACCTTTCTATTTGCCAAGAGAATTTTCAGTGGTTCTGGTAATGGCCGTATACATTCCTCCTTCTGCTCACATAGAATCTGCATTAGATGTCTTGCATGCTGCTATAGTTAAATTGGAATCTAAATGTGTTGAGAGGGTCTTTTTAGTTGCTAGAGATTTTAATCAGGCTAGATTGAAGGCAGTTTTACCGAAATTTTATCAGTTTGTTAAAGTCCCTACTAGAGGGGAAAATGTGTTGGAGCATGTCTATTGTAACATTAAGGATGCTTATGCGACTTTTAGATATCCTAATATTGGTCACTCTGATCATATGTCCCTATTTTTGGTTCCAGCATACAAAACTGTAGTACAACAGTTTAGGTCGACTAGCACTAATATAACAGTCTGGCCTGAGGATGCAATGCAGAAACCTCAGGATGCTCTGGAGTTTACTAATTGGGGGTTGTTTATTGAAGAATCGTTGGGGGACGATAGTAATGTGAATGTCGACTGCTTGACCTCCATGGTACTTAGAAACATAGAAACATAGAATTTGTCGGCAGATAAGAACCACTTGGCCCATCTAGTCTGCCCCTTTTTTTTTTTTTATATTATTTTTTTTATCACTAACCTTATTTGATCCTTATTTCTTTGTAAGGATATCCTTATGTCTATCCAATGCATGTTTAAATTGCTCTACTGTCTTAGCCTCTACCACCTCTGATGGGAGGCTATTCCACTTGTCCACTACCCTTTCTGTGAAATAATTTTTCAGCAAATTCCCCTGAACCTCCCCCAATACTTGGTTATGTAGGCTGTTGTATAGAAAGTGTGACAACTAAAAAGTGCGTTCAAGCTTTTGCTAATGATAAACCATGGATAAATGGCATGGTTCGAACCCTATTAGGTGAGAGAGACAAAGCATTTAGATCTGGTGACCAAAATGCTTTTAGGGTTGCCCGACTAAAACTAAAAAAGGGTATAATAGAGGTAAAGAGGACTTTTTCTGCTAAACTTGAAAGCAAGTTTAAAAATGATAATGATGCAAGAAGTATGTGGAAAGGCATCCAAGATATTTCTGACTATAAAGTAAATAAGAATCCTTCTCATAAAGAGGCTGATAGTTCCCTGGTGGAGATGTTAAATATATTTTATTCACGTTTTGATAGAATGACAGCTTCTCCAGTTGATTGGGAGGGAAACCTGGAGACTGCGGAGCCCCTGGTGCTGGATGAATTGTCTGTTAGACGGTGCTTTGCCAGTTCTAAATCAGGTAAGGCCCCCGGCCCATATAGGATCCCGGGAAATGTAATTAAGACATGTTCCGAGCCGTTGGCTGGGATTTTTACAATTATTTTTAACCTTTCCCTTGCCAATTGCTGTGTGCCTAAGTGTTTTAAGTCATCTATTATTGTTCCAGTTTCTAAAAATGGTAAGGTCTGTGAGCCAAATGATTATCGACCAATTGCACTGACATCTCTTATAATGAAGGCCTTTGAAAGATTGGTTATGGGATATATAAAGAAAAATATCCCGGCTAATCTAGATCCTTTTCAGTTTGCATACAAAGCTAATAGATCGACAGATGCTGCTGCTATTACTTTGGTTCATTGTGTGGCTACCCACCTAGAATCCACATGTTCTTTTGTGAGAATTTTGTTTGTGGATTATAGTTTGGCTTTTACTACGGTCATCCCAACATCGTTAGTGTGTAAATTATCTCAGTTAGGATTGAATAATTTTGTATGCAGACGGATTTTGGATTTTTTGACAAATACTGTAGTCCTCAATTTGTTAGATTGTATAATTCTTTGTCTAGCGAGCTTGTAATTAGTAGGGGGGTGCTGTACTCCCTGTTTACTTACGATTGTATTTCTAAATCAGAGTCAGTTCACATTATTACATTGGCTGACGATATTGCAATTGTAAGCCTAATTAGTAAGAATGATGAGTTAGAGTATAGATATGAGGTCGCTAGGTTAGAGGCTTGGAGTCAAGCTAATCATTTAATCTTAAATGTAAAAAAAAAACAAAGAAATTATTTTAGATTCTAGAAAATCGCATAAGCAGCCCTTTTTTTCCTATAGTTGTTAATGGACAGGAAGTGGAGACAGTTAAGTCTTCTAAATTCCTGGGTATCAACATTTCCAAAGATTTGTCTTGGGGTACCCATACATGATGTACAACGCTTGTTTCTTTTTTTTTTTTTTTCAAGATGCATTTTTATTAGTTTTCAAATAAATTGGAGTGAGAGGATTACAGAAATGAAAAAGGGAGGGGAAAGGGAGCAGACATTGCAGTATGACAAAACAGACAAATAGAGTTATTAGCAATAATTCGATACTTCATATCAGTCTACACCACAAGGAGCAATTGTGAACAATATACAATGGATATCATCTCTTAAATGAGATACCTTGTCTGGGAGTAACAAAGGATAACTGTCCCAAAATTGGCAAATCAAAATACTCTAGGGGGTCTCTCCAAAGCGTAATGTTACTATAAACAAGGATGGCATGACCAGGGACTTACAACTTCCAGATTGGAAGAAAACTACAGAGGTAGGGTAAATGGTATCAAGGGGGCCATGTCTTCCTATATTCACATCATACAGCCTATTTTGCGGTTTGCTTGGCGTTTCCTGAAGTAAAAGTTACACCTGCCATCTCAAACTCAAAATGAGACTGAACAGCGGCTTCAATAGCAGAAACCGTAGGTATTACCGGGGAGCGCCAATTGCGTGGCAATAGCAACTTTGTGGTGGATAGAATGTGGCCCAAGACATATCTAGTGTGATGAGGGACATACCCGGGAAAAAGGTGTAGTATGGCTAATGTAGGTTGGGGAGATATTGGGAAGCCCACAATCTTAGAGATGAGGTCAAAAACATGATACCAGAGGGATGAGACCAAAGGACATAACCAAAACACGTGCATGAGCATCCCAACGTTACCACATAAGTGCCAGCAATCATTAGAGGTAGTTGGCCATATGGAGTGAAGGAGGGCCAGTGTGAAATATTGGCGATGTATTAATTTTTTAGAAATTTTCTATGTGTGATACACATTTAGACAAATGAACACAGGAGGCAAATATCAAACACCATTCATCCTCTGTCAGGACACTATTCAGGTTATATTCCCACTTCACCTGAGACTTAAGTTTAGTCTGGGGGGGCAGTTGAGAAGCGCATACTATCTGGAGACTGTACCTTTATGGTTGGTTCTCACAATCAGGGAGTGAACATATTTGGGGATTGGCAGTAATCTGTCATGTGGCATAGGTACACTGCAACCAGTGTCGGAGCTGAAGATATTGATAGAAAACTCCCTTGGGGAGAGAAAACCTAGATTGCAGTTGGGCATACAACATTAAAATACCCTCTTTCGTTACATCTTGAAGAGTCCTAACCCCCTGGGAAACCCACAAGCGAAATGATAAATCCGGATCTAGACCCACCACTCCTTCCAGTGGGAAACCTAGCGGGGGGAGAGAGATTTCCGGTAATATCCCTACCAAGGTCAGCTAAGATTTACGTGTGGATTGCACCACAGGTGATCTCAAAAATAGATTCGACCTCTCAGTAACGGGCATTCCCAAGACACTAGATAAAGGGAGAGTAGATAAGAGGCCCCTTTCCAAGGAGACCCATAGTTTAGGAGCATCCATCTCAGTCCATACTCCCAATGGGGCCAAATGACACGTATTTGGTATAAATGTAAATTGGGAAAAGCTAAACCACCCCTCAATTTTGGTAAAGACAACATTTTATGAGCTAGTCTTGGTTTTTTGCCTCTCCACACATATCGGATTAGTACAGAATTAAATTTGGTCAATAAGGCATTAGATAATAGGATGGGGATAGTCCTAAATAGATAAAGCAGTTTGGGGAGCAGGACCATCTTCAAAGCTGCTATGCATCCCAACCATGATATGTTATATAACATTCAGTATTTTGTTAACATTGTAAGTTTAGTCAAAAGGGGGGGGTAATTACAACCAATATTATCCAAAACTTTAGGGGAAATACAGATGCCTAAATAGTTCAGGCAATCCACGTGCCAGGCATAAGTATATTGAGATGTCAATTGGTCGAGAAGGGCAACAGAGAAGTTAATTGGGAGCGCTTCTGTTTTAGACGCATTGAGTTTGTAATAAGAGACCAAAGAGTAGGCCTGCAAGACATCATGGAGGGCCCGGAGAGAATCATGAGGGTCGGCAATGGTGAGAAGGACATAATCCGCAAAGAGACATATCTTGTACATATGACCAAACAAAGCCGGACCCCTCACCCTGGGATTAATGCGGATAGCCTCCGCCAAGGGTTCTATGGCCAATACAAAAACTAAAGGGTATAGCGGGCAACCCTGGCGAGTATCATTTGAAATTGTAAATATGGAAGAGAGCATACCATTTATAAATACTCTAGCCGAAGGGACAGAGTAAAGTGCAGTAATTGAGGATAGGGCCCTACCAGAAATACCAAATTTTATCAAAACTGCTTTCAGGTAGCCCCAGTGTAATCTGTCGAACGCTCTCTCCGCATCCAATGAAAGTAATAAAGGAGGATCCACCAACTTGGAGAAGGCATCCAACAGATCTATAATCCTCCTGGTATTGTCGGTGGCTTGGCGGTTCTGAACAAAGCCCACTTGGTCTTGGTTAAAAAGGGATTATAATAGCAGATTTAATCAACTAGCTATTAATTTTGCAGAAATTTTAACGTCTAAATTTAAGAGGGCTATAAGGCGATAGATAGATAGATAGCATAATTGGGTTCTTACCAGGTTTGGGGAAAGCTACTATTCTGGCCTACAGCATTTCCAATGGAAACGAGCCAGTTGACGTAGCCTCATCAAATACCATCCTCAAGAATGGGGCCAGGGTATCTCTAAAACATTTAAAAAACCCATTTGTGAATCCATCTGGGCCTTTATCTGACGGGAGGCCATATATTACTCAACTAATCTCCTTTAAGGTCCAGGGGCGTTGCATCAATTGAAGAGATTGGGGATCTAAAATGGGCAAATTCAGCGTACTCAAAAAAGCGCCAATCTCCTAACTAGTTGGTTGCGGGGTAGAAGGGTCTGAGCGAAGATTATATAGGGCTGAATAGTACTCTGCGAAGGCATTGGCTGTGTGCGAAGGGTCAGAGACTTTCAAGCCTTTAGCATTAAAACCTCCTTAACTCTCTCAGTTGCCATTTTGCCTCTCAGCTTCCTGGCTAACATTCATCCCGCCCTATCACCATGGGTATAGATTTTTTGTTTCAGCCTAAAGAGGTTCTTATGCACATCTTTTAGGGTTAGGATATTCCATTCTTCCCTAACGCGGAGCAGCTCCCGATAGAGTGATTTATTATCGGGGGAGGATTTCAGTCTATGTTCCAGGTCTGCTAGCGCGCTTCTATGTCATCATTTTGCTTTCGCAACAGCTTTCGGTGTCGAGCTGCCGCTTGGATAACTGATCCCCTAACTACCGCCTTTAGTGCACACCAGTTGTTAAACACAGATGTGTCAGCTGGATCGCTGCATTCTACGTAGGAGGATAAGGCTTGAGAGATACATGATTTGGCTTCTTTATCTGTGAGGAGGTACTCAGCAAGGCGTCACGGTCGAGGGGAAGACTGAGGGGAAGTTAAATCCCTATGTAATTTTAAGGCTGAATGGTTTGACCAAGGGATTGGTAATATATCGGCCGGCTTTATTTGTTGTAATGTCCATTTGTCTGACAGCACCAAGTCAATCTTGGAGAATGATCCATGAACTTGTAGTATGCGTCTAAATGTTTGGGAATGATCCTGAGTCGGGAGAGTGTGCAGGGGTCATCGGGTAGATGACTTATCTAAACGTGGGTCTAAAACCAAATTAAAATCTCCCACCAACAATAATGCTCCACTGAGGCAAGATTGAAGGGTAGTACAGAATTTTCTAATAAATGCAGTTTGCTTGACATTAGGGGCATAAACCACCACCAATATTACCAGTTTCTCATTCAAAGTCCCAGTAAGAATCAGATAGCAGCTGTCAGCATCAGTTAATTTTTTATCCAAAACAAAATTACACGAGCGGGAGAATAAAAACACCACTCCAGCCGTTTTCTTAGGCCCGTTAGATGTGTACCATCTTTAGAAATTGTGGTTCGAAAACTGAGGAAGGGGGGGGGGGGGATGCCATAAAGTGAGTTTCCTGCAAGGCAATCACTTGTGCCTTAAGTTTGGCAAAATTACATAAAGCAAGCCTCTGTTTATTTGGGGAGTTAAGGCCTTTAACATTAAGGGATATTACATTAACCATTTTGTGGGTAGAGGAAAGAAAGCTGGAACACAGGACTGATTTGAAGATGTAGACCTGAGAACATGTCTAATGGTAAACATTTGCTATACACATTGCAATGTGGGGGGGGGGATCATAAGGGGACAGAAAATGGTAAAAACAAAAGAAAAAGGAAGGGAAAAATAGGTTGAGCGCCTTGCGGGCGCAACTTGGGTCTGCCTATCATTGCGGCACATAGAAGGTAGTAGCCAGAATAGCCACCCCCTACACTCCAAAATCAGAAAGACTCTGCGGTCTAAATCAGGCTATAACTATAGTGCCCATACCTGTCGGGCTGATGGAATATTAATTGAGCAATATAACATAGACCGCAGGTCTGATATAACAACAATATAGCAAACAGTAACATAGAACACTCCAGAAAGAGAAGAAAGGAAAAAAAAACATAACAAACACCAGTGAACACATACCTCATAGGTGGAGACAGGTAAATCAGCAATGTGGCCAATCACACACATATCAGCATAATGAAATTAAAATAAACACATAACATATGTAGATAAAATATGTGAGTAGAATGTGCAGTATATGAAGTAAAGTAGCAAACCATACGACCATAATGGACGTCAGGGCTAAGCTACATTGACACTAATACGCATGTTGCATTCTGCCATCATGGAGGATTAGTCTTAGTAGCCCAATCGGGAGAGATTTTATGATCTGTGGACTTTACAGAAGAATCGACCTCCAAATTCCAGGAATGGAGAAGTTGGGAGCCGGCCGCCGCTATAGAGACTACATTCGTGGCCCCATTTCTCCCTATGATTAGTTTGGCTGGGAATACCTAGGGATAGGGAATGTCAGTCTTCCTCAAAGCCTTCGTCACCAGGTAAAAGGAACGACAAAAGGCCAACGTGGCAGCGGATAAATCACCAAATATCTGGAGATCACCGATGATGTCTTCGGAGGTGTCTGATTGGCGGGCTGCACAAAGTACCATCTCTTTGACGTGGTAACAATGAAACGGCATTATAGTGTCTCTTGGGGCATCGTTTGGGGCATTTTTGGATTTAGGGAGATGGTGAATTCAATCCTGTAGAAAGTCTGTTATCATAACTGTCAGAAGCAATTTAGTGAACACATCCATAACGAACTCAAGCAGGTCAGTTGCCGCAACAGATTCCGGGATGCCCCGTATTTTGATATTGTTCCTGCACGATCTGTCCTTAAGGTCTACAAGTTTAGCAGGGAGTTCAGTGATTTCTGACTGCATATCATCATGAAGGGTAATAAGACCGTTGTGGGATGAAACCACTTCTTCCAATTTGGTTTCCAACCGGTCAGTGTGTTGACCTACTTCATCTATGGACTGTTGACAAACCTGCAGCACTGAGCTTAAGTCTGCTGAGATATCAGCTTTAAAGGAAGCCAACAGCTGTTTCATTGATCCGATCGTCAGCAGAGCATCATCTCCCATACCGCCTTGAATAGTCAGAGTCATAGGAGAGTGCTCAAAGGGAGAGCTCAAAGCAGATAGCTTATGGGTTTTTTTGGTAGAAGAGGTGTTTTTATTCATACGCGTGGGAGAGTGCGGTTTAAAGAAATTGACAGGGGGGACTCCGGTCGGGTGCTTCTGTCATTTGGGCGGCATTATCTCAGGTAGTGTATGTGTATATCAAATCACACTGGTGAACTACGGTATATTCAAGCACACAGGTAAATATGGAGGGTGGTAATAAGCATTACATCAGAATGTTACTGTATATATGATTTCAGAGTGGAAAGGGTGCAGTGAGTGTTCACATATGATGTTGACAAGTCACGGCCTGGTGAAGCCTGCAGACATCAAGATCAGCATCCGTTGAGATCCGAAGAGTATTTTCAAGGTCATAAACTCAGCAGTAGTATAGGTGGAAATTTTTACATATTCAATAGGCAGGATAGATAATGATGTAGATGAAGCAAAATCTCCTGCTATAATTAGAAATATCCCCCAGGTGGCAGCATAGACTGATGTGGGGATCGAGTACCCCCGAATTATCCTCTATGAACCCAGATGACCCAGTTCTGTAGGGTGCGGGGAGATGTAGAGCAGTGGGTACTGAGGGAGGGGGGAGGGAGGGTCCAGCTGGAGTAAAGACTTATGCCCGTATATGCAGCCCCCTTCTCACATCTCTTCCAAAGAACCCCGCTTCCTATCTGCTCTCTGCGGTCTGCTGTCCAGGGTAAAGGTGCAGGGGCTAAGGCTTTTGAGAGTCCGAGGCCGCAGTCCAGAGGTACACGGGCCCCCCATAGGGAAGCAGGGGGTACCCGGCCGCTGGGAAGCGCTGACCGGAAGTCGCGCTATCCGTCCTCCCGGCTACCACTACACAGGGTCCAGGCGGCACCTTCCCCTGCTGCTGCATCGCGATCTTCAGCTCCCCCATTCCAACGGCAGGTAACAGTGTTTGTGAGGGTGCGCGTCGGCTATCCGGGGTCTTCCAACCTGGAGTACTGGCGGCTTGGTGGCTCTGATCCTCCCGGCCATCCACTTCACACACTCCACTCCCCGACTCCATAGGCTATGTAGGCCGCAGTGCGCAGACCACACTGGGGCACCACAGAGGTTGCAGGGGGAGACCCACAGCATAGAGGGGGTCCCCAGTAGCCACCAGGATGGCACAGATGGAGCAGTCAGGCAGGGATGGGGCTATAAAACCCTTAATTTAATGAGGGTTTGCAGGGGCCCTCCTAAAACACTTCCCGATGCTTAGGCTGTCAGGCCACACACCCCCAACAATGCTTGTTTTTTATTGAGGAAAATATTTATAGCGGGAATATGTAAGAAGATCTTTGTTAATTTTTATTCTGCCATTTTAGAGAGTGTCCTTACATATGTCTTGACTCTAAGAAACCCCCTCCTAGACCCCCTCTGCAGTAGAGAACACATCCTGTGTACCAGCAAGCTTCTTACTGTACTGTATAGTATCTCAATATCTACTAATACTCGAAAGTGTGAGGTGCAAATGTTTTATTAGTAATACTGTAGGTACTGTACAAAGAAACATAGGGGTGAATTTACTAAGATGGGAGTTCTAGTTAAGATGGAATGTTGCCCATAGCAACAAATCAGATTCTACTTCTCAATTATCTAACACCTTCTAGAAGATAATACCTGGAATCTGATTGGTTGCTATGGACAACATCCCATTTTAAATAGAACGCCCATCTTAGTAAATTTACCCCGTAGATTTTGATGGAAGATACTGTAAAAACCATTTGGACCATTTAGTCTTTAGTTAAACAGACAAAAGACTTTGGACATGGTTACTCTAAATTGCATATGGAATTTAATGCATACAGTAGAGATCTGTCCATACAGTACTGTATAGTATCTATTTTGTCCTGCCATGTACAGTATGGCACAGCTTGAAATCTTAGACTATAAGATGACTTAAAGTACAGTCGCCATCAGGCTCGGACTGGCCCACAGGGGTACAGGGGAAACCACCGGTAGGCCCCACTGCCTGCGGGGCACTCCTCCTCTAGGGATCAGGTTCTAGACTGTGCACTAGAATTATATATTATACATATGTTACCAATACTGCATAGGATTATGATGTATTCTCTATAGTACATTGCTGTCATTAATCTGGCACATTATCATGCATGCACTAGCATTATTTACTATATAAATGATCAAGGAGTCCAGACCAGGTACTCTATAATGTTTAGCCAAACCTCTGTGGTTGCTGGCCACACTGACTTTGGAGGCTGGCCACAGCTCTAATCATGGGCCCTTACCCCGTGGGCCCTTCATGCTCCAGTCTGACACTGGTCGCCATGCTTTGTGATTTTTCATAAGTTGCTTCTTTAATATGGTACTTTATACGTACAGTATTCTAATGTATTGTGGCAAACAAAATTGTTGAGCATACAGTAGGCTGGTCTATAAATATACTGTACAGTAAGTAAATTTCCAAAGAAACACTGTTCAATACTGGACATAAGGGATGGGAAACCCTCAGTCCTCCAGCTGTTGCTGAACTAAACATCCCAGCATGCCCTGCAACAGTTTTAGCATGGCAAAATAGCAAAACTAGCAAGGCATGCTAGCACTGCATGTGTAGTTCATTCAACAATAGCTGGAGGACCGATGGTTCAGTCTACAGAGTGAATAAAAATAAATAAATAAATAAATGGATCAGTAAAGAGAATGCTTCATGTACACTCTTGTTCAGGACTATACAGTCTTTTCCACAGGAAATGTGTATTAGAGGTACTGTATACTGTATACACTAAATGTACAGTAAAATTATTATTTTTTATTACAAACACACAAATGAATCCCAGATGGAAATCTGCTGTACACAGCAGACAGCTTATGGTGACAGGACTCACTTACTGTATCCCCACCCATAGTCGTGGTATATTTTAGATAGCGTAATGAGATGCTCCTGTATCATTGCCCTGATTCATGTAAAACCTGTGTGCAATCAGTTTCTCTATTGAATGTAAAGTACAGTACAGTACAGTACAGTATATTACAATAGAAAAAAAATAGTGTCAGGGAAAAAAGCCTCATGACAGATATACAAGCCCATGTCTAAATGTACAGTAAGCAGTGATCCCTTGCCATTGGTTTTAGATTATGCCCTAATGGCTAGGGGACTTGGCCACTCATAAACCTTACTGTACTGTACTATATTGTATCCCTGACTTCTATTGACCATACTGTACTGTTGTTTATACTCCTTGTTTTGCATCTGTATACACTATATTTATTATTTGATCACTCTACAGGATCTCATTGCCCCCTTGTATTTTAGCTAGGGGATTGTGATGCTCCTTCAGCATTTCTCCATAGCCTGCAAAACCTGTTCTGTCACTCGCTCCATAGCCGAGGGCATCCATGGGGCAATGGATAACTGGTGTAATCCATTTTGACAACTTGCTACAGTATTTCAAACCACATACAGTATTTGTTTGAGTCTGGTGTATCATATTGTGCATAGAGCTCGCCTACCCTTATTGTTCATGTATATTTTAGCTAGGGGATTGTGATGCTCCTTCAGCATTGCCCCGTAGCCTGCAAAACTTGTGCCGTCACTTGCTCCATAGCCAAGTGCCTCCAAGGGACAAGGGATAACTGGTGTCAGCAATTTTGACAACTTACTACAGTATGTGTTCAAGTCCGTGTGAATCGTAATGTGCATAGAGCTCATCTAACCCTATCACCCATGTGTATTTTAGCTACAGTATTGTGACACTCCTTCAGCATTGACCTGTAACTTTCAAAACCTATGCCGTTGCTTGCTCCAAGCTGAGGGCTGCCACGAGGCAAAGAGTCAAAGGTGGTAGCCATTTCAATCGAGTCTGCCCTGCTACAGAAATGTATGTGTACCATGCAGTGCATAGAACCTTATCCTCATAGCACATTGTGTATTTTACAGTAGAAACGCTCCTGCAGCTTTGCCCTGCTTTACGTAAAACTTGTGTGCACACGTCTATTGAATGTGAAAGTATTGTACAGTATGGTAGATACAAAAATAAAAAATGTAATAAAGTGTCTAGAAGAAACTAATATGCAATCGTACTTTAGGAATTGAACCCAGGACTCTAAGCATTGGAAGCGAAACACTTCACCACTCGGACCCTTCACCGCCAACAGATGAATAAGCCCATTGGTTTTGATTATGGCTACAGGATTAGGATGCTAACATACAATATCCCTAACATCAATAGACCACAATGTACCTGTAACACGTTTATTTACGTCTGTGTATACTACTGGTTTTATATGTTGATTTGTCTACGGGACTTGAATGCTCCTGTATTCCTAACGTCAATTGACTATACTGTGGCTTTATCATGTTTGTTAGCATCTGTATATACTGTACTACTGTATTGACGTCTGTACACTGTAATATACTGTACTGTATGACATACTGTACTGTAGCAACTTGTAGCATAATGAGACACACCAGTAAAGTAGTTCTTACTATGTAATTAGGTATTATATTTTTTAATGGAGACCACACGCATGCACAGTGTTTATTTTAAAAAGTGACATTTGGTGGATGATTGCAGGTATTACACCTAAAGGTAACGCCAAATGCTCTGTGCCCCATCCTATGACTAGGCACACCTTCCTATGAAGAGGCACACCTCCTTGCACCCAAGCAGGCTGCATATGCCCGATCACGACTAATGCCTCAGCCAGCCAAGATAACGGATGACTCATCTGTATTTATTATACCAGAAGGTTCATCACATGGAGCATGCCAATATTGTCTGTATAGGTATAATAGTATGCCTGATTAAACCAGCAGTTTCCAAAGAAATTCCAACAATCCCCCTATATTGACAAAAGATCCTTTATAGGTTCATAAAACGTAAACTTGAGAAAACGTTATCACAACAATGCAACTGTATCTGTTTTCATAATAGGATCTGTGTCAGAATGAGAGTTGGATTGGAGGCCACATGTAAAAAGCTGGATGGCTTTATAAGGTTTCTCCACGTGGAATTAGCACTGGGGAGTGTATTAGGCACTGGATAGGCTAGTTGAGGTGAAAGTCATGAGAAATCAGCTTGATGTGTTCTACTATTAGGTTAATGAGTTGGAACAGTTAATGCATATAATGAACCAGGCTGGAACTAGTAACTACTACAGGTAACAGGGCTGAATCCGGTAAAAGCATCTGGTAACAGTCAGGGACCAGTGATTCATGAGGTATTCCGACTGGTACCAGTATTGCATCAGGTAAACAGGCTGGGACCAGTATTGCATCTGGTAACTGGACTGGAACCTATCATGCATATGGTAACCAGGGTGGTAATGAGATTGCATCTAGTAACTTGGCTGGTAGAGGTATTGCATTAGGCAACTGAGCTTGAACTGGCAATGCATAAGGTAAACAGACTGGGACCAGTGTTCCATCTGGTAACCAAGCTGGGACCAGTAAACTGTAAGTTATCTGGGCTGGAACAGCCATTGTATCTAGCAACTGAACCGGAACTGGTAACGAGTAAGATATTCATGCTGCGACCGTAAATGGGCTGGAAGTAGTATTGCTTCTGATACCAGGAGGAAACCAGTGAGGCATGACCATTTACTGAGCTTCAATATACAGAATCCTGCTGGACAAGGAAGGCGACTGTAGATATGAAATTGTATTGCCAACTAGCTGTCGCTCCAGGAAGGGTTTAAATGTGAATTATTGGTCCCTTAATGGATTACAGAGTCAGCTGGAACTTTGAAGCATTTTCATTGAAGGAGCTATGGTCCACAAACAAAATCCAAAATGGCAACTCTCATTTACTGGAGCCAGTGGGACTTCACAGAGGAAGACTATTCGTGCAGCATGCAGGTGGAAGCAGTGGGAAGTGGAGGACATAGGAGCGAGGCAGGAAAGACAGCACACAGGTACAGTAAGTATCAGGTTTTAAATCCCCAAAGCATGGCAGGTTGTTAAATTGAGTCCCTCGAAGCAATCACCCTTTTGCAGATTGGGAAGTGCCTCTGACAATGGGGGTAATTCCAAGTTGATCGCAGCAGGATATTTTTTAGCAGTTGGGCAAAACCATGTGCACTGCAGGGGAGGCAGATATGACATGTGCAGAGAGAGTTAGATTTGGGTGGGTTATTTTATTTCTGTGCAGGGTAAATATGGGCTGCTTTATTTTGAGACTGCAATTTAGATTGCAGATTGAACACACCACACCCAAATCTAACTATCTCTGCACATGTTATATCTGCCTCCCCTGCAGTGCACATGGTTTTGCCCAAGTGCTAAAAAATATCCTGCTGCGATCAACTTGGAATTACCCCCCATGTACAGGATTACGGGGCAGATGGCAATGCACATGTAGGAAAAATTCCTGTGCACTGTTGGTTTGGAAGCAACCTCTTCATTTATTACAACCTTTAAATTTTTCTGCAGCTTTTCTAATGTGTCTTCAATTAATAATGAAAATACATTTTTGAAAATAATTATTACAGCACAATGTTTATAAGAATTCTTAAACAGTAATATTCAGATATATCATAAATACAGTAGGTGAGTCAGAGCCTCATAAAGCACACATGCTGTCAATAAACTCCCGATTCCTGCAACTATAAAGCACTGCATGTACAGTATCTGAATCTTTGTAAATAAACATTTTATTGAATTCTTTGAAATTCCCCACAGTTATTTAATTTGGAGTAATGCACACAAGATGGGAAGAATATACAAATGATATACAGTTACAACTCTAATTGGAATTTAACTTAAGTCACAACAACTGTATATGCAGTAGACAATTGTAAAATTTAAAAATATGGGGCTCAACTCAAATAAAATTACTTTGCTAACTTGTGACTAGCACAGGTGATGTATGAAATGTTTTAGTTTTTATGTCTGTCCTTAAATATTTGAATTAGAAAATAAAAAAGCACATGTGACTTAACCTTTAAGGACAGGGTCAAAGCACAGATTAGCAAACAAATATTACTATTTATTTTAAAAAGTGGTATGCATATACATAACATAAATTGAGATATGTGTACAATTTAAGTATAATTAATGCATTAGCAAAGCAAAAAAAAAAGAATGTTAAATAAAGATAAAACTAAGTGCACATATCATTGTATAAACACAACCTTGAGAGGGCTCTGATTTGTAGATCAAAATTTGGATAAAAAAATACAGAATAACATTAAAGTTCTGTCTTTATCATAAGTATGATACCTCACATAATGTAAATACAAACCTTGTGTTCTTTTCCATCATCATTTCCATCATCATCATTGGCACAATCAATTGCTGTGACCTTTGTGCTTATGCTTCATATAAATAGAGTGACCCTGTTCTACTGTCACCAATCTGTAGTTCCATTTGGTTCTGGTTTGAGACTGTCCTATTAGCAAAATGAAATTTGTGGTTTTCTTTTTGGTAGCTGCTCTATGCAGTTCCTATACAAGTAAGTAGATCATTTGATAGGGACACTATATTTTGAGATGGTAAAATGTCTATAAAATGATTTTGTTTCTATAATAAAACAATAGTGGATTACACAATAAGCATATGTTTGGAAAGAAAAATTAGGCTCTAATGCTACATCGGGTTTGACTCTAAATGCATATTTTAATTTTGCTATAGTGTGATTGGTTGATAGATAGATAGATAGATAGATAGATAGATAGATAGACAAACAAACAGATAGACATCCTCTGTAAATTGTATCCAAAAAGTGATCATAATGAGTACTATCTCAAAAACATTTAATATCACCATGCATTTATGCCATTCTTTTACTTTAGTTTTGGTTTAATATTATCACCTACTTACAATTTTAATTCGTATTGAATCTAGGAAGATTGTTTGATTGCACATTTTTGTTCTATTTACAAACGGCTTCTAGGGTTAGATGTAAAAGGTCACCTTTATTACTTAAGAATTATACAAATAGGATATTCAAACTTTTTTTTAACTTCATAGACAAATGTTTTCATCTAAAAAGAAAAATGAGTAGACACATTTTGAATAGTTTCAGGGTACTAAGGGCTCGTCTTTAAGTTATTTCTTGTTTTATTACAAGGCAACTTGTATTAATCTCATGAAACCACTCATTTGTAATACAGATTCCGCATCAGTCTCACAACCAAATTGTCTTCAACAGCTATTCCAGGTACTGTTTTGTATAAAATCTATTCTATAGTATTTAAGTTTTTGGCCGGAAGAAATGTACTGTATAATCTGCTGACTGCCACAAGTGTAATTATTAGAAAAACTAAGGTAATTTCAGTGAAAATATAGAAATTAGTTATTTTTGCATCTCTCCGGTCTGGTTCTGGTGGTCTTGATAAAGGTCCCTGTGAGGACTGAAACGTTAACAGCAATGTTTCTATCTGAGTTGTAGTAATTAAAGTTTGGTGAATTTATACTTGAAGACTAGTGAGTGCTCTCTACTATTATATATAGAAGGTGACTTCCATGCTACTGGATGCCTCCTGGGTTATAAGCACCCCAGCAATTAACTACATTGAATTATATGTGTGCAGCTTCAACTACATGGTAGAAATTAGATAATATATTTTTTTTATGTACTGTATGTAGTGGGTGGGGAAATTTTGACATGATTGACGTAAGCTTTAATGCAACAGAAAAAAAAACAAATTTTGTCTAGGCGCTGACTTAATTAGGGAGAATTTCCCAACTAAATTACCCACTTCAATCTGGGTGTACTGCAGCTTCAATAAAGAAAGGAGATCACTGAGTCTCCCAAGAAAAGTACCACTAAACAAAAAAATTATTGAAGCGCTGTACAGCCAGAATGTATTTTTTTTTATAAATTTTATATTATATTAAAGACAAAAACACATAAACATACAACACTAAACACACGGCCGGTGTATAAGATATTATAAAATTGTCAATTAATTCAAAGATTCATTACTACTAGACAAGCTAACCATTGGAAATACATCAAACAATACTCTCCATTCTCCAGAGAGCACCGGAATATTCAGTCCTTATTAATTGATTAATCAGTGCACATTAGTAATTAATTAATTAATCACAACTCTTTCATAGTCATCAAAAAAGACCTTGCTGGTCATCCATTATTTAGAACCACAGTTCAAATCAAGCAGACATGCAGATCGTTAGTGCAAATTGATGTTAAACACTGTCCACAGTTGTTATTCTAATACTGCATGCATGAATAAATATTAGCCTCTGCTGAAGCCTAAAGCAAGGTTACAATTGATTAGTGGATCAGTAAGAGAACATCCGTAGCAGAGTATATAGTCACAACTGATGCATTTCTAAATTAGTGCATTTTAAAACACTTGTTAGTAGATAGTATGCACTCACAACTTGATGCACTCCCTATTACCACAGGTTAGTAGATGGACACTGGAATCTTGGTTGGCTTTTTGCGCAATGATCACCCCCAGTAACTGCAGACTATACTGGGAGCCGATCCCCCCTCCAGCTACAAGGATTGCTGTATAACACTTTGGCTTGTCCGGGGTCCTGCCGCACCAAGTCCGTTAAATTGATGTCCTACCAATGGTCAGAAGGTCACAGCCCTGCATAAAGAACAAACTCTATGCGTTTCTCTTCCTCTATACTCGGCAGCTTCCTCAGGAGTAATCATTACTCCTGAGGAAGCCGCCGAGTATAGAGGCGGAGAAATGCATAGAGTTTGTTCTTTATGCACGGCTGTGACCTTCTGACCATTGGTAGGTCATCAATTTAATGGACTTGGTGTGGCGGGACCCCGGACAAGCCAAAGTGTTATACAGCAATCCTTGTAGCTGGAGGGGGGATCGGCTCCCAGTATAGTCTGCAGTTACTGGGGGTGATCATTGCGCAAAAAGCCAACCAAGATTCCAGTGTCCATCTACTAACCCGTGGTAACGGGGAGTGCGTCAAGTTGGGAGTGCATGCTATTTAATGCAACAGTATGTGCTTAGAAGAAATTTTATATATATATAATATATATATATATGTGTGTGTAAAAAAATCAAACGAAGGGCGCAAGGTATAAGTGAGATTATACAACACTTGTTTTATTAATAGCACACATATACATACATGGGGGTTTCAGTAAAATGGCTCAGTGGGTTATCAACGGTGCCTCTGGATAGCATCCAAGGAAAGAAACCACCTGCCGCCAATATCACCGCTCACGGCTCACTACATTGAATTATGTGTGCGCGGCTTCAGCTACATGGTAGAAATTTTCTATATATATTTTCCAGACCATCAAAATCCATCAAAATCTCAATAAATGATAAATTGAAAGATGATTAATAGCATATAATTTAAATGATTTTGAGTTGTTTTGTTCATTCATTAGCAGGTAGTGTATTTGATACATATTTAGAGGTATGTTGTTCGTGAGTTACTGTACATGAGCTACATGAGTTACATAAGTTCAGAAGTTATTCTTTTAATAAGTGTACTTAATATATATTTTTCAGGATGATGCCCCAGTCCTTCTCCAAAGTTTGGCGACCCTCTTATGTGAATACAAATTTGCAAAGGTAAAAATTTTATAAAATATACCGTATATACTCGAGTATAAGTCGACCCGAATATAAGCCGAGGCACCTAATTCTACCCCAAAAACCTGGGAAAACTTATTGACTCGAGTATAAGCCTAGGGTGGGAAATGCAGCTCTAGCCGTACACAGCCCTCAGTGCCAGATATGCCCTCATACTGCCAGATATGCCCCCACAGTGCCAGATATGCCCCCACACTGCCAGATATGCCCCCACACTGCCAGATATGCCCCCTCATCATGCTGCCAGATATGTCCCCTCATCATGCTGCTAGATATGCCCCCTCATCATGCTGCCAGATATGCCCCCTCATCATGCTGCCAGATATGCCCCCTCATCATGCTGCCAGATATGCCCCCTCATCATGCTGCCAGATATGCCCCCTCATCATGCTGCCAGATATGCCCCCTCATCATGCTGCCAGATATGCCCCCTCATCATGCTGCCAGATATGCCCCCTCATCATGCTGCCAGATATGCCCCCTCATCATGCTGCCAGATATGCTCCCTCCCCAAGTGCCAGGTATGCCCCACAGTGTTGTTACTTACCCCTCCGTCGATCCCGCGCTGTCTTCTGGAGGGACACGAAGCGCACAGCGTGCGCCTCTCCTGTGTCCCTCCTGCATCTTCGGCGGCCGCGGCGGGTCTATTAAAGGAAGTGCCGGTTCGTGATCAGAGGTCACGAACGGGTACTTCCTGTAATAGAAGAACCGCCGCTGCTGCCGCCGGAGATGCAGGAGGGACACAGGAGAGCCGCGCGCTGTGCGCTGCGTGTCCCTCCTTCACACTGCTCTGCCTCTGACTCGAGTATAAGCCGAGGTGGCTTTTTCAGCACAAAATACAGTGCTGAAAAAGTCGGCTTATACTCGAGTATATACGGTAAGCAGTTATATGTACCATGCTTTTGTTGTCCAAATTAATTTAACATCCTACATATTTTTTACAGGATACGTTTTATTTTTCTACCACAAGCACTGTAAGATGCAACTCTGCATTAAGTAAAGGTTATTTATTAACCACTAAAAATGTTAGTACGCAGCTTAATTTTTTTCAGTTGCAGTTATTTAACAGTAGTAAGTAAAGATTGGAACATACTGTAGCTCCACTATGAATTTTTACAGTGTGCTGATGAGGACTAAAAGTAAGCATTGCAACTATAAATGAACATCATATTTATAGACTTTGGAAATATACCATAGATTAATATGAAAATAAAAATGCAAGTTTTACATTTACTGGGAATAACAGATTCATTTAAGAAATATCAGAATACATGTACAGTATATAGTGGATGCAGATGTAAAACTAAAATCTTAGAAATACAAAGTTATTTTTGAATAGATAGAATCTAATTAGTTTTGTTCTTGAAGATACTTTAGTGGGCTTATTATTTATTTATCTATTAACAGTTTCTTATATAGCGCAGCAAATTCCATTGCGCTTTACAATTGGAAATACCAATGATATAACAAAACTGGGTTATAACAAACAGTCATAAAGGTAGGAAGGCCCTGCTCACAAGCTTACAATCTATAGGGAAATAGGCATGGATACACAAGGATAGGTGCTATCTATTGCACCAGATTGCAAAGGTTCTTGGTGGGCTGTATGATATGGTCATACAGCAATGATGAACCGGGGTCAAGAGGAAGGGAAATTGAAGAATGAGAAGACATGTGAGGATATGTGTGAACTGTGCAGAGTGGATGCAATTTGATAGGAAGGTTTATGAAAGTTATGTGGGCGGTTCTGGAATTTGGTATGCTTGCCTGAAGAGGGGAGTTTTCAGGTAAGGCTTGAAGGTTTGGAGACTAGAGGAGAGTATTATTGTGCATGGTGGGGCATTCCACAGAGTGGGTGCAGCCCAAAGGATGTCCTGCAATCATGAGTTGGAGTAAGTAATGTGTGTGGATGAGAGACGCAGATCTTGTGAAAATCAAAGAGGTCGGGTTGGGAGATATTTTAAGATAAGTGAAGTGATGTACGTTGGTGTAGTTTGGATTATGGCCTTGTGTGTGAGTAAAAGTATTTTATATTGAATACAGTAGAATACAGGTAACCAATGGAGGAACTGAGAGTGGATCTGCAGATGATGAACATCTAGCGAGGAAGATTAGCTTCGCAGCTGCATTTAAAATGGATTGTAGTGATGAGAGTATTGTTTTGGGAAGACCAGTTAGGAGATTATTGCAATAATCAATGCTGGAGATAATGAGAGCATGGATAAGAGTTTTAGCAGTGTCTTGTGTAAGGTATGGTCGTATTTTGGATATGTATTTTAGATGCATGTAACATGATTTTGAGAACAATTGAATGTGGGGAACAAAGGACAGATCAGAGTCAAGGATGACTCCTAGGCAGCGAGCTTTTGGGGTAGGGTAGATTCTCAAGTTTTCAACAGTGATAGATATATCAGGTTGGTACCTACTATTGGCTGGTTGAAACATAATTAACTCTGTTTTTGAAATATTAAGGTTGAGGTGCGAGATGTCATCCAAGATGAAATGGCAGAAAAGCTTATAGTCTGCAATCTGTAAACTATATAAAAGTATATAAATATAATTTTGTCAGGTTCCATTTATGTTTTATGTAGTAGAGCAGGAAACGCAAGCAATTTTGGGGAGAACATACAAACTCCACACAAATTGTTCATGACAGGGAATTGAATACATGACCTCAGTGCTGTGAGGAAATAATGCTAACTGCTACACAATGCATTCTTCAGTTTGAAAATAAGTATTTTGTATATGTGTATAAAGTCAGACTCATTATTGGATGTATAGTATACTACTATATATTTAATTTGGAATTTAAAATTGCAGTCATCTTTTTGGAGTCAGACTTTTTGCTTCTTAGTCCGCGAATGATACAATTGATGGCCTCATAGTTATTATTTGACATGCACATTAAATTATATTATTTTTCAAAAATATGTATTCCAATGTTATATCTATTTTACTTATTGCAATATATTTATTTTTTAGGCAAATAATAATGCAGCCCTGTTTCAGGCTTTCCTGCAAAAAGTGAATGTACTTCTGGTAAGATAACGGACTGTTTGCTTTACTATCTATGTTATATGTTGGAGATCTTACTTCTGCTATTGTTGTTTTAAGTCTTTTTCACTTTGCAAAATCAGTGAAAAGCCCCTCACATTGGCCCTAATTCCGAGTTGATCGCTAGCTGCTGTTGTTCACAGTGCAGCGATCAGGCAAAAAAGTGGCACTTCTGCGCATGCGTATGGTGCTCACTGCGCACGTGTGACGTACTTTCACAAAAGCCGATGTAGTTTCACACAAGGTCGAGCGATGCTTTTCAGTCACACTGCTGATCGCTGAGTGATTGACAGGAATGGGGCGTTTCTGGGTGGTAACTGACCATTTTCAGGGAGTGTGCTGAAAAACGCAGGCGTGTCAAAACAAATGCAGGCATGCCTGGGGGAATGGGGGAGTGGCGGGCCGAACGCAGGGTGTGTTCGTGATGTCAAAACAGGAAGTAAATAGTCTGAAGTGATCGCAAGCTAGAATTAGGTCTGGACCTACTCAGAACCTGCTCGAATATTTTTTGAAGCCGCGCTGCGATCCTTTCGTTCACACTTCTTCTAAGCTAAGATACACTCCCAGAAGGCGGCAGCTTAGCGTTTGCACTGCTGCTAAAAGCAGCTAGCGAGTGATCAACTCGGAATGAGGGCCATTGTACTAGAGATGCTAGTATGTGACTTTATCCACACGGCCAGATCTAGGGAGAGATGTGCGATGAGCGATCCGCTCAGCACACATCTCTCCCCCCACTCAGCACAGCACGATTGGCTTGTATGCAGGCCAATCTAGCACCAGCGATAGCGATGTGTGGGGCTGTGCATCGCTATCGCTGTGAGGGGTACACACGGAGTGATCACTGCTTAATAGTCAGATTGCTTAGATTTTAAGCAGCGATTGCTCCGTGAGTACCCCCCTTTACTCACTTTGCAAAATCAGTGAAAAGCCCCTCACATTGTACTAGAGATGCCAGGATGTGACTTTATCCACACAAAAATTGTCAGATGAGGCACAATGAATCCTGGCATGGAGAAAAGCAACAACTTCTCGTTGTATTTGTGGCACATATAAACAAATGTTGCCTACCCCATTTATCATCTTACATTAGCAATGCAGTTTAGTCGCTTCTATGTATTTTAATTTTGCAAATAATGGCCCTCATTCCGAGTTGATCGCTCGGTATTTTTCATCGCATCGCAGTGAAAATCCGCTTAGTACGCATGCGCAATGTTCGCACTGCGACTGCGCCAAGTAATTTTGCTATGAAGAAAGGATTTTTACTCACGGCTTTCTCTTCGCACCGGCGATCGAAGTGTGATTGACAGGAAATGGGTGTTACTGGGCGGAAACACGGCGTTTTATGGGCGTGTGGATGAAAACGCTACAGTTTCAGGAAAAAACGCAGGAGTGGCCGGAGAAACGGGGGAGTGTCTGGGCGAACGCTGGGTGTGTTTATGACGTCAAACCAGGAACGACAAGCACTGAACTGATCGCACAGGCAGAGTAAGTGTGGAGCTACTCTAAAACTGCTAAGTAGTTTGTGATCGCAATATTGCGAATACTTCGGTCGCAATTTTAAGATGCTAAGATACACTCCCAGTAGGCGGCGGCTTAGCGTGTGTAACTCTGCTAAATTCGCCTTGCGACCGATCAACTCGGAATGAGGGCCAATATTCCCATTTTGAGCAAAAATTATACTTAGCGTAGCCAAGTTACACAGGACCTGGCACGCCGAGAGGGGCTATTTGGTGTGGCTGAAGCCACAGCAACAATGGTCACATCTGTGCTCATATCTAGTTATGTGTAATCCTACATTTTTCTTTTTTTTTAACTATATACATCTAAATAATTAGCATTTTTGCTGAAGCATATAGTTCACACACTGATGGTAAAGGCTGTGGTTGGCTGTTAAATGTATAAACACTCAAATGTACATTAGATATCATTTCCTTTTATTTCTTTTTTCAGGGAAAAGTTGGCTGCACCATTGATAATATTATTGGCACAAATGTGGTAAGGAATCTATTTCAATTATATTGGAATTAACAGGTCATGAACATATTAATTTAATTTTAAGTATTTGTGTATAAACACTCTTTAGACCATTTTCAGAATGTACTATATTTAGGAAGAAATTCAACCCCATATGCCCCTTTCTTCAGGCAGAAAGTATTACATAATAGTATTTCTCCTGTACAGTATGTACCATAAATAAACTGACTTAGTTTCAGTCACACCACATAATATAATACAGTATGTTCTGCTCATTGCCTTGCTCATGAGAAAGTGGACTGTGTAGAGTAAGATCCCAGGAGGAGTTTTAGATGGGGTTTCCAATGATAGAGCTTGATTAATAATATCTGCAAGTTTGAAGAGACATAATAGGGCTTTTTAGTTTTATATTTGCAATTTTTGACTGATCTCAGAAGTAATGTAATCACTGATTTCAGATTGTGATATACCATATGTTGTGTTAAGTGAAACATTAAAATAATGCAAATTCAGGGTTATTTTGTCACCAACTTTTTTAAACAAGCAGGCTAATAGGAATGTTTCCCTATTATTGCTAAGGCAGTATTTAGCACACAAAAAAAAAAATCATCAAGTCCATCTACATGTAATATATAACAGACATGACAATTCTGAGGTATAATACTTGGAAGTAAAGCTATATTTTATATAGCCTATAGTTTAACCGTCTTACCATATTTATATCACATAGATACCTAAGTGCCAAAACAATTGCTTATTTTCAGTTACTCACAGAATAAACCATTTTTTTTATAAAGTGGAGGTTGAAACTCTGGAGTGCTGAAGCAATGAGGCATATAATAGTAGAGGAAGCATTCTACAGAGGCAATAAAGTTATACACAGTATTTGAACTGTAGATTATACAATATTGACTGTAAAAATACTTTCTTCGATGTATGATGAGTGAGACTACAATTATGAATGCCCTTGTGTGGTTTACGACATTTTTAATTCAAATGTACCATAGTTGGTAACAAAACAGAAAAACACAACAATTTGTAAGGAATCTGCACCCAATCTCTAAGTGAGCATTACCACCTCTTCACTGTATACTGTACATTATAGAATTTACAGTGCAGAAATAACAAAAACTAGAAACTTCAAGCTAACAAATTTTAAGTGACAAGCCTTATGTGTATGTGAAGCAAAATTTCAGAATAAAGGTTTGTGCACAGTATATACAGTTTACATATATTCTACCTTTTATCTTACAGGTAGTTACACTTAACAATGCAGAGGAGATTGGAGACCAAGTTGCACAAGTTTTATTCCAGTTTGTGGTAAGAAAATCTTTGATAATATATCTGACAGATATAAGTTGGTCTTCGGGCTACAAAGCAATAATGGAGGAAACGCTTAGACACTAACACAAAGAAAGAAATACAAATAGATATTACTAAATAATGAAAATCAAATTGGGACAACATGAGAATATCCAAAATGAACAGTGAAATTCAAAATTACTGTAAATATAAGCTACACAATTGCACTGACCTTGGCAGGGGAAATGACATAATATATTCCCAAAATATTATAATCACCAGGATGATTAGAAGATATATATGCCATACTGTAGTTATCATGCTGATGAAATGCAGCTCCATTGCAGGACAAGAACACATGCAGAGTTCTACGTACAGTATTTTCAAATTTGTCATAATTAACATTGCTGCATGACTGCAAACAATGGTAGTCATTCCGAGTTGTTCGCTCTGTGACGTTTTTTGCAACGCAGCGATTAGGTGGAAAATGCGCATGGCACGCAGCGCGCATACGCTAAGTAATTTAACACAAAACTTTGGAGATTTACACCAGCTCCAGCAACGTTTTTTCATCACTCGAGTGATCGTAGTGTGATTGACAGGAAGTGGGTGTTTCTGGGCAGAAACTGTCCGTTTTCAGGGAGTGTGCTAAAAAATGCAGGCGTGCCCGGTAAAACTGCAGGAGTGGCTGGAGAAACGGGGGAGTAGATGGCCAAACACAGGAACTAAACGGACTGAAGTGATCACAGTCTAGTAGTATGTCTGGAGCTACTCAGAAACTGCAGCAAATTATTTAGTAGCAGTTCTGCTAATCTTTCGTTCTCTATTCTGCTAAGCTAAGATATATTCCAAGAGGGCAGCGGCCTAGCATTGCAATGCTGCTAAAAGCAGCTAGCGAGTGAACAACTCGGAATGAGGGCCAATATACAGTATGATTTAGTTTTCAAATATCAATGCTGTAACCTGTATTGTCCTGGACATACAGTATAGCCTACCATATAGTATCACTGTTGACAGATTTCATCTGTTCTTTCAGATATCATCAGGGCATGTAATTACAGTGCAACTATACACTGTAATAATAACTGCACCACTGTATAATGTATTAAGAAAATGTACTATTATTTATGTAACACCAATGCATAATCAGATAACCAAACAGTAGGAGACATGATTATGTATTAGATATAAAAATACATTCAATTTAAGTATATTACCTAACCTTTATTTCTAAAAAAATCCATTAAAAATATATTACCATTGGCCCTTTCGCAATCAAATGTTATCTTGATCACAGCTCTTAGTGCGTAATTGTGGACTATATTGCCTTAAATAAATTACCTTAAGCTATTATGATACTCCTGATATTGAAAGTCTAAGGAAGTTTTTCATTCCAAATTTTAAGGTATTATTAAGTTCCACAATTCTGAACTTAAACTCTTTTATTCAAAAATGATTTATTACATGGGCATATGATATGCTAAATGGCACAAGAAAGATATATTGTTATGCCCTATTAAATAAAAACAACATAAACATTTCTGGCTACATTTACTATACTGCACTTTTCTTTGCTGCAGCATCTTCAGCATTTTCAGCCACTGAATTAAAGGGGTAATTGTCTTCAGCACAAAACATGCCTAATCCACTGAAGACATGGTATCTTTGAGAAGCGTCATACAAGAAATGTAGCCCTTAATTTCAGTTTCAAATACATGTACTAAATTTCTATGGCAAGTTTCACCAAATGGATTTATAATTGAAATTAGCTGTTACGACGTTTACACTCACACATATATATGTTTGTATCTCTAACCTTTAAGCTTGTAGGCTTTCTATAAATGACTGCCTTATTAGAAATCTTAATGTGTACAGTCCAGTACAACTACAGTTTCATACTTAGTATACTTTTCTGACTACCAATTGTATCTTATGTAGCCTTACAAATACTGACAATGTATGAAACATCAATCAGTCCAGTACAACTACAGTTTTATATTTAGAATAGTATTCTGGCCAAAAACTGAAAACTAATGAAATATTGAACATCCTTAAATGTTATAAAAAAATAATTCTATAAGAAAGTTTAAAAAATCCTTAGCATAGAATCATCTCTGCTGTTTTAAATAACGGTCTAGTTTAAAATAAGTCATATTTCACAGTTAATTCCCTATTTATTATTTTAATATTAGTTGTTTAAGTATGTAATGTATTCATGTTTTGATTGAAGATTGGCTATAAATGGCAGGCTAACAATGACAATACTGAAGGGCTACATGGCAACAATTACTATATTAAATTGTATAAAAACTTTGCAACATGTTAAGTGAGTTATGGTAATATAATATATTGCATGCAGTCCTGTTACTGCTATTAATGTATGTGAGGTGTCAAATATTTCATTTATTTATATGTAAGTACAATACACAAGTGATTGTAACATTTGAATAAGCTCCTGTAAATAATATGGGTGGTCATTCCGAGTTGTTCGCTCGCAAGCTGCTTTTAGCAGCATTGCACATGCTAAGCCGCCGCCTACTGGGAGTGTATCTTAGCTTCTCAAAATTGCGAATGAAAGATTCTTAAAATTGCGAATAGACACCTCTTAGCAGTTTCTGAGTAGCTCCAGACTTACTCGGCATCTGCCATCAGTTCAGTCCGTTTTGTTCCTGGTTTGACGTCACAAATACGCCCAGCATTCGCTCAGGCACTCCCCCGTTTCTCCAGCCACTAACGCATTTTTCCAAGAAACGTCAGCGTTTTTTCACACACACCCATAAAACGGCAAATTTCCGCCCAGAAACACCCACTTCCTGTCAATCACATTACGATCACCAGAAAGAAGAAAAACCCTCGTAATGCCGTGAGTAAAATACCAAACTTCATAGCAAAATTACTTGGCGCAGTCGCACTGCGGACATTGCGCATGCGCGTTAGCGACTAATCGCTCCGTTGCGATAAAAAAATAACGAGCGAACAACTCGGAATGACCACCCTTGTTAGAGTAATGAATTCTCATGTTATCACTGCTGAGCTGAACCTGCATTTCTGTGACTTGTATAAAAGCATGCAGCCTATAGGTTTTTGCTTTTATATTGTTATGAACGATCCTGGTAATTAATTCTCATGTATTGTTGTGGTTCTTTTCTTATATTAGAATGGCATCATTGCAAAAGTGGTTAAAATTCTGGTAAGCAGAACATTACTATACATGATCTACTTATTGTATTTTTATTAATTGTTCTACTATCACTCTTCCTGATCTGAAATGCCTATTTTATTGCTTTTTCCACACATAACTAGAAATGTAATTTTAATTTCATGCCTGTATAAATGTATTGTCTGCTAAGCATATATTACTGTTTTTTAATCTAATATAGTGTTTGAATACTTATCACTCACTTCAGCTGATGGAGAATGGCAGTGTACTTTGGCACTTGTTCAATATAAGGTTGCTGACTTAAATGGGTTTTTTCTTCTCAAAAACATACTTGAAGTCTTCAGATATTAAATAACATAATAATTACCATTATGGCAAGAATATATTTTTGCTTTCTTCTTCTAAATTAATTGCTATACTGTAGTTATCAAATCAACACAACACTTTCTTATGAACCAAAATAGCCAGCCCAACATAATGTGTATGGACTTACAGTGATGTACTCCATTATTGACACCACTGTGTACTAGTATAACAGTACAAGGCAAAAAAAATTATGTAGCAATACTCAAAGATCGGGCAATAATTGGTCAGTACAGATTTCTTATGAGTGGTTATATATACTATTGGCTTAATTTATTATTATTATTATTATTATTATTATTATTATTAACATTTGGGTGTCTATTTACTAAGTTGAGTAAAGCCTTTTCTAAGATGTTTTCACTGTACTTTCAAAGTTTGAAACCAAAGAAATCAGACACAGCAAATGTGCACAAAACTAACATACAATGACAGAGTATACCTATTTACACACTGCAGTAAGTAGGAGAAAGAGTTGGTAATTGAAAGACAGGATTGTGTTGGAAAAAGATTATATGATATTAGACAATCCATTTACAAAATGTTACATAATAGGTTTTACAATTTGTATTAACATTTCAGGAAATGATTTGTAGAATAATACTCAGAAATTAGATTTAGGAGCTGCATATATTTTAATTGGTTGAAATAATAATAATAATAATAATAATAATAATAACAACAATAATAATAATAATAATAATAATAAATGCAACAAAACGTTAGTAAAATTAGCATAACTTTTATAAACAGTGTATTACATTTTATACTTTCCTACTTTTGATATGTTTATGATAAGTGATTATTCATATGTTGTTTTTTCCCTCTTTTTTAGGATTACATTCCATTCCTGAGTGACATAATCGTATGTAATTTAACATTCTCCACATCATTTAGTGGTATTAAAAAAGCCAGTTAGAAGGTGGGGGGGTTAAATAGATGAACAGAGTTTAGATGGCAGCATAGATGAGCCTGGAAAGGGGGCAGGCTGACATTTGTCCCATGGATTGTTAGAGCTCTGCCAATTTGGGTTAAAGTTTTTCTGCATTTATATGCCTGCCAGCTGGGAGGCATGCAGAAGATACTCCATGGACACTTCAATGGTGTTTATAACAGAATCACAGTAGCCTGGCAGCATCCTTTGCCTGCTACTCGTCTGCCACATTCAAGCAATGAGTGACCGTGCTATTATCGGGTATGGCAGGCTCCAGTATTAATTAAATCTTAATAAAGAAGAGTTATGTTTAAAAGGTAAAAAACAACATAAGTAGCGATTAAGAAATTGTCAGGTATTTATGAATAGGTCCAGTACTAAACTGTATTTCAAATGCTAAAGACTACTAATGAGTTATTGCTTTATTATTTAAAATAAAAAGATTTTATTGGGTTTTTTAAAGATCATCAAACAAATTGTAAGGTGCTCAAATTGCAAATCTAGCAAGTAAGCAAAAAGGAAAAATAAATTATATTATACATTATGAGAATATGGCATATTGACCCCAATTGTTACAAAAGTTTATAACACCTTTATTAATGTGTGGCAAAGTAGATTTCTGTCAAAGGATTGCAATCATAAATTAAAAGGGAAGTCCAGGTAAAGATCATTTTGTCTCTCCAGGAATGGTTTATGTAGGGAGGTAGGGATTGTGTATATTAAATTTAAATCAATGGAATATACAGTTGTGTTCATAAGTTTACGTACCCTAGCAGAATGTGTGATTTTCTGGCCATTTGTCAGAGAATATGAATGATAACTCACAAACTTTTCTTTCACTCATGGTTAGTGGTTGGGTGAAGCCATTTATTGTCAAACAACTGTGTTTACTCTTTTTAAATCATAATGACAACAGAAACTACCCAAATGACCCTGATCAAAAGTTTATATACCCCAGTTCTTAATACCATGTTTTGCCCCATTTAACATCAATGACACCTTGAAGTCTATGATAGTTGTTTATTTTCTCAGATGGTAAAGCTGCCCATTCTTCTTGGCAAAAAGCCTCCAGTTCCTGTAAATTCTTGGTCTGTCTTGCATGAACTGCACGTTTGAGATCTCCCCAGAGTGGCTCAATGATATTGAGGTGGCCACTCCAGAACCTTCACTTTATTCTGCTGAAGCCAATGACAGGTCAACTTGGCCTTGTGTTTTGGATCATTGTCATGTTGGAACATTCAAGTATGTTCCATGCGCAGCTTCCAGGCTGATGAGTGCAAATTTTCCTCTAGTATATTCTGAAAACATGCAGCATTCATCTTACCATCAATTTTGACCAAGTTTCCAGTGCCTTTGTAGCTCACACATTCCCAAAACATCAGCAATCCACCTCTGTGTTTCACAGTAGGAATGGTGTACTTTTCATCATAGGCCTTGTTGACTCCTCTCCAAATGTAACATTTATGGTTGTGGAAAAAAAGTGAAATTTTTGATGGTCTACCTGACCGTGATTTGGTTTCCACAGAATCCCTCATTTTCCACTATCTTAATTAGATTTTGAACACTGCTGATTGGCATTCTCAATTGCTTGGATATCTTTTTATATCCATTTCCTGTTTTATACTATTCAATTACCTTTTCCCGCAGATCCTTTGACAATTCTTTTGCTTTCCCCGTGACCCAGAATCCAGACACGTCAGTGCAGCACTGGATGAAAGATGCAAGGGTCTTTCAGGAGTCCAGAAACTCACTGCCTTTTATACACACACACACTGATTACAAACAAACAGATCACAGGTGAGGATGGTTACCTTTAGTAGCCATTCAAAACTGTTTGTGTCAACTTGTGTGCATGTTATCAGGCTAAAATGTCCAGAGTATGTAAACGTTTGATCATGGTCATTTGGGTAGTTTCTGTTGTCATTATGATTTAAAACGAGTAAACACAGTTGTTTGACAATAAATGGCTTCGCCCAACCACTAACCATGAGTGAAAGAAAAGTTTGTGAGTTATCATTCATATTCTCTGACAAATGGCCAGAAAATCACACATTCTGCTAGGGTATGTAAACTTATGAGCACAACTGTATTAGGTTAAACTAATAGTTTAATAATGCCTGGATAGTACATTTATTATATTGTTAAGAATATTAGTGGGGATGCAAAGACAAACTATTAGGTTGTAGATGGCATGGGTCGGTTCCTAATTTACATTATAAACACTTTTTTGTAGCTGGATATACAATGGTAGTACAAAACAGCATTTCCAATATAAACGGGCATTAAATGGAAATATTGCACCATAAAATTTTTTCATGTAGCAACATATTTTATGAATGAACAGTAATAAACAATGTACCAGTGTAAATTATTGAAATGGTTTTCTACCACAGAATGACAAAAATCTTGCTACTGACATCCAGATCCTTGCATGTGGAGTGATGGTAAGAAAACTGTTAAGTGTAATTGTATTCTAATTCTTTTCAGCAAAGCCATTCTCAGAATGTGAAGGAGAAATAATAAGACATCTCAGAGCTATCACCTAACAATGTTTATCTTAGTATTACATTAATAACAAAAGTCAGACTGCCTGTGTCACTTAGCTACAGTAATGTCTCTACATCTGTACTGAGGTGCTGATTCAGAGATTGACGCAGATCACTGCATATGCATCAAGATCTGCGTCCATCTCCTTACATACTGGGGGCAGCTCATCATGAGGCAAGGCCACCCAGCTTCTGGGTGGTGCCACCTCTCGATGTGTCTACAATGTAATTGCAGACATATCAAATTAAGATTGACGCCTGAAGCACTCAAGCGGCCTGCTGCCATTCTTTTAATCAGAACAGCTGCATGTTCTGTCACACAGCCACCCCTAAAATGCACCCACGATGCCCCCTAAATGCCATAATGCTGCCCCCCAAATGTCCAACACCGTCAACCATCTTATGGCTGCATCCTTCCCCCGCAAGAAGGGTCGCACATGCACACTGCACTCAGTGTGCGTGCACAGACCAGATGGACAAGGATGCTGCAAAGACTGGCATTAACTATAAGTTACCCAGAACATAATGACACTGTTGTATTTACTGTATATTTTTTACTTGTCTATTGTATCTAATATTGGTGTAGTTTCCCACACCTGAATATGTAACAAAAGTGTAAAGTTTTTAACAGATGAATGTTCAGTTTATACTGTTGCCTTTATAATTGATTGTCATGCAAAGTTTTTTCTTTTCCACTATTTCTAGGAAGAAGTAATTCAGGATGTGGACAAGGTCCTGGTAAGGAAACATTTCATGTTTAGTTTTATACGTTTACTCCCTTTTTTAAATTATCAATGTACTTGAATAGAAACATACAAATTCACCACAATAAATAATCCCTCCAAACAAAATTTCAAGGGACATGCGACACTGTACAAGTGCATACAAGTGATAACAAGAAACATGAGTATAGACTAGTACAGACAGTATATGAATTCACAGTGACACAAAATGAATGTGTGCAGGTAGAATAATTACAGTATGTAGAAAAGTTTGAGTGCAGAGGACTCTGCCCATACAAGCCTAGAATATATACTGTAGGTGACATGATTGTTGTGAATGGTAGACAGGAATTCTGAGTGAGAGCGCAAGAAGTAGTGATCAGTGTGGAGGTGATATGGCAATCATTAGCAAAGCAAAGAAGATGGGATGGAGTACGTGAGTGAGCATGGAGATGTGAAGAAAAGCTGGATGAGAGGTTGAGAGCTTTGAAGGTCAAAGAGAGCAGTTTCAATGTAATTCTGGGTGGTATAGAGAGACAGCAGAGTGACTAATATGGAACCAGAGGTATAGCAAAGAGAGAAGAAAATGATGTGGGCAGCAGAGTTGAGGATAGATGGAAGATGGGTGAAGGAGGAGTTAGGAAGGCCAGAGAGGAGCACATTACAGTAGTCAAGGCATGAAATAATGTTGACTGGATGAATTTAGTAAATTCGAGGGTGATTAAATGTCTAATTCTGAAAATATTGAAAGAAGTGAAAATGGTAGGACTAAGAAAGGGATTATAACATGGGAAAACAGGAAAGGGCAGAGTCGACAAGAGCACCAAGATATTGGACACTGGGAATGGAAATGAGTGAAACACTGTCAAACAGATGGGGAGAGGGGGAGAAAGATGACATGTTCATTTCATTGGAGATGGATTGTATTTTGGAGGTAAAGTGGGTGGCAAAGTCAAACTTTCTGATGAAGGAAAGAATGGGAAGTGGAATGGAGAGAGGAGGGAGTTGAAGGCAGAAAGTCTGCTGGCCTGTAAGACAATGAGGACATTGAAGTATAAATACATAAAACTTGCTTTGGTGATTGGGAAAACTACATAAACTTTGTGCTGACACAGTAGAAAAACAATTAATACAAGACAGCATATTAAGGGGTATATTCAATTAGTGTCAGATCCTTTCCGACGGAGAGGATCCAAAACTTCACTATTCAATTTGCGGGCATTTCTGACATGTTGTTGCCCATTTTCGACAATGATGATCCGACTTTTTTAAATTCGAATTGGCATTGTCGAAAACAGGCCAAAACCCTGTCGGAATTGCCCACAAATTTGACAAAATACGTGGATCGGGCGGCGAATTCGTTGATCCACCTGTTTTTCGACATGTCGGAATTTCTGACAAGTCAAAAAAAATCCCTTTCACTGAATATAGTAAATCAAAATTCGCCCTAAAAACGGCAAAAATTCCAACAGGAATTGAGTACCTCTTTAAGTAGTGTATAGCACCAAAACTAAAAACTAGTACACTTTAATGCTGTCTGTGTTCTCTCTGGTATCTGTATTTACAGTGTTTTCAGATGTGCTGATTTTATTAGACTTTAGGTATTTTACTTCTACTTTCTAAAGTCATTGTTATTATATTTATTGTAGAGGTTTATGGGAAACATCGCAGGAAATCTGGCACAAAAACAATAAGTCCTAGGCTTGGTCTTTTGTCATCAAATCCAGTTATTTTGTAAGTATATTTGTGTAAGCTATATTTGTATGTTTATTTATGTTTATTATAAAATTAAGTATACTTTTTTAGTATTTCTAATTTTTAGAAATACAAAAAGAAGGTTAAACTTTTGTTCATTGTCCCTTTTCGCATAATAGTACATAGGGGAAATGTAATAGGGCATGAGAATCAGAAAGTGAGAGATTTTGGGAGATTTCTCCTGGGTTTTTTTAAGTGGCAATCATTTACATCACAAAATCTATCTTGTTTTGTTATTCAAATGATTGCCACTTTAAAAAAAAGGAAAAATCTCCACAAATCTCTCACTTTCTGATTCTCACACCCAATTACATCCCCCCCCTGCATGTGCAAAAATGTAGTCATCTTTAAAATAGTATATTACGCTCATTTTGGTTATGAAACTTTACTCTATTTGATCTTAGTGTATATTCTGAAATAGTTTTACATTATGTTATTACAGCATGTTGCTAATAGGTAAGTAAAATCAGCAAATATTTGTTGAACACGATGTGATGCCCATATAGAGGCATTTGCCTATAAGACAAATAAGTACATATGCTAACTATACATAATAATAATAGCGCTATAACTGCAGTGTAGGTTTGAGGTGTCCCTTCCTCCCAATTCCAGGCTTTGCACAGCTGTTACTTCTTATTTTAGTAGGTGGGAGTTGGGAGGCGAGGAGTGACATTCATTACACCTCCTGTGACTCTCTAACCAAACATCACACTCTGAGCATATCACAGACAGAAATAATAAGAAAAGAACTCCTCAATGACAGCCAATGGTACAACATTTGTGGGAGACATGGGGCATAAAAAGCACTACATGACTACTATGTTGTGTTTTCAGAAATTATGTGTTCCCTTTCTATTGACACTCTAGATAACCTTTAAAACATTAAATTAATTTAATTAAACCCAACTTACTGAAAATGTTTTATGTAATTTAATATGTACAGTATAAGCAATTACAGTTAAAAAATATACACTTTCACTCCAAAATAAATCTTTGCTGTACTGTCTTCTCCTTAATTATCAAAGCTCTGTTTTCAATGCCTATTTTGTCAATTGTCAGGGAGGAATTAAAAAAACGTACAGCTCTGCCAGGAGTCCCTACAGTACAGCTAGGTCTGCAGTAGGATTTTCATTTTGTGCAGAATTAGGATTGAAATTGCTTGTTGTTTGTTTTTTGTTGTTTGTAATGACCTATTAATGTTTTTTTTCCTAAAGAATTACAGTGGATGTCCAATAAATATTTGATGCTCTTCTTGAAGATTTTGTTAGCAAAAACGCATCCTTGCTGTTGACTGCAATCTCATTTCATCCTCATAATTTTATATCTATGTTGATCTTCTAAAATAAAGTCACTATTCAGCAAATGTCTGTAGTCATTGTCTTATTCAATCAGAGAAAATAAATTAATACAATACCAGAATTGCGCAGTGAAACAAAAAGAGCTGCCCAGACACACTGTTCAGTGGGGGAAAAAACACCAATTCCCAATATAGCATAAAGAAAAGACTGGTGAACAAGGTGTCACTGGCGCTCAATCCGTATGGATGTGTGAGGGCCCCCAATGACGGGGTCCTGTATCCCCGAAATGGGACTAGGTCCTTTCGGTGGTAAATAGTAACTCAATAACAATTAATGTAAAAACACATTTAAATATTTATTGTTAAAAACATACAATACGTGAACACTGAAAGTGCATGGAGGTCATGAACAATCCAAAAAAGTGACTTGTGCTTTTTTTCTTTATAACCCACAAAGATGCTCTCACCCTCTTACTGTGGTGCGGTGGGCTAGCTTATGAAATAAGCTGGTGTGGTCCTGGGCTGAGTTAGCCTAGCACCACTGCAGAAGAATTATCAGCATGGATTCACTTCCAGTTCACATGTGCTTCTCCTCCGTCCAAAAACAACGCGTTTAGGTTCCACAGAACCTTTCTCAAGAATTGGATGAGGATTCCTATCCTGTAGTGTCTTTTATACCTGGTTAATGAGCTACTCAATTGATTAATTAATTGTGATGTCACTTCCTGTTTTTCAAAACGGAAGTGATATGTTTGCGTTCCAGTGCCATTTTTCTAAAAGTTCCTTCCCTTAAAGTACTTTTCTCTATTCATAAATAGTATGCTACCGCATTGTCTAACAACACCACTTCGTTATATTTAAAAAATGTCCAAAGAAGCCAAAGCTCCGCCGCGCCTATACTTCCGTTTGCGCCAACCGGAAGTCACATGGGCGCTGTCTCGCATCCGCTTCCTGTCGTAGCCAGGCCGCATGCATCTCCTCCCTCCGGAAGTGACGGAAATGAGGTCCACACCTGCGTTCCACACGGGGCGGCGGGGATCTATCACAGTGAAGTCTGTTCAGCCATCTTGTTTAAGGGATAAAGTGCTGGCGTGCATGTACTTTGGAGCGGCCTGGAACACCCACTCGTTACCTTTCTTTGTGGTACTTCATATTCCCAGCCTGTCCATCCCTTTTACCCGAGTGGGGTCCCAAACCAGCTCCGTTAATTCCATATTTTGATACTTGTGTAAATGATGTTATAGGCATAAAAAGGATAAACAAGAAAAGAATAAAGATTAGAACCATAACATAGGAAAACTATAAAGAACATATAGTGAATCAATACATTATTTACAATATCATTTCAAATGCCATTTAAAATACCAGCAAATCATTAAAATGTCAGTGGATAATTTAAAATATCAGTGGATAATTTATGATAGCTCCAGGGACATACACCTCGCCAAAGAATATTAATCTAAAAACCACTTTAGCTCGAAGTCTACATTGTGCCCCCTGGGTTTCAAAGTATCCAAATTAAAAATCCACTTAATTTCACATTGTGCAAGACGCTTTTCCAAATTTTTGTTCTTCCAATTTGGTTTGATTTGCTGTAGTCCTAAAAATCGTTTTATATGTCCTTCGCATTTGTTATGTGTGGTCCTAAAATGGTCAGATAGGGGATGGGTTTCCAACCCCTTGCGGATATTATATATATGCTCCGCAGCTCGAGTTTTCAAAGGGCGCGAGGTCTTTCCTACATATATCAATCCGCATTTACATTCCAGTAAATATACAATATTTCGGGAATGGCATGTCACAAAGTCATTTATCCTATATTTAGAACCATTCACTTCAAATTCAGTGATTTTGCGCGATATGTCCTTCTTACTGGTGGTGCGGCACATCAGGCATTCCCCACACCTGTGGAAACCCTTGTTACAACTTCTGACCCCTATATTCTCCGTATGGCTACTCTTAACCAGATGGTCCTTCAAACATTTGGCTTTTTTGTAGATAAACACCGGTTTGGGTGGAAGATGATCCCCAAGTACCGGGTCATCTTTCAATATATGCCAATTGTTCCTGAAGATGTTTTCAATCTTCTTGTGGTAGCCCCCATATCTCGTAATAAAGGCCCATTGATACGGATTCTCTCCTTGCTGCTCCTTCACTTTCTCTGCAAGCAAGTCCTTTCTATCTATTTTCTGGACCTTCTCTTTCACTTTTTCCAAAAGTCCATCATCATATCCCTTTTCCCGAAAGTGATCTGTCATTTCATCCATATGTGTGTCCAGAATCGCCATGTTGGTACAATTTTTTTTTCTTGTTTATCCTTTTTATGCCTATAACATCATTTACACAAGCATCAAAATATGGAATTAACGGAGCTGGTTTGGGACCCCACTCGGGTAAAAGGGATGGACAGGCTGGGAATATGAAGTACCACAAAGAAAGGTAACAAGTGGGTGTTCCAGGCCGCTCCAAAGTACATGCATGCCAGCACTTTATCCCTTAAACAAGATGGCTGAACAGACTTCACTGTGATAGATCCCCGCCGCCCCGTGTGGAACGTAGGTGTGGACCGCATTTCCGTCACTTCCGGAGGGAGGAGATGCATGCGGCCTGGCTATGACAGGAAGCGGATGCGAGACAGCGCCCTGGCCTGGACTTTTGGAAAAAGCGAAAGAGAAGGTCCAGAAAATAGATAGAAAGGACTTGCTTGCAGAGAAAGTGAAGGAGCAGCAAGGAGAGAATCCGTATCAATGGGCCTTAATTACGAGATATGGGGCTACCACAAGAAGATTGAAAACATCTTCAGGAACAATTGGCGTATATTGAAAGATGACCCGGTACTTGGGGATCATCTTCCACCCAAACTGGTGTTTATCTACAAAAAAGCCAAATGTTTGAAGGACCATCTGGTTAAGAGTAGCCTTACGGAGAATATAGGGGTCAGAAGTTGTAACAAGGGTTTCCACAGGTGTGGGGAATGCCTGATGTGCCGCACCACTAGTAAGAAGGACATATCGCGCAAAATCACTGAATTTGAAGTGAATGGTTCTAAATATAGGATAAATGACTTTGTGACATGCCATTCCCGAAATATTGTATATTTACTGGAATGTAAATGCGGATTGATATATGTAGGAAAGACCTCGCGCCCTTTGAAAACTCGAGCTGTGGAGCATATATATAATATCCGCAAGGGGTTGGAAACCCATCCCCTATCTGACCATTTTAGGACCACACATAACAAATGCGAAGGACATATAAAACGATTTTTAGGACTACAGCAAATCAAACCAAATTGGAAGAACAAAAATTTGGAAAAGCGTCTTGCACAATGTGAAATTAAGTGGATTTTTAATTTGGATACTTTGAAACCCAGGGGGCACAATGTAGACTTCGAGCTAAAGTGGTTTTTAGATTAATATTCTTTGGCGAGGTGTATGTCCCTGGAGCTATCATAAATTATCCACTGATATTTTACATTATCCACTGACATTTTAATGATTTGCTGGTATTTTAAATGGCATTTGAAATGATATTGTAAATAATGTATTGATTCACTATATGTTCTTTATAGTTTTCCTATGTTATGGTTCTAATCTTTATTCTTTTCTTGTTTATCCTTTTTATGCCTATAACATCATTTACACAAGCATCAAAATATGGAATTAACGGAGCTGGTTTGGGACCCCACTCGGGTAAAAGGGATGGACAGGCTGGGAATATGAAGTACCACAAAGAAAGGTAACGAGTGGGTGTTCCAGGCCGCTCCAAAGTACCTGCACGCCAGCACTTTATCCCTTAAACAAGATGGCTGAACAGACTTCACTGTGATAGATCCCCGCCGCCCCGTGTGGAACGCAGGTGTGGACCGCATTTCCGTCACTTCCGGAGGGAGGAGATGCATGGGACCTGGCTACGACACGAAGCGGATGCGAGACAGCGCCCATGTGACTTACGGTTGGCGCAAATGGAAGTAAAGGCGCGGCGGAGCTTTGGCTTCTTTGGACATTTTTTAAATATAACGAAGTGGTGTTGTTAGACAATGCGGTAGCATACTATTTATGAATAGAGAAAAGTACTTTAAGGGAAGGAACTTTAGGAAAAATGGCACTGGAACGCAAACATATCACTTCCATTTTAAAAAACAGGAAGTGACATCACAATTAATTAATCAATTGAGTAGCTCATTAACCAGGTATAAAATACACTACAGGATAGGAATCCTCATCCAATTCTTGAGAAAGGTTCTGTGGAACCGAAACGCGTTGTTTTTGGACGGAGGAGAAGCACATGTGAACTGGAAGGGAATCCATGCTGATAATTCTTCTGCGGTGGTGCTAGGCTAACTCAGCCCAGGACCACACCAGCTTATTTCATAAGCTAGCCCACCGCACCACAGTAAGAGGGTGAGAGCATCTTTGTGGGTTATAAAGAAAAAAAACACAAGTCACTTTTTTGGATTGTTCATGACCTCCATGCACTTTCAGTGTTCACGTATTGTATGTTTTTAACAATAAATATTTAAATGTGTTTTTACATTAATTGTTATTGAGTTACTATTTACCACCGAAAGGACCTAGTCCCATTTCGGGGATACAGGACCCCGTCATTGGGGGCCCTCACACATCCATACGGATTGAGCGCCAGTGACACCTTGTTCCCCAGTCTTTTCTTTATTCAATCAGAGACAAATATTAACACAATAAATATATATATTATATACTGTATATATATATATATATATATATATATATACTGTATATATATATATATATCTATATATACTGTGGTCGAAGTGGAAATTTTGAAGTGGGGGTATGCGAAAGATAAGGATGCAATTATGCATGTGCCGAAGGTACAATCGCTCCAGAAAAGGGGGCATGGCCACTCAAAAGAGGGCGTGGTCAGTACTATCTAGTACTGGTGCCCCTTTCACATTATAGCACATGGTACGAGCCGAAATTCACAATATACCACATGGTACGAGCTGAAATTCCCATTATAGCACACGGTACGAGCTGGAATTCACATTATAGCACACAGTACCAGCTGAAATTCACATTATAGCACACGGTACGAGCTGAAATTCACATTTTTGGCTCGTACCATGTGCTATTATGTGAATTTCAGCTCGTACCGTGTGCTATATTCATAATATAGTACATGGTATAAGCTGAAATTCACATTAAAGCACACAGTACGAGCCAAAATTCACAATATAGCACACAGTATGAGCTGAAATTCACAATATAGCACACTGAATGAGCCAAAATTCACATTATAGCACACGGTACGAGACAAAATTAACATAATAGCACAATGAATAAGCCAAAATTCACATTATAGCACACTAAATGAGCCGAAATTCACATTATAGCACACTGAAAAATCCAAAATTCCCATTATAGCACACTGAAAGAATGAGCCAAAATTCACATTATAGCACACTGAATAAGCCAAAATTCACATTATAGCACACTAAATGAGCCGAAATTCACATTATAGCACACTGAAAAAGTCAAAATTCACATTATAGCACACTGAAAGAATGAGCCAAAATTCACATTATAGCACACGGTATGATCCACAATTCATATTATGACACATGGTATGATACACAATTCAAATTATGACACACGGTATAATCCACAATTCACATTATGACACACGGTATGATCCACAATTCACATTATGACACACGGTATGATCCAAAATTATGGGAGAGGGAGAGTGACAGCAGGGACATAGATACAGTGACAGAGAGAGTGACAGCAGTGACAGGGATTTTAATGATTTGCTGGTATTTTAAATGGCATTTGAAATGATATTGTAAATAATGTATTGATTCACTATATGTTCTTTATAGTTTTCCTATGTTATGGTTCTAATCTTTATTCTTTTCTTGTTTATCCTTTTTATGCCTATAACATCATTTACACAAGCATCAAAATATGGAATTAACGGAGCTGGTTTGGGACCCCACTCGGGTAAAAGGGATGGACAGGCTGGGAATATGAAGTACCACAAAGAAAGGTAACGAGTGGGTGTTCCAGGCCGCTCCAATGTACCTGCACGCCAGCACTTTATCCCTTAAACAAGATGGCTGAACAGACTTCACTGTGATAGATCCCCGCCGCCCCGTGTGGAACGCAGGTGTGGACCGCATTTCCGTCACTTCCGGAGGGAGGAGATGCATGGGACCTGGCTACGACACGAAGCGGATGCGAGACAGCGCCCATGTGACTTACGGTTGGCGCAAATGGAAGTATAGGCGCGGCGGAGCTTTGGCTTCTTTGGACATTTTTGAAATATAACGAAGTGGTGTTGTTAGACAATGCGGTAGCATACTATTTATGAATAGAGAAAAGTACTTTAAGGGAAGGAACTTTAGGAAAAATGGCACTGGAACGCAAACATATCACTTCCATTTTAAAAAACAGGAAGTGACATCACAATTAATTAATCAATTGAGTAGCTCATTAACCAGGTATAAAATACACTACAGGATAGGAATCCTCATCCAATACTTGAGAAAGGTTCTGTGGAACCGAAACGCGTTGTTTTTGGACGGAGGAGAAGCACATGTGAACTGGAAGGGAATCCATGCTGATAATTCTTCTGCGGTGGTGCTAGGCTAACTCAACCCAGGACCACACCAGCTTATTTCATAAGCTAGCCCACCGCACCACAGTAAGAGTGTTATGATTCCCGTACTCCAGACCAGAGGAGATCTTTATGGCAGAGGTCTGAGTACTGGAAAGATATGCTGGTACGGGAGCAGGAAAGCCTAGTAACCCCTGGCGCCCTAACTCCGTTGTCTCGCCCGTGTTATCAGAAATCCCCTGCGAGACTATGGTTGCTTGAGCCCATGGCAGCCGCGTTCGAAGGGCGGATTATGTCTGCCCAACCCCGATGCCCCCTCAGGTCTTAATGGGAGACAAAGGGAAATCCGAGACAGGGTGATAACAAGGGGCCCTCTGACTAAGCAACCAGGCCAGGGGTTACAAGCTATCTAACTTAAACCAAAAGTATGTGCGGACAAACCGCCAGGGAAAAGGACAACCAAAGATCCACTGATCCGTTACTCCTATCCAGCACCGGTGGATACCAGAGTGGATTTGTGGGAGCGGAATCCTCCGCAAAAGCTCCAGAACACAATAAACTAAATAATAAATAGTAAGCGGTCAAGCCGCAACACACGGCTACGCCGCGACTCACGAACACCACAGGATGTTAAAGGTGCTCGGTCGGACTCCAGGAATAGATGACAAATTCCGAGTACTGGATCACTGAGGACAGGAACAACCGGGTTGAGCAGGACTGGAAACTCTCTGTAACTGACACAGCAAACAGGAAGCTATCACCGGCGTCTGTGAGAAGTCCTGGGAGTGCTTTTTATTGGGAGCCCTCCAATCAGGATCCAGACAGGGTAATGATCAATCATGCCGTGCAGCTGCATGCTGCACGGCCAAGCTACCAATTAACTGATTTATTTAGACCAAGCAACGGGGAACGCGGTACGACAGTGGCGTCCCCGTTGCTAGGGTCAGAGCGGCTCTGTGCGCCCGGCGTCTAGCGTTGCTAGGGAGCCGGCGGCTGTCTGCCTGCGGCTTCCCTAGTTGCTAGGCGCCGGGCCGCACTGACGGGCGGACCCTCGGCGCCTAACAAAGAGGGTGAGAGCATCTTTGTGGGTTATAAAGAAAAAAAGCACAAGTCACTTTTTTGGATTGTTCATGACCTCCATGCACTTTCAGTGTTCACGTATTGTATGTTTTTAACAATAAATATTTAAATGTGTTTTTACATTAATTGTTATTGAGTTACTATTTACCACCGAAAGGACCTAGTCCCATTTCGGGGATACAGGACCCCGTCATTGGGGGCCCTCACACATCCATACGGATTGAGAGCCAGTGACACCTTGTTCCCCAGTCTTTTCTTTATTCAATCAGAGACAAATATTAACACAATAAATATATATATTATATACTGTATATATATATATATATATATATACTGTATATATATATATATATATATATATATATATATACTGTGGTCGAAGTGGAAATTTTGAAGTGGGGGTATGCGAAAGTTAAGGATGCAATTATGCATGTGCCGAAGGTACAATCGCTCCAGAAAAGGGGGCATGGCCACTCAAAAGAGGGCGTGGTCAGTACTATCTAGTACTGGTGCCCCTTTCACCTTATAGCACATGGTACGAGCCGAAAATCACAATATACCACATGGTACGAGCTGAAATTCCCATTATAGCACACGGTACGAGCTGGAATTCACATTATAGCACACGGTACCAGCTGAAATTCACATTATAGCACACGGTACCAGCTGAAATTCACATTTTTGGCTCGTACCATGTGCTATTATGTGAATTTCAGCTCGTACCGTGTGCTATATTCATAATATAGTACATGGTATAAGCTGAAATTCACATTAAAGCACACAGTACGAGCCAAAATTCACAATATAGCACACAGTATGAGCTGAAATTCACAATATAGCACACTGAATGAGCCAAAATTCACATTATAGCACACGGTACGAGACAAAATTCACATAATAGCACAATGAATAAGCCAAAATTCACATTATAGCACACTAAATGAGCCGAAATTCACATTATAGCACACTGAAAAAGCCAAAATTCCCATTATAGCACACTGAAAGAATGAGCCAAAATTCACATTATAGCACACTGAATAAGCCAAAATTCAATTATAGCACACTAAATGAGCCGAAATTCACATTATAGCACACTGAAAAAGCCAAAATTCACATTATAGCACACTGAAAGAATGAGCCAAAATTCACATTATAGCACACGGTATGATCCACAATTCATATTATGACACATGGTATGATACACAATTCAAATTATGACACACGGTATAATCCACAATTCACATTATGACACACGGTATGATCCACAATTCACATTATGACACACGGTATGATCCAAAATTATGGGAGAGGGAGAGTGACAGCAGGGACATAGATACAGTGACAGAGAGAGTGACAGCAGTGACAGGGATTTTAATGATTTGCTGGTATTTTAAATGGCATTTGAAATGATATTGTAAATAATGTATTGATTCACTATATGTTCTTTATAGTTTTCCTATGTTATGGTTCTAATCTTTATTCTTTTCTTGTTTATCCTTTTTATGCCTATAACATCATTTACACAAGCATCAAAATATGGAATTAACGGAGCTGGTTTGGGACCCCACTCGGGTAAAAGGGATGGACAGGCTGGGAATATGAAGTACCACAAAGAAAGGTAACGAGTGGGTGTTCCAGGCCGCTCCAAAGTACATGCACGCCAGCACTTTATCCCTTAAACAAGATGGCTGAACAGACTTCACTGTGATAGATCCCCGCCGCCCCGTGTGGAACGCAGGTGTGGACCGCATTTCCGTCACTTCCGGAGGGAGGAGATGCATGGGACCTGGCTACGACACGAAGCGGATGCGAGACAGCGCCCATGTGACTTACGGTTGGCGCAAATGGAAGTATAGGCGCGGCGGAGCTTTGGCTTCTTTGGACATTTTTGAAATATAACGAAGTGGTGTTGTTAGACAATGCGGTAGCATACTATTTATGAATAGAGAAAAGTACTTTAAGGGAAGGAACTTTAGGAAAAATGGCACTGGAACGCAAACATATCACTTCCATTTTAAAAAACAGGAAGTGACATCACAATTAATTAATCAATTGAGTAGCTCATTAACCAGGTATAAAATACACTACAGGATAGGAATCCTCATCCAATTCTTGAGAAAGGTTCTGTGGAACCGAAACGCGTTGTTTTTGGACGGAGGAGAAGCACATGTGAACTGGAAGGGAATCCATGCTGATAATTCTTCTGCGGTGGTGCTAGGCTAACTCAGCCCAGGACCACACCAGCTTATTTCATAAACTAGCCCACCGCACCACAGTAAGAGGGTGAGAGCATCTTTGTGGGTTATAAAGAAAAAAAGCACAAGTCACTTTTTTGGATTGTTCATGACCTCCATGCACTTTCAGTGTTCACGTATTGTATGTTTTTAACAATAAATATTTAAATGTGTTTTTACATTAATTGTTATTGAGTTACTATTTACCACCGAAAGGACCTAGTCCCATTTCGGGGATACAGGACCCCGTCATTGGGGGCCCTCACACATCCATACGGATTGAGCGCCAGTGACACCTTGTTCACCAGTCTTTTCTTTATTCAATCAGAGACAAATATTAACACAATAAATATATATATTATATACTGTATATATATATATATATATATATATATATATATATATACTGTGGTCGAAGTGGAAATTTTGAAGTGGGGGTATGCGAAAGTTAAGGATGCAATTATGCATGTGCCGAAGGTACAATCGCTCCAGAAAAGGGGGCATGGCCACTCAAAAGAGGGCGTGGTCAGTACTATCTAGTACTGGTGCCCCTTTCACCTTATAGCACATGGTACGAGCCGAAATTCACAATATACCACATGGTACGAGCTGAAATTCCCATTATAGCACACGGTACGAGCTGGAATTCACATTATAGCACACGGTACCAGCTGAAATTCACATTATAGCACACGGTACCAGCTGAAATTCACATTTTTGGCTCGTACCATGTGCTATTATGTGAATTTCAGCTCATACCGTGTGCTATATTCATAATATAGTACATGGTATAAGCTGAAATTCACATTAAAGCACACAGTACGAGCCAAAATTCACAATATAGCACACAGTATGAGCTGAAATTCACAATATAGCACACTGAATGAGCCAAAATTCACATTATAGCACACGGTACGAGACAAAATTCACATAATAGCACAATGAATAAGCCAAAATTCACATTATAGCACACTAAATGAGCCGAAATTCACATTATAGCACACTGAAAAAGCCAAAATTCCCATTATAGCACACTGAAAGAATGAGCCAAAATTCACATTATAGCACACTGAATAAGCCAAAATTCACATTATAGCACACTAAATGAGCCGAAATTCACATTATAGCACACTGAAAAAGCCAAAATTCACATTATAGCACACTGAAAGAATGAGCCAAAATTCACATTATAGCACACGGTATGATCCACAATTCATATTATGACACATGGTATGATACACAATTCAAATTATGACACACGGTATAATCCACAATTCACATTATGACACACGGTATGATCCACAATTCACATTATGACACACGGTATGATCCAAAATTATGGGAGAGGGAGAGTGACAGCAGGGACATAGATACAGTGACAGAGAGAGTGACAGCAGTGACAGGGAGAGTGAGACCCCTACCTATTCCCTATTGATTAAAGGCACATTGCCCCAGGGAAAGGTTGGAGTGAACTGGGCCTTGCGCTAGATCACCCTTAATCACCTGAGGGGGGCACTTATTAACTGGGCCTAGCATCCCCTAACTGCGCACATGCCAGAGGCCTGACATCACCCACGGGCCTATCACCTGCCTAACATGGGGCCAGTTGGGTGACCTGGGCCTAATGACCAGGGTCACTTTATTTAATAAAGGCCCACACTGAACTAGGGCCTTATGCTCTATACATGGGGACAGGCCTAATGCCTGAATTAACCCCACAGGCCTAGTGCCTGCCTACTGTGCCACAGGCCTATAGCCTGATTGTGCCCGATCCCTGATGGTCTAGGGAAGGGGGGTGACAGGTGCCCTCACTGAGGGCATACCGGTCCTGGTGGGAGATGCACCAGGGGGGTGCTTCGTTAGCTCTTTTCCTTTCCACCCCTGGTGGCCTCTCCGGTCCTCATCTCTGTCTTCTGCCGGTGGCCCGTCCTGGCCAGCAGCGCCACCTCTTCTGTCTTCTGCCGCTTGCCTGTCCTGGCCAGCGGTGCCACCTCTTCTGTCTTGTGCCGCTGACCTGTCCTGGCCAGCAGCGCCGCCTCTTCTACCTTCTGCCACTGGCCTGTCCTGGCCAGCGGCGCCGCCTCTTCAGTCTTCTGCCACTGGCCTGTCTTGGCCAGCGGAGCCAACTTTTCTTCCTCCTGGAGCGCGCCTTCAGCCTCTTCCATGGCCACTGTACCTCTTTGCCACTCTTCCGCAAGGCCTCCTCCCTTCTCCTCATCCCAGCGGCATCTGACATCAGATTCCGGTGGCGGGGCCTATGACGCGACGAGCGTTGATTGGCTCGCCACGGCCGTCTGTGATTGGCCGCCAATCCGTGAGCCACGATTGACTTACAGATGGCGCCAATCTTTAAATGCCTCCACTGCTACAGCCTCATCAGCGCTGGGACCAGACACGTGATCCCAACGCTGTCCACCATCATGTCCTGCCGGTCCACCAGCGCTGGGGACAGACACATTGCTTCAGCGCTGTCTGCTGCAGAGTCCTGTAGGGGATGCATGCTTCTGCAATAAAAATAAAAAAACTTCCGGGTCTGTGGAAAAGTGGCAGTATACCATACCGCCGTATACTGCCCCACTTTGACCACTGTATATATATATATATATATATATATATATATATAGCGAGAGAGAGAGCGAGAGAGAGAGAGAGAAGGTGACAAGGAATGCACTCACCAGTCTTCTTCAGTAGTGAAAATAAGATTTCTTTAATTCAGCTCACATAGTTTACAGGGTCAGGGTATATATATAGCTGCTTTGTTCTCCCCATGTGGAAAGAAAGAAGCGGCACTCTGAAGTTTCAAAATTCCAACTGTGTTTAGTGAATCATAATTATCATCAATGTTTCAAGGTCCGCAGGCCTTTTCATCAGGATGTTACAACAGTGAAAGTCAAAAGCATGCTTTTTACAGACTCTGCATCTAGGTCCTAATTCAGAGTTGATCTCAGCAGCAAATTTGTTAGCAGTTGGGCAAAACCATGTGCACTGCAGGGGAGGGCAGATATAACATGTGCAGAGAGAGTTAGATTTGGGTGTGGTGTGTTCAAACTGAAATATAAATTGCAATGTAAAAATAAAGCAGCCATTATTTACCCTGCACAGAAACAAAATATATTTATCCACTGCTGCCTCCAATTGTTCCAGCCATTTCTCTGTGTTGTCATTTTTGAGACTGTCCAGATTCTGTTTTTCAAATTCCATTTTTTCGTTTTTTCACTAAAGATAGTTCCCATGCAGATTCTTCTATAACAAGAAGCATTTGTTTAAAATGGCTGCCCATTTTCAGCAAAAGTCTTGGTTAAAACGATCTATTGTGGGAATGTTGTGGATACGGAATCCTCTGGGAATTTTTTTCTCCCGGTAGTAGTCGGATAAATTTGCACCATGTAAAAAATAATCTACAGTACTTCATGTTTATGAAAGTTAGTGATAATCAAGTTAATTATTTAGACGTATTGATTAAATCTCAGGATGAAGTGTTATTAACCTCTCCTTATTATAAACCCACAGACAGAAAAACTTTTTTAGAAGCAACTAGCTTTCATCCAGCTCCTATGAAAAATAGTTTCCCCTTTTCACTGTTCCTTAGAATCTTCCGTAGCTGTAGTGACAAACAAGATGTGATTACTCACATTGATTTAATGATAGCAAAATTTATATCAAGAGGTTATGATCCTAGGAAACTGAGGAATGCTAAAATTAAGGTACTATCATTTTCAATAAATGTCTTGTTAACACAAAAGTCTGACGATAAAACATCAGATAAGATTATTTGGGTCAATGAGTTTAACATGGTTAGTAAAGATGTAATATGCTCTGCGAAAAATTTATGGCCCATTGTAAATACCAATCCAGATTTACCAGCTTTGTAAAAGAAAAAACTATTACCTTGTTTTAAACGAGGGAGAAATATCAAAGATAGATTAGTGAAAAATGATATTTCTAAATAAACCCTTGAACCAAAGATGCATTTCTTAAGTAGGAAACCAGGGATCTATAAATGCCTATGTGTTACCTGACAGTATTTAGATCCAGGGGATTCCTTTACACACCCTCATTCAGGCCAGAAATATAATATTCCGTTTCCCCTGTCATGTAAGTCATCCTATGTGGTATAATACATCAAATGCCCCATGCGGGCTTCTTTACATAGGGAAACTACCAGGACCTTTAAGGAACGTATGACCATGCACAGATCAGCAATTAGATAGGCACTGGAGGGTAAACCCAATGAACAGCCAGTAGAACGGCATTTTAGAAATGCTAGACATAATTTAGCTATGCTTAGCTACAAGGTGATTGATTGGATTGTCCCAGTGTAAGAGGAGGAGATAGAGCAAGGACCCTGTTGAGAAAAGAATCATGGTGGATTCATAAACTACAGACCTTGCACCCTCTGGGGTTAAATGTGCAATTATCTTTCAATTGTTTTCTATAGGTACTAATAGAGGTATTGGTTTATTCTTTGTGTACCCTAAACACTTGTTAAATAACTATACTGTACTAATGAAATTAGAAGTAATTTATGCTCGATGTATCTCATCTTCAGTTTTCTAAAAAATGTTTTTAAAGTTAAAGTTTTTATTAAGAATGATCAACAGCCATTGCAATGTAATACACATATTCAGGTACAGGTCAAGCCAATGAATTTGCAGATAGAAAACTTGCTTATTTAGCATTATAGAGTTATGACATAGAGACATTTTCAAATATTAGAAGAAAGAGATACATAGTCCCATGAACTGAAGCATACAACCTGTGTAAAATTAAGCAAGTGGGTGATCAGACTCATTTTGTTTTTCAATTATAGAATATAATCCATATCAAAACAGAGACAGAAACCTATAAAGATAAAAAGGAAAAGGGAAGGAATAGAAAAAGTGTAAGGCTAGGAAGAAGGAGATGAGAAGGTTACAGATGAGAAAATAGGAGATAGGTTGTGAACCCAAGCAAGGTTATCAGCTGAGTTTGGGCAAGTATAAAGAGCGTGCAAGGTACCATGGGGACCAAATGTTATGAAATTGGGCCACCGTATTATTCCGTAGATTAGTAATATAGTCCATATTAGCAATATAATTAATCTAAGCTACAAGAGATATCATGGAGGGTGTTTTGTGATCCTTCCAGCATTTAGCTATCAGAGATTTAGCCACCATGCAGAATTGCATAACAAGCTTACCTTGAGTTTTGAGTAGTTTTAGTATGGGGGTATGAAGTAAAGCAGTTTCAGGAGAGAGATCAATGCTATGCCCGCAAGATTGAGCGATGAGCGCCCCAACTGTATTACAGAGGGGGCGAATAGAGGGACAGGTCCATCATATGTGGAAAAAGGTACCCTCTTCTCCACAGAGTCTCCAGCTCTGGTTCGAGGTCATGGGGAAAATGGAGTGAAGTCTGGAGGGAACTAGATACCATTGGGTATAAACTTTATAACATGTCTCCCTAAGCGCCACACTAAGGGAAGCTCTAGCAGTGCGCAATCTAATTTCGTCCCATTGATCGTCCTCTAAAGGATGAGAGAGGTCTGATTCCCAGGCTAATTCATAGGGTTCACGAGAAGGAGGATCAGGAGCTAAAATAGAGGGGTAAATTGTAAAAATGTTCCCCTTTCTGCGATTGATAGTATACACATGTGTTCAAAGGAGGTGGGTGGTCTCAAAGGAGTAGCATTAAATTGTGAATTAAGAAAGCTAAGAATTTGGATATAATGGTAATTACACGAGGATGGAACATCAAGGCGTTTCTGAAGACCTCCAAAGGAGGCCGGTGCTGAGCGGCCTTTAACATGAATAAATCTTGTATCACCCCGAGATTGCCATGGATCTGCCATATGGCATTCGCAACCTGGGGGGAAGGCAGGGTGACCCCAGAGAGGTGACAGAGGTGAGGGGTATGAAGAGAGATTATAAGTGGTGCGGAGTTTGTCCCATAATCTGAGGGTGAATTTGATCGTGGGGATTGAATAAGCAGAGGCTAGTCTGCATGACTTGGGAAGCCACAGAAGGGAGTACTCAATATTAACCCATTTCCTGAGCCCTCATGGAGAATGCCAGGACACTATGTGGTTAAATTGACAGGCGTTAAAATAATCTTATAGATTAGGGTAACCTAAACCACCGGAGGTTGCATTTTTGGTCAATATCGTGCGCCTTAAACTAGGTTTACTGTTAGCCCAAATAAATTTGTGACACATTTTTTCCAAGGAGATCAGCGTCAGTCAAGGCACCAGTATCGTGATAGTTTGGAACAGATATAAAATGCAGGGGAGGAGTTCATTTTGAGGGCGTTAATCCATGAAATGTATAACTGATCCCATTTATCTAAGTCTTGTGTGATAATTAGCCTGATAGAGGTTAGAATAGGATTTAGTAATATAGATACCAAGGTATTTGATAGCTGAGGGTCTCCAAAGAAAGGGAAAACTGTTGAATTGGTATGAGAGGAAACATTAAATGCGATGGCCTCTGATTTGGTATGATTTATTTTATAACCCGATATGGAGCCGTATAAAAGTAGTTCTTTTGTAAGTTAGGGAGAGATATTAAGGGGTTAGAAAGAGTCACGAGCATGTCATCTGCAAACAAAGATATTTTCTATGAGTCATGTCCCACAGTAACACCCCCGATGTCATTATTGAGTCATATACGGGCTGCTAGAGGTTCAATACACAGGGCGAAAAGTAGGGATGAGAGAGGGCAACCTTGACGAGTGCCATTTCTTAAATCAAACCAGGGTGAGCTTAATCCATTAGTCAAGACCGTAGATAAGGGGTTAGAATAAAGGGCTGCAACAGCAGTGATAAAGTGACCATGGAGGCCAAAGGTGGATAATGTGGAAATCAAAAAGGTCCAGGAGATGCAGTCGAATGATTTTTCTGCATCAAGCGTCAAAGCAATCGCAGGTGTTTTAGAAAAATGTATATGGTGAATCAGGTTAACAATACGTCTGGTATTGTCTGAGGCCTGTCAACCGGGGATAAATCCTAGTTTATCAGGGTCTCTCAGTGATATCAGCACAGTGTTCAAGCAAGACGCTAAGCTGAGCAATATGAGGGGTCTTTACTAGGTTTCGGAATAACTATAATGCGGGAGGTAGTGGAATCAGTATGAAAAGGGGTGCCTTGCAATATCTTATTAAACAAAAAGACCATATGAGGGATAAGTTGAGGAGCAAAGGTTTTATAATACACCATCAGGTAACCGTCTGGGCCAGGGGCCTTAGATGGTTTCTGAGTTTTTAGTGCCGCTTCTATTTCTTCAGCAGAGATATCAGCATTGAGAGCAGAGTTGGCTGCGTCATCCAACCGAGGAAGAGCGCATGAGTCAAGATATTGGTTGACCCGACAGGCATGTGCCGAGGGAGCGGTCGGAGGGTCCAAGTTGTAGTGTGCCTTATAAGAATCAGAGAAGATATCATTAATTTTTTGGGGGTCATAGGTAACGTTACCCGAAGGTTCCTTAATAGTGTTAATGGCTTGAGAGGCTTTCTTGGTGCGCAGTCTATTAGCTAAGAGAGTATGAGCCTTGTTACTCTTATTGTAAAATGACTGATTAGACCATCCAAGTGAGCGCTCAACTTTTTCCACCAAAAGAGATTGGAGATCATCACGGGCCTTAGAAAGTTCTGCTAGTATTTTCTTAGAATGTGTACATTTGTGTTCCTGATCTAATTTTCCAATGGTGTCAGTTAATAAAGCAATGTGAGTTTCCTGATTTTTCTTAGGGTGGGACGCATATTGAATGATGGACCCTCTGATAACTGCCTTATGGGCTTCCCATATAGTGGCTATACTACAGTCACCTTGCACATTGAGATCAAAACATTCTTGAAGTGTAGTTTTAATTAAGTCCAGAAACTGGGGGATCTTCAGTAGGGTTTTAAATCTCCATGACGGTCTACCATCAGGAATATCAAATATGTCAAAAGATGTGACTAAAGCCGAGTGGTCAGTCCAAGTGAGTGGGATTATCGAGAAAACACAAGCTATCCGGGAGAGAGGCGCGCAACTCAAAAACATATCAATGCGAGAATACACATCATGCGGATTGGTTTAAAAAGTGTAGTCCCTGGTAGTCGGATTAAGGAATCGCCAGTCATCAAACAGACCAGACTCAGCCATGCCCCTGTGTAATGCAGAAGAATTTGGGGTTTGGTCACTGCGTAAGGGACTGGATTTATCCATATAGGTGAGGACCACTTTGAAGTCCCCTCCAACAAGTGTTTTACCCCGTCTAAATGTTTGGAGGTCATGGAAGAACTTGTGAAAAAAATTAGGTTGGGCCGTATTTGGAGATTAAAAATTAGCCAATGTAACCTCCTCATGTCCAATTTTTCCTCTTACCATTATATAACGACCAGCGCTGTCACATTTACAGTCCACGAACTGAAAAAGAATGGATCCTCTAATTAAGATAGCTACACCATTCTGTTTTGTTGTATTATTTGAGTACCAGGCCATGGGAAATAGTTTAGATGTCAGTGAGGGATGGGAGGCCGATTTCAAATGTGTCTCCTGTAGAAAAACTATGTCACCCTTTAAAGTTTTAAGAGACCTGTGCAGGTGGGAGCGTTTCTGAGGGGTGCTAAAACATTTAACATTAATGGACAGACACGTAAGTGGCATGGTCAAAGAGGGAAAGGGGATAACCCGCAGAAAACCAAGGAGAATCCAGACTCTGCTAAAATGAGAGAGAGAGAGAAAAAAAGAATTGAAATGTATAAGCCTATACACAAATAACACTGTGGGGTATATAGATATATCTAGCTACAGATACAGATATATCAACGTACACACAAACTGCAACAAGAGCCTGAAAGGAAGAAGAAAAAGAAATAAGAAGAGAAAATAAGTAGACAAAGTACCCGAAAGGCAGGGTGCTCGACTACTAAGATTGAGCTCTATAACAAAAAGAACTCACAGGTGAGATACAAATACAATGAATCAGAAGAGGGTATTAACCCAATGTAGTTGGATATAACTCTAATCCCTAGAGATTGGGGGATAAAGTGTCAAGCAAAAGCGCTGACACCCCCCACCCAAAACTAAGCGTATATATAAATAGTGGACCTTCGAGTATCAGATAATAACCCAAAATGGAGGCATGATAGTCCAAGACACAGAAAATAGAATAAAATACTTCCAGGCATAAAACAGTAGTAAAATTTTAACAATAACAGAACTACGGCATAACCGCCGAGCTGGCCAGTAGCTAGAGACAAACCCTAGGGTAATGGAGCAGTGATCAGTATTAAGGCCCTAGTTAAAGGGCAGTGCACCCAGGCCACCGGTTCTGGACTGCAGGATAAAAATACCATGAAACAAAAAGTACATAGAGCCAGTTAGTAAGAACAGTTCAGCAGTGAAGTATAGGAACAATTAGATGTGAGATATTATCTATAATGAAGTTGACACAGCTATTGAGCAAGAATAAAAATCAAAGGTTAGTTAAGCTATATGTTATCAAAACTTAGATTTGAACATGAGGAGCGTCATATCTGGGAAGAAGCAGCGGGTCCAGTCTGATTTGGTCTGGAGGGGGGTGACAGTTGTAGCTTTTGAAGCAGTCTCTCGCCATCCTCAGGAGAGCGGATGATATGAACTTTGCCATCAACCTCCACAATTAGACGAAAGGGAAAATCCCAAAAATATTTGTAGCCATTATCGCGCAGTGCAGAGGTGACAGAGCGTAGGTCATGCCGTTTAGCAATGGTCACTGGCGACAGATCTTGGTAAATCTGGATCTGAGAGTCCTCAAACAATATTGAAGTTGAGTTCCTGCTTGCCATAGTAATACTATTTTTAATCTTGAAAGACAGAAACCAAAGGATAACATTACGGGGAGGATCAGAGTCCCTGGGTTTAAGTCTCAAGGTACGGTGAGCTCTCTCTATCAGGATGGCAGATTCTGAAAGCGACGGGACCAGATAAAGGAACAGCCATTTGAGTAATGGTTCCAGTTCGGAGGCAGATATGGATTCAGGGACATTGCGAATGCGTAAATTATTCCGCCTCTCGCGATTTTCGCTATCCTCAACTTTATTTTTAAGGAGTTCTAATTCGCCGGATAGATAACTCATGTCCTCACCCACTTATTTTTACAATTCCTGCTGTTTTTCCATCTGTGATTCCAGTGAGTTGGTGCGAGAGTCCAGAGCCGCCAAGTCAGACAATTCACCAATCGCTGACTGGAGAGCAATGGTGAAAGAATTTTTGAGGTCCAGTATCATATTCTGAAGAGAGTGGATATCCTCTTTGGTCGAGGGAGAAGTTTTCGGATCCATGAAAATAGCGCAGATGTAGATTAAATTTCAGCTGGCTTTTCCCGCTGCGAAAAGTCTTGTGAAATATCCTGTGAGGCTCCTGTTTTTTTTGTCGGGTGTTCGCTCTACTCATAATATCTGGTTAAATAGAAGTGCCAACTTAAGGACAGATTACAATGAAGGTCTGCCAGAGTCTTACTTACTCATCAGTTGAATTGGGTAGGGGGGAAGTCGACAGTTGAGTATTCACGTCATTTGAAGGACCCAGGTTCCAAGATTTTGTTAAAACTATGAAAAGGGTCCGCAGTAGAGCGTTCAGAATAAACACACACTGTGCTATAAGTAAGGGAGATGCAGTATAAGAACCAACAGCAGAGGGCCCTAATGATCAGTCCCAGCAGAGTGTACTGTATGCATATATAATAAAGTTATAACAGGAATCCACAGTGCAGTATTTATAGATATGTAGCTGTGCAGATCTAAATCTCAGAGTCCACCACACTTGTACAGTGATTTTGCCATCAGCTAAGCACTGCAGGGACATCATATCATGAGTAAGCACATGCTGCATCCTCAAAGATGGCAGCCATCAGCAAGATCCAGCGTGCCTCTCCCCTGTCTGCCTCTGTCAGTGGTCCAAAGCTCCAGGAGCCAGATGACTCCCCCACTGCCTTCAGCAAGGCACCTCCGGCTAGTGGAGCGCAGTTAACAGGGACCTCCCATGCAAGCACTGCATCCGGGCTTCACTTACTGCCTCCTCCAAGATGGCCGCCGCCACCTGATCCCTGCGGCTCATCCTGGCACAGTGCCCGCAGCTCCAGGGGTCTTCTCACTGCAGCGGCTCCTGGTAGAGCACTACAGGTAGGAGGCTCACAGGGATGTAAGGCCGCTCTTCAATATGCAGCACCTGGATCACACAGGGGTCCGGACGGAGGCCCAAAAATTCAGGTCCTGGCTTCACTACTGGAGGAAAGCCACAACCTGCAAGTACAGGAGAAACCTATACTCCGGCTCCGCAGTGCACCTCCAGTACACACAGAACGGCAAGAGCTGCTAAAGGGTGCTCTGGGGTAAAGTGTATGGCATTCTGGTATAAAGGGGGTTATTAGGGCAAATGCATGCAGGAGCTCCCCTGGGACATTTCCGTTCAGTCAGACCACAAGCCACGCCCCCCAGTTTTCTGCATTTTATACACATTTGTTGAATTGTTTACAGTTGTTATGGTGATGGGCACTTGACGCAAGCAAACCCATGTGAATTGTAGGAAAGCCGGTGCACTTGCGCTGTGAGATGACATCACCGCATTCCCGGGCGGGAGTTTGGCATAGACACGGACACTTGGATGTTGCTATAAACTGTATGTATGTTTTATTTGTTATTTGCATCCTGACAAAATGACATAAAGTAATGAAACGATGAAATTCAGGGCGTTGTTTGTCCTTTTTTATCCTGTTTAATTGCGACCGGAGTGCCATCCACCCTGCAACCATATATCCATTGATTCAAATGGAAAGGCACCTAGGCAAGTTGTTTGGTATCTGTGAGTGTCGGTAAGATACACACATACAGTATATATATATATATATATATATATATATATATATTGTACATATACAAATAATACCTGAGTGCCTTCCCATGGACCAGCGGGAGCTGTAGAATGTAGAAGTGGGGGGATGGATGGCACTCCACAGCTTTGATATTACAGAAGACAGCTACAGCAGCTTTAATTGTCAACATTTCAGGTGCGTTTTATTAGCACCTTTTGTCTGGATAAAACAAATAGTACAAATCTTATCTAATATACCATGCAATGGCTAGATCAGGTTTCAGCGTCGCCCTACACTTCCGGTAACGGGTGCAATTACATCACATGGCACCCAGCTGGCGGTGGGGGGCGGAGCCAATCACAAAGGTAACCATACCCTAATAATATATAAAACAGGGACAGCATACTAGACAGTGCAGCATCATTTTACAACATAGTTTACCATACAAAACAGGGACAGCATACTGTACAATATATACTGTATACTGTATATATATATATATATATATATATATATATGTATATATATATATATACAGTATATAAATATGAAGAGAGAGAGAGATTGGGATCTAGTGCTCTTTATTATGTAAATGTTTCTGCAGATTTATGTGTTTATATCTAAAAAAAAGTTGTGGAACAGCAGTGGTTTCAATTTGTGATGAAATTTTCAGATGTTGTTTATGGACAGATTTAACAATTAGTGATATTCTTGTTTTCGCTTGTTAGGAATGTTAAATGGTGCTCTGGCCGACCAACTTCTACCTGCCATGTGTTTGAAAAATGACAATAGCTGATTGGCTTAAGCACCATTTAACAATTGTAACAAGTGATAGCAAGAATATCACTCGCTGTTACTGCCCCTTAGTTATTTGTGGAGATCAGAATTATTTATTTACAAGCATTGAACTCTCCTGTCAACTGAGACTTTTTCTGTGTGAATTTTGCTAAAAGTTTGTCCTTTCTTCTGATATCATTAATCAAACATGCTATCTTATCAAACTTGGAATAGTGCAATCAACTTTAATTTCTTTGCTCACTTAACAACCTTTTTCCATTTGGTTCTTTTTTAAGTTATCTGATAAACTAATTTCTAACACTTTGCCATGTAAGTAAAAAAAAATTCACTGTTTTTTTTAAGGTGAGGTCTAATCAAGCCTACAGCACAATCCAGGATGATTTGAGGTGAAATGGATCACTAATTTATTTATTTTTGTACTACTGTACAGTATGTGAGCATAGCAAGGTTAGAGATGGGAGGGACTTTTAACTGAAGCTGGTGCTCAAATGCTCTCAGAGATATAATGCATTGTACAGTAAGAGTACAACAAGATAATTGGGGATATTTATGTACTGGAAACAATTATGATGCACAATATATTTCTCAATGATAAATTCCACTTGTTTCAGCTTATTGCTCCATTCTTCATAGAAACATAAAAAGAATAGCAAATGTCTACAGGATTTTTTTTACTCTTTAGTTACTGCACAACATCCTCTGTCCTTCTAAAATATGGCAGGCAAGAGCGAAATTCATTCATGTTTGATGTGGCACAGAAATGTAATAATTTTTCATGACTAAAGGCTCTACTGCAGTCTCCACCGCATGATGCCCTTCAAAATTTCTTGTCCTGTAAAATTTGAATTCATGCCTATTATCAGTAGAGATGAGTGGGTTCGATTCTCTGAGAACCGAACCCTACCGAACATCACGTCCCTAGCCTGGATCCGAGCCTGGCTCAGGACTTCCCGCTAGACTCGAAAACCAGAATGAGGCAAAACGTCATAATCCCGCTGTCGGATTCTCGCGGGTTTTGGATACCATATAAGGAGCCACGCGTCACCTCCATTTTCACTCCAGTCCTGGAGAGTGTAGAGAGAGGATGTGTCTCTCTCCTCGGTGTCTGTCTGTGCGTAAAATGGTGTGGCGACTTGCTCTGTTTTATATGTGTCACTCCAGTGCTGTCTTGTGCTGCATCAGTCCAGTGGTGGTGTATTGTGCTGCATCAGTCCAGTCACAGTGGTGGTTTCCTCTGCTGCCATATGTCCAGTGCTGCTGTATAAGTCCAGTCCAGTGGTGTTGTGTTGGGCTGCATCAGTACAGTGGTGGTGTCTTGTGTTGCATTAGTCCAGTCACAGCGGTCATGTTCTCTGCTGCCATATGTCCAGTGCTCCTGTATAAGTCCAGTCCATTGCAATGGTGCTGTGTTGTCCTGCATAAGACCAGTGGTGGTGTCCCTGTGCTGCTGTATGTCTAGTGGTACTGCCATATAAGGTCAGTGATACTGCCTATACGTCCAGTGATACTGTCACATATGTCCAGTGGTACTGCCAAAAAAGTCCATTGGTACTGCCGTATAAGTCCATTGATACTGCCATATAAATCCAGTCGTACTGCCATATAAGTCCAGTCCAGTGGTACTGCCATATAAGTCCAGTTAAACTGCCCTATAAGTCCAGTGGTACTGCTGTATAAGTCCATTGGTAGTGCCGTATAAGTCCAGTGATACTGCTGTATAAGTCCATTGGTAATGCTGTATAAGTCCAGTGAAACTCCAGTATAAGTCCAGTAGTACTGCCGTATAAGTCCAGTCCAGTGGTACTGCCATATAAGTCCAGGTGTACTGCCATGTAAGTCCAGTGAAACTGCTGTATAAGTCCAGTGGTTCTGCCGTATAAGTCAATTGGTACTGCTGTATTAGTCAATTGTTACTGCCGTATAAGTCCAGTGGTACTGCCGTATAAGTCCAGTGAAACACCCGTATAAGTCCAGTGGTTCTGCTGAATAAATTATTTGTTACTGCCGTATAAGTCCAGTGGTATTGCCATATAAGTCCAGTGGTACTGCCGTATAAGTATAGTGGTGCTGTCCTGTGCTGTTTGTTATTTACTCCAAATAAAGTGGTTATTAATATTTAATTCAAATAATTTTTACAGGGTTTGCTCTGTGTGGTGTAGGAGTACGCTCTCCTGTGCTGCATAGTGTGTTATATAACTCAAGAAAAATAATGGAGAACAAAAAATTGGAGGATAAAATAGGGAAAGATCAAGAACCACTTCCTCCTAGTGCTGAAGCTGCTGCCACTAGTCATGACATAGACAATGAAATCCCGTCAACATCGTCTGCCAAGGCTGATGCCCAATGTCATAGTAAAGGGCATGTAAAGTCCAAAAAGCCAAAGTTCAGTAAAATGACCTAAAAAAATGGATTAAAATGGTCTGAGGAGAAATGTAAACTTGCCAATATGACAGTTATGACAGGGAGTGGCAAGGAATGGCTAAGGACCTGGCCTGTGTTTATGACTAGTGGTTTAGCTTCACATGACGATAGAAGCCCTCATCCTCCCGCTAGAAAAATTATAAGATTTAAGCTGGCAAAAGCAAATCAAAGAACTGTGTGTTCTAAGATGGTATCACAAATCCCCAAGGAGAGTCCAAGTGTGTCGGCAGTTGCGATGCCTGACCTTCCCAGCACTGCCCTCTACAAATGCTGGAAGGAGCACCCACAGTCCAATTTCTGATAATCAAATTGAAGATGTCACTGTTGAAGTACTCTATTATGAGGATATGGGTGTTGCTGGTGCTGAGGAGGAGGTTGACGAGGAGGATTCTGATGGTGATGGGGTTTGTTTAAATCAGGAACTGGGGAAGACAGTTGTTGTGCATGGGATGAATAAGCCCATTGTCATGCCTGGGCAAAATTCCCAAAAAGCTACCGCTTCGGTTTGGAATTATTTATTCACAAATCCGGACAACAGGTATCAAGCAATCTGTTGCCTTTGTCACTCCATAATAAGTAGGGGAAAGGACATTAACCACTTAGGAACATCCTCCCTTATACATCACCTGCAGAGCATTCATCAGAAGTCATTGTCAAGTTCAGAAACTTTAGGTAAGAGCATAAGTAGTCCACTGACACCTAAATCCCTTCTTCCTATTGTACCCATAATCAAGCCAACCACACCACCAACTTCCTCAATTTCAATTTCCTCCTCAGTCAGGAATGTCAGTAGTCCTGCAGGCCATGTCACTGGTATGAATGATGAGTCCTCTCCCAACTGGTATTCCTCCAGAGGATCTTTGAGTGTTATGCCTACTGCTGCTGCTGCTGTTGTTGCTGCTGAGAGTCAATGGTCATCCCAGAAGGGAAGTTGGAAGACTGCTTGTACTACTTCAAGTAAGCAATTGACTGTCCAACAGTCCTTTGCGAGGAAGATGAAATATTACAGCAGTCATCCTGTTGCAAAGCGGATAACTGAGGCCTTGACAGCTATGTTGGTGTTAGACATGCTGTTAGGCGCCGAGGGTCCGCTCGTCAGTGCGGCCCGGCGCCTAGCAACCAGGGACGCCGTATGCGGACAGCCGCCGGCTCCCTAGCAACGCTAGACGCCGGGCGCACGGAGCCGCACGGACCTTAGCAACGGGGACGCCACTTGCGGACTGCGTTCCCCGTTGCTAGGTTCAATTGTAATTAATCACTGATCTGTTTCCCTGGCCATGCAGCTTGGCAGCTGCATGGCATTTAATCCAATCAGCCTCCAAACAGCTGATTGGAGGACTCTCTGTTAAGAACACTTCCTGGGCTTCTCACAGACGCCGGTAATAGCTTCCTGTTTGCTGTATCTGTTGCAGAGAGTGTTCCAGTCCTGCTCTATCCGGTCGTTCCTGTCCTCAGTGGTCCAGTACTCGGAAGTTGTCATCTGTTCCTGGAGTCCTGACCGAGCACCCTTAACATCCTGTGGTGTTCGTGAGTCGCGGCGTAGCCGTGTGTTGCGGCTTGACCGCTTACCATTTATTATTTGTTATATTGTGTTTCGGAGCTTTTGCGGAGGATTCCGCTCCCACAAATCCACTCTGGTATCCAGCGGTGCTGGGTAGGAGTAACGGACTAGTGGATTTTGGTTGTCCTTTTCCCTGGCGGTTTGTCCGCACATACTTCTGGTTTAAGTTTAGTTAGCTTGTAGCCCCTGGCCTGGTTGTTTAGTCAGAGGGCCCCTTGTTATCACCCTGTCTCAGATTTCCCTTTGTCTCCCATTAAGACCTGAGGGGGCATCGGAGTTGGGCAGACATAATCCGCCCTTCAAACGCGGCTGCCATGGGCTCAAGCAACCATAGTCTCGCAGGGGATTTCTGATAACACGGGCGAGACAACGGAGTTAGGGCGCCAGGGGTTACTAGGCTTTCCTGCTCCCGTAACCAGCATTCCCTTCCAGTACTCTGGCCTTTGTCATAAGATCTCCTCTGGTCAGAAGTACTGGAATCATAACATTATTACCGGCCACACCAAAACTTAAAATTAAACAGGGTTTGATTTTTTCCCTTATTCAGTTTGGAAGATTTGTCGGCCTCATGAATCCCACTGGTTTAGGGCCAAATCCTGGCCAGCTTCTAGTTAGCCAGATTCAAGAACTTACTCAGATGGTTCAGGATCTTTCCCTTCGGGTGAAGTCGCAGGAAGATCTTTTACGGACTTCCCCGAGGGTCGTCCCTGAACCGAAAATGCATTTGCCTGACCGTTTTTCTGGTGATAGGAAGCAGTTTTTTAATTTTAAAGAGTCTTGTAAACTTTATTTTCGTTTAAGACCAATCTCCTCAGGTACTGAATCTCAGCGGGTCGGAATTATTATTTCTTTACTTCAGGGGGATCCCCAGACCTGGGCTTTTGGTTTAAGAACAGAGGATCCGGCATTACTGTCTGTAGACGCCTTTCTGGGGTCTTTAGGGCTTTTGTATGATGACCCTGATAGAGAGGCATCCGCCGAGAGTCAGTTACGTGCTCTCAGACAGGGTAGGAATCCCGCAGAGATTTATTGTACGGAGTTTCGCCGTTGGTCGAACGACTGTGGCTGGAATGACCCAGCCCTGCGCAGTCAGTTTCGCCTCGGCTTATCTGAGTCTATAAAAGACAGTCTCCTTCAGTATCCCGCTCCTGAGACTCTCGATAAACTCATGGAGCTTTCTATTAAGATTGATCGTCGTCTCAGAGAGCAGAGGGCTGAAAAAGGAGCACCTGTCGGGTCTACTCCTTGTGTTTTTTCCATTCCTGTGGACATAGAGGAGCCCATGCAGATGGGTCTCTCCAAGCTGTCTCCTGAAGAAAGAACCAGAAGGCAAAATTCTGGTCTTTGTTTGTACTGTGGGGGTAAGGGACATTTTGCCCGTAATTGTCCGAACAAGTCGGGAAACGCCTCGACCAAGTGAATTGTGAGGGGGTTCACTTTGGTCTGCAGCTTATCTCCTCGAATAATTCCCTGTTAGTCCCAGCTAAAGTTTCCTTTGGCAGCCTCTGTTCTTCGGTGTCGGCTTTTGTTGACAGTGGAGCTGCAGGGAACTTTATGGACTTAACGTGGGCCAAGGCCTTAGGTATTCCTCAGTTAACCTTGGGTAGGCGTATCACCATGCATGGTTTAGATGGGAGTCCCTTGTCCAATGGGGTTATTTCCCTCTGTACACCCCCTGTTCTACTTTCGGTAGGAGCTCTTCATTCCGAAAAGATTGAATTTTTCCTTACCCATTGCCCAGCAGTTCCAGTGGTTCTGGGTCACCCTTGGCTGGCCTTTCATAATCCCATCATTGATTGGCAGTCGGGGGAGATCTCACAATGGGGTACCATCTGTAATAAGGAATGTATTACGTTTCCCATCAGAATAGCAGCTGCCATTCCCGAACCCATTCCCGTGGAATACCAGGATTTTGTTGATGTATTTTCCAAGGGCAATGCGGACATTCTGCCTCCCCATCGGCCTTATGATTGTGCTATTGAGCTAATTCCTGGTGCCACATTGCCAAAGGGAAGGTTATATGCATTGTCCGGACCAGAGACTGTGGCTATGAATGAGTATGTTAAAGAGAGCCTAGGGAAAGGATTTATCAGGCCATCTAAATCCCCTTTAAGTGCAGGCTTCTTCTTTGTGGAGAAGAAAGACGGATCACTCAGACCTTGCATTGACTTTAGAGCCTTGAATAAGATCTCAGTAAAAAATACTTACCCTTTGCCGCTGATTTCTGTCCTCTTTGATCAGCTACGTTCGGCTGTGATTTTTTCTAAGATTGACCTGAGAGGAGCGTATAACCTCATCCGAATCAAGTCAGGAGATGAGTGGAAAATGGCATTCAGTACTCAGTCGGGTCACTACGAGTATCTGGTTATGCCATTCGGCCTGTCTAACGCTCCGGCAGTTTTCCAGGATCTCATTAACGATGTGCTCCGTGATTTTCTTGGAAGATTCGTGGTCGTTTACTTAGACGATATCTTGATCTATTCTGACTCTATTGAACAACATGTTACCCAGGTGCGTCAGGTTCTTCAAAAATTACGTGAAAATCACCTATATGCCAAGCTGGAGAAGTGTGAATTTCATGTCACGGAGGTATCCTTTTTAGGGTACATTATTTTCCCTCGGGGATTCTGTATGGAACCAAAGAAGCTCCAAGCCATCCTTAGTTGTGCGCAACCCACCAACTTAAAAGCAATTCAGCGCTTTTTAGGGTTTGCGAATTATTATCGAAGATTTATTCATTCTTTTTCCGACCTGGTTGCTCCCATTGTGGCACTGACTAAGAAGGGAGCGGATCCAACCAACTGGTCACGTGAAGCTGAGTTATCTTTTCAGGCCTTGAAACAAGCCTTCGTCTCAGCCCCAGTCCTCAGACATCCCAACCCAGAATTGCCTTTCATTGTTGAGGTTAATGCCTCGGAGGTTGGAGTAGGGGCTATCCTGTCTCAGAAGGATCCGGACTCTCTAGAATTACATCCTTGTGCCTTTATGTCCAGAAAATTCTCATCTGCTGAATCCAACTACGATGTTGGTAACCGGGAATTACTGGCTATTAAATGGGCTTTCGAGGAGTGGAGGCATTGGCTTGAGGGAGCAACACATACCATTTCAGTTTTGACTGATCACAAAAATCTTCAGTACATCGAATCAGCTAAACGGCTGAATGCCCGGCAGGCTCGTTGGGCTTTATTTTTTACTCGTTTCAAGTTTATTATCACCTTCAGGCCAGGTTCCAAGAATACCAAGGCGGATGCCCTGTCACGCAGTTTTCTTCCAGTTCATGATAACAGTCCTGTTACTCCCATACTTCCGTCTTCAGTCATTCGGGCAGGCCTCACACAAGATTTATTTACCCAGTTAAAGCAGCTTCAACATCAAGCTCCTGGAAATACTCCTGCTGGTCGTCTTTATGTCCCTGAGTTTTTGAGAGCAACTGTTTTGACTGAGTTTCATGATAGCAAAGTTGCCGGGCATCCGGGGATCTCTAAGACTTTGGAATTAGTCTCCCGCTCAGTATGGTGGCCTGGTCTTTCTAAAGACATTAAGGAGTTTGTTTTTTCTTGTCAAGTCTGTGCACAGCATAAAGTTCCCCGTTCCTTGCCTATCGGGCAACTTATGCCCTTAAATGTTCCTCTCAGGCCATGGTCTCATATTTCCATGGATTTTGTGGTAGACCTCCCTCTGTCAGCCGGATGCCGAGTCATATGGGTAGTAGTGGACCGTTTTAGCAAGATGGCCCATTTCATTGCTCTTCCCCGACTGCCATCTGCCCAGGGATTGGCAGTTTTGTTCCTCCGCGATGTTTTCAGACTCCATGGGTTACCCACTGATATTGTTTCTGATCGGGGTCCACAATTCATTGCACAATTTTGGAAGTCTTTTTGTGCCTCATTAAAGATGAAATTGTCTTTAACGTCTGGCTACCATCCCCAATCCAACGGGCAGACCGAGCGAGTTAATCAATCATTAAAACAGTATTTGCGTTTGTACTCAGCCAAACTCCAAAATGATTGGTCCGAGTTTCTTCCTTTGGCGGAGTTTGCTTACAACAATTCCTGTCATTCCTCCACCAATGTGTCTCCATTCTTTACAGTTTTTGGTTTTCACCCCAGAGCTAATTCCTTTTTTCAACATTCCTCTGTCTCCTCGCTAACCTTAACCTCTCATCTCAGACTCATTTGGAGAAAAGTGCACCTTGCTCTCAGAAAAGCGGCATTTCGGGAGAAAAAATTTTCTGACAGGCTCCGGCGGCCTTGCACTTTTAAAGTAGGAGATAGGGTATGGTTGTCGACTCGCAACATTAAACTTCGACAAACCTCAGTCAGATTGGGCCCCAAATTTATTGGACCATTTCATATTATAAAAAAAATCAATCCAGTTGCTTTCCGGTTACGTTTACCAAGAGCTCTCCGGATCGGAAATACGTTCCATTGCTCCTTGTTGAAACCATACGTTTATTCCAGTAGATTTCCTCGAAAGATCTCTCAGGGGAAATCACCAGTAGATGTACAGGGTCATCAGGAGTTCTTGGTGGAGAAGGTTCTCGATTCCAAATTGTCCCGGGGTCGGCTTTATTTTCTGGTACACTGGAGAGGTTATGGTCCAGAAGAAAGGTCTTGGGTCCTGGATAAGGATCTCCATGCCCCGAGGCTCAAGAGGGCATTTTTTCGAGATTTTCCTCGGAAACCTGGCTTTAGGGGTTCCTTGACCCCTCCTCAAGGGGGGGGTACTGTTAGGCGCCGAGGGTCCGCTCGTCAGTGCGGCCCGGCGCCTAGCAACCAGGGACGCCGTATGCGGACAGCCGCCGGCTCCCTAGCAACGCTAGACGCCGGGCGCACGGAGCCGCACGGACCTTAGCAACGGGGACGCCACTTGCGGACTGCGTTCCCCGTTGCTAGGTTCAATTGTAATTAATCACTGATCTGTTTCCCTGGCCATGCAGCTTGGCAGCTGCATGGCATTTAATCCAATCAGCCTCCAAACAGCTGATTGGAGGACTCTCTGTTAAGAACACTTCCTGGGCTTCTCACAGACGCCGGTAATAGCTTCCTGTTTGCTGTATCTGTTGCAGAGAGTGTTCCAGTCCTGCTCTATCCGGTCGTTCCTGTCCTCAGTGGTCCAGTACTCGGAAGTTGTCATCTGTTCCTGGAGTCCTGACCGAGCACCCTTAACATCCTGTGGTGTTTGTGAGTCGCGGCGTAGCCGTGTGTTGCGGCTTGACCGCTTACCATTTATTATTTGTTATATTGTGTTTCGGAGCTTTTGCTGAGGATTCCGCTCCCACAAATCCACTCTGGTATCCAGCGGTGCTGGGTAGGAGTAACGGACTAGTGGATTTTGGTTGTCCTTTTCCCTGGCGGTTTGTCCGCACATACTTCTGGTTTAAGTTTAGTTAGCTTGTAGCCCCTGGCCTGGTTGTTTAGTCAGAGGGCCCCTTGTTATCACCCTGTCTCGGATTTCCCTTTGTCTCCCATTAAGACCTGAGGGGGCATCGGAGTTGGGCAGACATAATCCGCCCTTCAAACGCAGCTGCCATGGGCTCAAGCAACCATAGTCTCGCAGGGGATTTCTGATAACACGGGCGAGACAACGGAGTTAGGGCTTTCCTGCTCCCGTAACCAGCATTCCCTTCCAGTACTCTGGCCTTTGTCATAAGATCTCCTCTGGTCAGAAGTACTGGAATCATAACACATGCATCTGGATTCTGCCATTGGTGAAGTGGGATTTAGACAATTGATGGAGGTAGTATGTCTCTGGTACCAAATCCCATCTAGTTTCCACTTCACTAGGAAAGCATTTCCCGGACTGTACACGGATGTTAAGAAAAGTGTCCTCAGTGTCCTGCACCCAGTGTCCACTTAACCACATACATGTGGACAAGTGGAGGAGGGCAAACTAAGGACTACACGACTGTGACAGCGCACTGCATAGATATATTGCCTCCCTCAGCAGCACCAGCAGTAGCAGCATCTCAGAAACACCAGCTCGTTCCTAGGCAGGCTACGCTGTGTATCACAGGTTTCTGGAAGAGGCACACTGCTGATAACCTCTTATGGAAACTGAGGGACATCATCGCACAATGGCTTACCCAACTTAGACTCTGCTGGGGATTTGTGATTTTGGACAACACCACCAATATTGTGCATGCATTACTTCTGGACAAAGCCCAGCACATCCCATGTTTTGCACATACAATTAAATTGGTGGTGCAGATTTTTTTTTTAAATGACAGGGGCATGCAGGAGATGCTTTCGGTGGACCAAAAAATTGTGGCCCCTTTCAACATTCAGCCACCATGTGCCAAAGACTGGAGTGCCAGCAAACACTCCTGAACCTGCCCTGCCATCAGCTGAAGCAAGAGGTGGTAACAAGGTGGAATTCAACACTATATGCTTCAGAGGATGGAGGAGCAGCAAAAGGCCATTCAACCCTAAACAGCTACCTATGATATAGGCAAAAGAGGGGGAATGCACCTGACTCAAGCGCAGTGGAGAATGATTTCCATCTTGTTTAAGGATCTAAACCCTTCAAACTTGCCACACGTGAAGTCAGTTCAGACACTGCCAGCTTGAGTCAGGTCATTCCCCTCATTAGGCTTTGCAGAAGCAGCTGGAGAAATTGAAGGATTCAAGGGTGGTCAATCTGTTGAAATCAGAGCACTACATTTTGGCCACAGTGCTAGGTTTAATGTCTACCTATTATCTCTCTTTCTGGCAGACACAAGTCTGCAGAGGTTCAAAGACCTACTGGTGAGAGAATTGTTAACTCAAGTGGAATGTGACCCTGTCAACAGCTCCTCCCTTAACTGGAGCTGTGAGGAAAAGGATAAAATTTCCGAGCCAACCTGCTGGCGGTGATGCAAGGCAGTCAGGAGCAAGTGCTGACATCTGGTCTGGACTGAAAGACCTGCCAACGATTTCTTACATGTCTACTGTCACTGCATATGATGCTGTCACCATTGAAATAATGGTGGAGGATTATATGGGTGACACCATCTAAGTAGGTATGTCAGACAGTCCGTATGTAAACTGGCAGGAAAAAGAGGCAATTTGGAGGCCCTTGCACAAACTGGCTTTATTTTACCTAAGATGCCCCACCTCCAGTGTGTACTCCGAAAGAGTGTTTAGTGCAGCTGGTCACCTTGTCAGTGATCGGCGTAGGAGGTTACTTCTACAAAATGTGGAGGAGATGTTGATCATCAAAATTAATTATAAATTCCTCCAGGAAGATCTTTACCAGCATTTGCCTCCAGAAAGTACACAGAGGACTTGTGAAGGTGTTTTCCAGTGGGGACGAATTAATACTCTCTTAGGAGGAGGATGTACACACTGAAAGGGGTGAGGAATCGGAGGATGAGGACGACATCTTGCCTATGTAGAGCCAGTTTTTGCAAGGAGAGATGAATTGCTTCTTTTTTGGTGGAGGGATTAATTGCATTTTTTATGGGGACCCAAACAAACCAATCATTTCAGCAACAGTCATCTGGTAGATCCTGTCGCTGAAATGATTGGTTTGTTAACGTGTGCATTTCTTATTTATACAACATAAGGGTGGGTGGGAGGGCCCAAGGACAATTCCCTCTTGCACCTCTTATTTTTCTTTGCATTATGTGCTTTTTGGGGCCTAGTTTTTCAAACTGACAGCCTGTCTGACACTGCAGTGCCACCCCTAGATGGGCCAGGTGTTTGTGCCGCACACTTGTGTAGCTTAGCTTAGTCATCCAGTGACCTCGGTGCAACATCTCAGCACAAATAACAATATTGGGGGTCATTCCGAGTTGATCGCTCGCAAGCTGATTTTAGCAGATTTACTCACGCTAAGCCGCCGCCTACTGGGAGTGAATCTTAGCTTCTTAAAATTGCGAACGACGTATTCGCAATATTGTGATTACACACTTCTTAGCAGTTTCAGAGTAGCTTCAGACTTACTCGGCATCTGCGATCAGTTCAGTGCTTGTCGTTCCTGGTTTGACGTCACAAACACACCCAGCATTCGCCCAGACACTCCCCCGTTTCTCCAGCCACTCCTGCGTTTTTCCCAGAAACGGTAGCGTTTTCCCGCACACACCCATAAAACGGCCAGTTTCCGCCCAGTAACACCCATTTCCTGTCACATTACGATCACCAGAACGATGAAAAAGCCGTGAGTAAAAATCCTAACAGTATAGCAAATTTACTTGGCGCAGTCGCACTGCGGACATTGCGCATGTGCACTAAGCGGAAAATCGCTGCGATGCGAAGAAATTTACTGAGCGAATGACTCGGAATGACCACCATTGTGAGGTATGAGGTGTTCAGAATAGACTGGAAATTAGTGGAAATGAATGTTATTGAGGTTAATAATACTGTATGGTCAAAATTATCCACAAATTCTGTGAATTTAGCTGGGTTTTTTTTTTTTGGGGGGGGGGTTGCAAAAATCATCCAGATCCAAAACCAAAACCCGTAAGGGTGGTTTTAGCAAAACCAATCCAGATCCAAAACACAAGCAATGATCCAGATCCAAAACCAAAACACAAAAAAGTGCCTGCCGCACATTTCTAATTATCAGGAAAATAACTTTGCCTGTCTTGAGGTCTGCATGGTACCTTCAGGTAAGCCCATGTCTAGTCAGCTCATCCCATTATAAAGAACTTTAATTTACTCCTCTTGTAACAATGACATCTTGCTGGGACTATGGCCCTCATTCCGAGTTGTTCGCTCGGTATTTTTCATCGCATCGCAGTGAAAATCCGCTTAGTACGCATGCGCAAAGTTCGCACTGCGACTGCGCCAAGTAACTTTACTATGAAGAAAGTATTTTTACTCACGGCTTTTTCTTCGCTCCGGCGATCGTAATGTGATTGACAGGAAATGGGTGTTACTGGGCGGAAACACGGCGTTTCAGGGGCGTGTGGCTGAAAACGCTACCGTTTCCGGAAAAAACGCAGGAGTGGCCGGGGAAACGGTGGGAGTGCCTGGGCGAACGCTGGGTGTGTTTGTGACGTCAACCAGGAACGACAAGCACTGAAATGATCGCACAGGCAGAGTAAGTCTGGAGCTACTCAGAAACTGCTAAGTAGTTAGTAATCGCAATATTGTGAATACATCGGTCGCAATTTTAAGAAGCTAAGATTCACTCCCAGTAGGCGGCGGCTTAGCGTGTGTAACTCTGCTAAATTCGCCTTGCGACCGATCAACTCGGAATGAGGGCCTATAAACCATGTCACATCATGTAAAATATGTGCAAAATGTCAGATAAGTGATACAGCTCTTGCTCTGATCTTCATGTTTTTCCAAGTTCATAATGATGATAGCTACATGTTGCACAATCTAAGAGCAAATATAAATGATGAACTCAATAGATTAGTAAACTAATACTTACCTTTAATGAGATATGTAATAAAAATTGGTCCCCTTGTTACATGGTCCATTTTTATATACTAGGTGCTTCATCGCGCCCTACGGGCGCTCTTCACACCGTCGCAACCACTAACAAAGGAATGCAGGTAATACTCCATATAATACAAATATTAAACCCCAGAAAGGCATGCAAGGGTTAAGGGGGCGTAGCGCCCCCTTAACCCTTGCATGCCTTTCTGGGGTTTAATATTTGTATTATATGGAGTATTACCTGCATTCCTTTGTTAGTGGTTAAATATTGCACAATGAAAGGGCGTGCGATGGTGAAGGAGGCGCAGCCCCTTGCGACGGCATGAACAGCACCTGCAGGGCACGATGTACAGAATGTAGCGGGTGCGGGGGGGACTGCGGATGGTGTCTGTAGATGCTGCGGGTGGAGGGAGGCAGAAGTGGGGGTGGGGCCCGGATGGGGAAGGTTCGGGAGATGCTGCACGTGGGGGAGGGGCAGAGGAGTGGGGGATGCAGATGGGGGAGGGGTCCGGAGGCACTGAAGGTGGGGGAGGGGCAGGGGTGCCACGGGTGGGAGAGGGGCAGGTGTGGGGATGTTGTGGATGGATGAAGGGTTCCGGAGGTGCTGTGGGAGGGGAAGGGACGGGAGTGCCGGGGGTGGGGTAGGGGGCCGCAGGCACCATGGGTAGGGTAGGGGCAGGTATGGGTGTTGTGGCGGATGGGAAAGGAGGTCCGGAGGTGCTGCAGGTGGTGGAGGGGCAGGTGCTGGGGTGCCATTGGTGGGGGAGGGGTGGGTGAGAGGGGGACCGCTGATGGAGGAGGGTGTCTGCAGATGCTGCAGGTGGAGGGGGGCAGGTGTGGGGGGAGACATATAAGGGGGGTGAATGGTGTAATGGGCCGGGAGGTGCTGTGGGTGGTGAAGGGGTGGAGGAGTGGGAGCCACGGGTGGTGTAGGGGGTCTGGAGGCACAGCATGTGGGGGAGGGGTGGAGTGCCGCATGTGGTGGAGGGGAAGGTGCGGAGGTGTGGTGCATTGGGGAGAGGTCTGGAGGCGCTGCGGGTACTGTACATGCCATAAAAGGTAGTTGGAGGGTATGCAGTAACAGAGCCAGGACAGGGGTGACAGGGTCAGTACAGGGTTGACGGGGCCAGGACAGGGGTGACAGGGTCAGAACAGGGGTGACGGTGCCAGGACAGGGGTGACGGGGCCAGGACAGGGGTGACGGGGCCAGGACAGAAATGATAGGGACAGGATAAGGGTGACAGGGCCCGGATAAGGGTGAAAGGGCCAGGATAATGGTGGCAGGGCAAGGCCAGGGGTGACAGGGACATGACAGAACACAGGGCACGGGAGAGATTGGTATTAGGGACAAAACAGTGGTGACAGACAGATGTGTCTTACTGGAGTCACTGCTGCTGGCTGCTGCTGTTCCACTCCAACCTGTTGGGATCTGCTGCTGCTGGAGACTTGGCATGGCTGACTCTCTTAGGCTGGAGTCCTGCTTCCTCTGCCCGTCCGCATCCCTCCCCCCCTCCTCAGTCACACACCACAGACCTTGCGCAGCTGCCGGGCACTGTGGTAAGGTGAGACTGGAAATGACTGGTTAGCCCCCAGGAGATGCTGCGGATGGAGGGAGGAGGGGGTCATAGCATGCACGTGGCGCAGACCTCACGGCTTCCGGGCACTGTGGTAAGGGGAGACTGGGAGTGACTGGTTAGCTCCCAGGAGACGCTGCGGCTGGAGGGAGGAGTGGGTCAGAGCCTGCAAGCAGCTCGGATTTCTGCAGCGCTACCCGCCAGCTAAAGTGTGTGAATGAGCTGGGCATGCTCCACTGCGGGTGGCAGCACTGCAGATAGTGGTGGGGTTGCCGGGCCTGGAGATAACAGAGGCAGTATGGAACCTGCACAGCGGCAGGTGCCCCACTAAACTGCAGCTAAGAAGCGTGGAGTGTGCCAGAAAGTGATGCTCCTCCGCATCAGAGAGACCCTGCTGAGTATGCCGATGTGGGGGGTCAAGCACACAGTGAGCCGGTGCCCGTCTGTCTGTATGACATACCCCTCACACACCCCCATACCACCCAAATGTCCCGATTTTTGCGAGACAGTCCCATTTTGTGGGGTCTGTCCCGCTGTCCCACCCGCGGGTCGCAGTGTCCGGCGGTGGGGGGGGGGGCAGTTGGAAAGCTCCTGTACTCGCTGTTCTGCTTAGCAGAGCAGCGGTGAATAGTGGAGACAGAGGGAGAGGGGGCATCAGGGGGTACGGATTAATGGGGGGGTTCCAGCAGCAGAGCCGGATTAAGGTGGGGGTGGGGGGGCAGGGGATATGTACCGTTGGCCCCACAGTTTTAGGGGACCCCCCAGCTCGAGTAGCTCTGTCCCAGCTCAGAAGCTCCCCCCCCCCCTGTCTTGCCAGCAACAGCGGCAGCATTGTGCTACAGTCAGCACATGCTGCTGCATATTGGCAGGTCTGTGGTGTTGCTGGGAGGCAGCAGTCTCCCTGCTTTCTTCTCCCTGTGCGGGTGTGTAGGGGGGAGCGACCACCTCCTCTGGATTTAGCCCTAGCTGAGGGGCCAAAATCCCATAAAAAAAATAAAAATCGAAATTTGCATAAGGGGGCGTGGCCGCACGGGCCGCGATTAGGCCACGCCCCCAACCCACAGCAGGCACAGCAATGAGATAGGGCTCGCCTGTCACAAGTGCCCTGGGCCCCCCGGACTCATAATCAGCCCCTGGGAGCATGCCAGCAGCTCACAGAGCGCTGGGCATGCTCACTCACTGACGAAAACGGGGCCCTCCCGTGAAGCCACGCCCCCTTTTCGCTGAGTGTGTTTCCCTCCTTCTGCCTGGATAAAGCTCCTGCAGAAAGCTGAGAGGTCTGCACCCCTGCCTGTGCCATGCCCAATGCCCATGCTATCTGCTTCTGCTCCTTGTCTCCTGTAGATTTGGCCAGATCTCTGTGACTCATTTGACTAACTCCGCCCAGTGTTGTAACTCCGCCCAGCATTAGCAAATGAATCACAAGGTCACAGAATAGGGCTATTATATAGGAGATATGTTATGAAGCAATTGCACATATTTGAGAATGTTAATGTGCTAGGTGGCTGAGGGCCTTATTCACAGGGGTATCCTGCTGCATCCTCGCTAATGTGTGTTGCAGGAGTCACGGCTGTGACTCCTGCAGGAGTCAGAGCTAGTTTCAGCGATTCTCTTGTGTGCTGACATGCGCCTGAATGTACAAGACTTGAGACACCCACATTCGGCATCTGTGCACGTAGTAACACTGCTAGTGGTTCTAGACAGACCACCATTGACACTTGCGCCTGTTCTATGACAGGTGCAGTTTCTCATTCTGAACATGGCCTCTGCCTCTATGCATTTGGGAATGCAGCCGCTATCTCTGACACACCTGCAACATTCCAATAACACGCTCACCAGATGGACTTTTTAGTAAGGAGTAAAGATTTTTAGTAAGGATTAGTAAGGAGATTAGGATAATTACTATCAGTCTGGGTAGTGATAGGGACTCTGTCGGTTATGGGTGTATCCAAGTAAATAAATAAATAAATAAATAATGATGGGAGTAAGAACATGAATAATAATATTTAAAAAAATCAAAATAAAGATGATTTTTGGAAATTAATTAAGAGTACGATATGAGGATGTACTTCTGGCTGATCTTAGAATTGGTGACACTAATTTTTGTTATAGGTATCAGACCAATGATTTAATTATACATATGAGAATAATGACTGTCTTTGTCTCTATTATGATATATATTATTGGATATGGTTTTTGTACTATATATTTATATCTGTATATTTATTTATTTTACTTTTCTCAAAAAAAGCTGGTCTTTTCCAAAGTTCTATCTTTGGGAGAATTAAGAGGATTAAGAAATGTATAACTAATTCACAGCCTGTTTATAGTAGTAAGGTAACCTAAAGAAGAAGGATCTAATGGGATAAGTGGTAATGAATTCGAAAATTAAAAATAAATAAACTAGATGATGTCTTATGTGTGTCAGTTGTTGAAAACTGGTCCCAAATAATATTATTAATAATAAATAAAATAATGAGTTGTAAATTAATTAAATCTTTTTATTTATGTGTCAAAATATCAATACTATAATGTTTACTATGTATATATATTGTTATTAACAATCCTAAAGGTGAAAGGGTTAAAAAACCTAATGACATGATGGGTGATTGATGCACCTTAGGGATAAAAGATGTGTGTTGGAAGGGGAGTGTATACTTCTGATGAAACAGCCGCAAACAATAGGCTGAGAAACGGATCAAGAGAGACCCCTGCATGTGTGGACACTAGTATCTGGAGGCGGCATACAAGTCCCATAGCGCCGGTGAAGCACCTGTGTGATCCCGTGCCCAGCCGAAAGCACAGTCGCCGGTTCTAATCGACAAAAGCAGCTGAAACAGCTAAAGTTGCCTGTGCGATACTGATATCCGGAGGAGGGCCATAGGATCCCTAGCGCCAGCGAAGCAGCTGTGTGCTCTGCGGGACGGATACAAATGTCTGGTGGAAGGCGCAGCCACTGACTTTAATGGTGAGCTACAGTTGTTTATACTGCTTCTACTACAGCATGAATGATTAGTAAATTGAAATTGTGGAGCACGCTATTGGGTCTACTATTGTAGCAGGAGCTTAACTGTATACGTCAGTTATAAGCTTTGGATGGGGATGCCCATTGGAACTTTCAATTTTAGCCATTCTCAGTACTGCCGGGTAGGAGAATATCTGACCGGTAAGCTTATATTGCTCCAAGCATAATCACAGCCTGCCTAATGTTTCAGTGACACTGATAATAATATAAAATTACATAATTGTTCCAGCGGAAGGATTTAAGCATTTTCTGGAAAATTAACAAGGAATGTGGTGATCCAAATTCCTCTTGATATGCTTGGGACTGTGAATCAGAAGTGAATGTAATATAATTAACCCACAGGAGGTTGTTGGAATAAGTGAGGGACAGAAAGTGCCTTACTAACACATATTGTGGAAGAATTTATTATAACAGTATTGATACATATGTTTCATTTGGAATAGATTGTGTCCATTTATTGAAACTATATCCACTGTGTATAGCTGTGTTACAACCAGATATTACCGAAAGAATTTTTTTTTTTTTGTAAAACTATTTTTATTTTCTCATTTTTGTAATATAGAATTTTACATACAGTGGTGATTCAACATGAAGGAAGATAGGAATGACCAAGATACATACATACATACATACATACATACATTGCAGCATTGACAGTATTATGAGTGTCTCTGTACTTTGCAATTTGTATCACTTAGTTTCGCGTAGCCTATGCTAATATCCTATAATCTGTCGTCACCCACATATTAATAGCATAAAATAATAAGGGAAAACAGAAGAAAGAAACAAAGGGAAGGGGGAGAGGGGGGGGACACAAGACAATACAGTTCACTCCTTAGGTGTGTGGCCTACATACCTACATAACTTCAATCCATGTGCCCATCAACCCCAATATGGCAAGGTGCTAACTCTGTTAATTAGCATCTACATGTTTGTGAAGAACCCAGGAGGTATTTTCAAAGAGCTTTTCAATGTGACCCTGTGTGTCTATGTCTAGACTATTGATGTATGGCTCCCATTTCGAGTAAAAGCGAGTGACTCCCCTCTCAATGTCTGGTAAGGTGGCTTGTCTCTCAAAATAGAGAATCCGTAGAAGTACATTTTTTAATTCCCCCAGAGAGGGAGATGACTTTTTCATCCAGTGATTCAATATAACCTTATTAGCCACTGTGAGTATGACCGTGAGAATGTGTGTAACTCGCATCCCATCCAGACCCAGAGCCCAACCCTCAAAGCAGTTACATAAACAGACTATGGGGTCCTTAGCGACCCTCAATGAAAAAGTTCTGTTTATAAACACAATAACTTTATTCCAGAACGTGGCTATCTTACTACATGTCCAAAAACAGTGAAAAAAGGAGGCCCTTGATATGTGGCATTTTAAACATTCGCTGTTCCCGTCCGGGATCATATGTGCTCTTTGGGCCGGGGCTATATAAGCCCTGTGTAATAACTTAAAGTACACTTCCTGCAGCTGAGCTGAGTGTAGATATTTAAATGTATACTGACATGATTTCAATAGAATTGGTTGCGCCGGGAAGTCCGGTATATCCCCCTCCCAAGTAGAAACCGTACGTTTCCATAGCTTCTCCGCTTGAATCACCCTTACATGGTCATAAAAATAAGATAGACGATAAGCCGAAGCATTCGTGAGAGTAAGGAGGGTGGCTATCGGATCCTGTTTGTCTGGTGATCTGGTGAGGTCATAGGGGCCGCCATAGTAATGACAAAATGTCGGGCCTGCAGGTACATATAAAAATTTGAGTTCGCTATGCCATATTTAGATTTTAATTCCTCAAAGGAGAGCATATGCTTCCCCCAAGGATCGAATACGTCTCTGATAGATGAAATTCCCCGCTCCCGTCACTGTTTAAAGTTGGCATTTTCCAACCCAGGACTGCAGCAGGGATTCCCCCCAGAAAGTTGTGTAGCGGGAGGAGGTCGGGTTTCGATGTAATTTTGAATTAGAATAATGCCATGCTCCATGTGTATCTGCGAGAATAATATTCGCCTTCAGCGAGGTCGGCAGCTTGTGCCTTGGGGTGTGAAGGAGGGCGCTAGGAGAGAAGGGGGCAAACAATTCCTCCTCCAATGTATAGTTGGTGAAACAAGAACGCTGCCATAACCAGTCTGTAACATAGCGGAACATCACCGCTCTGCTAAACGTGTCTAAGTCTGGGATCCCTAGCCCCCCCTCCGCCTTTGGCATCTGAAGTTTGGCATAGGAGATTCTTGGTTTCCTCCCCCCCCATAAAAATTTTGAGAACATGGAGTTCACTGACCTACAATCTTTTTTTGTAAGGCGTAATGGCAGCATCTGTAGAATATAGGAAAGTTTCGGGAACACAACACTTTTAAGGACCGTGCCTCTTCCCAGCAAGGACAAGGGCAAATTAACCCACCCGTCTAGGAGGGCCCGGATCGCCATCAGGGCCGGGGCAATGTTAACTGTATACAGCTTTTCCAGTGATGTGGGTATCTTTATCCCCAAATACTTAAGAGTCCCCTGGGTCCTAGGGAACTGGGACAATATCTGGTGTTTGGTAAAGAAGGACGCATCTCCCGATAGAGGCATGAGTTCTGATTTAGAGAGATTAACCTTGTAACCTGCAAAGGATCCAAAGCTATCAATGATAGAGACTATTGGTCCTATCGACCTGCTGGGGTCTGCGATGAATAGCAACATATCATCAGCAAACAGCGCTATCTTAACCTCCAGCCTGTCCACCGAGATGCCTCTAAAGGAAGATGCGCCACGTAGGGATATCGCCAATGGCTCCAAGGCCAGGGCGAACAGTAGAGGGGAGAGAGGGCATCCCTGGCGGGTGCCTCTCTGGATGTAGAAGGGGGAGGAAATATAGCCATTACCTAGTACCTGCATGGCCGGATCAGTATACAGGCGAGCCAACACCTCTACAAAGGCTGGCGGGGCTCCGAATCTATGTAAGGTATCAAATAAATGGTCCCATGTCACCATGTCAAACGCCTTTTTGGCGTCAAGTGACAGAATGACGTTAGTGCCTGTATCTGAAGAGGACTGTAACCTCTGCATTACTGTTAGGACTTTTCTTATAATAACCACCGCCTGGCGTCCCCAGATGAATCCCGACTGATCTGGGTGGATAATGGAGGGTAATATGAGTTTTAACCTGTCAGCCAAAATCTTGGTAAACAGCTTATAGCCCGTATTGAGCAGGGAAATAGGCCTATAAGATTCTGGAAGTTCTGGGTCTCTACCAGGCTTCGGCAACACCCTGAGGAATGCTGAGTTGAAAAAATCAGGCAGGGCCCTGCCGGAGAGTAACTCATTAAAACATACCTGCAGTGTGTTCCGAATATGGGGCAATAGGATTTTATAATAATCATTAGAAAGGCCATCTGGACCAGGTGCCTTTCCTGTCTTCAGTGCCTTAATCACCCTCTCCACCTCCTCCCCCGAGATGGGTGCCATAAGGGACGAGGCCTGGCTATCAGACATCTGAGGTAAGCTCATATCAGCCCAAAAGGCCTCTTTGTTGGGCAAATTACTGGGAGGCTGAGAATATAGTTGGGCGTAAAAAGAACTCAGCACTTCAGTTATCTTGGCATTAGACCTGACCCTAGTACCGTCACCAGCTCGGAGGGACTTGATTACTGAGGAAGCATGACGCCCCTTCAATAAGAATGACATTAATTTCCCCGGTTTATTACCATATCTATGAAAAGAAGCATTCCTATAAAAAGTGTGCTTGGCCTCTAAGTGGTTCAGAATGTTATCAAACACAGCCTTTTTGTTATTATAATCAGCTCTATTAGTTGGAGTAGGTGTATGCTTAAACTTCTGAAAGGAAGTCGTTAAATTACAGTGGGCCTCCAAGTATGAACCGTCTAATAGCCTATCCCTGTGTGCACAGTACGACATAATCACCCCTCTCATGACTGGCTTAGATGCCTGCCAAAATGTCAAAGGCTTCTCGGACTCATGGCTTGCATTGTTACTCTTATAGTCTAGCCACGCTGCCTCCAGCATGTTACGAAATTTCAATGAATTAGACAGATATGCCGGGAACCGCCATTGTCGTACTGGACCCTTATCCACCTGCACCGCCAATTTAATCCAACATAAGGCATGATCCGAGATACTTATAGCTTCAATCCCAGCATCCATAACCTTAGGGAACATATGCTCCGACAGCAGCAAGTAATCAATGCGGGAGAGCGTGCCATATGCAGCCAACAGGCAAGTATAATCCCATTCCAGTGGATAACACGCCCTCCACACATCCACCACCTGCAGCCGGCGGGTCACAAAATTTATTCCCACCAAAGGGTCGCTAAGCCCTCGGCTGGTGGCCACATTTCTATCCATAACATGAGACGAAACCACATTGAAATCCCCCCCCTAACACAATGCTAGAATCTATATGACCATACAGTTTGTTCAGCATTTCGAGAAAAAACCCTTTGGGGCGATTATTCGGAGCATATATGTTACATAACAATAGGCGTGTGCAGTCAACTGTTACATCTGCAATAATATACCGACCCTGCGGGTCTACCTTTACAGAATGAACGTCATAAGAAAGAGACTGTCTAATCAATATGGCTACTCCCCGTGCCTTTAACGAGTATGGGGCCGAAGCCATCACCGACCACCTAAGTGTGTTAAGTTTGGCCATCTCTAGAGGGAGGAGGTGCGTTTCCTGCAGGAAAGCTATATCCATACGGAGCTTGTTCATATACATAAGGATTTCTTTTCTCTTAGCCGGGGAATTAATACCCCCCACATTCCATGTGCTTATTTTTAAAGACGACATGTAGTCATTCTAAATAGATCTATTAAGATAAAGACGAGCACATAAATGCAGTGGCGGACCGGCCACCGCTGCCCTACCACCACACTACCTGAGCAAACATACAGGGGGGACTAGACAAGACAAGGGTAACAACATATAGCAACAAAAAAATAGAACAGAACAGGAGGCAACAACTCGCCCCCATTCATTCAAGAAATAGGGGCTTCCAGCCATGTAGAAATCCATGCTGTTAACTTCAATCATGGCGTGCTAACCCCTAGCACACCCCCCGGTCAATAGCAGCCTTCAATAAAAAGATTTGAAACTCCCAGCTTCTCCTCAGCCTAACGGAACAAACTGAACTGAGATTAAGGAAAAGAGGGTGATCAGCAATGTTAAACTGGAGAAGTGTCACTCAAGCAACATTTTCCCTACCAAGGGAAATCATACAAGTGGCAGGCATATAAGCAGTCCCAGCCGGAGCTACCAGGCCTCTCATTGATTGACGTATGACTCTCCCAGCTCGGGACCTATAATGCAGAATGTGGAGAGGCAGGAGAGGATGAATGTCCTGACCTTCTTCCTTCAGACAGGAATCCCGCTGCATCAGCCGCATTAGAAAAGTCACAAAAAGAATCCCCTTCAAAGAGCCGTAATCTCGCAGGGTACAGCAATGCAAATTTCTTGCCCTCCTGAACCAGGCGCAAACATATCTGGGAGAAATCTTTGCGGGCTCGGGAGACTTCTGCAGAGTAATCTTGGACGAGACGGATGTCCCTGCCATCCCATGCCAGAGTTCTGTGTTTCCTGGACGCTGACCAACTAGCTTCCTTATGTGTAAAGTTTAAATATCGAAAAATTACTACCCGTGGCCTCGCGTTCTGACCCTTCCTGGCCGGTCCAAGACGATGGGCCCTCTCCACTACCATGTCAGCACATGTATCCTTTACGTCCAGCAACTCTGGAAGAGATTCCTGTAGAAAACGGTATAGGTCTGGCCCTTTAAGAGTTTCTGCTAGGCCCATAACCCTGAGATTATTCCTCCTCGATCTATTATCCAGGTCGTCTAATTTATTCATAACCTGGTAATAAGATTTTTGCATGGTGTCTGCATTCGTTTTCAATTCTGGCACATCTTGGAACACTTCCCCCAGTCTTTGCTCTGTGACTAATACCCTCTGGGACAGCTGTTTCATCTGAGACTTAATGTCCTGTGCCACCTGTGTTAACTTAGCAGCGTGTGTGTCCATGAGGGTCCCCATCGTTACCTTGATGGCTTTCACAACGTCCTCATATGAGACTGGGGCTGCAGGATCTGGTGAGGCAGGTCGAGACCCATCTTCTAGCTGCGGACCTTCCTGCGTGTCCGGTTCGGCGGCCATGTTGGATTCTGCTCGGCGCCACTCAGAGCGGGATCTTTGCTGCTTTGCCGGCATTGAGGGAGTGAGGAACTTCTCCATATGGAGGAGGAGACCTTCCCCTCGCTGAGGCTGCGGGAGCTGCCGGGTTTGTGTCCGCAAATGCGGCTCTGCTTGCTGTGCTGGCCGGGGTCACAACGGAGCTCTCACGCCAAGCTCCCAATCACATGGGAGCCGGAACCGGATGTCCTCTGAGAGATTTTTAGTTTTTGAAATACTATGATGTTCACTTGCCATAGTTTGATCTCTTATATAGAGATTTGTAGGAATTGATATTGAACATATGTGGTTTTTATGTAATTTTGATGATCTTTATGTGACAGCTTTTCATTCTCTCATTGACAAAAATCAAAGATTTACATTGATACAATCACATATAACATACCAATATACAAAAAAGTTATAAACCAAATATGTGATAAAACAAAATTTAAATATTAGTACAAATAATGGTAAACAAACAGTACTTTCAAGATAAGTCAAGTATCCAGAACAGTTAACAAAAAACTGTTTGACATTATGTTTACTCAGCTAGTATGAAAATTAGATAACAATTATCATGTATCAAATGCCCTTGTGATTAAAAAAACAGGTGGCATATAAATATTGCCTAGATGAATATAGTTCTACCCAGATCTTGAATATAGCTCTTCAAGGCGTTGTTCCCAAATTCATCATCATGAAGATTGTGTCTGCATTCATTCTGGTGGCTTTCAGCTGCTATTTTGGTAAGAATAAGGGGTTTCTGTGTTACATGAGTGCCTTTATATAGTATTTTATATTTATATTATACTCTGCCATTTTGTAAAATGTGAATGGAGAGCTACATATCATGAACATTTAACTATTTTGTTTTTAACTGTGTTTGCACTGTAGATACATCTGCTGCTGCTGTGCAGGTGAACTGCATCACAAGTCTTGTGGAAGTACGTAAAGTTATAGTAATTTTGGAGTATACACATTTTAAAGTATCGTGCTTTACAAAGAGAAGGTTGACCTTCACCTTTCAGCTGTAACTTTAGTCCTTTGCCTTTCACTGGAAATTAACAATTTATTATTTAACAGTCCACCAGAATTTATATGTATACTATTATCTATTAATTCATATGCATGCTCTCCCAGTGTTGCCAATTTTTAAACTGGAAAATGCCCCCATCCCCCCTCCTCACACTACCTTCTTTAGAATGTCGTTTCCTCTGGTCTTAGAGCACATGAAACAATAAATTGAATAAATTGCGAGATTCCATCCACAGCTGTGGGAAAATATTGCTTGATCCTCTATGGATTTTGCAAATAAAAACAAGCAAGGTATTTAGGCCTGGATAGCCCACATAATAAATTATTAGTGCAGGAGAATCCAATGGAACATTGTGGCTAATAGCGCATGCCTCCAAATATTTGAGACCAAAATACTTAGAACTGCATATTAGCTTGGTTTATAATATTCCTCCATGTCCCCAAAGTAGGTAATATCCAGAATTCTAGTGTCATGGTTTTATTTTATGTCAGTTCCTGAGATATATTATACTGGCATTGCACTGTAAAAGATCAGTTATGTAGGTGTTTCACTAATCTAAGAAAAATATTTCTTTCAGAACATGTGGTAACTGGCACACAAAAACTTATTTACAAACTACGGCTTTTGTAAGTTGCCGCTTCCTAGATGTTTGGAGGTGAAAATCTAAAATGGTAATTGCAGTCAGTGTGATTCTCTTTGCAATTTTTTTACCTCCAACATACCAGGAATCTGAAGTTTACAAAAGCCGCTGTTTTGTAATTAAAAGTCTTAGGTGTCTAAACTATAGCAAGCCTTAATTGATGTTTATGATGGAGGTCAGTGCATTTTCTAACTTCTATGTGGATTTTATAGACATCATTTGAAGAATGTAGAATTTGGAATTAAAAAAAAAATTCTATCTGAATTTGTATTACTTCATTAGATCATAAAAACATTTCTATAAAATGTAATAAAATATTAAAACTCACCAAGTTACAATATTTGCTTATACTATTATAGACAATAATCAGTTGTTGAAAAGACATATTTTTATAAAGTTGGTAAGAAAATTTGTCTTTAAAGAGTAATAATCACTGCATGTGCTAGAACAATATATTGTTGCGACTCATTTCTCCTTGGATTATGTCTCTTTAAGGATGGGGCTCCTACACTTATTGTGAAGCTTGGGGACCTCCTCTGTAAATATCAGCAAGCAAAGGTATGTTGGAGATTTTATTAGTAAACTAGGTTAAGCATAAAGTTTGTTTGGAAAATTGTATTTTATACTTATGATTTACTAACACTGCTACTTAGCATTACTTTTATAGCCAATTCCTAATCAAAACACAACATTCCCTGACAGTGGACTTTAATATTTTCCCTGATGTGTAGTTGCTGATACCACAATACATTTTAATGCCCAAACTATCATATGCAGAACTAGTGGAAGACAAGAAGTGGCTGCGGAAATCTAGGTGCACCATTAAAATTTTGTTTGTTTGCTATGGGGCCCACACAGTAAATGTGGTTGGACATTTTTCTGCCTAGTCTTTGTAATTTTGTAACTACACATAGGGCTGATGACGAGATATCATGCAGGTCCTGGAGCTGAGATAAGCATGACCACAGGAGGGCAATGTGGCTCTTCCCCTTTGTAGACTATGATTCTATGGTGCATTTGATTGTGACTCCCCTGCTACAATAGTACCTATGCCCCTAGAGAAACATAGAAGCCTTTCCCCCTTTTGGTGCCTCTGAATACACAATGTAATATACTGCAAAATAAAGACAAGTCATTCACAGAAAACATGAACAATATACTTATTTGCATGAAAGTTACACACTACAATACATGCTAGTTATTAATTTAAAAAATAAATTATTAACTCACTTGTGTATTTAATTGCTAATAATTAAATACCAAATGGAAACACATGCAGATATAATTTCCATTGTAATAGTCTTTTTTTCTAGTTGTTTATAAAACTACTGTATGTATTTGCTCACAAGTAAGACCATTGAAATAGATAAGCCTTTAGTCATTGTTGTCATTTTCTGTATTTAGCATTAGATCACCATAGCATTAAAGGAACAGCTGAATGTCTGTCTTTTGAGATCTGAAATATATGTATTAGAAATGGAATGCAGTATAACTTTGGTCATGTTACTTATTCTAGGAGACTCAGAACCAGAATCTCTATGTCGCTTTTTTGAATGAGCTGAAAATTGTTCTGGTAAGCAAATATTTTGTTATCTAGCTATATTAAAGTGTATCTGCAAGGAAGTACAGTACAATACATATTATGAACATTTTACTCTATGTTAGTTACTAGCATTCCTATTAATAGTATTTTAATGAAAAGTTGAATATATCAAAAGAATATATTTGAAATGTGCAAAGTTATGGCAAATATGCATTAAATATTCCACAGAGCTGCCATAAACCATTGTACTGATTGTGCTCCATTTTGTACCACGCTTGTGAAAACCATATATGGAGAAATTTATAGTCTATGAACAGAGCTGTGGTGACAACATTTTCATTAAATCTTCAGTGGGTTTTGTTTGGGTACAACTGGATTAAACTGCAAAATGTTGCAGCCAAATGATGAATGAGGTGATGATTCCACAGAATGTTTTGAACTTATCAGAGATCTTATGCAATTCCAACTGTGGAATTACAGAAAATCCTCTCATTTGATTATAATTATATTCATAAATGTAATAATAAAAACAAAAACTACCAAAATCTAAGCACTATATATATATATATATATATATATATATATATATATCCAAATCACGGCACTCCCGGTTCCCAAAGATGCTAGAAAACTCCACATAAATGGCCGGTGCCCTCCCTGGTTACAGCCGAGGCTGTGTCCAAATACAAATGCAAGTATGGGCGGCACTCACGGCGCAGGAAAAAACAGACAAGCTAGTCTGAGAGATGCGATCGCATCTCTCAGACTAGCTTGTCTGTTTTTTCCTGCGCCGTGAGTGCCGCCCATACTTGCATTTATATATATATATATATATATATATATATATACATATACATATAACACTATCAGATTGTTATTTTGTAGAAAGCTGTGATATTTCAAAAACACCTATATTTTTGGCTGTTTTATGCTTTAAAATGGTCTAACTGCATGTTTTAATTTTTTCTTATTTAGAATGAAGTTGGTTGTACCATGGATGGTCTATTGGGCACACATGTGGTAAATATTATAAGCAATTACAAAGATTGATGCCAATGTCATAAAATGCCTTCTTCACTGACTTCTCCATTTTGCCTCTGACCTACATCTGTGGTTAGCACTTATATTAACATTCCGCACAATGTAAAGGTTACTTAAAATTAGCAATTAACCTTGCTACTTCATTAATATTTCTATCAATATAAAACATTTTACTATATTGTACTTGCCAATTTTATCCAGTTAATAAATAATAAGGATACCTTGTCCCATTAGAACCTTTTTCACTTCTTTTATTATTGCAGTAACTTGTTAGTAATCAGTTTATTGATGCTAATGGAATTTATTAGTCTAGTTAATAATTCATTCAAGAAATTTAATTGGAAAAACATTGGCAAGATAGGAGAATAATGTATCTCATACAAAATGGTGGAACATGGTTCTATTTTATGCATTTAAACAGCGGATGATAAAAACACTCCTTCAGTTACGAAAAATAAATATACAGTATGAGGAAAAACCAGTAGCATTCAAACTGTTTTAGGGCCTTGTTTACAGTATATAAACACACTTCACAGTCAGTGTTAGATATTAATAATATATGTGGTATATGTATCTGCTAAGCAAGGTGTCCGTGCTAAATAACATGACACAAAAATATATTGATTATCCTAATTTTCAAGCTCTTTGGTCATGTAAACAATGAATAATATAGTGGTCAGTATTTCTTTATGGGGGTAGATAAACAAAATATGGTATCTGGGGTAAAAAGTGCATTTGATCTACTCTGAAGAAATATAAAAAAACAGGTTGAACATAAAAGTATAAAATTACTTCATTGCTAGCACCAAGTTTTTCTACACATTGACAAATGGGGACCTAAAGGAACATATAACCATCATGGTTTTGAATTTTCTAACCAGTATCATAGGTAGGATTTTATGTTTTTACTGGTGATCTATATGATCAAGATTACATCAGGTGGTCTCAAATAAATTTGAAGACCTACACTAGAAATAGACAAAAATCTGGCAAAAAAACAAATGTGAACAAACTACATCAATTGGGTAAAATTATGGGGCAAATTTGATTGGTGATGTGTTCATAGAGTGCAATATATAACCTGATGTGGTTACCTAAACTTTGGGAATAAACAATACCTGAGTTGATGCCATGCAGTGGCTGGGTGCCCTGGATTTATCATAGTAATAAGCTTGTGAGAATCTCCTGTTCAAATACATACCAGCAGAAGTCACAGTAAATTAAATTTACTTGTTTTTTATATTTGGTCCTTGAAAAGCCTATCAGATTGCACCCTCACAACTCTTACAATTGATTGAGGCTGCCCCCATTTCCATGCCTAATGGGAATATTTGTAGGATATCATCTAGGAACAAGAGTCAAAATAACTAAATTACTCTTGTAGCCTAGTGATTGCTTTCTCAGTAGTGATCATTGATCTTACCCAAATGTAAAAAATTGTATGTAGAAAGGAATAACTTGTAACTGCAGAAAAGAATGTATCTTTAGAATCTCTCTACTAATACTTTTTCAGAAATATACTGTTTGTTAATGTACTTTTTACTTTACAACTGGCTATTAATGTATCACATACTATTATTTTCATTTTGGGGTATGCAACCTATTCAGTGTTAATTTTTCAAGTAATCTTTGTGCGTTTATAAAATAATTTCTATTATAACTTATACACTTATGTTACAGCGCTTTCTTAGTTATTTTTCTTTGTACTTCTATACCTGTGGAGGGCGTGGTGGTCCCTCTAATTTAAGAGAGCTGCAGACAGGCTGTTTTAAAATTACTGAGCATTTAAAATTGGCACCAGGAGGTACCAAGTACCAATTTTTCCTTTTTGTTACAGGAGAATACTATGAATAATGTGGAAGTATATGCTGATAAGGTTGCACTGGTCCTTTTTGATGTACTGGTAAGAATAATGGTTCATCATTTTAAAGGGTGAACATTTACATTGACCACTCGGTTTAAATAGATAAATTAGCAAATGCTAGATTTAAAAACAAATGCTTTCATTTATCTTGTTATATTTGGATGGACGTACACAATAGCTCCAAGACATCAGTAGAAATGAGTACATAGGAAAGTGTATACCTAGGATAGAGCATACAGAACAGTATGTCCCTAGCTCGTGATCACTTACAGTACAGTAACAAGTGTAATTGTTTTTAATATGCAATACATGTAATCAATGTAGACAATACAATCCACAATGTTCTTATTGTTCTAGTGGGACCTCTATATAGCAATTCAGATGTTTACAAGAATAATTTAAAAGGTCACTCACTGAAGAGGTCAAATTGAAGCAGTGATTTTAAGCAGCAATTTTTGTATGTAAATCAGGATTTTTTGTAAGGCAAACCCTTCTGGTTTAACTTAAAAATAAATAAAATAAAAATAAATAAATGCAACTTTAAGTTCTGATTTTGAACATTTGCTGTTCATTAGACAGTTCCTTTTGGGTGGGTCAATGAAGCAATAGTTTTTTCTCCATTAGAAGTAGAAGTAATATTTTTTTTGCACAAAATTAAATATATGTTAGAAGGATGAAAAATAGTTTGTTTTTGAAGCTGCATCTTGCTACAAAGAATGCAACTGAAAATCATTTATACAAAGTGATACTTGTACTAACCATACTCTTTACAAAGATTGATTCAAATGTTACATGTTTTCTCTTTTGTGTTATAGAATGGCCTGCCTGTTACTACAAAGTTTATGGAAGTTGCATGTGGGACATTGGTAAGTGTAACCAATACTGTATGTAATATAATTTAATATGCAACATTTTGAGAGCATTTAACCCCTTAACTAACAATTTGTTTTGTGAAAAACTGCTCAGAAGTTGTCATTTTTTCCCCTTAATTTAAAAAAGTTTAAAAATTCTTTTTTATAATATATCTATTTTTTTAGTTAAAAAGTGTTTTACACCCCATCCCCCAATGTCCATAGGTCCTCATTGTAAAATTGCTTCCCACACCCCATTGGAAATATTTCCACCATTTGGCATAAGATCCCCAGTGTTATCTACTCCCACCCTTCTAGTGGTAATACAGTATATTCAAGTGGCAAAGCCCTCTCAACCCAAGTGTCAATGGCTCCCACTGTTTAGTGCCCCTCCCCCCATGTGTCACTCTGTGTATGTAATTCTTGTTTTTAATATATAATCCTCTTCCAGCTAAAAAAAATCCTACCCATCCTACTGCTATAAGAGGACCCTGCTATTTTAGATTCCCCCCTAGTATATCCCTATCCCCTCACATTATTGCAGACTGCAGCAGAGCTTGGGGCAAGGGAAGACACAGTTCACATTTTACAGGTCACCTCCCAGGTGTACAGGTGTGTTACCAATTGTCACATTTTTAAGATCCACTGGTGACTTGTAAAACATGAACTGACTAGGGTCCTTAAAACTGAGTTTGAAAACCACTGCATTATTGCAGTGATTTTGCTATACATTGTAAGATAGAAACTATTTACTAAGCTTTGGAGAGAGATAAAATACCAGTCAATCAGCTCCAAACTGCCGTATTACAGGCTCTGTTTGAAAAATTACAGATAGGAACTGTTTTGTTGATACATTCTGTCTGCATATTGGGGGTCATTCCGACTTGATCGTAGCTGTGCAAAATTTTGCACAGCTATGATCAACTATCCTGTCATGCGCGGGGACACCCAGCACGGGGCTTGTCCGCCCCGCATATCAGTCTGGCCCCCCTTGCAGAAGTGCAAAGGCATCGTACAGCAGCAATACCTTTGCACTTCAGGAGTAACTCCCGGCCAGCGCAGCTTTAGCGAGCAGGCCGGGAGCTACTCCTCGCTCCCTGGCCCGCAGTGGCTGTGTATGATGTCAAGCAGCCACTGCGGCCTGCCCCCGTTCAGTCCAGCCACGCCATACATTCAGGCAGAGGCGATCACTGTCCTGCCATGGCCATCGCCCATCCCGCATGCGCAGGCACACAAAGGCACTGGTGCATGCGCTGCAGGGACCCATTCGCTCTGCTGCATGAAAACGCAGCGAGCGAGCAGGTCGGAATGACCCCCATTATCTCTATCCAAGGCTTAGTAAATAGAGCCCTTAATATGTCCATGGTAAGTGGAATCATGGAGCTACTGTAGATATTGAACATCTTGTTAATCAGTCTGGGATCAGGAAGACTTCCATGTTTTGTATGAGTCTATTTCAGTAGTGTAAGGGATACTTCAGCTTTGAGTTCAATTAATTATGAGTAGCGTAATAATGAGCAAAGGCAGAATTGCACTGAGGGACTTTTCTGAGATGTGAAGTTCCAGAAATTCTATCTTCAGTTCCACATTTTCTTCAGTTTACAGAATAGACATTTTCTCTACTCTAGAAACAGAGATGGAATGATAACTGTGAAACAAAACTTTGGTGTAGAACACTTATGGCCAAGTTCAATAGAGAAACATGTGGAATCATGGGACCAGTTGTAGATAAAGCAGATATTTCAAAGAACAACCTTAATGCTTCTCTCTACTCTATTTCTGTGGTTTTATGGGAAAAATAATATGCAGAGACATCATTCCACCTTGACAAAGACATCACTTTTGTTACACCTCATTAGAGGTACATAGTTCTCTACTCAATATATTTTTACTTCTATTTTGTAGGAAGATGTTCTAGCAAAACTTAAAAGTATTCTGGTAAGTAAAGACTTCAAAAACAATTATGTACTGTACAATGAGTACAAGAATACAAGCACAAACTTGAATTTTAAACAGTATATACCATACACATTTTAAAAAGTTTTCCTTTATATATGTTGTTTCACATTAGTTTCTGCTTGTTTATAATTGTATTAATTTTTTTTTCAATTTAGGAGACCGTCCGCCAGACCATAGACCATGTTGTGGTAAGTGTTTATTTTAAAATGATGAAATTATCTAATGCAATTTGTTTGTGATTAGTATTAATTCTCTGTAACTCTTGTTATTCATACTAGAATAAATTGTGAGCTCAACTTCCTTAAATGAGGATAACAGTTACAGTAAGTTTGACTTATATTTATTGACTTTATTGATATACTATCGTTATATATGTAATAGCATTGAATCATAACATTCTTTAAAGGGAGTAAAATGAAATATTTGTAATATTAGTAAATTTTGTTTATTTAAATCAAGACAACTAAATTAAAGGGCCACTAATTCACATAATAAGTGGAGATGAGCGGTATTGTTTCTCAGAGAACCGAACCCTACCGGACTTCACGTCACGAACCCAGATCCGAGTCAGGCTCAGGTTTTCCCGCCTGACTTGGAAACTAGAACGAGGCAAAATGTCATCCAACTGTCGTATTCTCGCGGGTTTGGATTCCATATAAGGACCCGCGCGTCACCAACATTTTCACTCCAGTCTTGGAGAGTGTAGTGAGAGGACGTGTCTCCATCCTCAGTGTCTCTGTGGGCGGGAAAGTGGGGTGGTGATTCCAGTGCTGTCTTGTGCTGCTCAGTCCAGTGTAGTATCTTATGCTGCATCAATCCAGCCAGTCACAGTGGTGGTGTCCTCTGCTGCAGTATGTCCCCAGTGCTGCTATATAAGTCCCTTGCAGTTTTCCTGTGTTGTCTTGCATCAGACCAGGAGTAGTGTCTTGTGCAGCATCAGTCCAGTGACCAGTCACAGTGGTGGTGTCCTCTGCTGCCATATATCCGGTGTAGATGTATAAGTCCCTTTCAGTGGTGCTGTGTTGTCCTGCATCAGACCAGGGGTAGTGTCTTGTGCAGCATCAGTCCAGTGACTAGTCACAGTTGTGGTGTCCTCTGTAGCCATATATCCAGTGTTACTGCCGTATAATTCCTGTGATACTGCAGTGTAATTCCAGTGATACTGGCATATAATTCCTGTGATACTGCCATATTATTCCAGTGATATTGCCGTATAATTGCCGTATAATTCCTGTGTTACTAACGTATAATTCCAGTGATACTGCTGTATAATTCCAGTGATATTGCCGTATAATTCCTATGATCCTGCCGTATAATTTCAGTGATCCTGCTGTATAATTCCAGTAATCCTGCCATATTATTCCAGTAATTCTGACGTATAATTACAGTGGTACTGGCGTATAAGTACAGTGATACTGACGTATATGTCCAGTGATACTGCCATATATGTCCTTTGATACTGGACATAGTCCAGTGATCCTTCCGTATAATTACAGTGGTACTGGTGTATAAATCCAGTCCAGTGATACTGCTATATATATATACATACCCTGTTGCAAAGCGGATTATTGAGGCCATAACAACTGTGCCAGTGTTAGACTTGAATCCGGTATCCACCATTAGTACAGTGGGACTGCAGTGTCAACTCTAGATGGGCCAGGGGTTTGTGCAGCACACTTGTGTTGCTTAACTTAGTCATACAGCTACCTCATTGCACCTCTTTTTCATCTTTGCATGATGTGCTGTTTGTGTACTTTTTTTTATATCTGCCCTCCTGTCTGACACTGCAGTGTCACTCGTAGATGGGCCAGGGGTTTGTGCAGCACACTTGTGTTGCTTAACTTAGTCATACAGCTACCTCATTGCACCTCTTTTTCATCTTTGCATCATGTGCTGTTTGTGTACTTTTTTTTATATCTGCCCTCCTGTCTGACACTGCAGTGTCACTCGTAGATGGGCCAGGTGTTTGTGCCGCACACTTGTGTTTCTTTGCTTAGAAATACAGCAACCTTGGTGCACCTGTTTTCATCTTTGCATCATGTATTGTTTGAGGCATGGTTTATTAAAGTTCCATCCTGTCTGACACTGCCGTATAAGTCCAGGGGTACTGCTGTATTAGTCTAGGGGTACTGCCGTATAAGTCCACCAATTGCAGAATTTTTGTAAAATGACAGGGGCATGCAGGATATACTATCAGTGGACTGAAAAATCGCTGGCCTCTTTCGAGATTCAGCCACTGCATGCCACTACTAGATGGCTTAGGTGGTTGTTCGCTTAGATTAGTCATATAGCAACCTTGGTGCACTTTTTCTTCTTCTTTGCATCAGTCGCTGTTTAGGGCCTATCCAAAACCAAAACCAAAACACGAAAGGGTGGTTTTGGCAAAACCAACCAAAAACCAAAACACGAGCTGGGAATTTGAACCAAAACCAAAACACAAAAAGTGTCTGCCGCACATCTCTAATAATAAGTCATTTCATATTTGTCTATCTAGTTTCACATATTTTGAAGGAATATGGTTTATTCCAATCAATATCAGACCAACAACATTTTCTTTTGTTTGTTCTAGTTATTTGTAAAACTGACATTTTTAGGCTGATATGAAAGCAAAATTCTGTTTTTCTATAAACTATTTTTAGTTATTGTTTTGGTCAAATACACGGAAGTGGTGATAGCAGCTAAATTACGAGTACATTAGTGAAAAGAAAAGATACCCAAAATACATTTGCATTTACTTACTAGTATAATTAAATAAATTATTCACAGTCTATTAGAAATGAGAAATGTGCTCAGAAAGACAAAGACTGTGCAGAGACGTGGAACAAAAATATCAATTAAGAATTCCTTTTAATGCCATTATATGTATATAGTATGTCTGTATGCAGTCCCTGTCTGCTTAGTTAGCATGCCAGTCCATGCCAGTATAGGTTTGTAGCCCTATCCATTTCAGTGTGAGCCTGTATCTGTACATCTGTCTCAGCCAGAATTGGGTATATGGGCTGCTGTATGTAACTATACATGCTTTTTATTTAGATTTTTGAACATAATGTTTCATGGCAAAAAAACTGTTCTATGTAATAACATTTTTTTCTTTTTTCAGACAAATGCTGCCTGCTCAACAGATCATAATTATTCAAGATCTGCCGTCATCTGTTGAATTTGTTGGAATAAAGCAACAATTGAACTAACTGCCTGCAAGTTGTATTTGTGTCTGCAGCCAACACATTAGTCTGTTGTATCAGTGTTTTCTTGTACTTAATGTATATTGTTAGGATAGGACATGATCACGCACTGCAAAATGACACCTGACAGCTGGCCCAAACTAGAATCAAGTGTTGCCCACAAACAGTGAATAGCCACATAATAATCCAATCTAAATGAAATAGATCATTATTAGAAATGTTGGTAAATGCACATAGAAGATGACCACAAGTAATTTTGACCTTACTAAGAAGCCTCCAGTAGTCATGCTTGTACAGTTTGACCTCTTTGGCTGCTACAATCTAGACCTGACTGTATGTTTGCTGAATATATTACAATACTTTGTCTCATACCTTAGGGAGACATGTACCATGAAATACAGTATGGGAGTTTTGTTTGTAGGTGAAGGTATTTTAAAGCAGTGTAAAGATTATTTTTGGGTTGGGAAGCAGTTCTTTGGTAATTTGGTAAACCTTCTGTATTACACACAATAGAATATGTGGAACACAGGTGTGGTGCATATATTAAAAAAGCTAGGTAGCGTGCATCTCTACCATATACTAAAAATGGAATGTCTATTACTGTTGAACTCAGGGGCATATCTATAATGGGTGCAGGTTGTTCAGGGCACATGGGCCCCTGGTACACCCAGGGCTGTTTAGGGGCTTTGTATTATGACACAAAAAAATATTTTGCTCCAAGAATTCACACTTTTGCATTTCATAAATGAGGTATTCTCACTTACTTGATTCTGGCAGTAGGAGATACTCCCTTGTGGAACCTCAACATAATTAAAAACCTGCCAACTGCTCCCACTTAGGTTGGATAAGGCGTATTAAAGAGATCTGTCCCACAGAACAGACATTCAACACCTATGTGCAAACTGTCAAAATGGCAGAAGGCATTTTCTATTCAGAAATGTGTGCATTTGGAAGCATTTGGCAAACTCTGTTGAAAAGTCAATCACCCTTTCTTGTGCATGCCTCAGCGGCAGATTCTACTGTATGTCTTGAATTGTTATTGTAAAAGTTGGGAATACATGGGTAGGGATTTTCCAGGCCTATAGGAAGCAACTCCGAGACCTACACCAAAAGAAACAAAAGTTTGCATACCCTGCATTGTCAGAAAATATAGCAGAAAGCAATAGCGAACAGAAAACTTTGTTCCCTTAAGGGTTGATCACAATTATTTCTACCTTGACTACTGTTCATTAATAACAGCACAGGATGCACAGATAAAACTCAGAACCACAGTTCTCTCTGTCCCCTCTATTATTATTATTATTATTATGAATGAACTGGTCCATTATAATATAATAAAATACTGTGCAGGCAAGGTTGATGTATACACTCACGTATTGTCAGCATTTGAGCAAATTTCAGAAATATAGGTTACCTCTACTTGAACCTTAATGCAGCAATGAAAATTGACAGCTTTGTTGTTTTGGATGTCAGCATCTGCACTGGGATTGTAGGTATGTTTCTGAGGCAATAACGGCATTTTTGGGTGAACAAAACAAAAATCTAGCGTGGGAACAAGTAAAATGATGGGTGCATGCAATCAAGCTAATGTCAGATTATTAAGAAGCTCCGTATCCCATTCAGTTCTTGCTCAAACAAAGAATCAGTCTGTTGTCTTCTGCATAACTCCTCCCAGCTAATCTCTGTCATCACATAGTGCTAGTTTAATCAAAGAACAGAATAGTAATAATATTCCTGTATTACAGATACTGTAACTTTGCCTCTGACGCAGAACAAATGTTCCAGTTTATTAACCTCAGACAAAAAGGAGATCAAACAAAGGATTACTAAAAGTATGTTAGTAATGAACTGGTTTCTGCATATTTGGCATCCCCAATTGATACTGTCTACATTGAAACTGATATATCTTAGGGATCTTAATAATACGTAAAGTGTAAACATTTCGCAATATTCCCCTTAACATGCTTTTTTTTGAGACTAATACATAAACACATACTGTACTTGTGAATTACTAGCACAGGTTATGAAAGCAAATAGTTATATATATATTAATTCTATAAAGTCTTTTACTGTAAGACCTATTTTGAGAGAAAGACTGAACATACAAAATATAGTTGAGGTATGAAAATAAAGGTCTTACTATGTAGCTGTGCCAGTCAAAGTGAAAAATTAGATTGGGCAATGGCTCTGGTGGTGCAGAGAGGCAAAGTACCCATGTAAAGTCTAAGGGAGAACCGTGCGCAAGCAATGTAAACATTTTCTCTACCGCTAGATCCAAAATATCCACTTTATATATTTACCTTGCAAAGGGGATCATTGCTCTTACCTACATTTGGTGCTCAGTTCAGTCTCAGACTTGGTGAGTGCATGGTGTTCTATGATTAGTTTTACATTTGTTGCTTTATATGAGTTTATTATTTTTAAAATAAAAACAAAAACAAATAACTATCAATTTCAACTAGAGATGAGCACTTCGGAATTTAAGAAATCTGAACCTCCCCAAACTACAGGTATTAGAGGCGATGCAAGCTGCAGCTTGGATCTCGGTCTGCCTTAGATCCCTATTTGAGACACAACTTCACAGTTTTGCCTCGGGCTCCAATTTCAAAAGTCCCATTGAAATCAATGGACTAACCACTGATTGGCTGAGAGAACCATCTGTCACAGCTCTCAGCCATTCAGCTTGTCCACACAAATTTCAATGGGGCAAGATGGGTGCCCCCACCACACCAATGACACCGCCATCTGCATTGCCGACACTAACGCATGCACTGCTAAAACTGCCACACTACTGGCACCCCGCACTCAGGGTACTGTCGGCACCCCCACAGAGGACGCCACCAGCACTCCTGCACTAACGACACAACCAGCATCCTTACACTGCTGACCACTCATGTATAAAAGGAGAAAAGAAACCATCAATTTATGATGTAGTATGTCTTAAGCTATTTAATCCAGGAGTCAGTCAATATTCCCACGTGAGGGGATCCTGGCTGTCAGGATACCGATGTCGGAATACCAACAACCGCTGACATACCAGCGATCAGAATCCCGAACGCCTGCTGAAACCCACACTCAGGTGGTGGTCCACGCCACCACCTGTGGGGGAATAGAATCCTGTGGCAATCGAAAGTCATCACCAGACTCGAGGCATGGAGAGTGCAGCGAGCCCACGAGGGGACATGCTATGCTCCCCATCGGGTTCCCAGCTGTCGGGATCCTGGCATCGGTCTCCTGACTGCCAGAATCCCGACCGCTTGGATCTTACACTGATCCCATTCAAACCACGGTGAATTTTTATATAGATGGAGGAAGAAAATTTACATTTTCCTCATGAGCGTAACAAACAGCTTACCCAACTGACAACAGAGGTTAGTAGATAGTGCATATAAAGGCTGTTGACCCACTTTCACTTCATGAGGAGTAATCAAAGGCATTCATCCCAATTCCACAATGATCAATGGGGGTTATACAGAGTTGTTAAACCAAAAGTTAGCAATTGAGCAAAACCCCGTGCACTGCATTTGGGACATATGTAACATGAACACAGAGAGTTAGATTTGGGTGGGGTGTGTTCAAACTGAAATCTAATTTTCAGTGCCTCACCTTACTATCTTTTTTGTACATCTCTAATCAAAACTCACCAAATTTCCAACAGTATATACTACTGCACCTGTGTATAATGTCCACATGAACCCTTTGGCCCATATACTGTGTGTAAATCTGGCTCTGGTGCTAGTCAGTGCCTCCTGAGCCATTCACCTCACCGCACATCCCTGATTATATATATATATATATATATATATATATGTATATACAAACAAAAAACCCAGCACTCACCAAAGTAAGCTCACTTATTCTCAACAATTCAATAAATAAATGATGGGGGTTTAAATATATATATAACCTGTGCAACGTGTAGCCAGACAGAGAAGTGCCACTCAGAGACATGTAAAGACTGCTCCCATTAGCTGGAAAAGCAAAAAGCTCATAAGATGTTGGAACACATTATTTTTAAAATATTTCTATTGAATCAAAAGCACTGTACATAATAACAGAGATATAAATGTATAAGTTAAGAATAGAGAATATTACATATATAGCGAGAAGTAATATACTGTGAACCGCTTCATGCTTTTCCAGAAGCAACCATTATAATATACAGATGTCTATTTAATTAAAGACTTGTGTAAGAGATCAGTATGTACATAATACTTGAACAGGGGTGTAACTTGGGCACAATTAAAGAAAAAAAGAGAGAAAAGGAGGGGACCAAAGTAAAAGCAAAGGATGTATCTGGCACTCACCCGCTAGGCAATGTACTGTAATAGTGGAATCACCCTGAAGAATTTGTGTTTCGTACCACTGTGTCAGACACACACTATGATAGATCTGGGATTGCATCGAAAATGGCAAATGTGCAATAAAACTTTCCCAGGTTTCAAAACAGGTAGGGGCCTTCTTCATCTTATCAAATAGTGTCTCAACCCAGTCCATTAAGAAAATGAAAGTGAGTTTTTTCCGCATATAATTGAAAAATATTGGGGTTGGGTGTATCCAATCTCGCAGAATGGTCTTTATTGCCACATCACTTTTAGCAAACAACATTTATTTTTGCATATACTGTCAGTCCAGAAGGGTGTTTTAGAAAAAACTGAACACTGCATTTTGAATTAACATTTTCTGCTTAGTATAGGAAGTGCAAACCAGACTGAAGTGGGTAAAGAAGGGTATTAGAGAATAGATAATTGGTGAGGCAGCTATAGACCAGCTGCCCATTGATAAGGAGGAAGAAAAAAGATAGTGCTGTAGTTGAAGTTGAAGTTTGTGTACCACTCAAGCAAGACTTTATTAAAAGATGGGTGTAACAATGCCTTAAAAAGTAGGGGAAAGTACCAAACAAGAAGCACATATTGGTAAGGTAATAGAAGTAAGAGGATGCACTGGCGGAAGCGGTGCATGGAAGGTACAGATGGAGACTCACTCATCTAGCTTTCTCTGGTGTGCCTAGGCGCACCAAGGATTATTAGCATAAAGCATTCATCTATTGTTCTCAGATGCAATACAATACACAGAGAACAATACAGCAGGGGATTAAGCCATTACATCAGAGGATTAAGTCCGACAGCCCTGTCTCAATTAATCCTAGTAAAGGGATAGCTGAGCAGAGCTCCATCTGTAGGAGGGAATGGTGTCAACAGGGCAAGTGGGTGGGGGAAAGAAGTAGAAAGAAGGGCAGGAATTTCAGCCACAGTGACAGTGGATTATGATAGCATTTTTGAAGGCAGTCCATGTGTTTGGAGTGCCAGGTTAGGGGGAGGGGGGGGGGAGAAAGTGGACCAATGAAGTCTGTAGGACACTTGAGTCCAACATAGATGTAACAATGAAGTTTGAAGGAATGAAGCCTGTTAAGGGCAGATTAATGTACATACAGTACTGCAGGATGAATCCATAGTTGCTTGGCAATATAATTACTAGAGATGTGCAGATTCAATTTTCTATAAACTGAACCCAACAAAATTTTCCATATATAAAAAGTTCCATGCCCGGACACAGGTTTTTGCACTAGGCTCTGATTCCAAAACGAGGCAAAACATAATCTTCCTAGAGTTGGATCTCACATATTTTGGATTTTATGAAAGTGCGCTCCTGTGTGATTCATGGCACCATTTCACAAAGGATGCAGGAGAGTTAGGTTGTATGGCTGTTGACGGCAGCACTGTTCCTGTGTCAGTAAAGGGCTGTGGACTGCAGCATTACTGCAGTACTACTGTGACTGTGTCAGACTAAAAGGTTGTGGAGTGCAGCACTACTGTGGCACTAGTCTAATAATAACTGTGACAGACAGACTGTGAAGGGCAGTGGGATGCAGCACTTCTGTGGCACTACTGTAATAATAATAACTGTGTCAGACAGACTGTGGGCTGTGGGATGCATCATTTCCTGGCACTACTGTAAAAATGATAACCATCAGACAGACTGTGAAGGGCAGTGGGATGCAGCACTTCTGTGGCACTACTGTAATAATAATAACTGTGTCAGACAGACTGTGGGCTGTGGGATGCATCATTTCCTGGCACTACTGTAAAAATGATAACCATCAGACAGACTGTGAAGGGCAGTGGGATGCAGCACTTCTGAGGCACTACTGTAATAATAATAATAACAACTGTGTCAGACAGACTGTGGGCTGTGGGATGCATCATTTCCTGGCACTACTGTAAAAATGATAACCATCAGACAGACTGTGAAGGGCTGTAGGGTGCAGCACTGCTGGAACTGTCAGACTGTCAGTGAAGAGTTATGAGCTATATCACTGTGAGCTACTGTGTTGTGTGTTCAGTGCAGGCACTGGGCTAAAAAATGAAGGTAAAACTGTCAAAAAAATAAAGTTTATTAGATGTCAGTGTGCCACCATTAGTAGAGCTGTGCTTAACATTGTGTGAATAAATATAAAATGTGTATGTTGTTCAGGTTCAGGCATTGTGTTGTAAAATACTAATGTGCATTAGGTGCCAGTGTTCCACCTTTACTAGAATCAATCAGGAGATTGCAGTAACTGTTGGAGCCAATATCCGATATTCATACATCAGGCAGCATCGCATCCCCCATAGAAACCTATGGGGGATGTGGCTGTAGGCGGCAATACAGGTATTGGAGATACCTGCAGTGATCCCATAGTATTTGCATCTAGTCCCTGAAAACAGGTGTTTTCGGAGACATACTGTAGCTGCAAATACTGTTTGATAAATGTGCCATTTTAATATAAATCTCCAACTTACACTGCCATGCATATAGCCATACTCATATACCTGTCATGACTGTTGATCGCTCGCTAGCTATTTTTTGCAGAGCAGCTATCAGATAGTCGCTGCCCACGGGGGAGTGTATTTTCACTTTGCAAGTGTGCGATCACATGTGCAGCCGAATGGGATGAAAATGATTTTGTGCAGTTTCTGAGTAGGTCTGAACTTACTCAGCCCTTGCGATCACTTCAGCCTGTCCGGTCCCGGAATTGACGTCAGACACCTGCCCTGCACATGCCTGGACACACCTGCATTTTCCCTACCATTCCCAGAAAATGGTCAGTTGACACCCATAAAAATCTTCTTCCTGTCAATCTACTTGCGATCGGTTGTGTGAATGGATTAGTCGCAGTAAACATTGCACAGCAATGATGCTGTTTGTACCCATATGACGCGTCTGCACATTTCTGTGCATACACATGCGCAGTAGTAACCTGATTGCTGCGCTGTGAAAAATGGCAGTGAGTGATCAACTCAGAATGAGGGCCATAGTACGGTCTTAGATTCCTGTGGGAGCAACCAATAATGGATACTGTGCTGACTTGCCGTATAGTGTAGCCACTGGCTTTTCTATAATTGGTGCAGTGTGTGCAGTGCACACAGGCTTCTGGGTTCATAGGGAGCCCACACAACAAACACTGCACCCATATTGTAATTCTTTCTTTTGCAGAGTCCAGTGTCGGGCGTTGCTCTCATGGTAAAAATTGCTGCAAAAATGCCAGCTGCGCATGTGCATTAGCCAAATTAGGGGTCTATTTACTAAGCCTTTGATGGAGATAAAGTGGACGGAGATAAAGTACCAGCCAATCAGCTCCAAACTGCCATGTAACATGCTGGGTTTGTAAAATGACAATTAGGAGCTAGTTGGCTGGCACTTTATCTCTGTCCACTTTATCACCATCCAAGGCTTAGTAAATAGACACCTTGGTCTATGGAACATGGTGGGCTCCATGTTTCTGGAGACCTGCAGATGCACAGTGCACTCCGGCACAATGCGCAGTGCAGAGGAGGGGATGCACCCAGAGGTGCACATTGGCCCCTCCTCTATTAAATCACCCCTGAGTGGAGTCACCTTCCGCGTGACACAAATGGAAATGCTGACTGCCATGTAGACATGTTTGCTACCAAAAATGAATGCAATGGAGCACTATTAGGTATAGGAGCCACCGTCAGCATGACAGTATGAATTGCAAGTAACCGTTTGGCCATATAGGCAGCCAGTGATAAATGGAATGACCATTGCTGAATACATGAGCCACCTTCATCAGGGCAATGCTGTAGTCTCTGGAGCCAAGTGTTGTGTAGTCTGGTCCCAGGATGTCTGGATTAGGAGATAAGAATTCCACCTAGAGAAACAAAATTAGATAAAGAGGATCTATCACATTCAGTAGGTGAGCAGACAGACCTATGGCAAAAAATGAAAACCTATGACAAATAATGTTTACTTTTTAGGTTTACTTATATGCAATTTTTAAACTTTCATCCTTTCATCATCATGCCACAGCACTACCATATCTTGTTAGAATGACATTATCTTAGAGCATGACTCCCTAATATTGATAATATCTTAAAGGCATTCATTACGTATTTAAACTTTGTTAAATAAACAAGTGTATTGGAAACATCTGGGATAACATATTTAAACTAGAGATGTGCACCAGACACTTTTTGTGTTTAGTGTTTTGGTTTTGGATTCGGTTCCGCGGTGGTGTTTTGGATTCGGTCGCATTTTGGCAAAACCACCCTTTCGAATTTTTGTCGGATTCGGATGCGTTTTGGGTTTGGGTATTTTTTATAAAAATAACTCAAAAACTGCTTAAATCATAGAATTTTGGGGTAATTTTGATCCTATAGTATTATTAACCTCAATAACCATAATTTCCACTCATTTCCAGTCTATTCTGAACACCTCACACATCACAATATTATTTTTAGTCCTAAAATTTGCACCAAGGTCGCTGGATAATTAAGCTAAGCAACCCAAGTGGGCGGCACAAACACCTGGCCCATCTAGGAGTGAAACTGCAGTGTCAGACAGGATGGCACTTAAAAAAATAGTCCCCGAAACAGACATGATACAAAGATAAATAAAAAAAGAAGTGCAAGATGGAATTGTCCTGGGGCCCTCGTAACCACCCTTATGTTGTATAAACAGGACATGCACACTTTAACAATCCCATCATTTCAGCAACAGGGTCTGCCACACCACTTTAGCTGAAATGACTGGTTGGTTTGGGCCCCCAACAAAAAAAAAACAATCAATCTCTCCTTGTACAAACTGGCTCTACAGAGGCAAGATGTCGACCTCATCCTCATCCCCCGATTCCTCACCCCTTTCACTGTGTACATCCTCCTCCTCACAGAGTATTAATTTGTCCCCACTGGAATCCACCATCACAGGTCCCTGTGTACTTTCTGGAGGCTATTGCTGGTAAGTGTCTCCATGGAGAAATTTATTATAATTCATTTTGATGAACATCATCTTCTACATATTTTCTGGAAGTAACCTCCTACACCGATCGCTGACAAGGTGACCGGCTGCACTAAGCACTCTTTCGGAGTACACACTGGAGGCGGGGCAAGTTAGGTAAAATAAAGACAGTTTGTGCAAGGGCCTCCAAATTGCCTCTTTTTCCTGCCAGTATACTTACGGACTGTCTGACATGCCTACAGTGATGCTGTCACTCATATAATCCTCCACCATTCTTTCAATGGTGACAGAATCATATGCAGTGACAGTAGATGACATGTCAGTAATCATTGGCAGGTCCTTCAGTCCAGACCAGATGTCAGCACTTGCCCTGACTGCCCTGCATCACTGCCAGCAGATTGTTTTGGAAATTTTATCCTTTTCCTGGCAGCTCCAGTGGTGGTAGAAAATGAAAGAGGAGCTGTTGGTGGGTCACGTTCCGCTTGACTTGACAATTGTCTCACCAGCAGGTCTTTGAACATCTGCAGACTTGTGTCTGCTGAAAAGAGAGCTACAACGTAGGCTTTAAACCTAGGATCGAGCATGGTGGCCAAAATGTAGTGCTCTGATTTCAACAGATTGACCACCCATGAATCCTGGTTAAGCGAATGAAGGGCTCCATCCACATGTCCCACGTGCCTAACAATATCGCTCCATTTTAGCTCCTCCTTCAATCTCTCCAGCTGCCATCATTTAAAAGTGGGTAAGCTTCATTATATGAGACTGCATAATCAGTGATTTGGCTAAATTATCACTGCACATATATGGAAATTTGCACAAATTAAGCTACCCATAGAAAGTCTACGTGATCTGGATAAGACTGCAATATATAAGCTGATTAATACCATATAAATACTTCACTGTGGATGGACTTCCTAAACAGCATCTAAGGAACCCATGTGAATTAATTAGCCCATGCATGGAGCTTAACCCTATAAGTACTAGTACATTTTAATTGCTGCAGCATTTATTGGGAATTAAGAGGTTATGTTCTTTTTAAAGGTGATTATTTGGAATCATTGAATGTTTGGTGTGTATTGTATGTTGAACATTCCAGGATAAGCGGATTATTCTATTGAGATTGTATTAATTATTTTTAATAAATAAATTTATTAGACTGTTCATTGGTAGCGCTTCTCTGAGTATTTATTGTTCTGCTTCTGCAAAAGCCTGATGAGCGGAATGACCTGACTTAGGCTGGCAGTGTCTGAACTGACATCACGTGTGGCAAGTTCAAAGGGTTGGAGAACCTTGCACAACATGGAAATCATTCTCCACTGCGCTTAAGTCAGGTGCATTCCCCACCTTTGCCTATATCGTAGGCAGATGTATAAACTTGAATGGCCTTTTGCTGCTCCTCCATCCTCTGAAGCATATAGAGGGTTAAATTCCACCTTGTTACCACCTCTTGCTGCAGCTGATGGCAGGGCATGTTCATGAGTGTTTGCTGGCGCTCCAGTCTTCAGCATGCGGTGGCTGAATGCCGAAAGTGGGCCACAATTTTTCGGACTACCGACAGCATCTCCTGCATGCACCTGTCATTTTAAAAAAAATTATGACCCTCCAAATTCATTGTGTGTGCAAAACATGGGACGTGCTGGAATTTGCCCACATATAATGCACGCACAATATTGGCGGCATTATCCAATATCACAGATCCCCAGGAGAGTCTAATTGGGGTAAGCCAACCTGCGATGAGGTTCCTCAGTTTCCGTAAGAGGTTGTCAGCTGTGTGCCTCTTATGGAAAGTGGTGATACAAAGCGTAGCCTGCCTAGGAATGAGTTGGCATTTGCGAGATGCTGCTACTTGTGCTGCCGCTGTTGTTGCTGCGGGAGGCAATACATCTACCCGGTGGGCTTTCACAGTCATATAGTCCTTAGTCTGCCCTGCTCCACTTGTCCACATGTCCATGGTTAAGAGGTCAGTGGGTACAACTGCTTTTGTTAGGACACTGAGGACAATTTTTCTGACGTCTGTGTACATTTTCGGTATCGTCTGTCTAGAGAAGTTGAACCTAGATGGGATTTGGTACCGGGGACACACTACCTCAATCAATTCTCTAAATCCCTGTGAACTAACGGTGGATATCGGATGCCAGCCTAACATCAACATAGTTGTCAAGGCCTGAATTATCCACTTTGCAACAGGATGACTGCTGTGATATTTCATCTTCCTCCCAAAGGACTGTTGAACAGTCAATTGATTACTGGAAGTAGTACAAGTTGTCTTCCGACTTCCCCTCTGGGATGACGATCTACTCCCAGCAGCAACAACAGCAGTGCCAGCAGCAACAGCAGCAGTAGGCATTACACTCAAGAATCCATTGGAGGAATCCCAGTTAGGAGAGGACTCGTCAGACTTACCAGTGACATGGCCTGCAGGACTATTGGCGTTCCTTTCTAAGAAATTTAAATTGAGGGAGTTGGTGGTGTGGTTTGAAGGAGCTTGGGTACAAGAGAAAGAAGGGATTTAGTTGTCAGTGGACTGCTTCTGCTGTCACCCAAAGTTTTTGAACTTGTCAATGACTTCTGATGAATGCGCTCCAGGTGACGTATAAGGGAGGGTGTTCCTAGGTGGTTAACGTCCTTACCCCTACTTATTACAGCTTGACAAAGGCAACACACGGCTTGACACCTGTTGTCCGCATTTCTGTTGAAATACTTCCACACTGAAGAGCTGATTTTTTTGGTATTTTCACCAGGCATGTCAATGGCCATATTCCTCCCACGGACAACAGGTGTCTCCCCGGGTGCCTGACTTAAGCAAACCACCTCACCATCAGAATCCTCCTCGTCAATTTCCTCCTCAGCACCAGCAACACCCATATCCTTATCCTGGTGTACTTCAACAGTGACATCTTCAATTTGACTATCAGGAACTGTACTGTGGGTGCTCCTGTATACTGTATGTATGCATACAAAATAGCATTTGTACAGAATATCATTCAGTATAACATAAATACATATAGTTATAGAATTACAGTTACATAAGAAGCAGATACAACCAACATACATCATACTGTCCCATAGAACTTTCCTCCATTCAGCAACAGCAACTAACTACCTATATCAAAACAGTGGGAGTTAACAGTCAGTTGGTTTTGGTCTCATTCCAATTGTCCAGATGCCAGAACTCTAAAGAACTTAAAGGCTCATAGGTCAGTGTGAGGGCTTTTGTTCTATGTTGCTGGCACATGTGCCTGCCCCCAGGGCCATGCTGTGAAGCTAGTTTCAAGTCTTCAGTAAGTCCTTTGTATTCATACATTTGGTCATAACTAATCATTGCAATGTGCTACAATCTACCCATAGCTATCAAATTACTCCACACATTCTCCTGATCATTTTGACATTAAGCATGATATATTTAACTTGTTCCATTCCAATAATACATATATATATCTGATGTTACACTCTATTATATAAATACATTATAATGTCTGGTGCTTGACATGTTTTGTATATGTGTAAATTATGTGTTGTATGAAATATGTGTTGAATATATCTTTGTGTCTTGACTGTGTGAATGCGAATGCTACCGTATATCCTGTGCACGCTGCATGTATGTGCATGAACAGAGATCTCTCTGTTTGGAGCTTGTATGTGGTGTGTATGTAATATTTTTGACTTCAACAGTACACCCTTTGACAGTAGACAATAACTTCAATAACTGTCACACTAATCATAAATACAAAAAAATATTTCAAACAATAATTGGTGACCTAGACACGTGTATGTATTCATTTTGCAAATCAGACATTGAATATAGTGTGGGAAAGACAATAACTACAAAATACAGTATTCCTCAGACAATAGCCTATCATATTACCTCTGAACTCCGTAACTACTAGACCTTTGATTTACTGTGGCTTTAAACAAAGTGATAGGCTGATCCTGGGATCATATAAAGACATCACTCCTTTCTCCAGAACCAGTTCCAGTCCCACACTTGACTCCTCATGAAACCTCACCAAAATAGAATGTCCTGGAAAAAAAGTTTGTCAATGGAAAAAAAAGAGATAGAACAAAACAAATCTTGCTTATAGCAAATCCATTATAACGACCGGTCCCTTTGCAATCCTTTAGTATGCTCAGGTAGTGTTCAACAGTGCCGCCTCTCAGTCTTCATGGAACAGATTCTCTAGTGATATTTCTGCAATTTCACTCCCTTTACGAGTTCCTTCTGGACTACCGACTTTCCTGCGATGGGAATCGTGGACCCAAGTCTCTCTCTCGGCTACTTTCACTGAAATTGTGCTGTCAACAAAACTTGGTACAGTCCTTCCCAGTGTCTATTAGGCAACCTGAGTGTAAGAATGATCACACAGTATATTGGTTCACAATCAAGACAGTTAGTGGTTGGCATATCAGGAATCAACAGTTTCAAGTCCTTTTGTTAAGTTCTCAAATGCTGGCTCATCTCGATAAGGTTCTGTACTGTAACCTCATTGGTGTATTTCTGATCATGGTGTGCATCCAGTGGCGGATTTAGGGGGGGGGGCACCCAGGCACGTGCCCCCCCTGTCATTTAGGATATATTCATAATACAGTAGCTGCATGGGCTGTGGGGACCGCATGCAACCTGCGGTCCCCACAGCCCATGCCGCTACTGTATTATGAATATAGCGTGTCACCAGGAAGCAGGGCTGGCCGGAGCGGAGTAGCGTGGTCACAGCGGCGGATTGGCTCCTATATCCGCGGCTGCGGCGATAAGAGCTTCTGCGCATGCTCAGAAACCCTTTCAAGCCGGAGCCGCGGCAGTGAAGAGAGAGTCTGCTGGCTGCTGCCCTCACCCGTGTATCCGTGTATGTCTGACTTTGCAATGCGTCCTCTCGCTGCTGCAGGGAGAGGACGCATTTGCAAAGTCAGACATACACGGATACTGCACGCTGTGTAAGATGGGACTGTTCTATGATAGGAGGTCAGGGTTTGGATGCCTAGGAGAGCTGCAGGAAAGTTATTCCTGAATCCTCAGTGTCAGTTTGTGTATATCAGTAAGTCAGCATCTGTGTCAACATCTGTTTGTCAATGTATCAGCATCTGTGTGTCAGTGTCTGTGGCAACATCTGTCTGCGTCAGTGTGTCAGCATGTTTCTGTGTGTCAGTGTCAGTGTCTGTCTGTGTTAGCGTCTGTGTGTCAACAGCTGTCTGTCAGCATGTTTCTATGTGTCAGTATCAGCATCTTTCTGTGTGTCTGTGTCAGCAACAGTGCGTCAGTATCTGTGTGAGTGTCAGAACCTGTGTGTCAGCTTCTGTCTGTGTGTGTCAGCCCCCTAGAAAGAGTACCCCCAATCCCCCCCCCCCCCACCACCAAATGCAGCACATACACTGTCCACCCCTTTTTTTTATTTTGTAGGCCAATGTCTTTTAATATTTTCCACCTGGGGGCCAATGTATTATTTTTTTTGTGAGGCATACATTATCTTTATTTTTACTGTCCGGGGCCAATGTAGTTTTTTTTCTGTAGTGACCAATGTGTTTTATTGTTTTCTGTAGTGGCTAGTGTGTGGGTTTTTTCTGTGTGTGCCAATATGATTTTTTTCTTTTTTCGTGTGTGTGTGTGTGTGTGTGTGTGTGTGTGTGTGTGCCCGGACTACTGTGGCTGGGTCCCACCGCTGCCTGTACCTGCTGCGGTCGCTGTCAGTCAGGGCAGCCTGATCATGGCGATGCCCTTGTGTGTGCGGGCGCTGCGGCTCTCCGGGGCTGCCCGGTTTCTGCGCTCTCTCCGTGTGCAGAATCTCCACACCAGCTCCACTCTGGCCTCCAAGGCGCCGGTGTCCACCGCAACGGGCCATGGTCATGACGACCATGAGGATGATATGACCGACTCCTATGCCAGGGTAAGACCCTCACTTATATACCTACTATAGTGTCATTGCCTATATGTGCCATACCCCCTATATCCTATAAACTGTGCCATGTGTACTGAGGTGACTCCCCCTGTATACCTGTCCATACTATTCCTATATACTGTGTGCCCTGTATGAGGTGATACCCCCTATATACGCACTCACTCCGTCCCCTACCAGACCTGTCCCTGCACACTCACCCTATCCCCTACCAGACCTGTGCCTGCACACTCACCCTATCCCCTACCAGACCTGTCCCTGCACACTCACCCTGTCCCTTACCAGACCTGCCCCTGCACACTCACCCTATCCCCGCACACTCACCCTGTCCCCTACCAGACCTGTCCTTGTATACTCACCCTGTCACTCACTAGCCACCAGACCTGTACTCCATGTCCACAGCGTGATAAAAAATGAGGTTGTGGCTCGTTGGTATGGCACTGTGACGTCACAACCCTTGTTATGAGACCACACCCACCTTCCCAGGAGCGTGCGCAAAAATCCCCCTCCCCCCCCCCCCCCCGCCTTCCCCTGTCATGGTGCCCCCCCTGTCATTTTGTTCTGGATCCGCCCCTGTGTGCATCGATCATGACATGAGGTTGTCTTCCAAAAAAAACAAAACAAAACAAAAATTTCAAAGAGGGTGATTTGTTAAGTGGGGATCTGGGAGTGGTTTCAATGCTACTTAACACTAGTGGCAATGTCTATGACCACAATAGTCCAGGTTCAGCTATCACTATGTTTCTACTCCTAGGGATACCATGTCTACACAGAAATTTCTGCACAATTTTCTTTGCGGTAAACACAGCAGTATCCGTGGTGGCAGGAAATGTCTCTAGTCAGTTTGAGAAAACATCAGTGCACACCAATACATATTTCAAATAGCTACAGGGTGTTAATTGTACGAAGTCGATTTGTATTACCTGAAAAGGTCCATCTGCAGGAGGAGTATGGGAAGGCTCTGTCAGTGCTACCTTGCCAAATGTTCTTCCTCATGCAAGTAAGACAGGTCAATGCTTTCCTGCTTGCCTGAGAAGAGAACACCAGTGCAGGCCAGTAAGCTCTTTTACATCAAGCTAAGTATTTATCTCACTATTACTCTCAATAGGACCAATTGAAACACTATTTATAATTGACTATGGCATGGGTTATTGTAATTCATTGGTAGCTTTTAAATGGTGTTGGTTTTGAATATTGATATATTGTTTATTTGTGACAAAGGAAACAGATTGCTTAACAAACTTAAAGTCAGCTGTTAGCAAAGTGGATAGGGAGTGACCTTATGTTATGTGGCTTTTAAGACCAGTGCAGACTGTACCTTACACTAGACCCAAAATGGTCACTGCTCCTCCCCCTCTGAAGCCATGTGCTTGGACAAAATGGTGATCACGCCATGCAGCCAGAATACAAACACTCTATCATTTGTCACAAATAAATCCCAAATTATATAAGCACCGGAAGTCTGATACTTCAGGCCTGTGTTAGCAGTATGCAAATAGGACGCAGCATGCTAACACAGCTATATCCATACTATTCACCAACTTTTAAATGCTCTTTAAATTTGCTTAACAGATAAACAATCCAGTCTGAATTAAACACAATATGACTTATTGAACCTCGTTTAGCAACAATAAAGAGTACACTGTAACATTTCTAACATTGTGCATTTTTGTCATACTCACGCAACAAATAAATAAATAAATAAATATAGTTATAGAATTACAGTTACATAAGAAGCAGATACAATCAACATACATCACACTGTCCTATAGAACTTTCCTCCATTTCAGCAACAGCAACTAACTACCTACACAAAATTAAAAACTGCTGCAGAGAACAGTCTCTCTACAAGCATTGGGATGAGGCCCCTTCAAAATGTTGCTACAGTATGGGTCTTACAAAGTTCTTGATACACCTCTGAGTCTGGTGTACAGTATCTTACGGTGCATTAAGCTTGCTTATCCCCATAGCCCCCTGTGTTTTTTAACTACCGTATTGAGTCGCACATTTCTAGACCTGCAGTATTTAATATACAGTAAGCAGCATTGCTGGTAGGCAATAATTGAAGAATTTATATACAGTAGTGACATGTACTGTATGTAATGTTGGTACAGTACGTTGGTTGTCCCTTAGGCAGTACAGTACTGTAAGTCTCACAGGGCCCATGCATTTCTAATGAGGGTTATTCAACTGTTTTATACAGTACAGGAAAGTAATTTCAGTCCATAACACTGATGTGGTATTTTCAGTTCAGTACTGTACAGTACAGTATACAGTACTTATATTTGAACATCAGGTAGTGTATAGTAAACATGTACAGTAATAGCTTTTATCATAAAACTGTTGCAAATTTTCAGATGTGTAAATTTTAGAATACAGTATTCATAAATGTTTTTTCTCCACACAGGAGTTATGGTTGGACAACATACCAGTAACTATCACCAAAACTATGAGCAAGATAATCAACAACATGAAAAGAGAAAATAAAAGCATCAAAGAGATCCATGCATGGCTCAAGGATAGTGGCATTATAGTCACTTTAGAAACGTTGTGCTATCATGCTTTCGAGAGATCAACGCCCAGATTTGCATTTCATGCAAAATGCATATGGTACAGTACTGTAATGTTTAACGGACTTATTGTATACAATAGTCAATTTTGTTGTAATAGTAAAGAAAAAAAGGAACACTTTATCTCTCTGTGATTGTGCTGTTCATTAATTCATATTTTTCATATTATATTGTGGGGCCACACACACTACTGAGCCTCATTTTGACTTGTTTTAAGGACATTACATCAAAGTTGGATCAGCCTGTAGTGTGTTTTTCCACTTTCATTTTGAGTGTGACTCCAAATCCAGACCTCCATGGGTTAATAAATTTGATTTCCATTGATAATTTTTATGTGATTTTGTTGTCAGCACATTCAACTATGTAAAGAACAAAGTATTTAATAAGAATATTTCATTCATTCAGATCTATTTCTATATTTATGTGTATATACAGTACTGTGTATATACTGTAATGTATATAAAGTATAATGTTCACAGTAAGTCTACTGTATATACTGTAACTTATTTCATTACTGTATCTGATTAATTATTTTTGGCTCTTCACAGGATATCTCCCATGATAAGAGATGGATGGAGAGTGGTTGGAGAGTGGTGAAACATTTCATGATGTCATTTTCACAGACGAATTGTCTGTTGCTCTTGAGATAGTCTCCGGAATGTCATTCCGGAAACATCACCATATCCCATTAAAGCCATGTCTAAAGCATCCATTGCAGGTCCATGTATGGGGAGGCATATCACGATTAGGAGTTGGTCCCCTATTATTTTTTGAATGTACTATATTTATTCTGTGCCTGTGTTCTGCAAAAATACATGCTGTACTGTACAATACATGTAACTGCACAATAAAATGAGTTTATTTATTAATGAACAACATTTTCTTATTTCTGTAGGGATCACGGATAAGCAATTCTTCCAAGAAAAAATAGTTGAGGGATGTATGGTGCCATTCATGAGTAAATATTACCTATCTCATCACAGGATACTCCAAGACAATGATCCTAAACACTCTACCTCAGCCAAATTTATGGAAGAGAAAAGTATCATTTGTGAATGCTCACCACCAGAGTGAGTATTGTTTTAATACTGTACAAGTAAAATTTTGTATAGCACTCTAGTACTGTAAATGTATTTTTGGTTTAATGAACAGTACAATACTGTATGTTTAATTTTCTCTTTTTAACTTCATTAATTTATAAAAAAAATAAATCTGTACTGTTTTTTGTTTAGATCACCAGACATGAATCCAATTTTATTAGTGTGGGCTCAATTGCAGAGATACATTAGGAGTGTTGCAAAGCCAACAACAAAACAGCAGCTGCTGGATGGGATCCAAAAATTTTGGCTGTAGGTACTCACACCTGAACATTGTAATAATTATACAAATCCCATGTATAAAGCATTACCTGTAATAGTTGAAAGAAATGGTCAAGCCACCAATATGTAGTTCTGTACTGTATTTTCTGTATAAAATTTAATCGATGCATTATTAAAAATGTTTATAAATTGCCTTTGATTACTGCGTAAGCTAATGTACAATGGCCCTCATTCCGAGTCGTTCGCTCGGTAAATTTCTTCGCATCGCAGCGATTTTCCGCTTACTGCGCATGCGCAATGTCCACACTGCGACTGCGCCAAGTAATATTGCTATGAAGTTAGTATTTTTACTCACAGCTTTTTCATGGCTCAGGCAATCGTAGTGTGATTGACAGGAAATGGGTGTTACTGTGCGGAAACAGGCCGTTTTATGGGCGTGTGGGAAAAAATGCTACCGTTTCCGGAAAAAACGCAGGAGTGGCTGGAGAAACGGGGGAGTGTCTGGGCGAACGCTGGGTGTGTTTGTGACGTCAAACCAGGAACGACAAGCACTGAACTGATCGCAGATGCCGAGTAAGTCTGAAGCTACTCTGAAACTGCTAAGAAGTTTGTAATCGCAATATTGCGAATACATCGTTCGCAATTTTAAGAAGCTAAGATTCACTCCCAGTAGGCGGCGGCTTAGCGTGAGCAACTCTGCTAAAATCGCCTTGCGAGCGAACAACTCGGAATGTGGGCCAATATTATACATTATACTATACAGTAGCACTATTATATGTTCTTTACAGTTTTATAAGTCCTGAATAATAGAGTACTGTACATTTTTGATCAGTACAGTACATGAAATCTGATTTTGTAATAAAGATCTTTTTTTACATTTATATTACATTGATGCCTTTTCAATAAATATTCTATTATACAGTACAGTATGGTACATGGGGGTAAATGTAAAGTATGATGTGTCATTATGTGGGAGAAGTGTAATTAAACATAGAAACATACTGTACAGTACTGTAGATACGTACAGTAGAATTTGGCGGCAAATAAGAACCACTGTGTCCCTCTAGTATGACTCATTTTTTACAATATTTTTAGCTCTAACCTTATGCTCCAATCTACAGAACAGTACTTACAGTACTGTATTCAGATTTTTAGTCTTTCTGGGTACAGTACTGTACTGCAAGCTCAGTGAGACAGTACAGTATTTCTAAAGTACAGTACATTAACCCCTAAGGTTGCTGTGTATAGTAAAGTACTGTATCACACCTTTACAGTAAGACTGTACAGCATCTTGCTAATGACTTATGTACAGTAGCTTTACTGTACATTACTGTATTTACTTTACAGTATACTTAATTTTGGTAAAAAACACTAACAACAATAATTCGGCCATCCTGACAATGGGTAATTGTCTTATAGGGCCTGATTGTATGCAAATGCAGCTTTCCTTGCATCTTTGCTGCCGGTTTGTCTGAGGGGCAATGCAGTGTACTGAGTGTGGTGGATGGGCCTCCTGTCATATGTTGGCATATGTGTCATGCATGATGTCACAACTTGGAGGACATGTATTGTGATGTCAGTCACTGGTGGACACAGCAGCCAGGTCTGGCAACAGCGGACAAAGGATTATGCTTGACCCAGGCTCCCAAACTCAGAGGGGCTATGTACCCTCAAGAATCTTGGATATTAGTTTCTCATGCAGCACTGGTACTGTATACAGTACCTTTGCTGTTTTAGAGTAACATGAATTCTAATAAGCACCACTGTGAAGAAATGTGATTTGTCTAAGCTGCATACTGTACTGTACAGTATTTTTTAGGCACTGTACATTACTGTATTGATCAAGTCACAATTGTGCTTACATTTTTCAGTATAATACTGTACTGTATGTTACACAGTTATAAATGATGTGTGTATTTGTTTTTAATCATTTTATGCAATAAAATAGCATTTGAGAACTTTGCACAATTGTACTGAGTGCTTCCTTTATGCAGTGGAGGGTAATTCCTCTTCACACATATTCTGATGGTTCAGACAGTACAGTAGTTGCCTACACTCACGGATACTGCAGGATTCTCCAAATTGCAATTCTTATCTCCTAATCGCCTGCATTATACAGTACAGTAAATTAAATCAAATCTCCCAGAATGTTGACTGCAGCCTGGGTTACAACAAGGAATTTGTAAGGGCAGTGATTTGTGCCAGTCAATACAGGTACAGTATGACTGCTACTGTACAGTATTTGTGCAAAGCTGTCCTGACTCTAAGAAACCCCCTCCTAGCCCTCCCCCTACTACAGTAGATAACACATCCTGTGTACCAGCAAACTTCTTACTGTACTGTGCAGTATCTCAATATCTGCTAATACCCGGAAGTGTGAGGTGCAAATGTTTTATTAGTAATACAGTAGGCACTGTACAAAGAAACATAGGGGTAAGTTTACTCTGATGGGAGTTCTATTTAAGATGGGATGTTGCCCATAGCAACCAATCAGATTCTACTTCTCAAATATCTAGCACCTTCTAGGAGATAATACCTGGAATCTGATTTGTTGCTATGGGCAACATCCCATCTTAAATAGAACTCCCATCTTAGTAAATGTATCACATAGATTTTGATGGAAGATACTGTAACCATTTGGACCATCTAGTCTTTAGTTAAACAGACAAAAGACTTTGGACAAGGATAGTCTAAATTGCATTTGGAATTTAATGCATACAGTAGAGATCTGTCCATACAGTACTGTATAGTATCAACTTTATCCTGCCATGTACAGTATGGCATGACTAGAAATCTCAGACTATAAGATGACTTATGTACAGATGTCATGCTTTGTGATTCTTCATAAGTTGCTTCTTTAATATGGTACTTTATACATACAGTATTCTAATGTATTATGGCAAACAAAATTGTGTGTACAGTAGGCTGGTCTATAAATATACTGTACAGTAAGTCAGTTTCCAAAGAAACACTGTTCAATACTGTGCATCAGGGATGGGAAACCCTCAGTCCTCCAGCTGTTGTTGAACTAAACATTCCAGCATGCCCTGCAACAGTTTTAGCATGGCAAAATAGCAAAACTAGCAAGGCATGCTGGCAGTGAATACAATTTTTTAAATAAACAGATCAGTAAAGAAAATGCTCCATGTACACTCCTGTTCATGACTATACAGTTCTATCCACATGAAATGTGTATTAGAGGTACTGTATACTGTATACACTAAATGTACAATAAAAAAAATTTTTTAATTGCAAACACACAAATGCACTCAGATGGAAATCTGCTGTACACAGTAGACAGCTTATGGTGACAGGACTCACTTACTGTATCCCCACCCATAGTCGTGGTGTATTTTAGATAGCGTAATGAGATGCTCTTGCCATATTGCCCTGATTCATGTAAAACCTGTGTGCAATCAGTATCTCTATTGAATGTAAAGTACAGTAACTACAGTATATTACAATAGCAAAATAAATTGTGTCAGGGAAAAAAAGCCTCATGACAGATATACAAGTACAGTAAGCAGTGATCCCTTGCCATTGGTTTTAGATTATGCCCTAATGGCTTGGGGACTTGGCCACTCATGTACTATACTGTACTCTATCCCTGACATCAATGGACCATACTGTACTGCTGTTTATACTCCTTGTTTTGCATCTGTCTACACTATATTTATCAATTGATCGCTCTTCATGATCTCATTTCCCCTGTGTATTTTAGCTAGGGGATTGTGAGGCTCCTTCAGCATTGGCCCGTAGCCTGAAAAACCTGTGCCGTCACTTGCTCCGTAGCCAAGAGCCTCCACAAGGCAAGGGTTAACTGGTGAAAGCCATTTTGACAACTTGCTATGTGTTTGAGTCCGGTGTATCATAATGTGCATAGAGTTCACCTAGCCCTATTGCCCATGTGTATTTTAGCTAGGGTATTGTGACACTCCTTCAGCATTGCCCCATAGCCTGCAAAACATGTGCCATCACTCACTCCGTAGCTGAGGGCCTCCATGTGGCAAGGGATAACTGGTGTCAGCGATTTTGACAACTTGCTACAGTATGTGTTCGAGTCCATGTGAATCGTAATGTGCCTAGAGCTTGTCTAGCCCTAGTGCCCATGTGTATTTTAGCTAGTGGATTGTGACGCTCCTTCAGCATTGCCCTGTAAATGACAAAACTTATGTCGTCGCTCGCTCCATAGCTGAGGGCTGCCACAAGGCAAGAAGTCACAGGTGGTACCCATTTCAATCGAGTCTGCCCTGCTACAGAAATGTATGTGTACCGTACAGTGCATAGAACCTTATCCTCATTGCACGCTGTGTATTTGCCTTGCTGTATGTAAAACTTGTGTGCACACTTCTATTGAATGTGAAAGTATTGTACAGTATGATAGATACAAAAATAAAAAAAATAATAAAGTGTCTGGAAGAAACTAAGATGCATTTGCACTTTAGGAATCAAAATCGGGACTCTGAGCATTGGAAGCGTAACACTTCACCACTCAGACACATCGCTGCCAACAGATGAATAAACCCGTTGGTGTTGATTATGCCGTAATAGCTACGGGATTAGGATGCTAACATACAATATCCCTAACATCAATAGACCACAATGTATCTGTAACACGTTCGTTTTTTGTCTGTGTACACTACCGGTTTTATTTGTTGATTTGTCTGCAGGACTTGGAAGCTCACATATGCCTAACGTCAATGGACTATACTGTGGCTTTATGACGTCTGTTTGCATCTGTATATACTGTTCTACTGTATTTATGTCCGTACACTGTAATATACTGTACTGTATGACATACTGTACTGTAGCATTTTGTAGCATAATGAGACGCACCAGTAAACTAGTTCTTATTTAGGTATTGTATTTTTTAATGGAGACCACACGCATGTACAGTGGTGATTTTAAAAAGTAACATCTGGTGGATGATCACAGGTATTACACTTAAAGGTAACGCCAAACTCTCTGTGCACCACCCTATGACTAGGCGCACCTCCCTACAACCAGGCAGGCTGCATGTGCCCGATCGCGACTATCGCGTCAGCCAGCCAAGATAACTGAGGACCCATCTGTATTTATTATACCAGAAGGTTCCTCACATGAAGCATTGCAATACTGTCTGTATAGGTGTCTGTATAGGTATAATAGTATGCCAAATGTGCATGAATCAAACTGATTAAACAAGCAGTTTCCAAAGAAATTCCAACAATCCCCCTATATTGACAAAAGATCCTCTATATGTTCATAAAATGTGAACTTGAGAAAACGTTATAACAACAATGCAACTGTTTCTGTTTTCATAATAGGATCTGTGTCAGAATTAGAGTTGGATTGGAGGCCACATGTAAAATGCTGGAAGACTTTATAAGGTTTCTCCACATGGAATTAGCACTGAGGAGTGTATAGGCACTGGATAGTTGAGGTGAAAGTAATGAGAAATAATTTGGATGTGTTCTACTAATAGGTTAATGGGTTGTAACAGTTAATGCATGTAAGGAACCAGGCTGAGAATATTAATTACTGCAGGTAACAGGGCTGGATCTGGTAAAAGCATCTGGTAACAGCCTGGGACCAGTGATTCATGAGATAATCAGACTGGTACCAGTAATGCATCAGGTAAACAGGCTGGGACCAGTATTGCATCTGGTAACTGGAATGGAACCTATCATGCATATGGTAACCAGGTGGTACTGAGATTGCATTTAGTAACTTGGCTGGTAGAGGTATTGCATTCGGCAGCTGAGCTGGAACTGGCAATGCATAAGGTTACTGGACTGGGACCAGTGTTACATCTGGTAACCAAGCTGGGACTGGTAAACTATAACCTAACTGGGCTGGAACAGGCATTGTATCTAACAACTGAACCGGAACAGGTAATGAGTAAGATATCCATGCTGGGACCGTAAATGGGCTGGAACTAGTATTGCTTCTGATACCAGGAGGAAACCAGTGATGCATGACCATATCCTAAGCTTCAATATACAGAATCCTGCTGGACAAGGAAGGCATCTGAAGATATAAAATTGTATTGGCAACTAGCTGTCACTCCAGGTAGGGATTAAATGTGAATTGTTGGTCACTTAATGGACTCCAGAGACAGCTGGAACTTTGAAGCATTTTCATTGGAGGAGCCATGGTCCACAAACAAACTCCAAAATGGCAACTCTCATGCACCGGAGCCAGTGGGACTTCACAGAGGAAGACTATTTGTGCAGCGTGCAGATGGAAGCAGCGTGGAGCAGAGGAAATCACAGATAGAGTAAGGTACAGTAAGTATTAGGTTTTAAATCCCCAAAGCATGGCAGGTTGTTAAAGTGAGTCCCTCAAAGCAATCACCCTTTTGCAGATTAGGAAGTGCCTCTGGCAATGTACATGTCACGATCCGGGTATCTGGACGCCATTACTTACCCTTCAGATGCCTCCTAAGGCTGGCTCAGCGTTCCAGGACCGGATCCCGCTGTTCCTGAGTTTCCACATGCAGAATGTCAGAGTGGTGATTTCATCAGCCGCGGCCTCCGCTGTGCCTGCGTGGTTAAATGTGCGCTTGTCAGTCTGGCGTCTCCTGTCTCCTGTGGCCGGCGTCGCCATTACTGTTTCAATTCTCACATGGATTACAAACCAAACTTCCCTCCAAGTGTCTGCATGGGCGCAGCCATCTTGGTTTTTGTCATCTGATCATTTCCACCAATCTGCTGTCTGTATTGTTGATTTGCATAATTGCCTAGCCAACCCCTTCCTTGCTGCAGGTATAAGTAAGCTGTGCCTGAGCAAGGAAGGCGTCAGTGCTTTGGTTGTCTAACCTAGTTCCAGTTTGTCTCTCTCATGTGATTGTCTTCCAGGTTCCAGCTCCTGTCTCCAGACTTCTGCTATAGAGACCCGCACCAGCATTCCATCTGCGGTGTAGCCTGACTCTCCGATCCATTCTGGACTCACCTGTTTCCAGCTACAACATCACCTGCTTCCAGCCCAGCTTCCAGCAGTGTACAGCTTCTCTTAAAGGGCCGGTGTCCTTTCTGCAGTTTACCACTCTCCACCAGTATTATTATTTCTCCGCTCTCAAATTCTACATTTCATCTATATTGCATCGCTCTCAAGCTTTATTTATTATTTAACTGGTTCCAGCCAGTATCCACTCCGTGCCAACATCTGTCTGGTTCTAACCAGTACCCACAGCAGCATTTTATCTTCAGCAGTCCAGCTTTCCCTGGAACACCAGCTGGTACGACCCTGGGCTTTCCTCATTGCTATAGTTGAGCCTGGTAAGGACTTTCCAACTTGCAGATAATAAGAACTGTCTCATACCACCAGAGCTCTGTGGCCCCTGCCACCCTGTAGTACCCAGGAACTGTATTATTGCCCTGCTGACTTTTATGTTTTCTTATTTGCTGCTGTGTTACGGAGTTTGTCATAATAAACATCATTGACTTTTATCCTGTTTGTCGTGGTCACGCCTTCGGGCAGTTATTCTACATGTTACTTACATGTCTAGGGGTCTGATACAACCTCCCAGGTTCCGTTACATCTCAGCCCCTACAACTGAGGTTGCCTCCCGTCAACTCAGGCCCTCAGTTGTGACAGTAAGCACTGACCTAATGAATCCAGCCGGAGACCAGGATCAAGCGGCCAGGCCGATGCAAGAACTGGCAGCCCGACTTGAACATCAGGAGGCTGCACAGGGCCACATCATCCGCTGTCTCCAGGATCTCTCTACACGGCTGGATGGGATTCAAACGACCCTCCGTGGACCTGGCACGTCCGGTGCGTCCACTACAGTGACACCAGCTGTAACCCCACCCACCTTACCCATTTCCAGTCCACATCTTCATCTTCCAACGCCAGCAAAATTTGATGGATCTCCAAGGTTCTGCAGGGGATTTCTCAATCAATGTGAAATCCACTTTGAGCTTCTACCTGGCAATTTCTTCAGTGACCGTACCAAAATTGCCTATATCATCTCCCTTCTCAGTGGCTCAGCCCTTGACTGGGCATCACCTTTATGGGAGAAGTCTGATCCCCTGCTATCCTCCTATACTGACTTTGTAGCTACATTCAGGCGCATCTTCGACGAGCCAGGCCGGATAACATCTGCTTCATCTGAGATTCTTCGTTTACGCCAGGGAACACGTACTGTGGGACAGTATCTTATACAGTTTAAAATCCTGGCATCCGAACTGGCATGGAACGACGAGGCCCTGTATGCTGCATTCTGGCATGGCTTATCAGAACGCATCAAGGATGAGTTAGCTACCAGAGACTTGCCCTCTAAGTTGGATGAGCTAATTTCTCTTTGCACGAAGGTTGATCTACGTTTTAGAGAGAGAGCAACCAAGCGAGGAAGATCATCTACTCCTAAATCTTCTGCTCCTCCTCCTCGTCAACCATCTCCATCCAAGGATGAGCCTATGCAAATTAGTCGTTCCCGTCTATCTCCCGCTGAGCGCCGAAGACGTCTCTCTGAGTCTCTCTGTCTCTACTGTGCAGCTCCGTCGCACACTATCAATGCCTGTCCCAAACGTCCGGGAAACTCCAGATCCTAGCTCGCCAAGGAGAGGGCCGGCTAGGAGTAATGATCTCCTCTCCATCTCCTCATGACTGTAACCTCCCAGTGTCGCTCCAAATTGCTCAACGTTACAGGAACGTCATTGCCCTCCTTGATTCCGGAGCAGCTGGGAATTTCATAACTGAAGCTTATGTTAAACGGTGGTCCCTACCCACCGAGAGACTGTCCTCGTCCATCTCTTTGACTGCCGTGGATGGCAGCAAGATTTTTGACGCAGCCATTTCCTTAAGGACTCTTCCAGTTCGTCTGAGAGTGGGAGTTCTTCATTCTGAGTATATTTCTTTTTTAGTGATTCCAAGAGCCACACATCCAGTGGTTTTAGGCCTTCCATGGCTCCGTCTCCACAACCCATCAATTGACTGGACGACTACGCAAATACTGGCATGGGGTCCCTCCTGTGCTGAGACTTGTTTAGCCAAAGTTATTCCTGTTTGTTCTTCCTTCCCCAGGTCAACTGATGTTCCGCCTCCTCCATATCAAGACTTCACGGATGTGTTCAGTAAAGCCTCTGCTGATATCCTTCCTCCTCATAGAGAATGGGACTGCCCAATCGACCTCATTCCAGGGAAGGTTCCACCGCGAGGTCGAACTTATCCGTTGTCTCTGCCCGAGACACACTCCATGGAAGAGTACATCAAAGAGAACCTGGCAAAGGGTTTCATCCGACCATCTTCTTCTCCAGCCGCCGCAGGCTTCTTCTTCGTTAAGAAGAAAGACGGTGGTCTGCGTCCGTGCATCGACTACAGAGGTCTGAACGACATTACCGTCAAGAACCGATACCCTTTACCTCTGATTACTGAGCTCTTTGATAGAGTTAGTGGTGCAACCATTTTCACAAAGCTGGACTTGAGGGGTGCCTACAATCTCATCCGAATCCGTGAGGGTGACGAGTGGAAGACCGCCTTTAACACCCGTGACGGACATTATGAGTACCTCGTCATGCCCTTCGGATTGAGCAACGCTCCAGCAGTCTTCCAGCACTTCGTGAATGAGATCTTCAGGGACATCTTGTACCGCCATGTCGTGGTTTATCTAGACGACATCCTCATCTTTGCTAATAATCTCGAAGATCATCATTTCTGGGTAAAAGAGGTTCTTTCCCGTCTCCGTGTCAATCACCTCTATTGTAAATTGGAGAAGTGTGTGTTTAAAGTTAAAACCATTCCGTTTCTAGGTTACATTGTGTCCGGTTCCGGACTAGAGATGGATCCTGAGAAACTCCAAGCAATCCAGAATTGGCCTATACCCTTAAGCCTCAAAGGGGTCCAGAGGTTCTTAGGGTTCGCCAATTATTATAGAAAATTTATACGAGACTTTTCCACCATTGTGGCGCCTATCACTGCATTAACCAAGAAAGGTGCTAATCCGTCCAAGTGGTCCGAGGAAGCTACACAGGCCTTTCACCTTCTGAAGCAACGGTTCATCTCTGCACCAGTTCTGAAACAGCCTGACACCGACTCTCCTTTTATCTTAGAGGTAGATGCCTCCTCCGTTGGAGTAGGAGCAGTGTTATCCCAGAGGGCCAAAGATGGACATCTACATCCTTGCAGTTTCTTCTCCCGGAAGTTCTCCCCAGCTGAGCGCAACTATGCCAGTGGCGATCAGGAGTTGCTGGCCATCAAGCTCGCTCTGGAGGAGTGGAGATACCTGTTGGAGGGAGCTTCCCACTCAATCACCATACTTACCGACCACAAAAATCTTTTATATCTCAAAGGCGCACAATGTCTGAATCCTCGTCAGGCCAGATGGGCACTTTTCTTCTCTAGGTTTGACTTCAAACTCCAGTTCTGTCTGGGTTCTCAGAATCGTAAGGCCGATGCCCTTTCCCGCTCATGGGAGCAAGAAAATGAGTCCGAGTCTGCAGACAAGCATCCTATTATTAATCCGTTGGCATTCTCCACGGTAGGGATGGACTCTACGCCTCCACCAGGGAAAAGTTTTGTTAAGCCAGTTCTAAGGAAGAAGCTTATGCATTGGGCCCATGCTTCCCGTTTTGCTGGACATACAGGCATTCAGAAAACCCTTGAATTTATTTCTAGGTCCTACTGGTGACCAACTCTGAAGAAGGACGTTATGGAATTTATTGCCTCCTGCCCAAAGTGTGCCCAACACAAAGTCTCCCGCCAGTCGCCTGCGGGGCAACTGGTTCCATTATCCGTTCCCCATCGACCATAGACCCATTTGTCGATGGACTTTGTTTCCGATCTACCTATCTGCAACAAGTTTAATACCATCTGGGTGGTAGTTGACCGGTTCACCAAGATGGCATATTTCATCCCTCTCACCGGTCTTCCGTCAGCTTCCAAGTTGGCTCAAGTGTTTATACAAGAGATCTTCCGACTTCACGGTCTTCCTGAAGAGATCATCTCGGATCGTGGAGTACAATTTGTAGCCAAATTTTGCCGAAGTTTGTGTCAAGCCCTCCAAGTCAAGTTAAAGTTTTCCACGGCTTACCATCCTCAGACCAATGGTCAAACCGAGAGGGTGAATCAGGACTTGGAGGCCTTCCTCCATATATATGTGTCTTCCTCTCAAGATGACTGGGTTCAACTCCTTCCTTGGGCCGAGTTCAGCCACAATAATCAATACCATTCCTCATCTTCTTCTACACCATTCTTCATTATTTATGGATTCCACCCTAAAGTCCCAGAATTCCAACCGCTTCCCGCAACTTCTGTTCCAGCAGTGGATGTTACCTTGCGTCAGTTTTCAAATAACTGGAGGAACGTCCGCGCAGCCCTGCTTAAAGCCTCATTCAGGTATAAGAAGTTTGCCGATATGAAGCGTAGAGCGGTTCCTGCTCTCAAGGTGGGTGATCGTGTGTGGTTGTCCACGAAGAATTTGAGGTTGAGAGTTCCCAGCATGAAATTTGCACCTCGCTACATCGGACCCTTCAAGATTGAACAAGTCATCAATCCTGTTGCCTACAGGTTACAGTTACCATCCTTCTTGAAAATACCCAGGACATTTCATGTTTCTTTGTTGAAACCGCTGATCCTGAATCGGTTTCATTCCGCACTTCCTCCAGCTCCCAAAGTTCAGACTCAACGGGGAGTCGAGTACGAGGTGGCCAAGATTTTGGACTCACGTTTCCGTTACGGTCAGTTACAATACCTCATTGACTGGAAGGGCTATGGTCCTGAAGAACGCTCTTGGACCAATGCCTCAGACGTCCATGCTCCTGCCTTGGTCCGAAATTTCCACGCAAAGTTTCCTTTAAAGCCTAAGAAGTGTCCTGGGGCCACTCCTAAAGGGGGGGGTGCTGTCACGATCCGGGTATCTGGACGCCATTACTTACCCTTCAGATGCCTCCTAAGGCTGGCTCAGCGTTCCAGGACCGGATCCCGCTGTTCCTGAGTTTCCACATGCAGAATGTCAGAGTGGTGATTTCATCAGCCGCGGCCTCCGCTGTGCCCGCGTGGTTAAATGTGCGCTTGTCAGTCTGGCGTCTCCTGTCTCCTGTGGCCGGCGTGGCCATTACTGTTTCAATTCTCACATGGATTACAAACCAAACTTCCCTCCAAGTGTCTGCATGGGCGCAGCCATCTTGGTTTTTGTCATCTGATCATTTCCACCAATCTGCTGTCTGTATTGTTGATTTGCATAATTGCCTAGCCAACCCCTTCCTTGCTGCAAGTATAAGTAAGCTGTGCCTGAGCAAGGAAGGCGTCAGTGCTTTGGTTGTCTAACCTAGTTCCAGTTTGTCTCTCTACTGTGAATGTCTTCCAGGTTCCAGCTCCTGTCTCCAGACTTCTGCAATAGGGACCCGCACCAGCATTCCATCTGCGGTGTAGCCTGACTCTCCGATCCATTCTGGACTCACCTGTTTCCAGTTACATCAATCACCTGCTTCCAGCCCAGCTTCCAGCAGTGTACAGCTTCTCTTAAAGGGCCGGTGTCCTTTCTGCAGTTTACCACTCTCCACCGGTATTATTATTTCTCCGCTCTCAAATTCTACATTTCATCTATATTGCATCGCTCTCAAGCTTTATTTATTATTTAACTGGTTCCAGCCAGTATCCACTCCGTGCCAACATCTGTCTGGTTCTAACCAGTACCCACAGCAGCATTTTATCTACAGCAGTCCAGCTTTCCCTGGAACACCAGCTGGTACGACCCTGGGCTTTCCTCATTGCTACAGTTGAGCCTGGTAAGGACTTTCCAACTTGCAGATATTAAGAACTGTCTCATACCACCAGAGCTCTGTGGCCCCTGCCACCCTGTAGTACCCAGGAACTGTATTATTGCCCTGCTGACTTTTATGTTTTCTTATTTGCTGCTGTGTTACGGAGTTTGTCATAATAAACATCATTGACTTTTATCCTGGTTGTCGTGGTCACGCCTTCGGGCAGTTATTCTACATGTTACTTACATGTCTAGGGGTCTGATACAACCTCCCAGGTTCCGTTACATCTCAGCCCCTACAACTGAGGTTGCCTCCCGTCAACTCAGGCCCTCAGTTGTGACAGTACAGGATTAAAGGGCAAATGGCAATGCACATGTAGGGAAAGTTCCTGTGCACTATTATTTGGAAGCAACCTCTTCATTTATTATTACCTTTACATTTTTCTGCAGCTTTTATAATGTGTCTTCAATTAATAATGAAAATAAGTATTTGAAAAGATTTATTACAGCACAATGTTTATAAGAATTCTTAAACAGTAATATTCAGATATATCATAAATACAGTAGTTGAGTCAGAGACTCATAAAGCACACATGCTGATAATAAACTCCCAATTCCTGCAACTATAAAGCACTGCATATACAGTATCTGAATATTTGTAAACAAACATTTTATTTAATTCTTTGAAATTCCTCACAATTATTAAATTTGGAGTAATGCACACAAGATGGGAAGAATATACAAACGATATACAGTTACAACTCTAATTGGAATTTAACTTAAGTCACAACAACTGTATATGCAGTAGACAATTGTAAAATTTAAAAATATGGGGCTCAACTCAAATAAAATTACTTTGCTAACTTGTGACTAGCACAGGTGATGTGTGAAATGTTTTAGTTTTTATGTCTGTCCTTAAATATTTGAATTAGAAAATAAAAAAGCACATGTGACTTAACCTTTAAGGACAGGGTCAAATCACAGATTAGCAAAGAAATATTACTATTTATTTTAAAAAGTGACATGCATATACATAACATAAATTGAGATACGTGTACAATTTAAGTATTATTAATGCATTAGTAAAGCAAACAAAAAGAATGTTAAATAGAGATAAAACTAAGTGCACATATCATTGTATAAACATACAACCTTGAGAAGGCACTGTATCAAAATTTGGATAAAAAAATAAAGAATAACATTAAAGTTCTGTCTTTATCACGAGTATGATACCTCAGATAACGTAAGTACAAACCTTGTGTTCTTTTCCATCATCATTTCCATCATCATCATTGGCACAATCAACTGCAGTGACCTTTGTGCTTTTGCTTCATATAAATAGAGTGACCCTGTTCTACTGTCACCACTCTGTAGTTCCATTTGGTTCTGGTTTGAGACTGTCCTATTAACAAAATGAAATTTGCGGTTTTCTTTTTGGTAGCTGCTCTATGCAGTTCCTATACAAGTAAGTAGATCATTTGATAAGGACACTATATTTTGAGATGGTAAAATGTCTATAAAATTATTTTTTTCTATAATAAAACAGAATTGGATTACACAATAAGCATATGTTTGGAAAGGAGAATTAGACTCTAATGCTACATCAGGTTTGATTCTAAGTACATAATTTTAATTTTGCTATGGTGTAAATGATAGAAAGATAGATAGATAGATAGATAGATAGATAGATAGATAGATAGATAGATAGATAGAGGGACAAACAGACAGACTTCATTATCACCTACTTACAATTTTCATTTGTATTGAGTCTAGGAAAATTGTTTTATTGCTAATTTTTGTTCCATTTACAAACTGCTTCTAGGGTTAGATGTAAAAGGTCACCTTTATTACTTAAGAATTATACAAATAGGATATTCAAATTGTTTTTAACTTCATAGACAAATGTCATCTAAAAAGAAAAATGAGCAGACACATTTTGTATAGTTTTAGGGTACTCGGGGCTCGTCTTTAAGTCATTTATTGTTTTATTACAAGGTAACTTGTATTAATCTCATGAAACCACTCATTTGTAATACAGATTCCGCATCAGTCTCACAACCAAATTGCCTTCAACAGCTATTCCAGGTACTGTTTGTATAAAATCTACTCTATAGTATTTACGTTTGTGTCCAGAAGAAATGTACTGTATAATATGCTGACTGCTACAAGTGTAATTATTAGAAAAACTAAGGAAATGTCAGTGGGAATATAGAAATTAGTTCTTTTTTGCATCTCTATGGTCTGGTTCTGGTGGTCTTGACAAAGGTCCCTGTGAGGACCGAAACATTGACAGCAATGTTTCTATCTGTGTTGTGGTAATTAAAGTTTGGTGAATTTATTCTTGAAGACTAGTGGGTGCTCTCTACTATTATATATAGAAGGTGACTTCCACGCTATTGCATGCCTCCTGGGGTTATAAGCACCCAAGCAATTAACTACATTGAATTATGTGTGCACAGCTTCAACTACATGGTAGAAATGAGATAATATATTTTTTTATGTACTGTATGTAGTGGGTGGGAAAATTTTGACTTGATTGACATAAGCTTTAATGCAACAGTATGTGCTTAGAAGAAATTATATATATATATATATATATATATATATATATATATAAAAACTTCCAAAAAGAGACAGCGGCACTCGAGGATTTGTGAATAGAAAAAGTGTATTCAAAATCGTTTACATGAAGCGACGTTTCGGGGCTCACATGCCCCTTTGTCAAGGTGTGTTACACACCTTGACAAAGGGGCATGTGAGCCCCGAAACATCGGCTTCATGTAAACGATTTTGAATACACTTTTTCTATTCACAAATCCTTGAGTGCCACTGTCTCTTTTTGGAAGTTTGCATCATCACCACAGAAGGCACCGAGGTTGGAGAGATTTGACAGGAGAGTGCCAGTACATTTGGGAAGTATATATATATATATATATATATATATATATATATATATTTATTTGTTCAATTAATATAACAGGATTAAGATGAAGTCAACTTTTCATTCAAATTAGATGGAAAGTACAAGGTGGGGAAGCAAAGCATTTTATATCTAAAACATATTGGGAAATAGTTGTCAATATTTGCAGGTCATTTATTAAACATTTGCTCTATTATTAAGCCAATTAGAAAAATATTAGTAATTGTGGTGTTTACTTTTTCATTTTGTCTCTAAAGCAATCACTTTTTGTAACTAAAATTTTCTATATATATTTTCCAGACCATCAAAATCTCAATAAATGATAAATTGGAAGTACATTAATAGCATATAATTTAAATAATTTTTAGTTGTTTTGCTCATTCATTAGCAGGAAGTGTATTTGATTTAGTGGTATGTTGTTCATGAGTTACTGTACATGAGTTACATAAGTTCATGAGTTATTCTTTTAAAAAGTTCACTTACTATATATTTTTCAGGATGATGCCCCAGTCCTTCTCCAAAGTTTGGCTTCCCTCTTATGTGAATACAAATTTGCAAAGGTAAAAATTGTCTAATATATAAGCAGTTAAATGTACCATGCTTTTGTTGTCCAACTTAATTTAACATCCTACATATTTTGTACTGGATACATTTTTATTTTTCTACCACAAGCACTGTAAGATAGAACTCTGTATTAAGTAAAGGTTATTTATTAACCAGTTGCAGTTATTTAACAGTAGTAAGTAAAGATTGGAACATACTGTAGCTCCACTATGTATTTTTACAGTACACTGATCAGGACTAAAAGTAAGCATTACAACTATAAATGAATATCATATTTACACACTTTGAAAATATACCATAAATTAATCTGAAAACAAAAAATGCAAGTTTTACATTTACTGGGAATAATAGATTAATTTAAGAAATATCAAAATACGTGTACATTATATAGTGGATACAGTAGTAAAATTAAAATATAAGAAATACAAAGTTATTTTTGAATAGATAGAATCTAATTTGTTTTGTTCTTGAAGATACTTTAGTGGGCTTATTATTTATTTATTAACAGATTCTTATATAGTGCAGCAAATTCCATTGCACTTTACAATTGGAAATAACAATTATATAACAAAACTTGGTTCTAACAAACAGTCGTAGAGGTAGGAAGGCCCTGCTCGCAAGGTTACAATCTAGAGGGAAATAGGCATGGATACAAAAGGATCAGTGCTATGTATTGCATAGTTGTCCACCAGATTGCAAAGGTTCTTGGTGGGCTGTATGACATAGTCATACAGCAATGATGAACCGGGGTCGAGAGGAAGGGAAAGGGAAGGATGAGAAGACATGTGAGGATATGTGTGGACTGTGCAGAGTGGATGCAATTTGATAGGAAAGTTTATAAAAGTTATGTGGGCGGTTCTGGAATTTGATACACTTGCCTGAAGAGGTGAGTTTTCAGGGATGGCTTGAAGGTATAAAGACTAGAGGAGAGTCTTATTGTGCATGGTAGGGCATTCCACAGAGTGGGTGCAACCCGAAGAATGTCCTGCAATCATGAGTGGGAGCGAGTAATATGTGTGGATGAGAGACAAAAATATTGTGAAGAGCAATGAGGTCAGGTTGGGAGATATTTTTAGATAAGTGAAGTGATGTACGTTGGTGTAGTTTGGTTATTGGTCTTGTGTGTGAGTTAAAGTATTCTATATTGAATACAGTAGAATACAGGTAACCAATGGAGGGACTGACAGAGTGGATCTGCAGATGATGAACATCTAGCAAGGAAGATAAGCCTCGCAGCTGCATTCAAAATGGATTATAGTGATGAGAGTCTTGTTTTTGGAAGATCATTTAGGAGATTATTGCAATAATCGATGCTGGAGATAAAGAGAGCATGGATTAGAGTTTTAGCAGTGTCTTGTGTAAGGTATGGTCATATTTCGGATGTTTTTTAGATGCATGAAACATGATTTTGAGAACGATTGAATGTGAGGAACAAAGTTTAGAGTTAAGGATGATACCTAGGCAGCGAGCTTGTGAGGTAGGTAGATTCTTGAGTTTCAACAGTGATAGAGATATGAGGTTGGTACCTACTATTAGCCGGTTGAAATATAATTAACTTTGTTTTTGAAATATTAAGTTTGAGGTGCGAGATGTCATCCAAGATAAAATGGCAGAAAAGCTTATAGTCTGCAATACGTAAAATATATAAAAGGATATAAATATAACTTTGTCAGGTTCCATTTATGTTTTATGTAGTAGAGCAGGAAACCAAAGCAATCTCGGGGAGAACATACAAAAGCCACACAACTTGTTTATGACAGGGAAATGAATACATGACCTCAGTGCTGTGAGGAAGTAATGTTAACTGCTATACAATGCATTCCTCAGTTTGAAAATAAGTATTTTGTGTATGTGCATAAGGTCAGACACATTATTGGACATATAGTATACTACTATACAGTTACTTTGGAATTTAAAATTGCAGTCATCTTTTTGGAGTCAGACTTTTTGTTTCTTATTCTGCAAATGACACAATTGATGGCATCATAGTTATTATGTGACTTGCGCATTAAATTATATTATTAAAAACAATGGGGGTCATTCCGAGTCGTTCGCTCTGTAAATTTCATTGCATCGCAGCGATTTTCCGCTTAGTGCGCATGCGTAATGTCCGCACTGCGACTGCGCCAAGTAATTTTGCTATGAAGTTTGGATTTTTACTCACGGCTTTTTCATCGCTCAGGCGATCGTAGTGTGATTGACAGGAAGTGGGTGTTACTGGGCGGAAACAGGCCGCTTTATGGGCGTGTGGGAAAAACGCTACCGTTTCCGGAAAAAACGCAGGAGTGGCTGGAGAAACGGGGGAGTGTCTGGGCGAACGCTGGGTGTGTTTGTGATGTCAAACCAGGAACGACAAGCACTGAACTGATCGCAGATGGCGAGTAAGTCTGAAGCTACTCTGAAACTGCTAAGAAGTTTGTAATCGCAATATTGTGAATACATCGTTCGCAATTTTAAGATGCTAAGATTCACTCCCAGTAGGCGGCGGCTTAGCGTGAGTAACTTTGCTAAAATCGCCTTGCGAGCAAACAACTCGGAATGACCCCCAATATGTATTAAAATGTTATCTCTATTTACTTATTGCAATATCTTTATTTTTTAGGCAAATAATAATGCAGCCCTGTTTCAGGCTTTCCTGCAAAAAGTGAATGTACTTCTGGTAAGATAACGGACTGCTTGCTCTACTATCTATGTTATATGTTGGAGATCTTACTTCTGCTATTGTTGCTTTGAGACTTTTTCACTTTGCAAAATCAATTAAAAGCCCCTCACATTGTACTAGAGATGCTAAGATGTGACTTTATCCACGCAAAAATTGTAAGATGAGGCACAATGAATCCTGGCATGGAGAAAAGCCACAATCTCGTTGTGTTCATATGTGCCACAACAACAGTTGTGGCACATATAAACAAATGCTGCAGAACCCATTTATCAACTTACATTAGCAATGCAGTTTAGTCGCTTCTATGTAGTTTAATTTTGCAAATAATATTCACATTTTAAGCAAAAACGATACTCAACGTTGCCAAGTTACACAGGACCTGGCACGCCGAGAGGGGCTATTTGGTGTGGCTTAAGCCACAGCAACAATGGTCACATCTGTGCTCATATCTAGTTATGTGTAATCCTACATTTTTTTTTAACTATATAAATCTAAATAATTTGCATTTTTGCTGGAGCATATAGTTCACACACTGATGTTAAAGGCTGTGGTTGGCTGTTAAAATGTATAAACACTCATATGTAAATTACTGTACATATCATTTCCTTTTATTTATTTTTTTCAGGGAAAAGTTGGCTGCACCATTGATAATATTCTTGGCACACATGTGGTAAGGAATCTATTTCAATTATACTGGAATTAACAGGTCGTGAACATATTAATTTAGTTTTAAGTATTTTTTCAAAATGTACTATATTTAGAAAGAAATTCAACCCCATATGCCCCTTTCTCCAGGCAGAAAGTATTACATAATAGTATTTCTCCTGTACAGTATGTACCATAAATAAACTTACTTAGTTTCAGTCACACCACATAATATAATACAGTATGTTATGCTCATTGCCTTGCTCATGAGAAACTGGACTGTGTAGAGGAAGCTGCCCAGGAGGAGTTTTAGATGGGGTTTCCAATGATAGAGCTTGATTAATGATATCTGCAAGTTTTAAGAAACATAATAGGACTTTTTAGTTTTATATTTGCAATTTTTGACTGATCTCAGAAGTAATTTAATCACTGATTTCTGATATGTTGTGGTAAGTGAAACTTTAAAATAATGCAACTTTAGGGTTATTTTGGCACCAATTTTTTAAACAATCAGGCTTATAGGAATGTTTTCCTATTATTGCCAAGATACAGTATTTATCACACGAAAATCATCAAGTCCGTCTACATGTAATATATAACACAAATGACAATTCTGAGTTATAATACTTGGAAGTAATGCTATATTTCATATAGCCTATAGTTTAACCATTTTACCATATTTATATCACATAGATACCTGAGTGCCAAAACAATAGCTGATTTTCAGTTACTCACAGAATAAACCTTTTTTTTTATAAAGTGGAGGTTGAAACTCTGGAGTGCTGAAGCACTGGGGCATATAATAGTAGAGGAAGCATTCTAGAGAGGCAATAAAGTTATACACAGTATTTGAACTGTAGATTATATGATATTGACTGTAAATATACTTTCTTCGATGTATGATGAGTGAGACTACAATTATAAATGCCCTTGTGTTGTTTACGCCCTTTTTTATTCAAATGTACCATAGTTGGTAACAAAAAAGAAAATCACAAGGAATCTGCACCCAATCTGTAGCTGAGCATTACCACTCCTTCACTGTATACTGTACATTATAGAATTTACCGTGCAGAAATGACAAAAACTAAAAACTTCAAGCTAACAAATTTTAAGTGACAAGCCTTATGTGTATGCAAAGCAAAATATCAGAATAAAGGTTGGTGCACAGTATATACAGCTAACATATATTCTACCTTTCATCTTACAGGTAGTTACACTTAACAATGCAGAACAGATTGGAGACAATGTTGCACAAGTCTTATTCCAGTTTGTGGTAAGAAAATCTTTGATATTATAACTGACAGATATAATTTGGTCTACGGCCAAAAAGCAATAATAGAGGAAACGCTAACAGTGAAAAAGAAATACAAATAGATATTACTAAATAATGATAATCAAATTGGGACCACGTGAGAATATCCAAAATGAACAGTGACATTTGAAATGTCTGTAAATATAAGCTACACATTTGTACTGACCTTGGCAGGGGAAATAACATAATATATTCTAAAAATATTATAATCAACAGAATGATTACAATATATTTATGCCATACTGTAGTTATCATGCTGATGAAATGCAGCTCCATTGCAGGACAAGAGCACATGCAGAGCTGTACGTACAGTATTTTCAAAATTGTCATAATCAACATTGCTGCATGACTGCAAGCAATATACAGTATGATTTAGGTTTTAAATATCAATGCTGTAACCTGTATAGTCCTGGACATACAGTATAGCCTACCAGATATTATCACTGTTGACAGATTTTATCTGTTCTTACAGATATCATCAGTGTTTGTAATTACAGTGCAACTATACACTCTAATATTAACTGCACCACTGTGTAATGTATTAAGAAAATGTACTATGCTTTAAGTAACACCAATGCATAATCAGTCAACCAAACAGTAGGAGACATGATTATGTATTGGATATAAAAATAAATTCAATTTAAATATATTACCTAACTGTTTTTTTCTAAAAAAAAAATCCATTAAAAATATATTGCCATTGGCCCTTTCGCAATAAAATGTTATCTTGATCACAGCTCTTAGTGCATAATTGTGGACTATATTGCCTTAAATAAATTACCTTAAGCTATTATGATACTCCTGATATTGAAAGGCTAAGGAAGTTTTTCATTACAAGTTTTAAGGTATTCCACAATCCTGAACTTAACCTCTTTTATTAAAAAATGATTTATTACATGGACATATGATATGCTAAATGGCACAAGAAAGATATATTGTTCTGCCCTATTAAATAAAAACAACATAAACATTTCTGGCTAAATTTACTATACTGCACTTTTATTTGCTGCCGAATTTTCAGCATTTTGAGACGCTGAATTAAAGGGGTAATTGTTTTCAATACAAAACATGCCTACTTTTAATTTCCACTTGAAATTCAATGTTGGAAACCACTGAAGACATGGTATCTTTGAGAAGCGTTATACAAGAAATGTAGCCCTTCATTTCTGTTTCAAATACATGTACTAAATTTATAAGGCAAGTTTCACCAAATAGATTTATAATTGAAATAAGCTGTTAAGACTATTACACTCACACATCCAGTGTCGGACTGGGGCAGGAAGGGCCCACTGGGGGAATGCAGTGATAGGGGCCCATACTTAGAGGTGTGGCCAGCTTAAAAAAGGGGTGTGGCCAGCCTCCACAGCAGCTTGAAATACACAATAGTCTAGTGCAGTGTAATGCAACATATCTACCATGTATAATACAAGTGCACAGTCTGGAACCTGATCCCTAGAGGAAGGAGTGGGCACTCCGACAGTGGGACCTACCGGTGGTTTCCCTGGTACCCCTGTGGGCCAGTCCAACTCTGCACACATCTACCTCTAGTTATATATGTATGTTTGTATACCTAACCTTCAAGCTTGTAGGCTTTCTACAAATTATTGCCTTATTAGAAATCTAAATGTGTACAGTCCAGTACAACTACAGTTTCATACTTAGTATACTTTTCTGACTACCAATTGCCTCTTATGTAGCCTTACAAATAATGACAATGAATGAAACATCAATCAGTTCAGTTCAACTACAGTTTTATATTTAGAATAGTATTCTGTCCGAAAACTGAAAATTAATGAAATATTAAACATCTTTAAATGTTATAAAAAAATTATTCTATAAGAAAGTTGAAAAAATCCTCAGCATAGAATCATCTCTGCTGTTTTAAATAACAGTCTAGTTTAAAATAAGTCATATTTCACAGTTAATTCCATATTTATTATTTTAATATTAGTTGTTTAAGTATGTAATGTATTCATGTTTTGATTGAAGATTGGATATAAATGGCTGGCTAACAATGACAATACTGAAGGGCTACATGGCAACAATTACTATATTAAATTGTATTAAAACTTTACAACATGTTAAGTGAGTTATGGTAATATAATATATTGCATGCAGTCCTGTTACTGCTTTTACTGTATGTGAGGTGTCAAATATTTCATTTATTTATATGTAAGTGAAATACACAAGTGATTGTAACATTTGAATAATCTCCTGTAAATAATATTGTTAGAGTAATGTCTTCTCATTTTATCACTGCTGAGCTGAATCTTAATTTCTGTGACTTGTATAAAGGCATGCGACCTATAGGTTTTTGCTTTTATATTGTTATGAAAGATCCTAGTAATTAATTCTCATGTTTTGTTGTGGTTCTTTTCTTATATTAGAATGGCATCATCGCAAAAGTGGTTAAAATTCTGGTAAGCAAAACATTACTATACATGATTTACTTATTGTATTTTTATTATTTGTTCTACTGTCACTCTTCCTGATCTGAAATGCCTATTTTATTGCTTTTTCCACACATAACTAGAAATGTAATTTTAATTTCATGCCTGTACAAATGTATTGGCTGCTAAACATATATTACTGTTTTTTAATCTAAGATAGTGTTTGAATACTTATCACTCACTTCAGCTGATGGAGGATAGCAGGGTACTTTGGCACTTGTTCAATATAAGGTTGCTGATATAAAAGTTTTTTTTCTCAAAAACATACTTGAAGACACTAAATAACATAACAATTACCATTAAGGCAAGAATATCTTTTTTCTTTATTCTTCTAAATTAATTGCTACTGTACACTGTAGTTATCAAATCACCACAACAATTTTTGATGAACCAAAATAGCCAGCCCAACAGAATGGTTATGAACATACAGTGATGTACTCCATTATTGACACTACTGTGCATTAGTATAACAGTAGAAGGTAAAAAAAAATCACATAGCAATACTCAAAGATTGGGCCATAATTGGTCAGTACAGATCTCTTACGAGTGGTCAAATATAATTTTGGCTTAATGTTTTTTTTTTATTATTATTATTATTAACATTTGGGTGTCTATTTACTAAGTTGAGAAAAGCCTTTTTTAAGATGTTTTTTCTGTACAAAGTCTTTTCTGTACTTTCAAAGTTTGAAACCAAAGAAATCAGACACAGCAAATGTGCACAAAACTAACATACAATGACAGAGTATAGCTATTTACACATTGCAGTAAGTAGGAGAAAGAGTTGGTAATTGAAAAACAGGATTGTGTTGGAAAAAGATTATATGTTTTTAGACAATCCATTTACAAAATGTTACATAAGGGGTTTTACAATTTGTATTAACATTTCAGGAAATTATTTGAAGAATAATAATCAGAAATTAGATTTGAGAGCTGCATATATTATAATTGGTTGAAATAATAATAATAATAATAATAATAAATGCAACAAAATGTTAGTAAAATTAGCATAACTTTTATAAACAGTATAATACTTTTTTATACTTTCCTACTTTTGAAATGTTTATGAGAAGTGATTATTCATATGTTGTTTTTTTTCCCTTTTTAGGATGACATTCCATTCCTGAGTGACATAATCGTATGTAATTAAACATTCTCCACATCATTTAGTGATATTAACAAAGCCAGTTAGAAGGTGGGGGGTTAAATAGATGAACAGATTTTAGATGGCAGCAGAAGGGGGTCTGGACAGGGGGCAGGCTGACATTTGTCCCATGGATTGTTAGAGTTCTGCCAATTTAGGTTCAGGTTTTTCTGCATTTATATGACTGTCAGCCTCGAGGCATGCAGAAGATACTCCATGGACACTCCAATGGCGTTCATAACAGAATCATAGTAGCCTGACAGCATCCTCTGCCTGCTACTCATTTGCCACATTCAAGAAATGAGTGACCATGCTATTACCGGGCATGGCAGGCTTCAGTATTAATTATATATTAAAAAGAAAGAGTTATGTTTAAAAGGTAAAAAACAACATAAGTAGTGATTTAGAAATTGTCAGGTATTTATGAATAGGTCCAGTACTAAACTGTACTTCAAATGCTAAACTATAAATTAGAGGGTTCTGCGCACTGAGTGTCTTTATTCTATAGCTAGCCGGGGTGTGCTGCTCGTTCTGATGGGTGTTCCAACCCACCTATATGTAAATGGAGAAGCTTAGTGGTTACACCACAATAGAACTGTGCTCAACCCCTAAGGTGTGTGTGTTTAGCTAACGAATGCACATCAGATGTAATAAAGGATAATGTATGATCAGACCCAAATTTGAGTTTGCATTTGGATATAGAAATCACAATATGATGTGAAATAATTGTTGTGAGCCTCTGTATTTATTGTATACTGGCCTATCTAAAGGTGTGCGGTTAATGCCCAGGGTGGGCGATATTGTCTCTTATAAAGTTAATGCAGTTGGGCGATATTGTCTCTTATAAAGTTCATGCAGGTTATAATACAGACTGCGGCGTCCCACACATCTGCTGTTGAAAAGTCTTTAGGAAAAGTCTTTAGGAAAAAATAATAATAATAACGTGGGAAAGAGTCTTCCTGATGAAGTATTTGAATCTGTAGTGTTACATTATTTGTAGTTCCCCCAACTCGTTTCAACCTTTCAGTCTTCCTCTCCCAGAGGAAGACTTAAAGGTTGAAACGAGTTGGGGGAACTACAAAGAAAGAACCACTACAGATTCAAAGACTTCATCAGGAAGGAAGACTCTTTCCCACGTTGAAAAGACCCGGTCACGTGACCGGACCAACCCGGAAGCCAGCAGCGCTGCTAGGATACCAGACAGCGGAGGAAGCCGGTGACGGAGCGCGGCATGCGGCTGGAGTGGGCGACAGGTGAGTTCTCTGTAAGCGGTGGGAGAGGTGCAGCTAGCCGCTCTGTAGAGTGGCATCTGAATCCTTTCCCCGGCACTAGACAGCTCCACCTCTCTAACCGACCTGCACCCGGGGAGGCGTCTGAACAAGTACGCACCACGGGCAGCAGGGGCAGAGAGAGGAAACCAGTCCCCCTTTTTTACCCCACTTATGCCACCACCATAAGCTCAGAGCATCGTGAAGGTTTTAAAGATTTTTTACCAACACCAGCATTTGTTATTATTATTATTTTTTCCTAAAGACTTTTCAACAGCAGATGTGTGGGACGCCGCAGTCTGTATTATAACCTGCATGAACTTTATAAGAGACAATATCGCCCACCTGCATGAACTTTATAAGAGACAATATCGCCCACCCTGGGCATTAACCGCACACCTTTAGATTGGCCAGTATACAATAAATACAGTGGCTCACAACAATTCATTCGCATCATATTGTAATTTTTGTGATTTCTATATTCAAGTGCAAACTCAAATTTGGGTCTGTTCATACATTATCCTTTATTACATCTGATGTGCATTCGTTAGCTAAACACACACACCTTAGGGGTTGAGCGCAGTTCTATTGTGGTATATCCACTAAGCTTCTCCACTTCAAATGCTAAAGACTACTAATGGGTTTAATATTTGTTTCATTTATTTAAAAAAAAAGATTTTATTGGGTTTTCAAAGATCATCAAACAAATTGTAAGGTGCGCAAATTGCAAATCCAGCAAGTAAACAAAAAGGAAAAATAAATTATATTATACATTATGAGAACATGGCATATTGACCCCATTTGTTATAAAAGTTTATAACACCTTTATTAATGTGTGGCAATGGCAAAGTAGATCTTCTGTCAAAGGTAAAGATACTTTTGTCCCTCCAGAAATGGTTCATGTTGAGAGGTATGGATTGTGTATATTAACTTTAAATCAATGGAATATATTAGATTAAACAAATAGTTTAATAATGCCTGTATAGCACATATATTATATTGTTAAGAATATTAGTGGGGATGCAAAGACAAACTATTAGGTTGTAGATGGCATGAGTCAGTTCCTAATTTAGATTATAAACACTTTTTTTGTAGCTGGATATACAATGGTAGTACAAAGCAGCATTTCCCATATAAATGGGTATAGAATGGAAATATTGCACAATAATATTTTGTCATGTAGCAACATATTTTATGAATGAAAAGTAATAAACAATGTACCAGTGTAAATTATTGAAATGGTTTTCTACCACAGAATGACAAAAATCTTGTTACTGATATCCAGACCCTTGCATGTGGAATGATGGTAAGAAAACTGTTAGGTGTAATTGTATTCTAATTCTTTTCAGCAAAGCCATTATCAGAATGTGAAGGAGAAATAATGAGACATCTCAGAACTATCACCTAACAATGTTTATCTTAGTATTACATTAATCACAAAAGTCAGACTGCCTGTGTCACTTAGCTACAGTAATGTCTCTACATCTGTACTGAGGGGCTGATTCAGAAATTGATGCAGATCGCTGCATATGCATCAAGATCTGCATCCATCTCCTTACATTACTGAGTCAGCCCATCATGGGACAAGGCCACCCAGCTTCTCCGTGGAGCCACCTCTCAATGTATCTACAGTGTAATTGCAGATATATCAAATTAAGATTGACCCCTGGAAGCACTCAGGCGTCCTGCTGCCATTTTTGTAATCAGAAAAGCTGCATGTTATGTCACATAGCCACCCCTAAAATGCACCCACAATACCTTATAAATGCCATTTTGCCATCCCTCAAATGCACAACACTGTCAACCATCTTATGGCTGCATCCTTCCTTTGCAAGAAGGGTCGTGCACGGACACTGCACTCAGTGTGCATGCACAGACCAGATGGACAAGGCCGCTGCAAAGACTGGCATTAATTATAAGTTACCCAGAAAATAATGACACTGTTGTATTTACTGTATATTTTTACTTGTCTATTGTATCTAATATTGGTGTACAGTTTCAGACACCTGAATATGTAACAAAAGTGAACAGTTTTCAACAGATGAATGTTCAGTTTATACTGCTGACTTTATAATTGCTTGTCATGCAAAGTTTTTTTCTTTTCCACTATTTCTAGGAAGAAGTAATTCAGGATGTGGACAAGGTCCTGGTAAGGAAACATTTCATGTTTAGTTTTATACATTTCCTCCATTTTTAAAATTATCAATGTGCTTGAATAGAAACATACAAATTCACATCTAGAAATATTCCATCCAAACAGAATTTTAAGGGACATGCAACACTGTACAAGTTTAACAAGTGATTACAAGAAACAAAAGTACAGACTAGTAAAGACTGTATATGAATTCACATAGACATAAAATAAATGTGTGCAGTTGGAATAATTACAGTATGTAGAAAAGATTGAGGGCAGAGGACTCTGGCCATACAAGCCTAGAATATATACTGTAGGTGATATGGTTGTTGGGGATGGCATACAGGAATTCTGAATGAGAGCGCAAGAAGTAGTAATCAGTGTGGAGGTGATATGGCAATAATTAGCAAAGCAAAGAAGATGGGAGGGAGTATGTGAGTAAATGAGCCTGGAGATGTGAAGATAAGCGGTGAGGTCGAGAGCTTTGAAGGTCAAAGAGAGCAGTTTCAATGTAATTCTGGGTGGTATAGAGAGACAGCAGAGTGACTAATATGGAACCAGAAGTATAGCAAAGAGAGAATAAAATGATGTGGGCAGCAGAGTTGAGGATAGATGGAAGATGGGTGAAGGAGGAGTTAGGAAGGCCAGAGAGGAGCACATTACAGTAGTCAAGGCATAAAATAATGTTGACGTGGATGAATTTAGTAAATTCGAGGGTGAGGAAATGTCTAATTCTGAAAATATTGAAAGAAGTGCAAACGGTAGGACTACAAAAGGGAATAATCAGGGGGGGAAAGGAAAGGGCAGAGTCGACAAAGACACCTAGATATTGGATACTGGGAATGGAAAAGAGTGAAACACTGTCAAACAGATGGGGAGAGGGGGAGAAAGATGACATGTTCGTTTCATTGGAGATGGATAGTATTTTGGAGGTAAAGTGGGTGGCAAAATCAAACTTTCTGATGAAGGAAAGAATGGGAAGTGGAATGGAGAGAGGAGGGAGTTGAAGGCAGAAAAGACTGCTGGCCTGTAAGACAATGAGGACATTGAAGTATAAATACATAAAACTTACTTTGATGATTGGGAAAACTACATAACCTTTGTGCTGACACAGAGGAAAAACAATTAATACAAGACAGCATATTAAGGTGTATATTCAATTATTGTCGGATCCTTTCCAATGGAGAGGATCCAACACTGTACTATTCAATTTGCGGCATTTCTGACAGGTTTTTGCACATTTTTGACAATACCGATATAACTTTTGAATTGGCATTGTTAAAAACAGGCCAAAACCCTGTCAGAATTGCCCACAAATTCGAAAAAAAAAAATAGGTGGATCGGTGGGCGAATTCGTCGATCTACCTGTTTTTCGACATGTCAGAATTTCTGACAAGTCAAAAAAATGTCCCTTTCGCTGAATATAGTGAATTGAAATTAGCCCTAAAAATGGCAAAAATTCCAACAGGAATTGAATACCTCTTTAAGTAGTGTATAGCACCAAAAATAAAGACTGATATAATGCTGTCTGTGTTCTCTCTTGTATCTGTATTTACAGTGTTTTCAGATGTGCTGATTTTATTAGAATTTAGTTTTTTTTTCTTTTACTTTCTAAAGTCATTTTTATTATATTTATTGTAGAAGTTTATGGCAAACCTCGCAGCAAATCTGGCACAAAAACAATAAGTCCCAGGCTTGGTCTTTTGTCATCAAATCCAGTTATTTTGTAAGTATATTTGTGTAAGCTATATTTGTATATTTATTTCTGTATTTATAATCTTAAGTATACTTTTACAGTATTTCTAATTTTAAGAAATACAAAAAGAAGTTAAACTTTCGTTCATTGTCCCTTTTCACATAATAGTACATAGGGGAAATGTAATAGGGCATGATAATCAGAAAGTGAGAGATTTTGGGAGATTTCTCCTGTGTTTTTTTAAATGGCAATCATTCACATGGCAAAATCAACCTGGTTTTGCCATGCAAATGATTGCCACTTTACAAAATGGAAATTTTTTAACAAATCTCTCACTTTCTGATTCTCACACCCTATTGCATTTCCCCCATATGTGCAAAAATGTAGTCATCTTTAAAATAGTATATTACGCTCATTTTGGTTATGAAACTTTACTCTATTTGACCTTAGTGTATATTCTGAAATTGTTTTACATTGTGTTATTACAGTATGTTGCTAATAGGTAAGCAAAAAAGTAAAATCAGCAAATAATTGTTGAAAACAATATGATGTCCATAAAGAGGCATATGCCTATATGACAAATAAGTCCATATGCTAAATATACATAATAATAGTGTTATAACTGCAGGGGATGTTTGAGGTGTCCCTTCCTCCCAATTCCATGCTTTGTACACCTGTTACTTCTTTTTTTAGTAGGTAGGAGTTGGGAGGTCAGGGGTAGCATTCATTACACCTCCTGTGACTCTCTAACCATACACCACACTCTGAGCATATCACAGACATAAAGAATAAGAAAAGAACTCATCAATGACAGCCAATGGTACAACATTTGTGGGAGCCACAGGGGCATAAAAAGCACTACATGATTGAAACTATGTTGTGTTTTCAGAATTTAGGTGTACCCTTTCTATTGACACTCTAGATAACCTTTAAAACATTAAATTAATTTAGTTAAACCCAACTTACTGTTTTATGTAATTTAATATGTATAGTATAAGCAATTACAGTTAAAAAATATACACTTTCACTCCAAAATAAATGTTTACTGTTCTGTCTTCTCCCCAATTATCAAAGCTCTGTTTTCAGTGCATATTTTGTCACAGCTCAGCACAGCACAGCACAGCTAGGTCTGCAGTAGGAGATTCATTTTGTGCAGAATTAGGATGGAAATTGCTTGTAATTATTTGTTTTTGGTTGTTTGTAATGACCTATTAATGTTTTTTTTCCCTAAAGAATTACGGATGCCCAGGAAATATTTGAAGCTCTTCTTGAAGATTTTGTTGCAAAACCGCACCCTTGCTGTTGACTGCAATCTCATTTCATCCTCATTATTTTATATCTATGTCAATCTTCTAAAATAAAACCACTATTCAGCAAATGTCTGTTGTCATTGTCTTATTCAATTAGACACAAATATTAACACTATAAAGATATATTTATATTATATAGTATATATATATATATATATATATATATAAAAATAAATATATATATATGAGAAACAAAAAATGTCTAAGGGAGCTGTGTAATTGTAACTTTAGATGTAGGTTCTTTTCCAAGATTATTTGACCACAGAATCATTAAAATAAATTTATTCACATATTGTCCTTGAACAGTACATTTGCAGTGAGTAATGTGTACCTGACAAAGTTTAAAAATACAGACTTTGATACACAACCTGACATAAAAATTCTAAATGAATTCATCGAATGATGTCTTTCAATAAATGTCGGATGTTCTCACATCTGAACCTCAACCCAACGCGTTTCGTCCCAAAGCACTTCATCAGGGGTTCATATCAATAGATGTTGAAAGGGCTCTATGGGATCAATAACCGATTTATCAGTAATGCTGTTCCCACAGGGATATCAGTATGGAAATAACACAACAAGAGCGTTGAATTCGTCCGTATTGGACAATGAATCAGGCCAATATAAAAATGTCATAAAAGGATCTCAATGCTGTATTCTCTGCCAGTTATAACCACAGCTATGTTGGTCAGGCTTTGTGGTCTGACAGGCTCTCCAGCTGCTTAGATCTCCCCATGCGGAAAGAAAGAGGTGGCACTCTGAAGTTTCAAAATTCCAACACTGTTTAGTGAATAATAATTATCGTCAACGTTTCAAGGTCTGCAGACATTTTTATCAGAACGTTACAACAGTGAAAGTCAAAAGCATACTTTTTACAGACTGCATCTAGCTCCTAATTCAGAGTTGATTATAGCAGCAAATTTGTTAGCAGTTGCGCAAAACCATGTGCACTGCAGGGGAGGGCAGATATAACATGTGCAGAGAGAGTTAGATTTGGGTGGGGTGTGTTCAAACTGAAATATAAATTGCAGTGTAAAAATAAAGCAGCCAGTATTTACCCTGTACAGAAACAAAATAACCCACCCAAATGTAACTCTCTCTGCAAATGTTATATCTGCCACACCTGCAGTGCACATGGTTTTACCCAACTGCTAACAAATTTACTGCTACGATCAACTCTGAATAACCCCCCAAGTCCTGACATTGTTACCTTAAAACAGGGACTTTCAGGAAATTTTCACCTGGTCAGAGCCTGTAAAAAAGCTTCATTAGATCCTATTGAAAATTACCCTAACTAGATTTCCATGGTTAACTGAATAAAAAAAACATGCATGTGACCATGTAAAGTTGAATTGCAGGTTAAAGTGGCTAATTGAATATTCCCCTAAAAGTTAAGTGGGCAAGTGATTGCAAGCCTTAGACTGGCCACACACCTAAAAATGTATTGTCCAATCTGACAGGTTGGAATGATGCTCTGATAATGTATGGGAGCAAATGACAATTGACCATTTGCTAGAAAATGATGAAAAGCTGTCAAAAACAGTCATTCAGACAAATTATTTAAAACAAATGGCTGTAACAAATTTGTCTGACCATTTTTGTCAGTTTTCTGGCATTTTGGAGCAAATTGTCAATTATCATTTGCTCCCATACATTACCAGACTTTTGTTCCAACCAGCCAGATTGGATAATAAATCTTTAGGTGCATAGCCAGCATAACTCTTTAGATCAGTCAAGCTATTTTTGTTTAGCCAATGAAACGGAATAAACTCTTTGGATAATTGCATTAAGAACAGCAGAGGTACAAAATAAAACATGCATAAGATAGCAGTGTACACATAATATTAAGATTCCTCCAGAATAATGCATGATAATTAGCCAAGAATAGTACCTTGGAAATTGGGAACAGTCTGCAGTATAATGGTGTTAATGGGCCAGGATGGTAGGGAAAGGTTAAAAAGACATAAAAACATTGGTCTAGGGAGTAGGTGTGCTGTCTATGGTTAATTTGGTGTACCTCTGTCCAGGAGTGTTAAATTGTACCAAGCTGTTAGTTGAAAGCTTTGATTAAGTGTTGACTTTATTTCTGGTGATAACATTTGCACATAAGGCAACCAGACATAAGAAAATTGTTGGCCGTGCCTGGCTTAATTGTGGACATAAACATCCAATCTATGGTAAATAATTAAGAAATTCTGGGTAGTAACAGAGTTAGAGTAATGGTTGCAGGTTCGATCTACTTTGATAGGTAATTTTCTTAGACGCACCAGCAATTTTAGTTAGAAGCAATCTGTTATCTTTGGGTATAGTATGTGAATTTGCCGGGGAAAACTTAATCCAGAACTCTCAAGTAGGGGACATTTGAATGTCTCTATGCAGGGTGCTTTTGAGCTAAAGGGATACCTGATCCCAAAACTCTGAACCTGAACCCAAAAATCCTGTGGCACGCTCTAACTACCCCAAATAGAAATCCTTTGCAAGCAGTACAGGTAGCGGGGGATCTCCTGCTACCCACAAACAAACACAAGAGCCAGTGGAGGTAATTCAGTGGGGATAGTGGGTAGCAATGCTCTCGCTACCCCACGTTATTGTAATATGCATGTGTTATGCACACCAGTGCCTGCAGGAAAGTACTGGTGTCAGAACTGTTATGCACTCCAGTGTCTGCAGGAATGTACTGGTGTTTGAACTGTTATGCAAAACAAATGGACTCACAGACAAACTGGGGAATATGACATAACGTACACAGAAGGTAATAGGGTAACAAAATACACACAAAGTGAACAGAGAAGCCCAGAGGCTAAGGAACTGGGTATCTCCCTTGTATTAGAACTGCACAGATGGAAAAAGCAAGATGTTGTGTTTTAATACGTAGAGAACCCGAAATGCTGTTGCTAAGGGCAACAGCAAAACCCTAAAGGGTTACCAACGGGTGTGGCAGTAAACTCCTTGGTCAGAGATGGAATGATAGACACAAGGAGAGTCTCCACAATCCTATTTCTCACTTGCAGTGCACAGGTTTTAGCTTACTGCCACTAAACTGACCCCTGACACCTAGCACAGTGAGACAGGATTAGACAGGCAAGTCTTAGAATACAGCCACAAACTTGCTAAGTTCACAGAGTAGTAACAGAACCCCAGCAAGCTAAACGACTGACTCCAGTCTTACTGCTAGGTCTGGATTGGTAGAGTGTAATACCAAATCCCCAGGCCTATTTGCAGTAAGCAACAAACAAATACAAAGCTACACAGTACTGGCTAACTTTCATGAACTGACTAACCAACAAAGATTCAGCAGCATCTGCTTACCCTGAAAAGAGGCCTTATAAAGCAGGTGCTGTCCACGCCCCACTCAGACCTCACAGACTGTGAGCACAAAAACCAGCACCGGATCCCCTGCCGTGCACAGAGCCTATAACCACTGCACAGCAAAAGACCCGAACCGGAGTATCAGCTGCGCTCAGGTTACTCCACTAGCACTTGTCTCCCGGTTGCCATGACGACGTGGCAGCACAGGGCAGGAGACCCTAACAGTACCCCCCCTCTGACGAGGGGTCAAAGAACCCCTACCACCGGGTTTATCGGGGAACTGCGAGAAGAAAGAGCGTATCAGTCTGGGGGCATGAAGATCACAACTGCGCACCCACGACCGCTCCTCCGGGCCATACCCCTTCCAGTGCACCAAAAATGACAGCCGACCCCGAACTACCTTGGAGTCAAGAATCCTTTCAACAACAAACTCCCTCTGGCCACGTATCAGAAGAGGGGAAGGTCTTCCACTGGAAGAAGGATTACTAATCGCCCGTTTTAAAAGGGAACAATGAAATGTTTTATTGATACCCAAAGAACGGGGCAGATCTAACTGAAATGCCACCGGATTGATAACCCTGGTGATCTTATAAGGGCCGATGAACCGGGGCCCTAACTTATGAGATGGCTGTCTCAACTTCAATTCTTGGTAGACAACCAGACGAAGTCTCCTAATTTGAAGCTGCAGGGTCTTTTCCGCTTATCAAAAACCCTTTTGGTCACTAATGACACAGACACAAGGGCTTTCTTCACTTTCCGCCAAATACCTCTAAGGACCAAAACCACAGAGGAACCACCAGGCGTGGAGTCCAGGGGGTCAAAAGAATTGGCCTTAGGATGATGCCCATACACACAAAGGAAGGGAGAGATCCCTGTAGCAGAGTGAGCCGCGTTGTTATAGGCAAACTCCGCCATGGACAGATGAGCAACCCAGTCAGTCTGACACTTGGAGACATAACACCTGAGGAACTGCTCCAAGGACTGGTTCACCCTTTCAGTCTGCCCATTAGACTGCGGATGGTAGCCTGACGACAAGCTGACAGAAATCTGGAGATCGGAACAAAATGCCCTCCAGAATTTGGCCACAAACTGGGATCCGCGGTCAGAGACCACATCAAGTGGCAACCCGTGGAGACGCACAACATGCAGCATAAATAATTCAGACAGGCGTCTGGCTGATGGCAGCCCAACCAGTGGAACGAAGTGCGCCATCTTCGAAAACCTGTCAACGACAACCCAGATGGCTGTCAACCCCGAGGATTTGGGCAAGTCCACCACAAAATCCATTGAAATGTGGGTCCATGGCTTAGATGGGATAGAGAGTGGATGTAATGGGCCAACAGGAACCCCTCTAGGAGTCTTATTTCGGGCACAGATGTCACATGCCCGAACCCACTGATCCACATCCTTAGCCACCGAGGGCCACCACACCGCCCTAGATAGCAACTCCCGAGTTCTGGCAATACCCGGGTGACCTGCCGACTTCTTGGCATGGAATTCCAGGAACACTCGCTGTCTTAACCTAGGAGGCACAAACAAAAGACCTACCGGAAGGTCTGGAGGAGCCTGCTCCTGTGCTCTAAGGACTAATGATAAGAGGTCCTGGGTAATGCCCACTTTAATACATGATGGGGAAACAATGGGCAACGGCTCCTCGGTGGTCTCCTGGATTGGAGCAAAACTCCGCGAGAGCGCATCAGCCTTGATGTTTTTTGACCCAGGGCGATATGTTATCAAAAAATTAAAGCGAGCAAAAAACAAAGCCCATCGTGCCTGCCAGGCATTGAGACGCTTCGCTGACTCTAAATATGCCAGATTCTTATGGTCAGTGAGAATTGAGACCACAAACTTAGCCCCCTCAAGCCAGTGTCTCCACTCCTCGAGTGCATCCTTAATAGCCAACAATTCCCGGTTACCCACGTCATAATTCATCTCGGCAGGCGAAAATTTACGGGAAAAGTAAGCACAGGGATGAAGGCGATTATCAGACACTCCCATCTGAGAAAGCACTGCCCCAATACCCATCTCAGAGGCATCCACCTCCACCACAAAAGGACGCTCTGGATCTGGGTGTCGCAGCACCTTGGCCGAAACAAATGCCCTTTTGAGACGGGCAAAAGCCGCTTTAGCCTCACAAGACCAGTGAGCAACATCCGCCCCTTTCTTAGTGAGTGCCACCAAGGGCGCCACTATAGACGAAAATCCAGCGATAAATCGTCTATAAAAATTTGCAAAGCCCAGGAAACGCTGAAGCGCCTTCAAACTAGTGGGCTGCACCCAATCCAGGACTGCCTGTACCTTGGAACCCTCCATTTGGAAACCTTCTGGGGAGATAATATATCCTAGAAATGCGATTTGCTGAACTTCAAATTCGCACTTCTCCAGCTTCGCCCCAAGCCGGTGGTCTCTGAGTTTCTGGAGGACTAAGCGTACATGCTTCCGATGTTCCTCCAGGGAATGGGAGAAGATTAGGATGTCATCTAAGTATACAACTAAGAATCTATCCAAATATTCCCTGAGCACATCATTCATGAAATCCTGGAAGACTGCCGGGGCATTACAGAGCCCAAAAGGCATCACCAAATATTCATAATGCCCTGAGTGGGTATTAAAGGCAGTCTTCCATTCATCCCCCTCTCTTATTCGGATTAGATTGTAGGCACCGCGTAGGTCAATCTTAGAAAAAATGGTGGCAGTACGAAGCTGGTCAAACAAGACCGAAATGAGAGGCAGTGGGTATGAGTTTTTAATCGTGATACGGTTCAATTCCCTGAAGTCGATGCAGGGTCGCAACGAACCGTCCTTTTTACCCACGAAGAAGAACCCTGACCCAACTGGAGATTGTGAAGGTCTGATAAATCCCTTAGCCAAGTTCTCCTGAATGTACTCTGCCATAGCCTGAGTCTCAGGACGTGACAGGGAGTACAACTTGCTCTTGGGAAGCTTAGCATTTGGCAACAAATCAATGGCACAGTCATAGGGGCGATGGGGAGGTAGTACCTCTGCAACTTTTTTGGAGAACACGTCCGCAAAATCTGCATAACACCCTGGCAATCCTGGCAAACTTAGCTGCGAGAGCCTGACTGGAAGGCTCAAGCAACTCCTGAAACAATCAGTACCCCAATTAAGAATCTCCCCAGAGACCCAGTCAAATTGAGGATTGTGGGCCCTTAACCAGGGTAACCCCAACACCAATGGGGCAAAAGTACAGACAGTCACATAAAAGGACAATTTTTCAGAGTGTGTGGCTCCAATAAACAAAGAAATCTGGCTAGTGCAAGAGGTAATTTTACCTTGGGATAATGGTTCCCCGTTTAACCCACAAATCTCAATTTCCGATGCCAAGGGTACTAAGGGAACAGAGTGTTTCAGGGCGAATTGGCGGTCCATAAAAACCCCGTCGGCCCCACTGTCCACAAAGGCCTCAGTCTTGACAGTTTGACCGAGGATCTTCAAGGTCACCGGAATGATAAAAGTCTTCTTGGGAAATTCTAACTTCTGGCCTGACAGGATATTTCCCATCACCCTCAGGCCCTGAAGTTTTCCGGCTTTTCTGGGCATGATACTACCACATGACCTTTATTCCCACAGTACAAACACAACCCCTGCTGTCTCCTCCGCGTCTTCTCACGCGAGGAGAGGCGGGTAGCCCCAATCTGCATAGGCTCCTCAGAAAATTCCTCAGAGTCTGAGGTTCCCTTGGGAAGGAAGGAAATCTCAGTCTCCCTTTCAAGCCTACGCTCTCTCAGCCGTCTATCCACCCGGATGGATAACTGCATGAGCTGATCCAAGCTATCAGGCAAGGGATATTGTACCAGTTGGTCCTTTATCTGGTTAGAAAGACCTCTTCGGTACTGGTGTCTCAGGGCTGGGTCATTCCACTGGGTATCATGGGCCAACCTCCGAAACTCCGTACAGTAAACCTCAACTGGCCTTCGCCCTTGCTTAAGGATCGAAATCTGAGCCTCGGCTGAGGCCGTCTTGTCAGGGTCATCATACAACATGCCCAGTGCCGTAAAAAAAACATCAACACTTTTAACGACGGACAGTCAGGCTGCAACCCATATGCCCAGACCTGTGGGTCTCCTTGTAGCAAGGAAATCACTATGCCCACCCGCTGAATCTCCGACCCAGAAGACTGAGGCCTAAGCCGGAAGTATAGCTTGCAGCTCTCCTTGAAACAAAAGAACTGCGAGCGATCTCCAGAAAAACGAACCGGGAGATTTACTTTCGGCTCCTTAACCCCTGCAGGTGCTGCTGCTGCGGGAGCTCCGCCAGCAGCCTGGGAGGTGTGCATTTTAATGGACAAATCATTAAATTGTCGAGTCAGGACCTGCACCTGATCGACCACCTGTTGCAACGTATTTTGAGGGGTATGCTCCATATTCCCACAAAATTTCAACAGGAGTATTAGGCTGCTGAATATGTTATGCACACCAGTGCCTGCAGGAAAGTGCTGGTGTCAGAACTGTTATGCACTCCAGTGTCTGCAGGAATGTACTGGTGTTTGAACTGTTATGCAAAACAAATGGACTCACAGACAAACTGGGGAATATGACATAACGTACACAGAAGGTAATAGGGTAACAAAATACACACAAAGTGAACAGAGAAGCCCAGAGGCTAAGGAACTGGGTATCTCCCTTGTATTAGAACTGCAAAGATGGAAAAAGCAAGATGTTGTGTTTTAATACGTAGAGAACCCGAAATGCTGTTGCTAAGGGCAACAGCAAAACCCTAAAGGGTTACCAACGGGTGTGGCAGTAAACTCCTTGGTCAGAGATGGAATGATAGACACAAGGAGAGTCTCCACAATCCTATTTCTCACTTGCAGTGCACAGGTTTTAGCTTACTGCCACTAAACTGACCCCTGACACCTAGCACAGTGAGACAGGATTAGACAGGCAAGTCTTAGAATACAGCCGCAAACTTGCTAAGTTCACAGAGTAGTAACAGAACCCCAGCAAGCTAAACGACTGACTCCAGTCTTACTGCTAGGTCTGGATTGGCAGAGTGTAATACCAAATCCCCAGGCCTATTTGCAGTAAGCAACAAACAAATACAAAGCTACACAGTACTGGCTAACTTTCATGAACTGACTAACCAACAAAGATTCAGCAGCATCTGCTTACCCTGAAAAGAGGCCTTATAAAGCAGGTGCTGTCCACGCCCCACTCAGACCTCACAGACTGTGAGCACAAAAACCAGCACCGGATCCCCTGCCGTGCACAGAGCCTATAACCACTGCACAGCAAAAGACCCGAACCGGAGTATCAGCTGCGCTCAGGTTACTCCACTAGCACTTGTCTCCCGGTTGCCATGACGACGTGGCAGCACAGGGCAGGAGACCCTAACAGCATGACTACAGTAGCCCCAGGAGTATAAGGGTCCTTGGCTGATGGCTGATTATCCCTTTTTTCCAGGGGTTCCATTTTTAATATAGGCCCTGGGGAACTGGAGATATCGAACTTCAAAGCAGTAGTCCCCATCTGAGCCTGTTAATTGCATTTCCCAGCCAGATAACTTGGGGTCTGTCTGACTTAGAGTTTTTGCGAGGGTATACTCCAAAACCCTTTTGGTGGACTTTGCCAGCTTTTCTCTGTTAAACCCAGAACCAGAGATGTCAGCCTTCCAGAAGCTGGTCCGTGCTCCAGCTCCACATGCCTGAAAGGTGGGACTATCTAGATTTTTGTCCAATTGAAAACTAAGAACTATATTCCATGAACTAGAGATATCTGCAGTCAAGCGAGCTGAGCTCCCTTTGGATAATGATGAATATTAAACCCACTCCACTATCCAACCCTCCTTTGCATATTAAACAACCCCCTACCACACTGGAAGTCATGTACCGGAGCCACTTCAATCAGTCCAATGTCCCCTTCTACTGACTAGTGTTCCACCTCCTGCCTCATCTCCCACCATCTGTTCAGTAAAGGAGTAATTAGCATAAACTACTGCTCCAGGTCCTACATGTTAAGCATAAGATAGAACACCCCGTACTGCATGCAGGACATCAAAGCTGCCACTTATAGCACCCCCTAATGCTTGAGGATGGGTAGGGACCCCAGTACCAGTGACATGCGGTGGGGTGAGGCACATGAGGCAGAGCTTTTCCTGTCATACTAACGTTTGTGCCAGAGTTTTGACTGTGTAAAGTATATGAAAAATACAAAGAATATTTTAGAAATATCTTCTTTGCATTATTCTAATCATTTTTATAGCCAAAACTCTGGAGTAAAAATTATATGGCAGGTGAGGCAGTGCCTCTCCTGCCTGTTTTTTCTGCACATCTCTGATCAAAGCTCACAAAATTTCCAGAAGTTTATAATGCTGTACCTGTGTATAATATCCAGATGGGGATGAAGTCAATTTACCTACAATCAAAATCTAGATGGTCAAAATACCAACCATTAACTGATGGTCAAAATACCAACAACGTTAACATACCGACATAGTCAAAATATTGACATTAAAAATGTTGACACAGTCAAAATACCGACATTTAAAATGTCGACAGGTTAAAAAATCGGCATGCATTTTCTATTATTTTTTTCATTGAAACCAACTTCATCATACTTTACCATCCCAGTGGACATGGAGGAGGAATATAATAGTCTGCCTGAAGCATGGCAAGTGCAGCAAGCCATCCAAATGGACGCAGTACACTTATATGGTGTCCTTGTTGACCTATGTCATCACACACACCAATTTTTTTTTTAAAAAGTGTGTCAACTTTTTGAATGTTGGTATTTTAACCGTGTCAACATTTTAAATGATGGTATTTTGACCAAATCGGTATTTTCACCATCAGTCAATTGACGGTATTTTGACCATCAGGATTTTGATTGTAGGTAAATCATACTGATCCCGTCCAGATGTACCCTTCGGCTCAAATATTGTATGTAACTGTGCCTCTGCTGTTAGTCAGTGCCTCCTAAACCATTTAGCTCAACGCAATTCCAGCCCAGTACATTACTTTGCCCAGGGGCCTAAACTGCTGCTATAAAGGCTGCTCCTTGTTACAGTACACATTCCCACAGTCTTTTATCTTTTCCTCTCCCAATTCCAGCACCCCTGCTCCCAGTCTGTGGTCCCTCCCTTTACTGTGACAACTATAATGCTAAGTCCTGCTAAAGGGATTTTATTTACAGTATTATTTACAAGCATATTAAAATGATGAAACAACATAAAAGTAATCTCAGCGCCAGTGGCTGTGCACACCTGAATGGAGCAACACTTGAATTGAGCCGTCAAGTACCACCTAGTGGCTGACAGTGCGTAAAACACTTGAATTCCACCATAGAGTTGAGGAGTTCGCTACAGAAGGTAAAGAATAATGCCAATCTTTGTTAGGCAAAACCTCTGAGCTTCCCTGGATTGATGCTGCCAAAATGCTGGTGCTACGGAAAATAATCCACCTCCTTCTCTGCCCTGTCCTGTCTCTGATGCTGCCCTGCTCAGTGCTGTACAGTATATGTTGGCACGACAGACCAAGCTCCTCCTGCTGTGTGTTAGATATGTTAGGTTTGCAGGCTGACTGTATGTCTCCTTGATTAGCTTTTCAACTAAAGTATCCCTCTGCCCCCACCTGTGTGTGCCTCTGCTCCTACCCGTGTGTGCATCTGCCATTACACATAAATGTCTCTGCTCCCACCCATATGCCTATGCCTCTACCCATGTGTGCCTCTGCCCATACCCATGTGTGCCTCTATCCTTACCTATGGGTGCCTCTGCCCCTACCCATGTGTGCCTCTAAACCTACCTGTGGGTGCCTCTATCCTTACCTGTGGGTGCCTTTGTCCCTACCCTCTGCTCCAGCCTGTGTGTGCCTATGCCACTACCCATGGTGCCTCTTCCCCTACCTGTGTGTGCCTCTATCCTCACCTGTGGGTGCCTCTGCCCCTACCCGTGGGTTCCTCTCCCCTTACATGTGGGTGCATCTGCCCCTTCCTGTGTGCACCTCTATCCTTACCTGTGGGTGCCCTTGCCCCTACCCTCTGCTCCTACATGTGGTGCCTCTGCCCCTACCCGTGTATGCCTCTATCCTTATCTGTGGGTGCCGCTGCCCCTACCTGTGGGTGCCTCTGCCCTTACATGTGGGTGCCTCTGCCCCTACCCGTGGGTGCCACTGTCCCTACCCATGTGTGCCTCTGTGTAAATTGCTCCAGGCATTCCAGAGTTATGCAAAAACTATGTATTTTTATGTCACTCCCTCCCCACCCCCACCCCTAGGGGTGCTAGGGGTGTTTTACGCATATGTGTCCAAGTTTGGTGTAAATTGCTCCAGGCATTCCAGAGTTATGCTGGAACATATATACATACATACATAAATACAATTATATATATATATATATATATATATATATCATCACATGTCCACGCAATCACATAGACAGGACCAGCACACTGTAGTTTTGTCAAGAAATGCTGTATTGTAAACGTGAATAAAGTTACAAGGCTCGTCATATACTCATCGTTAGATCAGCACAGGAAAACACAATAGACCTCCCAAACAGCCGTTTTCGGACTTAATCCTTCATCAGGGGAATAGCCTTCCAAAGTGCCTTAGTGCCATGTGCAAAATAAGCCTGTATAAAGTGCCAAAATATCTGTTCACTAGTGTGCTCTATTTAAACACACTTAATGGAGCTTACCCGCCACACCTGTAACCGCCGTCATCTCTCCCATCCGTCCAGTCCCGTCACACCGCCCGGCCGGGCTGCACCGCAGCCGGAACGCACGCCAGCGACCCACCCGGCCGGAAGTCCGGACACGCGACACGCACGCGTCACCCAACCGGAAGTCCAGGCCCGTGAACCGCACCGTGCGCTCCACCAGCGGCGCAGACACCAGCCGTTGAGTGCCAACAAAGCCAGAATCAGAAGGGTACATGCCCGGGATACACTGTAGCTGGTCGCTTCCATAACAGTATACAAAAAACTTATCATAAAAACCTATCATATTCACCTCCAAAAAACCAGTGAATACTCATAGATACTGTTTTGCATCGGGTCAAAACATTTGTAAACCATCCACTATAATAATTTAAGAAACATAACGGTAATCATTTACCCCGGTGCAAGGCAGTATCAGCAGAGTTGACCTATACACATAAAAATAAATATAAATAAAAAATGGAAAATGATTAAGAAACAATCTCTTAATTAGACCCAGAGTACTTGCATTAACCCTATGTACTTAATTCTACAATACTATAGGGATCTTTAATCTATCACCAGTGCCAGCCTTACAAAAATGAGGCAAATGAACATTCTTCGTTAAGTCCATTAGGGACCATCGCATCAAGCATGTAAATCCACCGGCACTCCTGCTGTAATAGCAGTCTGTGCCTGTCTCCTCCTCTTCTCAAAGGTGGTACATGATCTATAGGCATAAATTTAAATTCACCTAATTTGTGTCCCATAGTCACAAAATGCCTAGCCACCGGTGGCGTGCTTCCATCCATTTTTTGATACGCCTTCTTTATGGAGGACCTGTGCATCGCTATCCTCTCCTTCAGCATACGTATCGTCTTCCCTATATAAATTTTCCCACAGGGACAAAGTATCAGATATGTCACAAATTTCGTGTCACATGACATCCGATGTCGTAGCGGGTATGTCGTTCCTTTAGTTGGATGACTGCATGTGTTTCCTGTCATCATAAAGCTGCAGTTCACACAGCCATGGCACTTAAAGGCACCCTTCTGTAGCTGCAGCCATCGATTGCCCCTGCCAACTCTGGGGCTAATATCAGAGCAAGTCACCTCCTCTTTCAGATTATGGCTACGGCGGTAGCCAAATAAAGGTGTCTCCTCGCAGAAATGTTTCATCACCGGATCGGTCTGCAATATATGCCAGTGTTTCAAGATAAATTGACAAGCCTTGTTTGAAGAAATGGAGTATGTACTGGTATATACCATCCTATTATTCTTTTGTCGCTGTTGGGGTTTCAATAGATCTTCTCGGGGTATTTGCAAACAACGAGTTATTGCGTCCTTCACTTCCTTCTCGTCATAACCCCTCTCGACAAATTTATCAGAAACGCAGCCTTGTATTCTGTACGGAAGATAGAGTTTTCAGGAAGGGTGAGCAGGAGGACAGACTCTCGTTATTTAGAGGGAAGAGTACTTTTGAGCCACCTGCAACAAATGCCTCTATAGAAACTTTTATGAGGCTGGTACGGGCGGAAACTCTATCTTCCGTACAGAATACAAGGCTGCGTTTCTCTAATATGTCTAAACTAGAAACGGAGGCAGTTAAGAGCCTACGTGAGAATCCAGAAATAGTCATACGCCCCGCAGATAAAGGCGGGGCAATTGTCTTAATGGATAGACAGGACTACATAGATGAGATTACACGCCAACTTTCTGACACTACATGTTATAAATTACTGCCCGGTGATCCGACAGAGCGTTTCAAGAGAGAGATTGATTCCATCATTCTCCTGGGCAAAGCTAACAATTGGATTGATACAATGACCAGTGACTTTTTGACACAATAATTTCCCATAATTCCGTTAATCTATGTGTTACCTAAGGTGCACAAGACGCTGGATAAACCACCAGGTAGGCCCATCATATCCTCGAGGGGATCGTTGGGTCAACCAATTTCCCAATACATAGACCACCATTTACAGTCGGTGGTCCAGAATACACCTTATTATATTAAGGATACCACAGATTTCTTGTGCAAGTTGAGAGCAACCGGCCCACTGGTACCTGGATGTATACTGGTGACACTAGATGTCACCAGTTTATACACGAATATAGGTCATGAGGAAGGTATTGCTGCTGTCAGGGAGGTTGTTGGCCACAGTCCACAGTATGAGGGTCCAACTCTGGAATATTTATTGTTATTGATCGAGGTGGTACTACACAAGAACTACTTTTTATTTAACAATTCATTTTTTTTGCAGCTCAAAGGTACGGCGATGGGGTCTAATATGGCCCCAGCCTACGCCAATATTTTCATGTACCAATATGAGCGTTTACACATCAAGGGCGATCCTGTATATTCGCAGTATATTAAGTTCTATGTACGCTTCATAGACGACTTATTCATGCTGTGGACTGGCGGCAAGCAGTTATTAGATGAGTTTGTTGACAAACTTAATAACTTACCGGGATCTATTAAATTCACCAGTGCCAGTAGTGATGTTGAGATTAATTATCTGGATGTTCTGGTGCGCATACAGCAAGGGACATTAACGACTGGCATGTACCGGAAGCCCACTGACAAAAACTCTCTTTTGCTCGCATCAAGCTTCCATCCAGTAGCTTTAAAAAAAGGACTGCCTTATTCGCAGTTGGTCCGGGTCGCAAGGATAGTTTCTGATAGAGCCGCTTTACCTGAAGCTTTACACTCTATGGGTGATAAATTTGTCGAGAGGGGTTATGACGAGAAGGAAGTGAAGGACGCAATAACTCGTTGTTTGCAAATACCCCGAGAAGATCTATTGAAACCCCAACAGCGACAAAAGAATAATAGGATGGTATATACCAGTACATACTCCATTTCTTCAAACAAGGCTCGTCAATCTATCTTGAAACACTGGCATATATTGCAGACCGATCCGGTGATGAATCATTTCTGCGAGGAGACACCTTTATTTGGCTACCGCCGTAGCCATAGTCTGAAAGAGGAGGTGACTTGCTCTGATATTAGCCCCAGAGTTGGCAGGGGCAATCGATGGCTGCAGCTACAGAAGGGTGCCTTTAAGTGCCATGGCTGTGTGAACTGCAGCTTTATGATGACAGGAAACACATGCAGTCATCCAACTAAAGGAACGACATACCCGCTACGACATCGGATGTCATGTGACACGAAATTTGTGACATATCTGATACTTTGTCCCTGTGGGAAAATTTATATAGGGAAGACGATACGTATGCTGAAGGAGAGGATAGCGATGCACAGGTCCTCCATAAAGAAGGCGTATCAAAAAATGGATGGAAGCACGCCACCGGTGGCTAGGCATTTTGTGACTATGGGACACAAATTAGGTGAATTTAAATTTATGCCTATAGATCATGTACCACCTTTGAGAAGAGGAGGAGACAGGCACAGACTGCTATTACAGCAGGAGTGCCGGTGGATTTACATGCTTGATGCGATGGTCCCTAATGGACTTAACGAAGAATGTTCATTTGCCTCATTTTTGTAAGGCTGGCACTGGTGATAGATTAAAGATCCCTATAGTATTGTAGAATTAAGTACATAGGGTTAATGCAAGTACTCTGGGTCTAATTAAGAGATTGTTTCTTAATCATTTTCCATTTTTTATTTATATTTATTTTTATGTGTATAGGTCAACTCTGCTGATACTGCCTTGCACCGGGGTAAATGATTACCGTTATGTTTCTTAAATTATTATAGTGGATGGTTTACAAATGTTTTGACCCGATGCAAAACAGTATCTATGAGTATTCACTGGTTTTTTGGAGGTGAATATGATAGGTTTTTATGATAAGTTTTTTGTATACTGTTATGGAAGCGACCAGCTACAGTGTATCCCGGGCATGTACCCTTCTGATTCTGGCTTTGTTGGCACTCAACGGCTGGTGTCTGCGCCGCTGGTGGAGCGCACGGTGCGGTTCACGGGCCTGGACTTCCGGTTGGGTGACGCGTGCGTGTCGCGTGTCCGGACTTCCGGCCGGGTGGGTCGCTGGCGTGCGTTCCGGCTGCGGTGCAGCCCGGCCGGGCGGTGTGACGGGACTGGACGGATGGGAGAGATGACGGCGGTTACAGGTGTGGCGGGTAAGCTCCATTAAGTGTGTTTAAATAGAGCACACTAGTGAACAGATATTTTGGCACTTTATACAGGCTTATTTTGCACATGGCACTAAGGCACTTTGGAAGGCTATTCCCCTGATGAAGGATTAAGTCCGAAAACGGCTGTTTGGGAGGTCTATTGTGTTTTCCTGTGCTGATCTAACGATGAGTATATGACGAGCCTTGTAACTTTATTCACGTTTACAATACAGCATTTCTTGACAAAACTACAGTGTGCTGGTCCTGTCTATGTGATTGCGTGGACATGTGATGATATATTTACTTGCTTGACCGGACACCTGGAATATACCTCTGAGAGTGTCAGTGCGGCTTCCCGGATTCTCATTCTGTGATAATCTTATATATATATATATATATATATATAGAGAGAGATAGATAGATAGATAGATAGATAGATAGATAGATAGACACAGATGTGTCCACTTACATCTTTGCTATTTTACCCAATTAGGCACAACAGGCAAAACATGGCTAAGCTGTTTTTCACGAGTAGCAAGTGGATGGATTTAAAAAAAATTGTTTGCCATAATAGAATATGTAAAATGATAAGGCATGGCTAAATTTCATACATGGTGGGATATAGCAATGATGTATGTTGACACATCTGTATATATAGCGTTATTTCACCTGGTCGAGGCGCAGGCGTGCACTCCCTGCGTGACTATGTGATACGTCCGCCTAGTCACGCCGGGAGTGCATGAGCCATTTTCCGGGCACGCGGACAGAGACACTCTCCATTAAAGTGAAAGGGGAGCGTATTCGTCCGGGCGTGTATGCCCGTCCAGACAGATATGCTCACAGTGACTAGGTGCGCCCAGATGTGCGTACCTAGTCATATAAAGAGCCAAGATAAAGAAGGCTCCATCTGTATATAAACCTCACAATATCACAGAAGAAGAAAGCAAGTAGTTTACCAGGGTGCACTGGGACACTAACAATTTCTATTAAAAGTTTATCACTTTATTGGTATGCAAAAAAATATCTAATTATTTAGTTGTTAAAATGGTGAAATATAAAATATAGGAAGTGAAAAAGAAGAGATAAAGGACCTAATTCACAGTTGATCGCAGCAGCAAATTTGCTAGTAGTTGGGCAAAACTAGGGGGTTGATTCCGACCTGATCACATGCTGACGTTTTTCGCAGCGCAGTGATGAGGTCACTATTGTGCATGCATATGCACCACAATGCGCAGGCGTGTCGTACAGGTACAAAGCGGATTATTGCTAGGCAATGGATTTAACGAAGAATCCATTTGCACAGCCGATCGCAAGAAGATTGACAGGAATAAGGCGTTTATAGGTTTCAACTGACCATTTTCAGGGAGTGGTTGGAAAAACGCAGGCGTGTCCAAGCATTTGCAGTGCAGGTGTCTGACGTCAATTCCGGGACCGGACAGGCTGAAGTGATCGCAAGGGCTGAGTAAGTTCAGACCTACTCAGAAACTGCAAACTGTTTTTGTACTGCTCGGCGGCAAAAGCACTTGCGCAGCTAAAATACACTCTCCTGTGGTTGGCGACTACGCGTTTTCACGGCTGCAAAAAGTAGCTAGCGAGCGATTAACTCAGAATGACCCTCTATGTGCACTGTAGGGTGGGCAGATATAACATGTGCAGAGAGAGTTAGATTTGGGTGGGGTGTGTTCAAACTGAAATCTAAATTGCAGTGTAAAAATAAAGCAGCCAGTATTTACCCTGCACAGAAACAAAATAACCCACCCAAATCTAACTCTCTCTGCACATGTTATATCTGCCACATCTGCAGTGCACGTGGGTGGTCATTCCGAGTTGTTCGCTCAGTATTTTTCTTCGTATCGCATCGATTTTCCCCTTACTGCGCATGCGCAATGTCCGCAGTGCGACTGCGCCAAGTAAATTTGCTATGCAGTTAGGTATTTTACTCATCGTTCTGGTGATCGAAATGTGATTGACAGGAAGTGGGTGTTTCTGGGCAGAAACAGGCCATTTTATGTGTGTGTGTGAAAAAACGCTACCGTTTCCAGAAAAAACGCGGGAGTGGCTGGAGAAACAGAGGAGTGTCTGACCGAACGCTGGGTGTGTTTGTGACGTCAAACCAGGAACGACAAGCACTGAACTGATCGCAGATGCCGAGTAAGTCTGGAGCTACTCAGAAACTGCTAAGAAGTGTCTAATCGCAATTTTGAGAATCGTTCGTTCGCAATTTTGATAAGCTAAGATACACTCCCAGTAGGCGGCGGCTTAGCGTGTGCAAAGCTGCTAAAAGCAGCTTGCGAGCGATCAACTCGGAATGAGGGCCATGGTTTTGTCCAACTGCTATCATATTTGCTGCTGCGATCAGATCTGAATTACCCCCAAAGTGTATATAATAAAATTATCCAACATTGGCCCTCATTCCGAGTTGATCGGTCGCAAGGCGAATTTAGCAGAGTTACACACGCTAAGCCGCCGCCTACTGGGAGTGAATCTTAGCTTCTTAAAATTGCGACCGATGTATTCGCAATATTGCGATTACTAACTACTTAGCAGTTTCAGAGTAGCTCCAGACTTACTCTGCCTGTGCGATCATTTCAGTGCTTGTCGTTCCTGGTTGACGTCACAAACACACCCAGCGTTCGCCCAGGCACTCCCACCGTTTCCCCGGCCACTCCTGCGTTTTTTCCGGAAACGGTAGCGTTTGCAGCCACACGCCCCTGAAACGCCGTGTTTCCGCCCAGTAACACCCATTTCCTGTCAATCACATTACGATCGCCGGAGCGAAGAAAAAGCCGTGAGTAAAAATACTTTCTTCATAGTAAAGTTACTTGGCGCAGTCGCAGTGCGAACATTGCGCATGCGTACTAAGCGGATTTTCACTGCGATGCGATGAAAAATACCGAGCGAACAACTCGGAATGAGGGCCATTAACTGTTGTCCATTTGTAGTTTTTTAAATCAATTCAATGCGAGCACAGTGGTTATTATCTTTCACAGATTATCTTTTTGCTTTTATATTCCACTAATGCCTTAAGCATAAAGGGGGGTACACATGGAGAGATCCGTGCTTAAAATCTAAGCAATTGTATGACCCCCAGCGATAGCGATATGCGATCCCGCGCATTGCTATCACCGGTGCTAGATTGGCCTGCATGCAGGTTCAATCTAGCGGGTCACTCACTGCAGCGCTGTGTGATGTGAGCGGCCCCCCGTTGTCATTCCCCCTCGCTCAGCACATTGCGCTGTGCTGAGCGGGGGGGGATGTGTGCTGAGCGGTCTGCGTTAAAATCGCTCAGCACACATCTCTCCCATCAGTACTGGCCTTAATAGTGTTCATCAGTTTGCATTAGGGGTAACAGTTGTTGCAATTGGTTCTGGTGTGACATATTCATACACAAACTCTTTCAGTATCTGAAGTGTTCTATTATTACACGTGTATCTCTCAATGTCTGATATCATTATAGGCTATTTGGGTGGCTTTTAGTGGGAGTATCTATAGTCACTGTCCGTTGATATAGCTGTCATTCGATATAGTCAGTCGATATAACTCACTTCATTTCAGTAACACTTCAGTGAGTGAGTATATACTAGTCAGCTGTTTTTAATAATTGCAGTCTATACATTCTGATTACAGTCAATAATATTATACCATATAGAACGTCAATAGATGTCTGTATTCAGAGTTGGACTGGCCCACAGGGGTATAGGGGAAACCCCCAGGTGGACCCCACTATCTGGGTGGCCCTTTCTCCTCTAGGGATCAAGTTCCAGACTGTGTACTTGAATTATATATTATATATATATATATATATATATATATATATATATGTCACTTTATACTGCACAGGACTTTTGTGTATTTGCTACAGTGCATTGTTGTAATTAATCTGGTACATTAGCATGGACGCACTTGCTGTATTTACTATATATATTTCAAGGGGCCCAGACCATACATTCTCTCATGGTTAGGTAAATCAATGTGGTGGCTGGCCACACCCCTTCTGTAGACTGGCCACACCCCTAAACATGGGCCCCCACAACTGCATTCCCCGGTGTGCGCTTCGTGCCACAGTCTGACACTGAGAATTAAAGCTGCTATTGATGATATTTAATATTCTGTAAACTCACTGTATTTCAATAACAACTTCAGTAAGTGAATATATAATAGTCAGCTGTTTATCACAGTTTACACGTACATATTACAGTTGTTAGTATTATACCATATAGAATTTGATCAAGCTTCTGTGTTAACCAGTATTTGTACATACAGCTATTTTTAAGAAAAAACTTGCAGATGTGTGTTGTAAAATCCGACAGCTATTACTTCATACCCAACTGAACGAGTGAGTGGTCTATATGCACCCGCAATTATCCATAGTGTATGGATATTGCCTTCCTAATAGACAGTGGAGACCTCAATAGACAATCTAGATCATTGGACCTCTCTGCCTCTGAAAACAAAGCAAACACTGATTCAGTATAATTCTGCATCTGGAAGTATGCCAATGGGTATCATTGAAGTATCGGGAAATTTTGATTGGCATGTGTAAATGATAACTTTTTTGCATATTGAATCAACTATACAACCAAAATCCTGAAGACTCTCCTGCCAAAATGCTGAGAAAGGAGAGACTGCCTCCCCATGCTTGAATTCACTATTATACAGGAAAGTAAAACAGAAATGCTTTATGAGCATTCAGGTGACTAGCAAGCCTAATTATGTCACCACGTATAAACCAACCACAGTAATGGATTATTTTTAATTTCAGCATCAAATCTATGAAGGAAAGTAATCAGATTGTAGTCCGGCAGAAATTTGTTTTTGGAATGCAGTGTTTTTATTAAAAGTTGCTGCCATAAAGCCAATCATGCAAGGATCAAAGCAAAGCCACGTGATTATAGGCCTGAATTTGCGGGAAGTTAATACTTCCATTTCATTTTGACTGTTACAACTTCAATAGAGCTATACATGGTCTTTTACCTTTAAATATAAAACATTAAAACAGAACATTAATTTTAGCCACATCTGCCTTTCTAAGTAGTAAAGGTAAAGTTTGCAGTAAATACAACAGGCCTGGGAAAGTGGAAATTTTAATTAGATTGGCCCAGCCAAGGCAAGAGAGAAACAAGTGATTCACCCCTCCAACACAGATGAGATTGATGAGATTACCTCTTTAATATTAGCACAATATTATTCCAATGGGTATTTCATAGGTCTGATACCTAAATAAAATACTGTATGTGGTCTTTCGTCCAAGTCAGAGAAAACTGACTAGTCTGTATTGGTTTAGTGACCCCTGGAACCAAATACATCCCCACCGATGAATCTAAATTTACAAATCTTGACACTTTACCAAATTTGCTCAGTAAGTCTAGAATTCTAATAAGAGAAAGGATCTCCAATGTACAAGCCTAGGATCTCCAAACTAAGAAACATATGTTTGGACCCAGGATTCTTATTGTTGCTGCTATAGCTATTCAAATTGCTTTTACTGAGTATTGTCCATGAAGAAAACCCAATTGATTGCTCAGATGTAACGTGTTTTCTACATAGTAACCAATGTTTTAATCAATGTCAACATTTTAACTTATTTCTACTGTAAAATACCTTCTTGTATTTTAGTATACATTAATAAGTGGTTTTTTTTTTTTTTAAAGTCACATACTGTGATGGAAATTTCCATATACTGTAACTGATTTTTTATTTTAGAAAACAAATGAGGTGATATACAATAGAAATTTGTTTTAACCTGTTTAGTACTAAGGTTGCTTATAAGCACAAACTAAAAAAATGTTCTATATGCTGACTGTTTATACCAATTTAAAGCAATATACCGTATATACTCGAGTATAAGTCGACCCGAATATAAGCCGAGATACCTAATTTTACCACAAAAAACTGGGAAAAATTACTGACTCGAGTATAAGCCTAGGGTGGGAAATGTACGGTGCCAGGGGTTTTCATGCTCAGGGTGTCATGCTCGTTGCCAGGGGTTTCATGCGGTAGGTGTTATGCTTGTTGCCAGGGGGTAATGCTTGTTGCTAGGGTTGTGCCCCCAGTGCCACATATACCCCCAGTAACAGATATCCCCCCACAGTGCCAGATAAAAACATGCTGCCGTTGCTTTGCCCCCAGTAGTTATGCCCCTTCTTTGCCCCCAGTAGTTGTGCCCCCTCTTTCATTGCCCCCAGTAGTTATGCCCTCTCTTTCTTTGCCCCCAGTAGTTGTGCCCCCTTTCATTGCCCCCAGTAGTTGTGCCCCCTTTCATTGCCCCCAGTAGTTATGCCTCCTTCTTTCTTTGCCCCCTGTTGCAGTGCCCCCTTCTTTCTTTGCCCCCTGTTGCAGTGCCCCCTTCTTTCTTTGCCCCCTGTTGCAGTGCCCCCTTCTTTCTTTGCCCCCCTGTTGCAGTGCCCCCGTCGCCGCTTACAAACACACAAACACACACAAAAACAATACTTACCACTGCCCCGCTCCTGCTTCCCGACCGCTTCTTCTGCTGCTGCGCTGCTCCGCTCCGTCTGTCCGCCCGCTCCGTCTAGCCGGCGCTCCGTCCAGCCGCCGCTCCGTCCGGCCACCCGCTCCCCGGCACCCGATCATCTCTATGGGAGAGACGTCATGACGTCTCTCCCATAGCAACGCGCACAGACACTAGAGGTCAATAATGACCTCTAGTGTCTGTCCTGGAGCCGGCTGCAGCGGACGCCCACACAGCCCACGGCGTCTGCTGCAGCCATTGACTCGAGTATAAGCCGAGGGGGGCTTTTTCAGCACAGAAAAATGTGCTGAAAAAGTCGGCTTATACTCGAGTATATACGGTACATTTTAAGAAAAAATTTGGGGGCCAGGGTAGGACCCTCCTTTTTGGATAAGGCTGTAGTTGCCAGCTAAGCACCTTTACACATACTGAACCACCACCTTCAAGGTCCCTCTTATGAGCACAGCAGCACTCTTTGGAATGCCTGTAGATAGCATGACCTTGAAGGCAATTACCACTGACTCATCACAAAATCTCCTGAACCATAAGGACTAGGAACTTGAAATTTGGGCAGAAGCTTGCTTTTTTGACATAGGCACCCACTAAGAAGGGATTTTTTAAAATTCCTCCCACAAATGTGTTAAAATGGGTGAGATTATTATTGGAAATTCCCCCATAACAGAGCTGAGGTAAGACAGCCTACCAGCTGGGGCTATAATGAATGTATGGTGCCGGTGATACCAAGTCATGGAGGAGGAAGACACATACAGTCCATTATTCAATAGAGGAGATACATTAACTGCCACCCCTAAACACTGTCAAACATTGCTGGGTGTCGACCCCCTATTTGAACAATGGACTGCTCTAAAACTGATTTTGTGATGAGTCAGTGGAATTTGCCTTTTATATATATTTATATATAGATTTCAGATATACAGTGCATCCGTAAATTATTCACAGCGATTCACTTTTTCCACATTTTGTTATGTTACAGCCTTATTCCAAACTGAAATAAATTCATTTGTTCCCCTCCAAATTCTACACACAATACCCCATGATGACAAATTTATTAAAAATAAAAAACTAAGAAATCAAATGTGCATAAGTATTCACAGCCTTTGCTCAATACTTTGTTGATTATTATTATTTATTATTAAAATAATAATAATAATAATAATAATAATTATTATTATTCTTTGTTGATGTACCTTTGGCAGCAATAACAGCCTCAAGTATTTTTGAATATGATACAACAGGCTTGGCACATTCCTCTTTGCATCACCTCTCAATCTCCATCAGGTTGGATGGGAAGCATCGGTGCACAGCAATTTTCAGACCTTTCCAGAGATTTTCAATCAGATTCAAGTCTGGGATCTGCCTGGGCCACTCAAGGACATTCACAGAGTTGTCCTCTGAAGCCACTCCTTTGATATCTTGGCTGTGTGCTTCGGGTCATTGTCCTGATAAAGATGAACCATCGCCCCAGAGTGAGGTCAAGAGCGCTCTGGAGCAGGTTTATCCAGGATGTCTTAGTACATTGCTGCATTAATCTTCCCCTCTGTCCTGACTAGTCTCCCAGTTCCTGCAACTGAAAAACATCCCCACAGCATGATGTTGCCCCCACCATGCTTAACTGTAGGGATGGTATTGGCCTGTTGATGAGCCATGCCTGGTTTCCTCCAAACATGATGTCTTGCATTCACACCAAAGTGTTCAATCTATATCTCATTGGACCAGAGAATTTATTTCTCATGGTCTGAGAGTCCTTCAGGTGCATTTTGGCAAACCCCAGATGGGCTGCCATGTGCTTATTACTAAGGAGTGGCTTCCACCTGGCCACTCTACCATACAGGCCTGATTGGTGTAGTGATGCAGAGATGGTTGTCCTTCTGGAAGGTTCTCCTCTCTCCACAGAGAAATGCTATAGCTCTGATAGAGTGACCATCAGGTTCTTGGTCACCTCCCTGACTAGGGCACCCCCGATTGCTCAGTTTAGACTGCTGGCCAGCTCTAGGAAGAGTCCTGGTGGTTCCAAACTTCTTCCATTTTAGATGATGCAGGGCAATGTGCTCATTGGGACCTTCAAAGCAGCAGATATTTTTCTGTACCCTTCCACAGATTTGTGCCCTGAGACAATCTTGTCTCGGTGGTCTACAAACAATTCCTTTGACTTCATGTTTGGTTTGTGCTCAGACATGCACTGTTAATAGTGGGACCTTACATTTCTTTGGGGATTGTTAGCGAAAACCACTAGTGTGTTTGTCACTAAAGAAGGCTTAGTGGGTGGTGCACTCTTTTAAAAAATTACTAAGTTAAAATAAGCTTTTATTGATATCATAAAATAAATCTCTTAATCAGGCATAATATCCTTTTTATAGCCTGAGAGTGTATGAGTCATGATGTGTTGCCCTAAAATAGTGTAATAATACCAATTTTAATCAAACTCCACTATGGAGTAAGGGCAACTTTTATTTGTATTAAGCCTAATGAAATTATAATACATTTAAATAGTAGTGTATCAGCTCTAATTTGTCAATCTATGAGACCCTTCTCCTAATTAAATTATGATCTCTTGAGAAAATGTGATACTAGCCGCTCCCTACAAAATATCACCTCCAGTGTTTATGTGGTATGAAAAACACGTAACCATTAAAAAAAAAATTCTGGTTAGTATTCTATAACAATATGAACATAGGCACTATAAATAGATTTTCATATGCCAGTGAAGGCTATGGAGCACCGCATCCTATATCTAATATCTATAGCATAAACATGAGTGCCTCACCACCAAGATGTATACTATAATAGGAAGGTGGCTCAATTGCTGAGATCAATAATAAATACAGTGCGGTCAACTATAGAAAATGTTTAAGCACGAGCATTAATAAATACAGTATGGAATAGATCTGTTACAGTATCAAAATATAAACACTGTATCCTTCTGACAATCTGTCAATTGTAACTGTGTAATCCTGTGCAGTAGGCTGAAGAGAGAAATAAACACAAATCGATACATAACTGTGTCCAATAATAGAAGCAATGTCCTCCTGTGAAGTGATGATCTCCCCTTCTGCTGTTGTTCCATGTGCCGGGGCCAATGCCTGGGCAGTGAATGGAAACAATGAGTGGGGGGATGTCAGGCCCGGGTGTTTTTGTGAATCCGTTAACCCGGAACCAACCACAGGTGTAGGTGCTGGGCTATGAAGAAAGCAGGGAGGATGAAGAAAGTTCCGATTCATATATTTATTCAAAATAATAATTCAGTAAAGGGTTAACTGACAAGTTGGTAATCATCATATTATACTGAAGTATTGCAGGAATAATATGCAAGAGAAAACTCAAAAATAAATAAAAGAAATGTTCATGGAAACATATGCAAAACAAGCTGATGAATAAATGTTGGATTGTCCAAATATAAACAAGCTTTGATGCAGAACTGCAGAATGTTATTAACTGGATAATGCAGACATGAAGAGATAACTGTAAGGATTTGCAATGGAGTTTTGAGAGTTAACTGAGAGACTGTGAAGAATTATCCTTGTTATGACAACATAGCAAATATAAACAAACTTTGATGCTGAACTGTAGAATGTTATTAACTGGATAATGCAGACATGAAGAGATAACTGTAAGGATTAGCAATGAAGCTTTGAGAGTTAACTGAGAGACTGTGATGAATTATCCTTGTAATGACAACATAGCAAAAAGTACTGAATTGGGTTACTTGCGGGTTCCGGAGATCACTGTGAAACTGTAGTAGAAGACAAGGTGATGAATGGGTTAAATGCAGAGTTGAACAAACGAACAGCTGAGAGAAATGAGATCCTGCAGACTTTGTAGGATAGGCAGACTGACAAGGTAACCTCATGCAGGACACTGGGAATCCAAGTATTTCCAATAGGTGTGCAATTGACTGATAGCACAATGGAGAGCCGGTAGATCTTTGGCAGTGAAGGCTGCAAACGGACCTCTGGGAACGGAGGCGATATCTGGACCACGGGAATCACACAGGAATGCACGGAGAGAGTTCAGAGCTAGAGCACAGCTTTGATACAACAAAGCACTGGCCCAGAGTAACATAATCCCAGCCTACTTAAAGGCAGCACAAGCACGGGATTGGCTTACACCTGCCCACAGGTGTTTTCACAAGTGCTCTGTATTAGCTATTTGGTCTCCAACATGGCCACCTCCTATACAGCAGACACACCGCAGTGCCTTAGGCCATTTGGTCCCCGCACTCACAGTTCCCAGACTCTGCATCACCTGTGCCATTGATCACGCCGTGTCCCCACACGGGCGCACAGCACCGCAAGCAACCGCACTGGCAATGGATGAACCCCAGAACCCGCAGAGGTGAGAGACCGGTTCGTGACAGTACCCCCTCTTCTACGGGTGGTCTCCGAACACCTTTGAACCTTGTCAGGATTTTTGGAGAAGTATTTCTGTACCAGTCTTGGAGCATGAACATCTTCAGAGAAAACCCAGGATCTCTCCTCCGGACCGTAACCCTTCCAGTCGACCAGAAACTGTAAACGACCATATCGGGAACGTGAGTCCACAATCTCTTTAACTTCAAATTCCTCATTCTGCAAAGAGTGAACTTTAGGAGATTTGGACTGGGTAGTACGGAACTTATTGAGAATCAAAGGCTTCAGTAAAGATGTATGAAAGGCGTTAGGAATTCTCAAAGACGGTGGCAATTTGACTTTGTATGACACAAGGTTGAGTACCTTTACAATGGGAAATGGACCAATAAACCTGAGAGCAAATTTCTTAGAAGGAACTTTGAACTTGAGATTGCGCGTAGAAATCCAAACTTGGTCTCCCACTTAGTAATTCGGTACAGCTTTACGTTTTCTATCTGCAAAAGATTTATAACGAGTGGAAGTTTTGACCAAGGACTTACGTACACAACTCCAGATGCTAGATAGACGTTGAAGCTCTTGATCTGCTGCTGGAACCTCTAGGGCTGGCAAAGGATGAAACTCTGGTGGAGAACTTCTTGGACTCTTATGTTGGGCACATTTAGGACATGCTGCTATAAACTCTTGGACATCGGCTTTGAGACGTGGCCACCAATAAGACTGTTGAATAAATTCGAGAGTCTTTAGAACCCCATGATGACCCATGAAGGAAGAGGAGTGAGCCCAGGTAAGCAGCCGTTTTCGGAGACTTGTGGCAACAAAGGTCTTGCCAGGCGGAGGAACTGGAGAGGTTCGAGTCATTAAAAAGGACGTAGGATTCACAATGGCTTGATTCGTGGTAGCATCATTTAATTCAGAAGAAGCAAAGGGCCGGGAAAGGGCATCTGCCTTTTTGTTCTGAGACCCTGGACGATAGGTGAGTTTGAAATCAAATCGTGAGAAGAAAAGCGCCCATCGAGCTTGTCGTGGATTCAAACACTGAGCTGACTGCAGATATAGAAGATTCTTATGATCAGTATAAACTGTAATGCGATGTTGAGCTCCTTCTAGAAGGTATCTCCACTCCTCAAATGCCAACTTGATGGCAAGTAACTCTTGGTCACCGATTGCATAATTACGTTCTGCCGGGAGGAACTTACGGGAGAAATATCCGCAGGGATGGACCTTTTTATCTTCAAAGACTTGTGACAACACAGCTCCTACTGCTTCTGTAGATGCATGCACCTCTAATAGAAAGGGACGATTCAACTCAGGCTGTCGAAGAATGGGGGCTGACACAAAGGCTTGCTTTAAATCAGAGAAGGCTTTGATTGCTTCAGAAGACCAGTTCGTAGGATTTGCTCCCTTGCGAGTTAGGGCTGTGATAGGAGCAGCTAACGTAGAATAATTCTTAATGAATCTCCTATAGAAATTAGCAAAGCCAAGAAATCGCTGAATCCCCTTGAGAGTTGTAGGAGTGGACCAATCTCGGATAGCTCGCGTCTCTGGGATGGATAGCGGATGAATTTGTCCCCTAGGAGGGGTCTTGCCCGGAACCAGGACGACTGGGCAGTCCCATTCACTATGAGGAGGTAGAGAGTCTGCTGCTTGCTTACTGGAAACATCCGCAAGGGATTGATACACCGGAGGTAGATCGGAAAGGCTAATTGACCGAAGAGGTACAATTGCAGCTACACAGTCCTTGGTACAAGATTTACCCCATGAAAGGACTTCCATGGTTTGCCAATTGAGTTGAGGATTATGTTTCTGCAGCCAAGGTAAACCAAGTATCACATCTTGAGAGGCTTTGGGAATCACGTAGAAGGAGAGGTATTCGGAATGGAGCTCACCAACTTTCATCTTGAGACATACGGTTCGATGAGTAATTATACCATCTGGAATTCGACTTCCATCCACTGCTGTAACGGCAACTGCTGCTTCCAGAGGCATGGTTCGAACTTTAGACCGCATGACAAAGGCTGAGGAGATGAAGTTCTCGGCTGCCCCGGAATCTAGGAGAGCTGAAACTTTCACTGTAGAACTTGGAACTTCTAATTGAATAGACAAGGTCGGCTCTTTCCCAGAACGTGATTCTAGAGTAACTCCTAGCTTAACCTCTCTTGAATAAGCTAGGAGGCGAGAGTTTCCCGGTCGGAGTTTGCAGAATTTAACTAAATGTTCGGAGGACCCACAGTACATGCAGAGGTTACCCTGTCGACGACGAAGTCGTTCCTCCTCTGTGAGGCGAGAGCGCCCAATCTGCATAGGTTCTTCAGTCATTACTGGAGACTGTGATGAAGAATCTTGTCGAGGTCTAGGATGATCACGTGGACTGGATCGCTCTGCCCTGGATTTCTCTAAACATCGCTCCCTGTGACGTAGGTCAAATTTGTTACAGAGAGAAATCAATTCATCCAGTTTAATTGGCACATCCCGGATAGTTAAATCATCCTTGATTCTCTCTGAAAGTCCATTCCAAAACGCGGCGATCAGGGCCTCCTCATTCCAGTTTAACTCTGAAGACAACGTGCGAAACTGAATAATATATTGACTGACAGGACGTAAACCTTGACGTAGACGGAGAATCTCCAAGGATGCTGAGGTGGTCCTGCCTGGTTCGTCAAAGATTCTCCGGAAGGAAGATACGAACTCTTTGTAATTAGAGAGGATAGGATCACCTCTCTCCCATAATGGTGATGCCCACTCCAGAGCCTGACCGGAGAGGAGGGCAATAATATATGCAACTTTAGAACGAGCTGATGGGAAACTGGAGGACAACAGTTCGAACTGGATCTCGCATTGATTCAGGAATCCTCTGCAAAGTTTTGGGGTTCCGTCAAACTTACTCGGAGAGGGTAACTGCAAGCGGGACGTAGGTAGCGTCACAGGAGAAGCTGTAGTGGTAACTGGGACATCCAGGGTTGGACTCTGGACTTGGAACGTTTTAATAGCCGTATGAAGAGTCTCTAAACGGTCTGCCATAGTTTGCATAAACTGCACTATTTGTGTCTGTATAGACTCCTGATTTTCCAGACGGGAAAGGATATCTGACGTAGCACCGCCTCCTGCGAATTGGTCACTTGACGGATCCATGTGGCCAGTGCTTACTGTCAGGCCCGGGTGTTTTTGTGAATCCGTTAACCCGGAACCAACCACAGGTGTAGGTGCTGGGCTATGAAGAAAGCAGGGAGGACGAAGAAAGTTCCGATTCATATATTTATTCAAAATAATAATTCAGTAAAGGGTTAACTGACAAGTTGGTAATCATCATATTATACTGAAGTATTGCAGGAATAATATGCAAGAGAAAACTCAAAAATAAATAAAAGAAATGTTCATGGAAACATATGCAAAACAAGCTGATGAATAAATGTTGGATTGTCCAAATATAAACAAGCTTTGATGCAGAACTGCAGAATGTTATTAACTGGATAATGCAGACATGAAGAGATAACTGTAAGGATTTGCAATGGAGTTTTGAGAGTTAACTGAGAGACTGTGAAGAATTATCCTTGTTATGACAACATAGCAAATATAAACAAACTTTGATGCTGAACTGTAGAATGTTATTAACTGGATAATGCAAACATGAAGAGATAACTGTAAGGATTAGCAATGAAGCTTTGAGAGTTAACTGAGAGACTGTGATGAATTATCCTTGTAATGACAACATAGCAAAAAGTACTGAATTGGGTTACTTGCGGGTTCCGGAGATCACTGTGAAACTGTAGTAGAAGACAAGGTGATGAATGGGTTAAATGCAGAGTTGAACAAACGAACAGCTGAGAGAAATGAGATCCTGCAGACTTTGTAGGATAGGCAGACTGACAAGGTAACCTCATGCAGGACACTGGGAATCCAAGTATTTCCAATAGGTGTGCAATTGACTGATAGCACAATGGAGAGCCGGTAGATCTTTGGCAGTGAAGGCTGCAAACGGACCTCTGGGAACGGAGGCGATATCTGGACCACGGGAATCACACAGGAATGCACGGAGAGAGTTCAGAGCTAGAGCACAGCTTTGATACAACAAAGCACTGGCCCAGAGTAACATAATCCCAGCCTACTTAAAGGCAGCACAAGCACGGGATTGGCTTACACCTGCCCACAGGTGTTTTCACAAGTGCTCTGTATTAGCTATTTGGTCTCCAACATGGCCACCTCCTATACAGCAGACACACCGCAGTGCCTTAGGCCATTTGGTCCCCGCACTCACAGTTCCCAGACTCTGCATCACCTGTGCCATTGATCACGCCATGTCCCCACACGGGCGCACAGCACCGCAAGCAACCGCACTGGCAATGGATGAACCCCAGAACCCGCAGAGGTGAGAGACCGGTTCGTGACAGGGGAGAGCCGTTCACCTGGGGACAGAAAGAGAGAAGCAGTGTGAGCAACTTCTGCTGTCCCCACCTACACATTGCAGGGGGGCAGCAAATGTGAGGCGGAGGATGAGAGAGCTGCTCTGAATACCTATTTGGTGCAGAGTCTGGTGTAATTGTGAAGTGATGCTGGAGGGTCTCCGTGTAATGCTGGGAGCTGCTCGGGTGCTGGACGCTGTAACTCCCGCACCTTCAGTAGTGATGTGCATCCCTGCTCCCACTAGATGCTTGATGACGTACGTTTCGCGTATGCTTGGTACCTTATATAGACAGGAGTGGCCTTTCCATATCATGTCCAATCAACTGAATTTACCACAGGTGGACTCCAATTAAGCTGTAGGAACATCTCAATAATGAGCAGTGGAAACAGGATGCACCTGAGTTGAATTTTGAGCTTCATGGCAAAGGTTGTGAATACTTATGTGCATGTGATTTCTTAGTTTTTTATTTTCAATACATTTGCAAAAATCTAAAATGAAAACAACCTTTTTTTACATTGTCATTATGGGGTATTGTGTGTATAATTTGGAGGGGGGAAATTAATTTATTTCAGTTTGGAATAAGGCTGTAACATAACAAAATGTGGAAAAAGTGAAGCACTGTGAATACTTTCCGGATGCACTGTAAGTACTTATCCAACCTATTCCCATTCAGGAGAGGATAGTGTCTCAATTATCAGAGGTTAACCTGTCAATTGAACTAAACATTGCCGAACCTCTCAGAGAGTAATAGGAGGAAAGAAGAAATAGATATTTGACTCTTAAATGCATGAAAGGAAATTTGATAGTTAGCAACTGCTTAGTTGCTGGGTAAAGGGTACCAACTGATCTACCAGTGACCTTAAGTGTTGTGCAAAAATATTTACCTTTTTACCTCAAAGGAGGAGTGCTAAGTAGAGTGAGAAGCTAAGCAAGGAGACCTAGTACTTTTTGTAATAGAGTCACCTTATCAATGCAAACCTTACATATTCAACATATAGGGGCATAGCCTGTCATAATAGCATTTACAGCAGTGAGAAGGGCAGCATCAGAGGAAGGATGTGGCAGAGAAGGAGGCATATTATTCTCCTCAGCACCAGCCTTTTGACAGCATCAATCTGGGGAAGGCCCACCCGGAGGTTCATCCTGACAAAGATTGGCAGCGGCAGGTGGATCATGTCCTGTTGTAAGTCTAATTGATTATCTTCTGTGATAAACTAACCAGTTAACTTTAGGTACTGTATATACCATTGACCAAAAAACAAGACATAGGCCTATATTTACTAATAATCGAGTTTGACCGATTTGTGTTTTTTTTTTTCTAAGTCCCAACACGGGAATTCACTAAGCACAAATCTCGGCAGTGTTTGGGCTGTTCTTTTTGGTTTTCAAGGCTAAGTTCAGAAAAACGAATGAATAGACCATCGGTCAAATGCGGCTGCTATTTCATACAACATGGGTATTCACTATTAATTCGTATTTGTGTGTTAGTCTCTGAATGCTCTAGTGCGGGTGGTTTTTTTTTGCGATTCATAAAAAAAAGCAGCAAAAAAATAGACCTGCTTTTTCCTGGCGAGTTTGGATAATCATGCACCAGATCAGTGAGATCTGTGCATGATTATCTGTGGGAAAGGGTCGTTTAGTGTTTAAATTTAAAAAAAAAAATGCGTGGGGTCCCCCCTCCTAAGCACAACCAGCCTCGGCCTCTTTGAGCCGGTCCTGGGTGCAAAAATATGGGGGAAAAATTGACACGGGGTTCCCCATATTTTAACAACCAGGACCAGGCTCTGCACCTGGTCCTGGTGCCAAAAATATGGGGGACAAAAAGCATAGGGGTCCCCCATATTTTTAACACCAGCACCGGGCTCCACTAGTCAGAGAGATAATGCCACAGCCGAGGGACAATTTTATATAGGCCCCTGCAGCCCTGGCATTAAATCACTAACTAGTCACCCCTGGCCGGGGTACCCTGGAGGAGTGGGGACCCCTTAAATCAAGGGGTCCCCCCTCCAGCCACCAAAGGGCCAGGGGTGAAGCCCGAGGCTATTCCCCCCATCCAAGGGCTGCGGATGGGGGGCTGATAGCCATGTGTAAAAAAAAGAATATTGTTTTTTGTAGCAGTACTACAAGTCCCAGCAAGCCTCCGTGCAAGCTATTACTTGGAGAACCACAAGTACCAGCATGCGGTGGAAAAAACGGGCCCGCTGGTACCTGTAGTACTACTACAAAAAAATACCCAAATAAAAACAGAACTCACACACCTTGAAAGTAAAACTTTATTAAATACATGCACACCTACATTCACACATACTTACCTATGTTCACACGAGGGTCGGCCCACTTCTCCAAGTAGAATCCATGGGGTACCTATAAATAAAGTTATACTCACAAAAATCCAGTGTAGATCTGTCCTCTTCTGATCTTGTAATCCACGTACTTGCCAAAAAAACAAACCGAAAAACCAGAACCACGCACTGAAAGGGGTCCCATGTTTACACATGGGACCCCTTTTCCCGACTTCCGAGACCCCCTGTGACTTCTGTCACAGAGAGTCCCTTCAGCCAATCAAGGAGTGCCATGCCATGGCGCTCTCCTGATTGCCTGTGCGCTCCTGAGCTGTCAGTCAGGCTGCGCACGGCAGAGATACAATGTTGCGCATAGGTGCTACACTGTATCCAATGGTGGGAACTGTGCGGTCAGCGGTGAGGTTACTCGCGGTCAACCGATGACCGCAAAGTTCCCACCATTGGATACAATGTAGCGCCTATGCGCTACATTGTATCTCTGCCGTAATATTTTTTTAAAAGGTGCACAATGAAACCCTGCACGGATCTCACAGATCCGGCCGGGATTCGTTGTGTTTTGTTAGGCAGTGTTTTACTCATCACTCCCGTAAAACACTGCCTGACATTACGAATCACATCGACATTGGAAAAGACAAATGTTGCAAACTCGGCAGATTAGTAAATGACCGTATCAGGATTCAAAAAGTTGCAGTAAAATGCACCCAATACCATTCGAGTTCAAACACCCTTAAAAACGGCTAGAACACGAATATTAGTAAATATATACTCTAGAGCAGGGCTGGCCAAACCGGTCCACGAGATCTACCAACAGTGCATGTTTTCCAGGCCTCCTGGAGATCTATAGAATTGTCAGTTAGGAATGAATGCAGCACATCTTAATTAGTAATGACTACACCTGTGCACCAGCTAGGTAGTCTGGAAAATGTGAACTGTTGGTAGATCTCGAGGACCGGTTTGGCCTGCCCTGCTCTAGAGACTACAAATTCCTGAACAATAAAATCTGTTTATTGTTTTGGTGTGTTCTCGGGTAGTTTCATGGTGGGGCACTTTGATGCTACCAGTTCTCAACAACATCCTACTACAAGTGAGCCTATTTTAAAATCAGTATTAAATTTGCCTAAATACCAGTGTTTTTCATTGCATTGTGATTATACAGTACTTGGTATTCAGCTAGTACAGTATATTACTGACACCGTCCACTGCCCGCTGCAATGTAAAGTATAATAGTAGCGGTGTGATGGCTCCTTCTCTGCTGGACACACCTCCATCACCTACCTTGTGTGCTCTTATCCCTCTTCATCTCCTGCAGTGTCTGTAGGTACTGGGAGAGACATCATGTATCTCTATAGGGACTTACACCGGGAACAGGAGCCGTTCCATGGTAGCTCCTGGGTGCAACAAAAAAGGTAATCAGCAGAGCTGCTCATTGAGGATGGGAGGGAAGAATGTTTATGAGGTGGAATAATGAAAAATAATGTGGAGGAGATGGAATGAGTAGAAGGGGCTCTACCATGTCATTATGTGTATGAGGAGCTCTGCTGTGGTGTAATGTGTATAAGTGACTCTACTGTGGTCTAAAATGTACTACTGTGTGGCATAATATGTACAAGGGGCATTACTGTGTGCCATAACATGCATAAGGGGTACTACTGTGTTTTGTAACGTGAATAATAGACACTACTGTGTGGTGTAATGTGCTGCTGCTCTGTCACTTATACTCCTTTCAGACATATTACCCAGGAATTTCCCTGCTTCAGTCCTGGGATTTTCTCTTCAGCAAACCTGTGTTTTTCTACAGACTGCCAGACTACAACACAGACCCGGGAAATTCCCAGGTTGGTCCCTTTCAGACATAAGCTGATTTTTCCAGTTTTGAGGGCAGTCTCATCATTTTAAGGGAATGGTTTACACCAGTCTCATCATTTTAAGGGAATGGTTTACAGGCACACAATAATGAGGTCATGCAAAGGGGAGGGCAGGCTATAAATGGTTTGGGTGTGGTGCCCATAATGCATTGCTGGATTGCTTGTTTCATGGCTGACAAGCATTTGTGTAGCATGGAGAGTTTGTTTGCTTTGGTGGAGTTGCTATTTTACACAGCAAATGATGCGCTCGTGAAGATGCTCACCCTGTTCTTAATTGCACAGACTGAGCTGAAAAGGAGAAGGGATATATTTGTGGAGGAGAGGGAGACCAACTGCCGACATTATTTATGCTGGAGGAGGGCCTTGATCATGACCAGCATCTCTTCCATATTGCGGATAACCGGAGGGTCATCTCACACACTGTTGGCTCAAGATCGCAGACATGGTGAGGCCTTTTGGGCTACGGTGGAGGCATATACAGAGAACCAGTGGGAGGCCCATTTTAGGATGTCGCATGGCACCTTTAATTACCTTCTGGGACTCCTCACGCCAGCACGTACCAGGAACACCACCCACTGGAGACAGCCCATTTCCCCAAACAGGAGATTAGCGATTGCTTTATGGTGGTATGCCACCCCTGGAGAGTACTGCACCATGTCCTGATTTTTTGGTGTTGGGATCTCCACCGTGTGTGTTTTTGTACGTGAGGTGACCAAGGCATTCCTGGACACCTTGTATCACCGGTTTATTGCCCTACCTCAGGGGCAGCGACTGGCTGAGACTGTGTCTGGGTGTTTGCTTCGTGGTTACCCACAGTGTGCTGGTGCAATTGATGGCACCCACATCCCTATAATAGCTCCCACAGACAGCCCAGCTGACTACTACAACAGGAAGGGGTGGTATTCGATTATTCTACAAGCGGTCGTTGACCATAGATATTGGTAAGTCACTTTCAGATTTTTAATTTGGATGGATACTATATGTGTATATTTGTAACAATATAATATCTGTATTTGCAAGCTTTACTGATGTCTTTATTGGCTGAACTGGTTGTGCACATGATGCTCGTGTGCTAGCCAATTCGGATCTGTTCAAGATTGCGGAGGAGTGGAGCTTTTACTCGAGAAGATCTACTATACACATACCCTCAGCTCTGCCCGAAAGGTGGTGGAGAACGCATGTGGACAGCTGAAGGGACGATGGCGCCGTATATTAAAGCACAATGATGTTGACATTCACTTTGTGACTGATGTTGTTGCTGCTTGCTGCGTCCTACATAACATCTGTGAGATGCAGAGGGACCAATACCTCTCAGAGTGGGATGTCTTGGAGGAGCCTGTTGGGAATGATCCTGTTTCCCTAACCACCACCTCTTTTGGTCAAAGTATTCAGAGTTCCGCAGAATTAATACAATCCAAGATTGTTAATAATTTTACTTCCATGTTAGGAACAAAGTAATCCCATATACATATATATATATATATATATATATTCCATAGACAAAAAACCTTACGGTTTCACATGTCCCATTAAGGCTTCTTACACATGATCTGGCATTTCATAAACCTGTTGTAACTCTTCCACTCAAACTCCAAAAAGCAATGAAATTCCGATCATTAAGGCTGACGCCTTAATGGACGTGTTCCTTGCGCAATACAAATATGGTATGCCATCACAGCCTGTGGGTAATTGCAGATTCAGCATTCTCACAGAGTGAGATTGATGTCACTCACACAATGGTGGAGCTGCTAATTCACAGATTTGTGTGCTCATTGGAATACACACATGCAGTCTATGCAACTGAAGGTCTGAGCAGTTTTGTGGTGCTCCCATCCCACACAGTGCCCACAAATATCCCATTCGGTCACCACAACAATCCCACCTTGTTACAACAGCCTTCTCACTCCATACATCCATCTCACTTAGTATACACATTTAGCTCCCTCAAAACATCTTGGTTAATTGCTAAAACTAGAATACCCCATCTACGGTCTATGCATCTACACTTGTTTCCCCTATACACCCCCATGCTGCTGTCTTCCCCAATCCCTACTGCTGTGTTCTCCCATCTGTGCTAGTCTGTACTAACTTATCTGCACCATCTGTCTTTCCGCACCTGTGCCTTGTCTGTATCACCGTTTCCTTCTCTCTGTACTGCTCAGTGTTTCCCTCTTCAACGTCACTCTGCCTCCTCCAATACATGGCACACTGTCTTCTCTCCCATCTGCACCAGTTTTCTACCCATCCGTGCCAGTGTTTTCAACCCATCTGCACCATTTTCCCCATCTGCACTGCTCTGTCTCCCTTCCCATACTTACTGCATAATCTACCCCCTATCCACACCACTCTTACCCTATTCATGTAGCTGTCATCCTAAAGGGAAGGTAAAATTACTTATCCCTTCCAATGTTGGGACTGTATTCCCCTCATCCATGCTGCTCTGCCTTCCTCATCCGTGCCGTTTCTTTCCATCTGTACTGCTCTTACCCCTACCACATCTGTGCTTTTTCCCCCTCATCCACACGGCACTGTCCACCCATCCACGCAGCTGTCTCCCCACCATCTGTGCCACTGTCTTTCCCCCACCTGTCTTACCTCCCCCCATCTGTGGGGGTGATTCAGAGTTGATTGTAGGTGTGCCAAATTTAGCACATCTACAAATCATTTACTCTAACATGCGATGTGACGCCCAGCACAGGTCTAGTCCGCCCTGCATGTCAGGCCCTCACCCCACTGGGCTCCCACGGTATGCACGCACAGTGCGGCCATTGTGCATTCGCACCCCACAAACTAATTCAGACTGTGATCGCTGCAGCCTAAATTATCCCATGTTTCTTTGTCACCCCCCCATCAATGCTGCTTAGTCTTCCCTCTATCCACACACTTCTGTTACCCCATCCACACGACTCTGTCTCCTCCCTCCAATCAACAACACTCTTACCTCATTCGAGCAGCTTTGTCTTCCGCTCAGACCTTCAGTTGCATAGACTGCATGTGTGTATTCCAATGAGCACACAAATCTGTGAATTAGCAGCTCCACCATTGTGTGAGTGACATCAATCTCACTCTGTGAGAATGCTGAATCTGCAATTACCCACAGGCTGTGATGGCATACCATATTTGTATTGCGCAAGGAACACGTCCATTAAGGCGTCAGCCTTAATGATCGGAATTTCATTGCTTTTTGGAGTTTGAGTGGAAGAGTTACAACAGGTTTATGAAATGCCAGATCATGTGTAAGAAGCCTTAATGGGACATGTGAAACCGTAAGGTTTTTTGTCTATGGAATTTCATAGCTTTTTTTTTATTTATTTATTTTAAATTCAGAAATGTAAAATTTCACTGTAAGAACATTTGATTTTTTAAAAATGTTTAACGATAACACACCCCTGTAAACAAGCATTACCCCTGGCTACAAGCATTACAAACCCCTGGCAACGAGTATGACACTCGTCCCAGAGCATGAACCCCCTGGCAAAGAGTGAGACACCCAGCCCATGAAACCCCTAGCAACGACCATGCTGTGCAGAAACATAAGGTAAAAATGAAGACTTACCCGCGGTAGCCGTAGATACCAGGTCAGTGAGGCCGTCACCAAACAAGACCCTACCGTTAACGGTAGAGACTCCATCGCCTTCTTAGAGTCAGCGTCAGCATTCCATTGATTAATCCACAATGCTGATGTGACCCAAAGTCAAAAGCACGCTATCCCTGTCCAGGGTATCTACCTCAGATGACAAGTTATCTAACCACTTTTCAATAGCGCTACTCACCCATGCCGAAGCAACGGATGGCGTGAGTAGCGACCCTGTAGTGACATAGATGGATTTTAGTGTATTTTCCTGCTTACCATCCGCAGGATCCTTTAGGGCTGCCGTGTCAGGAGACGGAAGCGCCACCTTTTTAGAAAGACGCGATAAAGCTTTATCTACCGTGGGGATTGACTCCCACCTTTCACTGTCCCCAGAGGGGAACGGATATGCCACAGGAATTCTTTTGGGAACATGTATCTTTTTGTCAGGATTTTCCAAAGCCTTTTCAAAAAGCGCGTTCAGTTCATGAGCGGGAGGACACGTTACCTCAGGTTTCTTTCCTTTAAACTTACAGACCCTAGTATCAGGAACAGCAGGGTCCTCTGATATATGCAACACTTCTTTTATCGCCACAATCATAATACTCTTAGCCAGTTTTGGATTTAATCTGGCATCACTATAGTCGACACTGGAATCAGAGTCCGTGTCGGTATCTGTATCATGTATTTGGGTAAACGCATGTTTCTGTGACCCCGAAGGGGTCTGTGCTTGTGACAAAGCATCCTCCATGGACTTCCTCCATGTCTGGTTCTTAGACTTATTTATCAAATCTCTTAGTCAACCGAGTCACATTTGCGTTTAAAACACTCAACATATTTACCCAGTCATCCGTCGGCGGTGCCGACACAGCCACTCTCACAGTATTGTCTGTCCCCACTCCAGCCTCCTCCTGGGAAGAGCACTCAGCCTCAGACATGTCGACACACACACGTGCCGACACCCACAACCACACTGGGGCTATAGGAGACAGACCCACAATAAAGCCTGTAAGAGAAACACAGAGGGAGTTCTGCCAGCTCACAACCCAGCGCCTATCCCAATACTCAAGCAAGTAAAAAGACTGCCCAGACCTGTTAGCGCTTTCTATAGTGTTCACTCTAGGTGTCTTTCACAGGGCGCTGCGCCCTGCCCCTTTTTTAGACACCTGAATGCCGCCCTGCCCGTTTGTGTGGGCCCTCCCGCCCTGCACTTTGCTGGCAGCCGGACCCGCCGCCGGACACATTAACACACTGTCTCCCTGCATGAGAGACAGAGACCTCCGCGGTCCATCCCGCCCGCCTTGGCCCACCCATCCTTAGCTATCAGCGGCCACAGCTCCCCTCCTCTGCGAGCAGACTATAGGTCTGCTCATGATCTGTAGAGACAGGAGGGCTGGGTTTGCCTCTCCCGCCGAGGCAAACCCAGGCCTCCCTCCTCTGTGTACATCATGGATCAGTGTGGTGACCATTTCCAACCAGGTCCGCGGTGTGTGAGGGGGGACCAGCGCGATCAACTCCCGCAGCATCAGCCCCCAGTAAGTAAACTTGGCAAAAAAAAGCGGAGATCAAAAATGTTCCCTAGCTGGTGCAATGTGTCTCAGTGCTCTCTACCTGGTGCAATGTGTCTCAGTGCTCTCTACCTGGTGCAGTGTTTCTCAGTGCTCTCTACCTGGTGCAATGTGTCTCAGTGCTCTCTACCTGGTGCAATGTGTCTCAGTGCTCTCTACCTGGTGCAATGTGTCTCAGTGCTCTCTACCTGGTGCAATGTGTCTCAGTGCTCTCTACCTGGTGCAGTGTTTCTCAGTGCTCTCTACCTGGTGCAATGTGTCTCAGTGCTCTCTACCTGGTGCAATGTGTCTCAGTGCTCTCTACCTGGTGCAATGTGTCTCAGTGCTCTCTACCTGGTGCAGTGTTTCTCAGTGCTCTCTACCTGGTGCAGTGTTTCTCAGTGCTCTCTACCTGGTGCAATGTGTCTCAGTGCTCTCTACCTGGTGCAGTGTTTTTCAGTGCTCTCTACCTGGTGCAGTGTGTCTCAGTGCTCTCTACCTGGTGCAATGTTTCTCAGTGCTCTTTACCTGGTGCAGTGTTTCTCAGTGCTCTCTACCTGGTGCAGTGTTTCTCAGTACTCTCTACCTGGTGCAATGTTTCTCAGTGCTCTTTACCTGGTGCAGTGTTTCTCAGTGCTCTCTACCTGGTGCAGTGTTTCTCAGTACTCTCTACCTGGTGCAGTGTTTCTCAGTACTCTCTACCTGGTGCAATGTTTCTCAGTACTCTCTACCTGGTGCAATGTTTCTCAGTGCTCTTTACCTGGTGCAGTGTTTCTCAGTGCTCTCTACCTGGTGCAGTGTTTCTCAGTACTCTCTACCTGGTGCAATGTTTCTCAGTACTCTCTACCTGGTGCACTGTTTCTCAGTGCTCTCTACCTGGTGCAATGTGTATAACGTGCCCTGCCTGGCGCAAAGTGTAGAATGTGCTCTGCCTGGCGCAATATGTATAACGTGCTTTACCTGCCGCAGTGTGTATAGGAGGTTCTACCTGGTGCAGTGTGTATTAGCTGCACTACTGTGTGGTGTAATGTGAATTGCCACTATTATGTGGCCATGCCCCTTCCCCATGAAAAACAACGCCCCTCAATTTTTGCTACTGTCCATTCTTTATCATGTGGGAATGGGAGGACCAAGCATTATAGTATGTACCTAATTTTGCCCTTCTAACTGAAAAATGTGCCCTCCCAAATAAAAAATTTGCCCTACCTGTGATCAGCACCCTGCCCTAAAAAAATCCTAGTGAACACTATTCTATATATATATATATATATATATATATATATATTAGCACCAAATCACTTATACCCCCCCCCCCATATTGCACCCTGTTACTTGTACAGCAGTGTGGAGGTCAGGGCCAGCATCTCTGCAGCTTCTGTGAAGAGAAAATGGCGCTGGTCAGAGCTGTGTGGGCTAAGCCCCGCACACTACATGGCGCACTTCAGTCCCGCTTAAATTAATATTTATACTGGAGGGGGTCCCTTAACTAGTGCCTAGGCACTGTTTTCACTTATGCCAGTGCTGATTGAGGTGTTCATGCTTCCCAGGGCACCCCCCCCCCCTGCGCCCTGCAGTGTCGTGTTATGTGTGGGAGCATGGCGCGCCGTCTACTGCCGTCAATGAAGTCTTCTGATCTTCTCATACTCACCCGGCTTCTGTCTTCTGGCTCTGTGAGGGGGGTGACGGCGCAGCTCCGGGAACAAGCAGCTATGTTCCCCAAGTGATCGAACCCTCTGGAGCTAATGGTGTTCAGTAGCCTAAGAAGCAGAGCCCTTGAACTCAGAGAAGTAGGACTGCTTCTCTCCCCTCAGTCCCACAATGCAGGGATACTGTTGCCAGAAGGTCTCTGTGAAAATAATAAACCTAACATAAAGTATTTTTCTGAGAAACTCTGGAGAGCTCCTCCGTGTGCATCCAGTGTCACTGGGCACATAATCTAACTGGAGTCTGGAGGAGGGGCATAGAGGGAGGTGCCAGTTCACACCCATTCAAAGTCTTATAGTGTGCCCATGTCTCCTGCGGATCCCGTCTATACCCCATGGTTCTTGAAGCATCCTCTAGGACGTATGAGAAACATGAAACACTCATGTCGACCTTTTGACCAAGAACATGTCGACCTAGTGACTGTCGACCTATAGTGGTCGATCTAGACACTGTCGATCTAATGATCCACACCTAGTAAAAATAAGAATTTAGTCACCGGTAATTCTATTTCTCGTAGTCCGTAGTGGATGCTGGGGACTCCGTAAGGACCATGGGGAATAGATGGGCTCCGCAGGAGACTGGGCACTCTAAAAGAAAGATTAGGTACTATCTGGTGTGCACTGGCTCCTCCCTCTATGCCCCTCCTCCACACCTCAGTTAGGGAAACTGTGCCCGGAAGAGCTGACACTACAAGGAAAGGCTATGGAATCCAGGGTAAGACTCATACCAGCCACACCGTACAACTTGTGATAACCATACCCAGTTAACAGTATGAACAACTGAGCCTCAATAAACAGATGGCTCATAACAATAACCCTTTAGTAAGCAATAACTATATACACGTATTGCAAAAGAAGTCCACACTTGGGACGGGCGCCCAGCATCCACTACGGACTACGAGAAATAGAATTACCGGTGAGTAAATTCTTATTTTCTCTGACGTCCTAGTGGATGCTGGGGACTCCGTAAGGACCATGGGGATTATACCAAAGCTCCCAAACGGGCGGGAGAGTGCGGATGACTCTGCAGCACCGAATGAGCAAAGTCAAGGTCCTCCTCAGCCAGGGTATCAAACCTGTAGAACTTAGCAAATGTGTTTGAACCTGACCAAGTAGCAGCTCGGCAAAGCTGTAAAGCCGAGACCCCTCGGGCAGCCCCCAAGAAGAGCCCACCTTCCTTGTGGAATGGGCTTTTACTGATTTTGGATTCGGCAATCCAGCCGCAGAGTGAGCCAGCTGAATCGTGCTACAGATCCAGCGAGCAATAGTCTGCTTCGAAGCAGGAGCACTAACCTTGTTGGCTGCATACAGAATAAACAGCGAGTCAGACTTTCTGACTCCCGCCGTTCTGGAAACATAAATTTTCAAAGCCCGGACTACGTCCAGCAACTTGGAATCCTCCAAGTCCCTAGTAGCCGCAGGCACCACAATAGGTTGGTTCAAATTAAACGATGATACCACCTTAGGGAGAAATTGGGGACGAGTCCTCAATTCTGCCCTGTCCATATTGAAGATCAGATAGGGGCTTTTACATGACAAAGCCGCCAATTCTGACACACGCCTAGCCGAAACTAAGGCCAATAGCATGACCACTTTCCACGTGAGATATTTTAGCTCCACGGTCTTAAGTGGCTCAAACCAGTGGGATTTCAGGAAATCCAACACAACGTTAAGATCCCAGGGTGCCACTGGTGGCACAAAAGGCGGCTGAATATGCAGCACTCCCTTTACAAACGTCTGAACCTCAGGCAATGAAGCCAGTTCTTTTTGAAAGAAAATGGATAGGGCCGAGATCTGAACCTTTATGGACCCTAATTTGAGGTCCATAGTCACACCTGACTGTAGGAAATGCAGAAAACGACCCAACTGAAATTCCTCTGTAGGGGCCTTCCTGGCCTCACACCAAGCAACATATTTCCGCCATATTCGGTGATAATGCTTTGCTGTCACATCCTTCCTAGCTCTTATCAGCGTAGGAATTACTTCATCCGGTATACCCTTTTCCGCTAGGATCCGGCGTTCAACCGCCATGCAGTCAAACGCAGCCGCGGTAAGTCTTGGAACAGACAGGGCCCCTGCTGCAACAGGTCCTGTCTGAGAGGCAGAGGCCATGGGTCCTCTGTGATCATCTCTTGAAGTTCTGGGTACCAAGTCCTTCTTGGCCACTCCGGAACAATGAGTATCGGTCTCACTCCTCTTTTTCTTACTATTCTCAGTACCTTGTGTATGAGAGGAAGAGGAGGAAACACATATACCGACTGGAACACCCACAGAGTTACAAGAGTGTCCACAGCTATCGCCTGAGGGTCCCTTGACCTGGCGCAATATCTTTTTAGCTTTTTGTTTAGGCGGGACGCCATCATGTCCACCTGTGGCCGTTCCCACAAATTTGCAATCTGCTCGAAGACTTCTTGATGAAGTCCCCACACTCCCGGGTAGAGGTCGTGCCTGCTGAGGAAGTCTGCTTCCCAGTTGTCCACTCCCGGAATGAGCACTGCTGACAGTGCTTGTATGTGATTCTCCGCCCAACGAAGAATCCTTGTGGCTTCCGCCATCGCCACTCTGCTTCTTGTGCCGCCCTGTCGGTGTACAAGGGCGACTGCCGTGATGTTGTCTGACTGAATCAGCACTGGTTGGTCTCGAAGCAGGGGCTCCGCTTGACTCAGGGTGTTGTATATGGCCCTTAATTCCAGTATGTTTATGTGTAGACGAGTCTCCTGACTTGACCACAGCCCCTGGAAGTTTCTTCCATGAGTAACTGCCCCCCATCTGCGGAGGCTTGCATCCGTTGTCACCAAGACCCAGTCCTGTATGCCGAACCTGCGGCCCTCGAGAAGATGAGCACTCTGCAGCCACCACAGAACAGACACCCTGGCCCTCGGGGACAGGGCGATCAGCCGATGCATCTGAAAATGCGATCCGGACCACTTGTCCAACAGATCCCACTGAAATATCCTGGCATGGAACCTGCCGAAAAGGAATGGCTTCGTATGACGCTACCATCTTTCCCAGGACTCGCGTGCAGTGATGCACCGACACCTGCTTTGGTTTCAGGAGATCCCTGACCAGGGTCACTAACTCCTGAGCCTTCTCCTCCGGGAGAAATACCTTCTTCTGTTGTGTGTCCAGAATCATGCCCAGGAAGGGCAGACGCGTCATAGGAATCAGCTGCGACTTTGGAATATTCAGAATCCAGCCGTGCCGTAGCAACACTTCCTGAGAGTGTGCTACGCTGATCAACAACTGGTCTCTGAACCTCGCCTTTATGAGGAGATCGTCCAAGTACGGAATAACTGTAACTCCTTGCTTCCGGAGAAGTACCATCATCTCCGCCATTACCTTGGTAAAGACTCTCGGTGCCGTGGCTAGACCAAACGGCAACGTCTGGAATTGGTAATGACAGTCCTGTACCACAAACCGGAGGTACTCCTGGTGAGGCAGATAAATGGGGACATGCAAGTACGCATCCTTGATGTCCAGAGATACCATAAAATCCCCCTCTTCCAGGCTGGCAATGACCGCTCTGAGCGATTCCATTTTGAACTTGAACTTTTTCATGTAAATGTTCAAGGATTTTAAATTTAGAAGGGGTCTTACCGAACCGTCCGGTTTCGGTACCACAAACAGTATGGAATAGTAACCCCTTCCCTGCTGAAGGGGGGGGGTACCATTATTATCACTTGCTATTGGAACAGCTTGTGAATAGCCGTCAGGACTATCTCCCTTTCCGTGGGAGAAGCTGGCAAGGCAGATTTTAGGTAACGGTGAGGGGGGTCACCTCGAACTCCAGCTTGTATCCCTGCGATACAATCTGTATAGCCCAAGGATCTACCTGTGAGCGAACCCACTGATTGCTGAAGCGTCGGAGACGCGCCCCCACCGCTCCTGGCTCCGCCTGTGGAGCCCCAGCGTCATGCGGTGGACATAGTGGAAGCCGGGGAGGACTTTTGTTCCTGGGAACTGGCTGCATGGTGCAGCTTCTTTCCTCTACCCCTGCCTCTAGCAAGAAAGGACGCCCCTCTGACTTTCTTGCATTTTTGAGAACGAAAGGACTGCATTTGGTAATACGGTGCTTTCTTAGGCTGTGAGGAAACCTGTGGCAAGAAAGTTGACTTTCCAGCTGTCGCTGTGGATACGAGGTCCGAGAGACCGTCCCCAAACAACGCCTCACCCTTATAAGGCAAAACCTCCATGTGTTTTTTAGAGTCGGCATCCCCTGTCCATTGCAGAGTCCATAAGACCCGCCTGGCAGAAATGGACATTGCATTTATTCTAGAACCCAGCAGGCAAATGTCCCTCTGGGCATCCCGCATATACAAGACAACGTCTTTAATATGGCCAAGGGTTAGCAATACGGTATCCCTGTCCAGGGTATCTATCCCCTCCGACAGAGTATCTGTCCATGCTGCTACAGCACTGCACCTCCAGGCTGAAGCAATAGCCGGTCTCAGTAGAGTACCAGAGTGTGTATACACTGACTTCAGGATACCTTCTTGCTTCCTATCCGCAGGCTCCTTTAAGGCGGCCGCATCCTGAGACGGCAAGGCCACCCTCTTAGATAAGCGCGTCAGGGCCTTGTCTACCCTAGGGGAGGATTCCCAACGTCAGTGATCGCAAAAACGCGCTATAGCGCGTTTTTTACCCGTTTTTGAAGACATGGGACTCAAGTTTACAAAGTGGGCGGGTCCCCGGGGACGCGCTCCTCATTCCGCCAATCTGTAAGGGGGATTTGTTTAACTGACATGCAGGCCCCGTGCTGAATGATATAAAGAGGAGGTGGAGCCAGTTTCCCCTCCTCTTTGGTGCTAGGCTGCTTGCAGAGGAAGGGTGACTTCTGTGTACGTAAGTTTATAGTGCGGATGGGGGACGGGGGTTGCCACAGGGACTCTGAGAGATGCTGGCAATTATGTGCAGGGATCGGAGTCCGTGATTTAGTGGGTACAGCTGGGCAAAGTGCCTGGGGCTTCCCGCAGTGCCGTCTGAGGCAGTGGCTGCGCTACCGCTCTTGCTTTGAGAGAACACATCAAAGGCAAGAGCGGCAGCGCGGCCACTGCCTCAGACAGCACCGCGGGAAGCCCCAGGCACTTTGCCCAGCTTTACCCACTAGATCACGGAGGACGCCGATCCCGGCCTGCAAGTGTGTTGCTTTCCTTGTCTGTGTCCCTGTGTCTGCTACGACCTGGGGGGCGGGGGGCGGGGGGGGGGGGGGGAGGAGGAGGACGGCGGCGGTGATTACTGCTGGGTGCCTCAGTGCTCTTACCTGGTACAGGGTGCCTCAGCTTTCTTACCTGGTGCAGTGTGCCTCAGTGCTCTTACCTGGTGCAGTGTGCCTCAGTGCTCTTACCTGGTGCAGTGTGCCTCGGTGCTCTTACCTGGTGCAGTGTGCCTCAGTGCTCTTACCTGGTGCAGTGTGCCTCAGTGCTCTTACCTGGTGCAGTGTGCCTCAGTGCTCTTACCTGGTGCAGTGTGCCTCAGTGCTCTTACCTGGTGCAGTGTGCCTCAGTGCTCTTACCTGGTGCAGTGTGTCTCAGTGCTCTTACCTGGTGCAGTGTGCCTCAGTGCTCTTACCTGGTGCAGTGTGTATAACATGCTCTACCGGGCGCATTGTGTATAACGTGCTTTACTGGGCGCATTGTGTATAACGTGCTTTACCGGGCGCATTGTGTATAATGCGCTCTGCCTGGCGCAGTGTGTATAACGCGCTCTGCCGGGCGCAGTGTGTATAACGCGCTCTGCCTGGCGCAATGTGTATAACGTGCAATAACTGGAGAAATGTGTATAACGTGCTATACCTGGTGCAAAGTGTATAACGTGCTGTACCTGGTGCAAAGTGTATAACGTGCTGTACCTGGTGCAAAGTGTATAACGTGCTGTACCTGGTGCAAAGTGTATAACGTGCTGTACCTGGTGAAAAGTGTATAACGTGCTGCACCTGGTGCCTTGTGTATAGCGTGCTGTACCTGGTGCAAAGTGTATAACGTGCTGTACCTGGTGCAATATGTATAAAGTGCTCTACCTGGCGCAGTGTGCATAGGAGGTTCTACCTGGTGCAATGTGTATAAACGGCACTACTGTGTGGTGTAATGTGAATTGGCACTATTATGTGGTCACGCCCCTTCCCCACGAAGCCACGCCCCTAAAATTTTGTGATGCGCCTTCGCCGCGCATTCCCTCTGCTTTGCGGACTGGGAGGTGGGACACCAATTCACTTCCTGCCTAAGGGCACCAAAATGTCTAGTTACACCTCTGGTGCAGGGTGTCCTGCATGCTACACAGCCCAGCAGCATTGTCACCCCCATCACCCCAGCTTGCAACACTTTTGTAGTGTCCAAACAAGATTAAGTTTAAAAGAACCTTCATTCCGATGGGACCCAGAAAAAGACCGGTAGGACCCCAATTTTCAAAAGTGAGGGGTCCCTGGGACCCACTTTTTTTTGGGCTCAGCGCGATCACTGAACGTAACCTATCCGTTGGCGGGAAAGGGTATGCCATTAGTAATCTTTTGGGAATCACCACTTTCTTATCAGGGGAAGACCACGCTTCTTCACATAACTAATTTAATTCATGTGACGGGGGAAAAGTCACTGGCTGCTTTTTCTCCCCAAACATATTTACCCTCTTGTCAGGGACAGGGTCAGCCTCTGAAATGTGTAGTACATTTTTCATTGCAATAATCATGTATCGGATGGCCTTAGTCATTTTGGGCTGTAATAGTGCCTCATCATCGTCGACGCTGGAGTCGGACTCCATGTCGACATCTGTGTCAACCAACTGAGATAGTGGGCGTTTTTGAGACGCTGACGGCCTCTGAGGCGCCTGGGCAGGCCCGGGTTGAGAGCCCGGCTGTCCCCCGGCAGCAACATCATCAAATCTCTTGTGTAGAGTTTACATTGCCATTTAAGACGTTCCATATATCCATCCAACCAGGTGTCGGCACCGACGGGGGCGACACCACATTTATCTGCACTTGCTCCGCCTCCACGTAACCCTCCTCATCAAACATGTCGACACAGCCGTACTGACACACAGCACACACACAGGGAATGCTCTGACTGAGGACAGGACCCCACAAGGTCTATGGGGAGACAGAGAAAGAGTATGCCAGCACACACCACAGCGCTATATAACACAGGGATACACCACCAGAAGTGAATTTTTCCCAATAGCTGCTGTATAAATACACCTTTTGCCTAAATGTATGTGCCCCCCCTCTCTTTTTACCCTCTTAGTGCCAGGAGACTGCAGGGGAGAGCCTGGGGAGCGTCCTTCCAGCGGAGCTGTGAAGAGAAATGGCGCTGGTGTGCTGAGGAAGAAGGCCCCGCCCCCTCAGCGGCGGGCTTCTGTCCCGCTGTTTCTGACTAAAAAATGGCGGGGGTTTTACACATATACAGCCACAGACTGTATTATGTGTCTTTTTTATGCCAAAGGTATTCTTATTGCTGCCCAGGGCGCCCTGCACCCTACAGTGACCGGAGTGTGTGGTGTGCAGTGGGAGCAATGGTGCACGGCTGCGGTGCTGTGCGCTACCTTAATGAAGACAGGAGTCTTCAGCCGACGATTTCATCACCAACTTCTGATCTTCTGGCTCTGCGAGGGGGGCGGCGGCGCGGCTCTGGGAACGGATGATCGAGGACCTCTGCCTGTGTTCGAACCCTCTGGAGCTAATGGTGTCCAGTAGCCTAAGAAGCGCAACCTAGCTGCAAGCAGGTACGTTTGCTTCTCTCCCCTCAGTCCCACGTAGCAGTGAGTCTGTTGCCTGCAGATCTCACTGAAAATAAAAAAACCTAACACTTACTTTCTTTTCTAGCAGGCTCAGGAGAGCCCACTAGGTGCATCCAGCTCTGGCCGGGCACAGATTCTAACTGAGGTCTGGAGGAGGGGCATAGAGGGAGGAGCCAGTGCACACCAGATAGTACCTAATCTTTCTTTTTGAGTGCCCAGTCTCCTGCGGAGCCCGTCTATTCCCCATGGTCCTTACGGAGTCCCCAGCATCCACTAGGACGTCAGAGAAAATACACTGACACTTATCACCCTGTCTCTGTGTCAGCTTCCTCATGGGTGTCTGTAGTTGCAATCTGCAGCTGCTGTGTGGAGCTAGCAGTGCCTGGTTGCCTGCTCCTGCTGCTATCCTGTCATGCTGCAGATTCAGTCACGCCTGTTCCAGCCAGGAAAAGTGTTCCTCCTGCTCCTCGCGGATCATGCCCGCTACTGCAGGGATAGAACAGGGGGGACGGGCGCAGCATGGTGCTGGTGTCATGATGTCATTCATACACAGGTGCCGAACAGGTGACCGGAGGAAGAGGGGTGCTACCGGAAGGGGGTGCACATATTACCTATGTTTTCCTGCCTACCTGTGCCACAGTGCCGTGTCAGTCAGATGGCACAATCCATTTGTAATCCTTTACTAGGTGCTGCATCTATGCTTTCTGCCCTTCAGAATCTTGGGGCACAGCAGAGGTGTATACTTTGCACCTACTGTCACACACACACACTGACAGTCACACACACCACACACACACTGACAGTCACACACACACTGACAGTCACTCACACACACTGACAGTCACACACACCACACACACACTGACAGTCACACACACACTGACAGTCACTCACACACACTGACAATCACACACACCACACACACACTGACAGTCACACACACACTGACAGTCACTCACACACACTGACAGTCACACACACCACACACACACTGACAGTCACACACACACTGACAGTCACTCACACACACTGACAAATACACCCCCCCTTACCTACTCCTTCCTGCATATGTTGGCAGGCTGCTGTTACACCTGCAGCAGCCAGACATAGGGCAGCAGCAGGCCAGGCACTTGCAGGGCTGCACATTGATTGCCGTGCCCAGTCAAAATTGGAGGCGTGGCCTAATCGCGGGGTCCCCGTGGCCAAGCCCCTTTTTAAAATTCCCCTACGGCTCAAATTCAACAAGAAGATTAATCAAGACGGACTGGGAGAGGAAAGCAGCAGGAGCTTATACCAGGACTCAGGGAGTGCAGGGACTGACTACAGCTCCTGATGTGGCTGAGCAGTGGAGGAACGAGGGAGCTGGGGGGAGGGTGATGCCGGGAGGCAGGAGAGAGAGAGCTGGAGGGTGTGATGCTGGGAGGGGGTGTCTTGAAGCTGGGAGGGGGTAGATGGAGACAGCTGCCGGCTCTTCTCCCAGCAGTAGCTAGCACTTGTCCTCTTGCCAGGGCTCCTTCTCCTTGGGCAGCTTGTCCTGTAACCTGTCCATGGAGGAGGTGGCGAGTAGTGTAGTGACAAGCCTGCGGGAGCAGGAGTCATACTACAAGACAAAGCAGTTTTGATTTTCCCGCTCCCAGCTGCCATTGCTCTGAATTAATTAGTGACGTCACAGCATCCTCTGGCACAGCTCGAACCGGACAATTAAACTCTTTCATATTTGCGGTGCCAGGGCTAATTACTGTGAAAATGTAACCCCACCAACCCCAAAGCACCCCACACACCCCTGTATAATCTTAATATGTTCAATTCCCCACCAGTTTACCATCAAAAACTGGATGCAGGGGACAAATGTCGGCCATGTTTGTACACCCGTTTGAAGCTGCGCTTAGTACACCCCCTGCAGACAGCACAGCGCAGGCGCAACAAATTGAAAAGCCCTATCTTTAAAATGGGGCATATTTTACTTAATTGGAAAAAAAACTATAACTTTCTCAAAAAACACAACCCCAAAAGGCACTACACTGGGGCATACTCTATCTAATAAAACAAACCCCAAGTCTTAATTCGTCCTCTATCCTGAGTTATGCCTTCCCAAAAATCTCCTCATTCACTCTATGGGAAAACGTTGTCAATAAGCCAACAAGGAAGTAGCAGAAAAAAACTGACAGTTGGAACTTTAGGTTACTCCCAATTCCTCATTTTTTATTATTTTGCCCTGAAATTTGGCAGGCAGCACCGGGTGACGATTCTACGCTCCCATGCCAAATTTCAGCTCAGTACGTCCAATCAGTTTTGAGGTGTAGCCCCTCAAATACCATGCCCCCATCTCAGAAGTTCCCTATGGGAGAATTCCGTTTGTTCGATTCAGCCTTAATATAAGGGCACGACCGTGCCCTTATAATATATATACATACATACACCAATAAATAGCAGACCAGTTTTTCTTTTCCAAAATTGTTTATTCTAGTTCAAGTTGTAAAATGTGTATGCAAATCTTTTACATCTTTAATGAGATCCTCCAAATTCTGAGAACATCTATGGTATAATATATGATACAGTTCAGAACATTTTTAGGAATGACATGTGCATTACACCCACTTTAGCCATAACATAAAAGTGCTGTGGTATTGCAGTGCTAAATAATAGTTTTGCCGAAGGGCATGGTGTATCACAAGGGTCTAAAAACTTTGCCCTGCAACTGTTATGGAACTACAGTTCCCAGCATGCCCATCCACATTTTAGATCTTAGCCCATGCCAAATGGTGGCAGAAAATGCTGGGAAGTGTATTTTCATAACAGATGCAGGGGAAAGGTTGAAGACCCCTGTTGTACAGGGGGAATATAGTGCTGCGTTATTGCAGTGCAAAATACAAACGAGACAATCATAAGACCAAGGTGTATGATATACTCATGATTATGAGCATATGCGCAATCCCTGAATTTTTTACAACAAACACGCATTTTAAACATATGCATTTCACAAACAACACGTTAACCAAAAATAAAGTTATGGGCACAATACCTGCCCAATAAACAGAGAATAAACATTTATGTGTACAGTATAAATTATAGAATTTGGTACTGTGGTTTGGTTTATTGCTGGGAGTAGATTCCTCTGGAGTTGTATTAGGTAATGAATCTCCAAATACTGGAACTCTCTGTCTATTCTTCTATGTATTAGAGGTTGAAATAAAGGAGGTTGGAGACTGGGCTTGCTGCGTATACTGGTGAGTATCCCCAAAAGTGGTGGGAGACTGGACTTGCTGCATATACTGGTGAGTATCACCAAATGTGGTGGGAGACTGGGCTTGCTGCGTATACTGGTGAGTATCACCAAAAGTGGTGGGAGACTGGGCTTGCTGCGTATACTAGTGAGTATCACCAAAAGTGGTGGGAGACTGGGCTTGCTGCGTATACTGGTGAGTATCACCAAAAGTGGTGGGAGACTGGGCTTGCTGCGTATACTGGTGAGTATCACCAAAAGTGGTGGGAGACTGGGCTTGCTGCGTATACTGGTGAGTATCACCAAAAGTGGTGCGAGACAGGGCGTGCTGCGTATACTGGGATGTAGCCCCAAAAGAGGTGGGAGACTGGGCTTGCTGCGTATACTGGTGAGTATCACCAAAAGTGGTGGGAGACTGGGCTTGCTGGGTATACTGGTGAGTATCACCAAAAGTGGTGGGAGACTGGGCTTGCTGCGTATACTAGTGAGTATCACCAAAAGTGGTGGTAGACTGGGCTTGCTGCGTATACTGGTGAGTATCACCAAAAGTGGTGGGAGACTGGGCTTGCTGCGTATACTGGTGAGTATCACCAAAAGTGGTGGGAGACTGGGCTTGCTGCGTATACTGGTGAGTATCACCAACAGTGGTGGGAGACTGGGCATGCTGCGTTTACTGGTGAGTATCACCAAAAGTGGTGCGAGACAGGGCGTGCTGCGTATACTGGGATGTAGCCCCAAAAGAGGTGGGAGACTGGACGTGCTGCGTATACTGGGATGTGCCGTGGGCCCACGCGATCGGGAACGCTCCTGCTGCTGTCCCTGTGTCCCCCGGTGGATGCACCGCGTGACGGGGTCCCGGCATTCCCCATGTGTAGAGGCTGTGCTGGCGCTGCTGCAACAAGTCAGCTTCCCGGTACTGCGGCGGGTCTCCCTGGCGGGTGCACCGCAGTAATATGTAGGTACTGTGTCCGTGGCACCCAGGGGCTCCCCTCGGCTGCCTGTTTCCCCAGGGGGGGGCGTTATTGGGCCCACGGCCGGAGTCTCTGAGCCTGCTGTGGGGTCCCCAAGTGGGAGCACCAGTGCGCCCCCTGCTGGCACTCCGGGATGCCGCGGTTGGTCCGGCGCGGATTTTCCGGTCATCCTCCTTCACGCTGCCAGGTCTTCCCCCGCTCATGGTTTCCCAAGGGGTTTATCCAAAGCATGTTTTCCCGGCTATTTTGGCTGGAAAGCACCATTTCCCCATTACAGGCGGCTCTCAGCGACACGGTCTGCCTGTTCTGGTGGCCCCTATTTTTCCCCACATATTTTACGGGTTCAAGTTCTGGGGTTCAACACACATGTTCCTTTAGCAGGCTTCACACTTTGTTGCACCCTCATACTTCTGAGGGGCCTTATCAGTTTCCCCCTAGTCCAGCCCAGCAGATATCATATTGGCGGTCTACCCCCGTTTCCGTACATGTTGCAGGGTTTCTCCTCACTTCCCTTGGGCCCCTGGTTAGGGATCCTTGGCTCTCTGGCTGCCGGCCTGTAGCATGGTGGATGTCCCGTCGGGCAGGGCTGCACCCGCCACTGCGGCTCAGCCCGCGCCATGTTTGTTACCTTCACCTCCTGGTTACCCTCTTGTTTCCAGTGAGGCGGTGCAACCCCACCCCCCTCACCCGTTTCCTTCCGCATTAGTCTGCTGTTGGTGGCGTTAATGCGCATGCTGTAACCCTGGTTTGTTGTTTCCCATGAGTTTGCAGTTTTGGAGCAGGTGTCGAGTCGGAGGTCGACGTGAGATCCGGATCGTTGTCCTCAGGAGGCGTGTGGAGCGAGATCGTAGTTTGGCGGGGAGGCTGACAGCATTCCGGGCTCTTCGGATGCGGGTGAGCATGCCATTTTTTCTTTTCCTTTAACTTTCCTTTTCTAGTCCTTTTAGTAATGTTTACTCTTGATCACCCGGGCACAGGGTGGGTTAGCTCCGCTTCTTGCGCAGCGCATAGTTTCAGTGACTCGACCGGGCCGGGTCGGGGACGATGGTACCGTCTGATCCCTCACCTTTTGGGTGGGACGGCTGGTAGCCCCGTGGTGGGTGCTGTTTTTCCTCTATCATACCAGGCATAGCACAGGTTTTGAGTCCTGCGTTTGCTATGTTTTTGGTTCTTGTCTTTGTTTGCTGCCCCACGGAATCAGATTCTCTGTTGTGGATACGGTGCCATCCATTGTACTGTGATGTTTCAGGCATAGGATGCATGGGGGCTTGTGCGGGCCTCTTTTCTATGCGTCCCCCCCCCTTTCTATAAATCTCTGTTTCTGTGTCTCCCCCGGATACTTTTCCTTTTTTACTGGTCAGCGTAAGGGCGGCTCATGCTGGGGCCCATTTGGCTGGGCTCTTGTACTTTTGGTTTTGCATTTCTTTCACCCTTGGGTGTCTGACCGGTTATCTCCGACTTTCACGGTTGCTCCGAGCCATTTCGGCTCCGGGACTTTTTCACTCAGCCTCTTATTTTCACTGGGGTTTCACCGGGAACCTCTTGTTGTTGGAATTGTTTCCTTTCGTTGTCGCATCGGCATTAAGAGCGCTGGGGTTTTTTCGGATCGGTCTATTATTTTCTGGTCGATTGCCTGGGCATTGTTCATGCTCTTCACGATCGGCGTTTTTACTCCCTTACGTCGCTTGGTCCCCATATGTTTGCAGGCAACGTGTGTTTCCCAGCGACGGTACCCAGGTATGGCCCATGGGGTGGCAGCGGCTTGGTGGCGCTTATGCTTTATTACATTCTGTGCGTCGGTGCCTGGGGCGACTGTTGATGTTTCTTTCTCTGCCTGCCTTGGGTCTGGCGAATGGCCGAGTTGGTCCTGCTACTTGGATGGGCCAGTATGGGGCTCCTCCCATGCTCCGGTCTATGGCTCGGATTGCTGTGCTTCGTTGGCTTTTGGTAGTAGGTTGGGTTATTCCAGTGGGTTGTGTTTATTGGGTCACTATTGGATGTTTGACCGCATTTGTCTGGGGGGTTTTCCCGGGAGGGCAGGTCCGAGGCAGCCCTGGCATCTGCCCTTGCAGGCATTTCTTTTCGCTCCATACTACTGCAGCTGTTGGGCCCCAATGGGTCTGTCATACTATCCATGGCCCTTAATGGGTGGGCGATGGGGCACCCTGTGCCTGCAGTTTTGGGGGGCCCGTTAATTTTAAGCTGTTCGTGGTCCCTTTAGGTGTCTGGACAAGCGTGGTGTAGTCAGCTTATGAAGTTTGCGTTGTTCGTGATGATTTTTGCGCTGGTTTTCTTTGGGGCGTTCCGGATCGGTGGTTTCGGTTGCCGGTGGCAAGTCGTCTTTGTACTCCGGCTTGCCTTTCAGTGATGTTTTGTTGCGGTTACGACCGGGCGCGGTGCGGCCTTGCCCGTTCTGCAGCGGATTGGGTTGGCCTGTGTCTTTGGTTGCCCCTTAGGGCACAGACGGAGACGGCTGGTGGCCCATTGCACTTATCAGTGGACTGTGTCCATTGCGACCATTAAGGAATGGCCATTTTCTTTTGTGTGCCCTCCTCTGAGGGAGGGTCCTCTTCTCTAGTTTGGTTCTCTGCTGCGCCTATGGCTATGGTGGATGCCGGGGGTTTTTGCAGTGGTGGGGACCAGGGTACTCATTCCTTAAGATTTAGGGTGGCCACGCATGCTGCAGTGGCGGTTTCTTCAGTGGTAGCTTTTTGGGTGCTGGGCTGCTGAGGATATATGTGATATTCAGCCTCTTTGCGTTTGGGTAAGGTTTTCAGGCTATGTTACCCATTTCCTTGCGGAGTGGGGTTGTTGCGCATGCCGCTTCGGCGGGTGCTTCAGCACCAGTAATTCAGGTGCGGGGCTACTGGGAGTCTGTGTGATTTGTAGCCTCTGTACGTTTAGTTGAGGTTTTCGGGCTATGGCACCCATTCCTTGCAGATTGGGGCTGTTGCGCGTGCTGCGGTGGTAGGTTCTTTAGCGGCAGCGCTTCAGGTGTTGGGCCGCGGGGGCTATGCATGGTATGTAATTTTTTAGGGCTGGAGTGCCCATTTCTTGCGGATTTGGGCAGCTACGCGTACTGCGGTGACCGGTTATTTGGCAGCAGCGTTTTCCGGTGCTGAGCCGCTGGGGATTTGTGTTGTTTTAAGTTTTGGACTGGGGTACCTGTTTCTTGCGGGTTTAGGCAGCTGTTCATGCTGCGGTGGCGGGTTTGACAGTGGCAGCGATTCAGGTGCTGGGCATCTGCGTGGTATCCTATGTGTGTAGGTTGGATAAGGTTTTCGGGCTATGGTTTCCCGTTCCTTGCAGAGAGGGGGCAGTTGCGCATGCTGTAGCGGCAGTTTCTTCAGTGGAAGCGATTCAAGTGCTGGACTCAGCGGTCAAGAGTGTGCATAAGTGGTCATTGTGGGACGCCCCCTTTTGGTAAGATGGCGAGTGTGTCCTCTTCCTGCGGGTGGACTACGGATGCTCCCGTGTGGTTTTGACCGTTGCTCTGTTGGAGTAAAGGGTGGTGGGTTCTGCACAATGCGAGTTATGCGTTAGGAGGTGGTGGGTAGTCCCCTCCTAGGTTTTCAGTATACTGCTAGTTGACTGATACTGGTGGGCTGGTAGCACCATTTTCTAACGGCGTTTTGGGTTGCGGCTTCAGGGCTATGGTACCCATTCCTTGTGGATTGGGGCAGCTGCGCCACCTACGTCGGCTGCGATTCGGGTGCTGGGCCGTTGGTGAATCTGCATTGTATAAGTTGTTTATGTTTGTAAGGTCTTAGTTGCGCCTGTTGCACTAACCTAAAATTATGTTTACCGGTCAGTTTTTGAATGGGTAGCGTTCAGAAATTGAGGGTGTGAAGCAAATTTTTTACATTTTCCTCTGAGGGGGCCTAATTACAATTGGCTTATTAAAGGTCCACGGGAGGTTTTTGAGTTTTCTTCTTCACTTGGGTTTGTTTTTTGTACTGTTTATCGTGTACATTTTCTTGTCTGTTTTAGCACAGGTGTTAGGGTTTTTTTTCTTTTTCAGATGCTATCAACGTGCAGGAGCGTGTGCCTGTTGGGCCATTTTTATCAAAATAATTTTGGGCGGATTAGCATCCTATGGCAAGAGGAACGGCTGTGGTTTTGGTCACGTGGTGGTCCCTGGGTATGGAGCCCGTGGCTTGCGTGGGGGTCATTTGGATGGGTTTTCTTTTCTACCGGATAGCTGGGTGGTGTCGCCCGTTCGGTGTCCAGCCCTTAGTCTGTACTTTTTTTTTATTGTGTTTGTAGGTTTCTGCCTCATATTTGCTATCAGGTCCCATTTCGTTGCTCCATGCGCTCACTGGCTGTCAGCTGCGTTTTGCTGTCATTGGCCGGGGAGAATTATGCTTCATTGCAGCGTGTTTCTCTGCTGTCTGTTCGGGCCTGGGAGACGGTGGCTCTGCGGGTTGGTTTTTGTAGCTTTCGATTGTTTGGTAGGGCGGCTTCTCTTGCTGGTCCTCCGGGCCCATAGTTGTTTGCAGTGTATAAGCTTGTTAGTCTCTTCCTCGGGGGTGTAGGTGGTTTTCTTGATGGGTCTTTTGGGTTTTGCCTTAGCTTACAAGGTTGTTTTTATGTTTTTTCTGGGGATGGCGGTCGTGGTTTTGGTAAACCTCATTGTGGCGGGAAAGTCGCTACCAGCCAGCGGTCATATAGGCCTAAGTGGTCATTGTGGGGCAACCTCTTTCGGAATGGACGGCGAGTGTGTCCTTAACCTGCGGTTGGACAACCGGACTCTCCCCTAGGGGAGCATCCATATTTGCCAGAGGAAAGAGTGGTGGGTCCTGCACAATGCGGGTTAGGCATGTAGGAGGTGGTTGTTGTGGTAGTCCCCTCCTCCTTTTCGGTGATATAATCAGATAACTGGAGCTGGTATTGGTAGCGCCTTTATTTTTGCCATCCTCCAACATAAAATCTAGTTTAAAGTTCCGGTCAGTCATCAATAAATACCGTCTAACCTTTTAAATCTAGCTATTGGTGTACGTGTCTTTATTTGTAGTGCTAAGCTAGCTTAAAGTTAAAGTGTAAGTGATCACAATAAAATTATGGGCGACTTATATGGAATTATACGGCAGGATAACTGGAACTATATGGCAGAATCACGGGAATTATATGGCAGTATTATAGGAATTATAAGCCAGTATTCTAAGAATTATATGGCAATATCACAGGAATTATATGTCAGTATCACGGGAATTATACGCCAGTATTCCGAGAATTATATGGCAATATCACAGATATTATACGCCAGTATCACGGGAATTATACAGCAATATCACAGGAATTATATGCTAGTATCACGGGAATTATATGGCAGTAACACTGGATATATGGCAGCAGAGGACACCACCACTGTGACTGGTCACTGGACTGATGCCGCACAAAACACTACCCCTGGTCAACACAGTGACAACACAGCAAAATGCAAGGGACTTATACAGCAGCCAGCAGCACAGGGGACATATAGCAGCAGAGGACACCAACACTGTGACTGGCTGGACTGATTCATTATATGACACTGACTACACTGGACTAGACTGAGCAGCACAACACAGCACAAGACTCCCACCCCCACACTGAGGATGGAGATACGTCCTCTCACTACACTCACCGAGACTGGAGCGAAAATGGCCGCAGCGCGCGGCTCCATATATGGAATCCAAATCCCACAAGAATCCGACACAAGATGATGACGTTTTGCCTCGTTCGGGTTTCCGAGTCAGGCGGGAAAACCCGAGCCTGGCCCGGATCCGGACTCGAATGGTGAAGTTCGGTATGGTTCGGTTCTCTGAGAACTGAACCCACTCATCTCTAATACATATATATATATATATATATATATATATATATATATATATACTAGGTTTTAAAGCAGTACACGTGTTTTATGAAGGATATTATAATATTTTTTCCATTTGATCTAGCTGTGACACATAATGTAAATGTCACTAACACGATTGCCACTAATATTGCACTGCACTAATCTATGATTCATGCAGCAGTTTTATGGCAAGGACTGTATGTAGAGAAAAGTAGATTGACATAATTAGATATTTGAATTTCAGTGTTTAGTCACATCTACAATCATCACATGGTTTTACACATTTTGCACTGTATAAGTATTTTACAAAATGAAGCCAGGGTTATGTATCCTGGGCGGACTGTCGTGGTTGTTTCACTGTTTAAACTGTAACAACATGTTCACTGTTTTGATAGGTTGTTTCGTATCTATTTAATTAATTTTGGTAGCACTTTCACTTTATGCTGAATGTCTACTGTATGTTTTTGTTTTACAGTGTTGCCATGGCTACACGGCCAGATCACATGATGTTACTTCCGCTGGAAGTGGTCACCAAAATCCGGAGGTGTGGTCGGTGGAACCATGGTGGATATGACGTTGTGCACAGTCCGGACAGGAAGTCCACGTCTCTGCTCGTTTTTTGTGTTTTACCGAAGGTTTACTGTGTATTATAATGTGGTTTTGCATGACTCAAGGTCCTTATCTATATAACTACAATAACTTGTTAACCAATGTATATTTTGGATATATTTAACCATTTGTGCTAATTAGTCACAGGAAGTGATGCGTACATCACTTCCCCCTTAGGATGAATATATATATGTGGTCTGTCTCCAGTCTCAAATCACCCCTTGAAAAAGTCCAGATAGGACGAAACACGTTCGGTGCTGCCTTGATCTAACCTTACTCACTAAAAAGCTAAGATACTTTTATTCCTCTTTTTTATTTTTGAACGCTATTTTAAACTTTTTTACCTTTTATGTCGAATGCTGTTTCTATGCTTTTAGGTGTTTTTTTCCTTTTTGTTTTTATGTTTTTATGCTCCTTTTTGCCTTTTTTACGAGCCCTATATGTTTATATTAGCTTGTATGCTTTTATAATCATTATTGTTTTGAGTGCTTTCCATTGCAATAAAATTGTACACACCTTTTTTATTACCGCCTAGTTTTGGTATTGTTTTGGCACCATTGGTCGCTTCTTACTACCTCATTTTTCGTCCACATATATATATATATACCAAAATAACCCGGCACTCACTGTGGAGAATTCCAGTAAAGGGCTGCGGTGCCTTCCATAAGTCCCAAGAGACCTGGATACAAACAGCTTTAAAACATTAAAACAGCTTTTTCTTTAATAGGACCTATATATATATATATATATATATATATATATATATATATATATATATATTATTTTTTTTTGTTTTTTTTTATTTAGTCTTCTTTTGAAAGTTACATTTTTTGCTTTTGTTTTTTTACACTGGAGTTGCACCCCTGGATGTACACAGCATTAAGAGAGCACCCCTGGATGTACAACACTGCAGCACCCCTGGTTGGACAACACTGCACCCCTGAATGGATACAGCATGGACAGAGCACCCCTGGATGTACAACACTGCAGCACCCCTGGTTGGACAACACTGCAACCCTGGATGGACACAGCATGGACAGAGCACCCCTGGATTAACAACACTGCAGAACCCCTGGTTGGACAACACTGCAACCCTGGATGGACACAGCATGGACAGAGCACCCCTGGATAAAGCAACCCCTGGCCTTTGATGGACAATACTGCAGCACTCTTGGGTGAATAACACTGCAGCACCCCTGAATGGACACAGCATGGAAGCATTCACTCACTACAAGCTCCACAGCCAGAGTGAAGATTGCATGATCACCGGGGGCCTTATATAGAATCCAAAACCCACAGAATCTGACAGCAGGAGGATGACTTTTTGCCTTGATTTAGGATTAGTCAAATGGGAAAAGCTGATCCAGACTTGGTTCTCACCTCGGATTGCAGTGTTCAGATGGGTCCGGATCTCGGAAAACCCTCTAGTTACAACTATTCCAATTAAATAAATTCAAGAAATGATTTGTACTGGTCTGTCATGCAAAAAAATTAAATACATGTACATCTATTATACTAGTACATTATGGTACATGTGTGGTGTATATAGTTCCTATTGCTGTATATGTGTTCTGGTGGAAGGTTACAACGGATCTTATTTTGTGTTTGTATTAGTTGGCATATGAATCTCTTTCTGTGCTCTTTGGTTTCCTGTAGTTCTTCAGTAAAGAAGCATGCAACACTCACTGTGTCCTGGTTACTTAAAAAACTCTTATTGAAATATAAGTCACAGATTTAACACTGGCGATAAGGATTAAACTCTTCTTCTGCATTGTTCCAGGGATCAGTGGAGCACTGGTGGGCTGACACAGCACAATTATGGGGTGCAAAAAGGAGCAACTCATTCAGACTGCCAGTACCACCTAACCTGAATTAAAGGAGAACGTCCGTTATAGCTTTCATTTTATAAGGAAGGGATGACAAAGTATAAAGGAAAAATGTCAGGATATATTGGCACAGTAGCGACATTTGATGGTACTATAGAGGACTGGGCTACATATATTGAGAGAGTGGACTTGTACTGTTCTACTAATTCAGTGCAAGAAGGTACCAGTCTTAGTGTAATCGGTGCCCAAACATACATTTTGCTGAAGAGTTTAATAGCACCTGAGAAGCCTGCCAACAAGTCATTCACTGACATTGTGAACATTTTACAAAAGCACTTAAACCCTAAACCATTAGTGATTGCTGAAAGATTCAGGTTTCACAGAAGGAATCAATCTGAAAGTGAAAACATTTCTAAATACATTGCAGAGCTGAGGAAGTTATCTGAACACTGTGCATTTGGAGCAGGTTTATCAGATGCCCGAAGAGACCGTTTAGTTTGTGGGATGAAAAGTGCAAGTATACAAAAGAAATTGCTGGCTGAGGCTGACCTGACCTTAGGCCCTCATTCTGAGTTGTTCGCTCACTAGCTGCTTTTAGCAGCCATGCAAATGCTAAGCCGCCGCCCTCTGGGAGTGTATCTTAAATTAGTAGAAGTGCGAACGAAAGGATCGCAGCGTAGCTACAAAAAAAGATTGTGCAGTTTCTGAGCAGCTCCAGACCTACTCCTACCGCAATCACTTCAGACTATTTAGTTACTGTTTTGATGTCACGATCACGCCCTGTGTTCGGCCAGCCACGCCTGCATTTCCTCAGGCACGCCTGCATTTGTATCTGACACGCCTGCGTTTTTCCACACACACCCCGAAAACGGTCAGTTACCTCAAAGAAATGCCCCTTTCCTGTCAATCACTCTGCGGCCAGCAGTGCGACTGAAAGCTTTGCTATAGCTTGTGTGAAAGTACTTCATCTTTTGTGAAAGTACGTCGCGTGTGCTCACTGCGCCGCATACGCATGCCCAGAAGTGCCTTTTTTTGCCTGATCGCTGCACAGCAACCAAAACCAGCTAGCAAACAACTCGGAATGACCACCCTAGAGCGAGCACTGGGGGTCATTCCGAGTTGATCGCTCATTATTTTTTTTCACAACAGAGCGATTAGTCGCTAATGCTCATGCGCAATGTCCGCAGTGCGACTGCGCCAAGTAAATTTGCTATGCAGTTAGGTATTTTACTCACGGCATTACAAGGTTTTTTCTTCGTTCTGGTGATCGTAATGTGATTGACAGGAAGTGGGTGTTTCTGGGCGGAAACAGGCCATGTTATGGGTGTGTGTGAAAAAACGCTACAGTTTCTGGTAAAAACGTGGGAGTGTCTGAAGAAACGAGGGAGTGTCTGGGTGAACGCTGGGTGTGTTTGTGACGTCAAACCAGGAACGAAACTGACTGAACTGATCGCAGATGCTGAGTAAGTCTGGAGCTACTCAGAAACTGCTAAGAAGTGTCTATTCGCAATTCTGCTAATCTTTCGTTCGCAATTTTGATTAGCTAAGATTCACTCCCAGTAGGCGGCATCTTAGCGTGTGCAAATCTGCTAAAAGCAGCTTGTGAGCGAACAACTCGGAATCACCCCCACTGTCCATAGTTATTTCAATGGATACTGCAACCAGGGATGCATCAGAATTGCAACAAAAGGGACCAGAATGTACTCCTAGGCCCTCATTCCGAGTTGATCGCTAAGAGTCATCGCAACGCAAATGTACGAAATGTAAGTATCTGCGCATGCGCAAATGCGTGATTACGCATGCGCGAGTACATACGTACGACAACTGTGCAAAATTACTCAGAAAAAAAAAAGCCGTAACTGGCAAACGAAAACGAGGAGTGGCGTGGGCGTGGCGGAGGAGAGACTTCGCAATGCTCCGACATGGGCGTGAAAGTGGGCGTACAGTGTGGGAGTATGCAACTTGCAATGGGCGTGTTTTTCGCAAATAAACATTGTCGCTGTTAAAACTAACATAGGAAACCGTAGCAACATTCACGCAGCAGCCGAGTAGGTCTGCAGTTACTCTACATTTGCGAAGTACTGGTACAAGTGTGTATGCAGTAATTAGCAGTTAATTGGAGAGCACATTCATCTGATGTCCAATTACTTGTTAATTAATGAGCAGATGAAAGTTACCAACCAGCAATTGTCTGAACACACATTACATGTTTATTCTACTCACATATTAATCTCACACACTGTCAAATAAGGTTGTTATTTTGGTTCACGTTGGTTTGTAAGCATTTTTTAAAAATGTTTTAATGTGTGTTAGACTACTAAATACAAACAAGTGAAATTATGTGTTAAAGTTCTTGAAATCTGCTACATTGTTAAAAATCAACCAACACCCACATAATGCAGCATACACTATTATTTAGTGTTAAAAGTCACAATAATATATGTTTATAATATCTGTCAATGTTTTAAATGATGTCCTGTTGACCATAGATATTTTATTAAGTTGTCGTGTCTGTTTATTTAATATGGACATTAAAGTGTGGTGCAAAGCATACCTTTTTTTTTTTTATTTTTTTAAGGAGAAATTGCAGATTGGTCTACAAGTGTCTATATGCTGACCTAATCTTTCTGGAACTAAGATTTACCTAATGCATTACCTTGAAGAAATAGCACAAATTTTTAATAGTTTTTTTTTATTACTGTAATAATATTACACAACATTTAAACAACATGGCTCCACGTGAGTCTCACAGGCAGAGATGGACCAAGCAGCAAGCAGATGGCACTGACAATAATTATATAGCAGAACTCAGTACTCTGCAAATTTCTGCTTCTGTCAAAAGTATATTTTCAAAGCATAAATTAAACATATTACACACCCTGCCACACACAAATTTTATACCAAATGAGAAAGAATTAGGATCCACCACACAAACACAACAATACACAGCACACTAGTAAGAGGAAGATGGCTCTGGTATTTATAAAAAAAAACTCACAGGCTACAATTCCTCCAAACAGAAAGAAGACATTTCACTAAGAGGGAGTGATCCATTCTGGCCACACAAGCCAACTCCAAAATAACATAGAGGCAACATCAAAAACATGGGTGCTGCCCATCTGGAGAGACATCACTTTCTTCTTTTTCTCCCCGCCTGAGGCTGATCTTCTTTGCTTGGTCTGCGGAGTGACCTTCGTTGGGCCTGCCCAGTGGCCTGTTCTTCCTGGGCAGGGGCAGGGGAGGGAGCCGATGTGGTTGGCTCTCTGCCACTGTGGGCAAGGGAGACAGCGATGGCCTGGAGCCCTTGCAAGATGTTATTTGCAAGGCTTTGGTTTGAGGTGGCAAGTTGTTCTTGGCCCTGCCTGATCTCTGCCAGACTTTGGCAGAGTTGAGCAACACCTTGCTCAACACAGGTTCGGAGCTCAGTGAGCCGGACAGCTATCTGGCTTACCTCCCGGATGACCCCGTCTTGAAACGTATTTAGGCTCTCACCATACCTAGCAATTTCAAGCAGGATCTCCGGGATAGCAGAGGGTTGGGTGGGGGGGCCAGTAGGAACCTGCAGAGGTGGGATTTGTGGTCCCACACTGCCAGACCCACTAGGTCCCTCCACCTCAGCCTCAACAACATAACCGTCCTGTGACTCAACCTGATCACCCCCCTGTGCTGTGTTTTGTTGCAAGCAAATAGAAGAATGTGTGGGGAAAAAGTAGGAAACAAAATTAGTTTAAGATTATAAATACAGTTCAAATTACAGACAAATAAATGTTTAAACTTACCTTCCAAGTCATGTCCCGTCAGAATCTCAGGCAGGTCCGTGTCCATATGAGACACCCCTTGGCCCTCCTCATAACTGACACAGTCCATCGCCATCTCCTTCAAGTCAGTAAACTCCACAGCGACAGGTGGTCCCCCCCTGTAGCCCTTGAGGCATTCCACTCCGCAGCCCTCTTTGCCTTCAGGCGGGATTTGAAGTCGGCCCACCTACATATGTATTGTGAAAGAGGGACAAAGTTGAGTATTATTATTGTTAGAAGTAAATATATAGCAAACATGTTCTGCTTGTGTTTGATAGACATAACATCACATGTAACTACATTTTTTTGTCAACTTAGCACAGAAAACGGATTGTCAAGATGCACTTACCGTCGTCTAACTTCCTGTGATGTTCTGACGACACAGCCAACTTCATTCACAGATTTTGTGATATCTCTCCAGATGCGTTCTTTTGAAGCAGCCCCCATGTTTTTTGGGCCTCTATGTATTTTGGACATGGCCTGCGTGACCAAGACACGCAACTCCCTCTTAGTGAATGCAGGCTGTCTTTTTTTCCGTCTGGAGGTAGCCTGTGAGGTTTCTTCTTGTTGGTCATCACCATCTTCCTCCTCACTAGCAGCTTCTGTCTGTTGTGTTTGTGTGGCTAAAGCCAATTCTCCCTCAGTTTGGTCACTATGTGTGTGTGGCAGGGTATCCCCACTCAATTGTTGTGGTTCAGAAGCAGACATTTGCAGAGTACTAGGTCCTGCCTCAACATCCGCAGAGGCGTATTCCAATTTCCAACATGCGCCTTTGGCACTCTAGGCGTTTTTGCTGCAATGCCATCTGCTGCTCTGCAATGCGGTCCATCTCTGCTGCGATTTGCTCACGAGAAGCCATGTTTGTGATGACGTGTGTACGCCGAGGTGTGTGCGCTTATATACCTACGTGCGTAGCGTTAATTCACACAGGTGTACACTGTTAATCTGGTTAATGATTGCACTGCTTATTTAAGGGCCTACTTTGCACGCTGTGAGTGTAGGTAGTTTGGAGTTTCACTTGAGTTTGTTGGCTTGTGCGTGAAGGTGCTATAGGAATTTGCAGAGTGAGTAATTGTCAAGCATACATTTGTCCTTTCGTTTGCGTTTTGAATATAGACAGTGTTGAATTTTTTTGGCGTTTTTTCGTTTGTGAGTATTCTGGAAATCGTCTTGTTAATTTTTTGTTGTAAAAGTGTTTTTTTTATGTTGTTTTTTTTTTTTTTTAAATACACATATATATTTTGCAAGTCCATTTTTGCAAATAAACTGTGCTTCATTGTTTTGACTGTCATTTTTATTCTCTTGTAGGAGTTTATTTTTGGGTGACGTAACCCTTGTATATTTTGATTTTTTGGTGTGCAAGATAACACAAATACTTTATTGATTTTGGATCAGGTAAGTGCCCTTGGCCTGTGTTGGTGCTTGTTTGTTTTAATGGTCTGTATGTTGTTTTTGACTGTCATTTTTGTTCTCTTGTAGGAGTTTATTTTTGGGTGACCTAACCCTTGTATATTTTGATTTTTGGGTGTGCAAGATAACACAAATACTTTATTGATTTTGGATCAGGTAAGTGCCCTTGGCCTGTGTTGGTGCTTGTTTGTTTTAATGGTCTGTATGTTGTTTTTGACTGTCATTTTTGTTCTCTTGTAGGAGTTTATTTTTGGGTGACCTAACCCTTGTATATTTTGATTTTTGGGTGTGCAAGATAACACAAATACTTTATTGATTTTGGATCAGGTAAGTGCCCTTGGCCTGTGTTGGTGCTTGTTTGTTTTAATGGTCTGTATGTTGTTTTTGACTGTCATTTTTGTTCTCTTGTAGGAGTTTATTTTTGGGTGACCTAACCCTTGTATATTTTGATTTTTGGGTGTGCAAGATAACACAAATACTTTATTGATTTTGGATCAGGTAAGTGCCCTTGGCCTGTGTTGGTGCCTGTTTGTGTTTGTTCAAAGTGTTGTGATTATGTTTGTTTTCCATTTTGTAAAAACAAGTATTTTTTGTTACCAGGATTGATCTGCAAAGTAGTGTTTTTCTTGCCTGGACTAGCTACTAAATGGCTATTTTTTGTTAGTTGATTTCTTTCATATTTTTTTTTTTTTTTAATTTTTAAAAAATTTGCTTATGCGAATGCGTATTTCCGCTCGTGCGAAATAACACTCTGCTCTTCACAGCATTGCAAAGATCAATAAAGTTATTAGAAATGACATCAGATTTTTGACCAATCACATGCTAACAGACGCTATAAATATATGCCCAAATTAGGAAAACGCCATTGCCAAGATGCGTGCTGCACCGTTCACCAGGCGGGAGCTCCGCGTCCTGGTTGCGGTGATGGACCGCCGCGTAGGCCGCGTTGGGCGCTTCATCCCAAATCGGGTTAAGCGCGAGGCCTACGCGGAGGTCCGCGCCTGCTGCGGACTCGCGTCCGCAGCAGGCGGTCAATCATTCAACTAGAGAGGAGATGGAGTGATCTCCGCAGGAGGACTCCCGAGCTGTTGGCGGAGATCCGCCAGCAAATACGGGCAATGCATACACGAAGTAAGTTACATTACATAAGATTTTTAGCAAACATTGTGCAAATTTACACTAAGTGGTAGGCTAATTGCAACGCTGAGTGTGTTTTTTTTTAAAATAGGACAGTGTGTGTGGTTAGGGCAAACAGTACTGACTGTAGCAAACTGTCACCAAACAAGTGCATGTTTTCAAGAATTAATAACCAGCCAGGAAACTGTCCCCAAATACTTGATCAGTGCTGGCTATATAATAAGGTGCCTTGAATAGTGATCTGGTGATGTTGCCTAGACCAATCAATATGACTCAATGGACTAGATTAAGGAATGAGCTTCAAAGTAAAAGTTTGGACTCATTTTGTTTGCTGTGGCCAACATGAAGAGGATTTTAACATGTTTGCTTTTCATTTAAAAAAAACACTGTATTTTACATGGAACAGAACATTGAAAATTCTAATTGTTTACTATGTAATTTCACATGTAAACTAAATGTTGTCAAAAATATCATTATAGGACAACAACAACGGCAGAACTCTCAGCCCCCTTCCCCTTCCCAGTCCCCCTCCCCTTCTCACTCCCCCTCCCTTTCCCAGTCCCCCTCCCCTTCTCACTCCCCCTCCCCTTTACAGTCCCCCTCCCCTTCCCAGTCCCCCTCAGCTTCCCAGTCCCCCTCAGCTTCCCAGTCCCCCTCAGCTTCCCAGTCCCCCTCATCTTCCCAGTCCCCCTCAGCTTCCCTGGCCCACTCCACTTTCCACTCCCCTTCTCACCACACCTCTCCATCTCTTTCTGGGACCCCTTCTCCTCCTTCCCATACCCCTTCTCCTTCAACTTCTAAATCACCATCTCAGCCCCCCTCACCCTCTATTGGCTTAACTTTCTCTCCGCCCCCCTCGCCCTCTCAATCAGACCCCCCCTCTGAAATTACAGCCCCAATCCAGCCTCCTTCCCCCATCCAGCCTCCTTCCCCAATCCCTCCTCCTTCCCCAATCCCTCCTCCTTCCCCCATCCAGCCGCCTTCCCCCATCCAGCCAACATCCCCACCCAGTGAATGGGCAGAGGAAGCCCCTGAAGCCAGTTCAGGGAGTCTTCATGTTGCCGTGGAAAGTAAGTTTTTTTTTATTTTTTTTAAAATGATTACCTACTTACACTTACAATGACAAAACATGCAGTGTTGTACTGTTTGAATTCTTGTACCAAGGACAAATATTTGTGTTTTTCTTCATGGTGTACATGTTGCATTTACATATTTGTGAGTGTCATTATATGTACAGTGTTTATGTGTGCAATGTTTTGTGTGTCCACTCTAGGTTGACACTCATTAGGTAGCCAGGGTTGCCAGGACAACAGGGTTTATATGTGTTAGTTTTTCTGGGAAACAGTTAGACCTGAGTGGAGTTTATTATGTTGTTGGTCTTTTACACTTGTGCCTGTGTAGTCTTAATATTTGCACTTACAAATCACATGCTTCACTTTGTTATGCAGCCTAATGACACACTGATTTGTGGTGTGAAAGTTACACTCACAAAATGAATATTTGTTAAAGTCAAACCTGTTTGCAATTATTTAGTAAGGGCAGCTTTCAGGGAGTGTGGGAATGCTAGGATATGTTGGCCTTCTGAAGATGTTGATATGCAGTGTGATGATGCAGGACCAAACCCCTAAAAAAAAAAAAAAAACACTCCAGATGTGAATGAATGCCAACATGGTGTAACAGTGACGAAGATGGTAGTTATCTTTAACATGGGATGTCACCCATAGCAACCAATACAATTAAACTTTACAATTGGGGAACCACTTCTACAAGATAATAATCTTATTTTGGCTTGTTTGCTATGGGCAACGCTCCATCTTAAATTGAACTCACATAGTAGTAAATGTACCCCATGGTCTTGAAAACTGTAAAAAGTAACAAAAAAAGCCTGAGCAGGCTTGTGTGTTTTTCTGCTAATGATTGTACCATAAAACAGCCATGATGTATAAACTTTGCCATTAAGCAGGCCTGTCCAAACTGCGCAACTGCAACTGTTGAGAAACTACACATCCCAGCATGCCCTGACACAGGTTTGGCATTCCCTGGCCCCAAAACTGAGTCAACGCATGCTGGTATATGTAGTTTCACACCAGCTTGAGGGATGCAGTTTGGACATGCCTGCATTAAAGTGTGCTTTGTGCCTTGCTTGTATAATAAGCAATGTGAGTAAGTTAGTAATGTTTATGTTATCTCTTAATTTCAGATGTTGCCGGTGGAGATCCCACATCTTTTGCGGAGATTGTTGCAAACATGAGGCTCCATCTACAGGCCTTGCTGGGTCTTGTTGAAGAAATGCAAAAGTTTTGTTAATTTTTGGAAAAAAAAAGTCAAAAAAAATGTTTATATTATCATTTAAAAAAACAAAAACAAAAATAAAACAACAAATTTTTAATACTTAAGCGGGTGTTTATTATTTATTAATGCAATAAAGGAACATCAGATTGCAGAACAAACATTTCTTACCTTAAACATTTCATACATCTAACGTAAGTTATTTTAAAAAACAAAAAAAAACATGTTATTGGCTAAATAAACATGCAAACACCTTCATTCACATACAAAAACTCTACTTTAATAAATACACAAAACACATTAGACCAAGCACATTGCAAACATCTATATTTATATTAAACATGTAAATAAAATGAGGTTCTTTTATGGCTACAAAGTGTTCTTCAGGTATTTAACAAATACTTAATTGATCATGAACATTACAATTCATTCACTAATTGGATTTGTAATTGAGGAGGGCTTGTGGACTTTTAATTGGAAGGTGTTATTCCACTTAATAGTAAAAAAAAACAATGTGGTGCGTTTCTCCGCAAAAGTGAGCACTTTAACTGATAAATGTGTAAATCTACTTCAACATAGTATTTTTACGAAGAAGTATGTGTTAATGCGATGGGTTCGCATTGCTGCGATGTTTTCGCATTGCTGCGATGTCATTTGGCGTACGCCCACTTTGTGTAATAATGCGTGCGAATGAGCAAAAATACGTTGGGGGCGGATGTTCGCAAATTTACTACATTAACGCAACTTTACTAATAGGTTGTGCGAACGAAAAACTTAGCGATCAACTCGGAATGAGGGCCCTAATTCAGTTCAATGGTATCAGAGACAGTCCTGTGTTTGCTGTGGGAAGTCCTCACATGATACCAGCCAGTGCTGGTTTAAAGACAAAGTGTGTAGAAAATGTAAGAAAAGAGGACATATTGAAAGGGTGTGCCAGTCGAGGAAAACACCAAACCACTCAAACGTACTGTATCCAAAGTTCCCGGCAGAAAACATTAGATATGTGCACTGGATATTTTTCGAGTTTTGTGTTTTGGTTTTGGATTCGGTTCTGCGGCCGTGTTTTGGATTCGGACGCGTTTTGGCAAAACCTCCCTGAATTTTTTTTGTCGTATTCGGGTGTGTTTTGGATTTGGGTGTTTTTTTTCAAAAGCCCCTCAAAAAGAGCTTAAATCATAGAATGTGGGGGTCATTTTGATCCCATTGTATTATTAACCTCAATAGCCATAATTTCCACTCATTTCCAGTCTATTCTGAACACCTCACAATATTATTTTTAGTCCTAAAATTTGCACCAAGGTCACTGGATGACTAAGCTAAGCGACCCAAGTGGCCGGCACAAACACCTGGCCCATCTAGGAGTGGCACTGCAGTGTCAGACAGGATGGCACTTAAAGAAATTGGCCCCAAACATAACATTGTGCAAAGATAAATTAAAGAAAAAAGAGGTGCAAAGTGGAATTGTTCTTGGGCCCTCCCACCCACCTTTATGTTGCATAAACAGGACATCCACACTTTAACAAACCCATCATTTCAGCGACAGGGTCTGTCACACGACTGTGGCTGAAATGACTGGTTGGTTTGGGCCCCCACCAAAAAAGAAGCAATCAATCTCTCCTTGCACAAATTGGCTCTACAGAGGCAAGATGTCCACCTCATCCTCATTGTTCGATTCCTCGCCCCTTTCACTGTGTACATCCCCCTCCTCACACATTATTAATTCGTCCCCACTGTAATCCACCATTTCAGGTCCCTGTGTATTTTCTGGAGGCAATTGCTGGTGAATGTCTCCATGGAGGAATTGATTATAATTCATTTTGTTGAACATCATCTTCTCCACATTTTGTGGAAGTAACCTCGTACTCCGATTGCTAACAAGGTTACCGGCTGCACTAAACACTCTTTCGGAGTGCACACTGGAGGGGTGGCAACTTAGGAAATATAAAGCCAGTTTGTGCAAGGGCCTCCAAATTGCCTATTTTTCCTGCCAGTATACGTACGGACTGTCTGACATGTTCTTCGGGCAAGAAGTACAAAATTCGTCATGTTTTGACATGCAGCACCTAGTTTGTCATCTATATGATCACATGCCCTTGCGGCTTATCCTACATAGGACAGACCACCCGTATGTTTAAAGAACATATGGCTCTGCACCATCCATCAAGCAAGCTCTCAGTACTAAACAAATGGATCAACCAGTGGCCAAACATTTTCTGCAGGCTGGACACCAACTATCAGCATTATGGTATAAAATCATTGACCATGCACCCCCGTCCATACGTGGTGGTGATCGAGCACAGAGACTGCTTCAAATGGAATTCAAGTGGATTTATGTCCTAGATACTGACTTTGAGGTCTAAATGAGAAGATTCTGTGGAATGCCTTTCTGTAATAGAACACTGTGTAACAGTCCCCTTATACGTATAGATAATTTTCTGTTAGCATTACATAGTTCATGCCATCATGTTGGTGCATGCATAATTTATATCTATATTTATATTAGTATTTCTTTTTTCACTTCTACTGTTTCTTGTTTTTCCCCCACAGTGAGCGCCTGTCCCGTGGCCTTTCCAATCCGCCTGTATGTTATGCTCGGCCGCCGGTCGCCTAGCAACCGCTACTGCAGCCGTCTTTCCCTCTTCTGGCGTCCTCGTTCCCCAGCAACCCCTGACAGCTTCCGTCCGCCCCAACCAGCGATTCCGCGTTACTTAGCAACCGCCCCTGGTCCAATCCTTAGGCAGGCGCAGGTGTGACGTGACCGTGCTGGCGCCACTTGGTTGGAGATCGTGAGCAGGCACTCCACCTGAGGATCTTTAATCCTCCTTATATAAGGTACGTTTATTGCACCACACACCTTTTATGCACCTGATGAAAAAGCTTGTAATGCTTTGAAACGTTGTGATTAAACAGCATCTTTTCACCTTTTGTAAAAAGACCGGATGAGTGCTGCCTCTCCTTTGCCTTAAGGACACAGGTTCAGCATACAAATACCCGTGGAGGGCACCCCGGCATTGCTGCATGGACCCAGAGTGCCACTTCTACACTATCCTCTATACATTGGGACTAGCATAGTTCATAATCAGCGAAGAGGCACCGGGCCGCATTGTTTTAGTACATTTATAACAACATTAAGTGCACATCACAGCACTTTTTGCAATTGGAGCACACTGCCACAGCCAGCACTTTATATTGTTGCACTAGCACTCTTGGAACCAACATGGAGGCATCTTCTAACAAAACTGACCATTTTGCTTTCACAAGCATGGAATTACCTAAGGGAGAAACATTATCTTTTACTGATGACCAAATTACACAGATATTGTTTACCAACAATGACGAGTTTTCCACTGAGTCTTCAACGGTAGAGGATATTTATCATCAATTTTTAAAACTTAAATAACGGGAAATAGACTTTCATTTACTTGGCAGTACTCTCTCTGACTATTTTAGATCTAAGATGATACCTCGTGGATTCCGCATAAGAAACTGCCCCACCATAGGATGCTTCAATGCAGAATTCTGCCGTCGTTGGATTGCAATCCTAAACAAATGCAGTCTAGACCTTATGATTTTGGTCATAGAGGAAGCAGGTAAAGAGCTGAAGCTCACAAAAACAAAAATTCAATCTCTTTCTGAAACACACGCTACTCTTTTGCAGGATCCCACACATCAACAAGTGTGGCATCGTTTGAATACTCAATGTGAATATAAAAAAGACCTTTTAAAATATAAAAAAGGAAAATTGCACACAGTCACAGTTGACTGTGACAACAATCAAGTATACAAATGGCTCACAGGTTCAGACAAGTCTTCTGGACAACCAAAACGTGACTCCAGAACATCTTGGAGAAACAAAAAATATCGACAAAGACGTCAACCGGCTACATCCAATAGCGATAGCGACTTTCAAGTCGCTGACTCTGATGATCCATCCACTCCCAGGTTGGTCTCTTTAGGGACAAGTACCAGAGCCAGGGACGACATCCCTCCTTCAGGCTCACGTGCCGTGGGGGACAAAACCAAAGGCTCCACAAAGGTGACAAAAGAAAAGATAAAGAACACCTAATTTATAATTTATCTTCTAGGACTCTCACATCTACCGAATTGGAAGTTTATCCAAAGGTTTATCTTTCATTCCCACCAACAAACATAGAGAATTTGAATGTAAAGTCGAGAATCACAAATTTGCCTGGACTTTGAGACTTAAGGAGTTTTTTCAACATAAACCTGTATCTGAAGCCCCACCTCTTGCCTCTAAATTAAAAAAGAGTGTTACTACATTTGACGCCACATCATCAAATTCTTCTATAAAGACCTTCTAAAGACTCATGGATAACTCTGTTCAAAAATACAATGCGGTACAACCAAATATTTATCATAATTACAATTTTCAGGATCAAGCTGCACTAAGAGCTCTATCCAGTTATACTGATATAACCATATGCCCCGCGGACAAGGGCGGGGCTATTGTTATACAGGATATCCTTGATTACAAAAATTCATTAGATTCCCAGTTGTCTGATACTCATGTATATGAAAAGTTGTCGTGTGACCCTACTGGAACATACAAGCAGGAGCTAGACTCCATCCTGATGCAGGCAGTACAAGATGGACTATTGGATCCCAAAACAGTTATACAACTTCAGACCACATCTCCTAGAGTACCAGTCAGATACACGGTTCCAAAAATTCACAAAAACAAAAACAGACCACCGGGCAGGCCTATTATTTCTGCCACTAATTCATTATTTCAACCTATTGCACAATTTTTGGATGCTTGGTTTCAACCTTATGTCATCAAACAAAATACTTACCTCAAAGACACCACATCTTTATTGATTAAACTACAGGCGCTACCAGACCTTCCGTCTGAGACAATACTGTGTACACTAGATGTCCACAGTTTGTATACTGTAATTCCGCATGATGGGGGGCTTGCTGCAGTACAATCTTTTCTCATAGCTCAAAATTTTCAAGAATTAGATATCAATTTATTCATGATGCTTTTGACATTAACTTTAAAACTGAATTATTTTCTACACAATGGTACTTTTTATCTACAAAAAAGTGGATGTTCAATGGGATCGAATGTATCACCATCCTTTGCAAATATATACTACATGTTTCAACGAGAAAAAATATTTTTCTTTACAGAGGTCAATATTATTAGTAGATTAATTCTCTATACTCATTATATAGATGACCTTCTAATTATTTGGAGAGGACAGGCGGAAGATTTGAAAACCATCATTGACAACATTAATGTCCAAGATTCTCCAATCAAGTTCACTTATGATGTAAGCAGTGCTTCTGTCCATTATTTGGATGTACAGTTACACATCAGGGGTAATTCCATTCAAACATCGGTATATGTGAAAGACACGGACCGTAACACCCTGCTTATGGCCAATAGCTTTAATCCTCCAGCCCTCAAAAAGGGACTTGCCAAGTCCTAAATGACATGTGTAGCACGCATCACTAGTAATCCAGAAGAAGTCGAGGCTGCCATTGATGTTATAGTGGACAAATTCAAACAACGGGGATATAATTTATAACAACTCCTACGCCAAAAAGCAGAGGTGATGCAACACTCCCGAGAACAATTACTTATTACTAAACCAAAACAACAGTCCTCACAACTTCTACCGTTTGTCACGGAATACACCTTAGCTAGTCCAGTTACTGCAAAGGCGACTCAGACACTTTGGCCAATTATAGCCACGGATAAGGATCTTCCGGGTCTACAACATCAAAAACCTTTAATTAGCTATTGTAGAGGACGCAATATTAAAAATATGATAGCTAAGATATAACTCCACTACTGACAAAACAGCCTAACACCCTTTATAAGAATCCAGGATGTTACCGTTGTGTTTCATGTATCACCTGCAGTTATCTTGATATTGGACCAATATTTAACCACCCGCATTCGGGCAAGAAGTACAAAATTTGTCATGTTTTGACATGCAGCACCCGGTTTGTCATCTATATGATCACATGCCCTTGCGGCTTATCCTACATAGGACAGACCACCCGTATGTTTAAAGAGCGTATGGCTATGCACAAGTCATCCAACAAGCAAGCTCTCAGTACTAAACAAACGGATCAACCAGTGACCAAACATTTTCTGCAGGCTGGACACCAACTATCAGCATTATGGTATAAAATCATTGACCATGTACCCCCGTCCATACGTGATGGTGATTGAACACAGAGACTGCTTCAAATGGAATTCAAGTGGATTTATGTCCTAGATACTGACTTAGAGGTCTAAATGAGAAGATTCTGTGGAATGCCTTTCTGTAATAGAATACTGTGTAACAGTCCCTTTATACGTATAGATAATTTTCTGTTAACATTACACAGTTCATGCCATCATGTTGGTGCATGCATAATTTATATCTATATTTATATTAGTATTTCTTTTTTCACTTCTACTGTTTCTTGTTTTTCCCCCACAGTGAGCGCCTGTCCTGTGGCCTTTCCAATCCGCCTGTATGTTATGCTCAGCCGCCGGTCACCTAGCAACCGCTACTGCAGCTGTCTTTCCCTCTTCTGGCGTCCTCGTTCCCCAGCAACCACTGACAGCTTCCGTCCGCCCCAACCAGCGATACCGCGTTACTTAGCAACCGCCCCTGATCCAATCCTTAGGCAGGCACAGGTGTGACGTCACCGGGCTGGCGCCACTTGGTTGGAGAACGTGAGCAGGCACTGCACCTGAGGATCTTTAATCCTCCTTATATTAGGTACATTTATTGCACCACACACCCTTTATGCACCTGATGAAAAAGCTTGTAATGCTTTGAAACGTTGTGATTAAACAGCATCTTTTCACCTTTTGAAAAAAGACCGGATGAGTGCCGCCTCTCCTTTGCCTTAAGGACACAGGTTCAGTATATATATATATATATATATATATATATATATATATATATTATACATATGTATAATCTAAAATTAATGAGAATCTCCTTATGCCCCAAGAACTTTCATCAAATTCAATCAGAACAGCAAAGTGTAAAAAACATCTCTTAATATTGTCTGACTGACTATTTTGCTAATAGAAACTTGCTGATGAGTTTCTGGTGTTTTTCTTACCTGTGTTCACACAATTAGAGGTAGTGCGTCTTAACATCCTACAGTACGCCATTTAGGATACCAGTATTTTCACCGGTGTTGCCCAAGGCATTAACAAAACCCCCTACAAGGTTCCCTGCAGTATTCACCAAGCCAGGCACGAGGTTACCAACATCCTTGATGAGGTTCCCTACAGTATTCCCCAAGCCAGACACGACTTTAACAACAGTCCCGGTGGGGGGCGTGGCCTGGCACTGGAGGAGAGCAGTTGCAGCCTGGATGAGCTCCTGCTTCAATAACATCTATTTTGACCTCCTGGTTGGCCCAGACCCGCTCCTTCACAACATCCCCACTCACTGAACTCCCCTCTGCCCCCTGCTACTGCTGGACCGGAGCCGCGGAATCGGGGAGTGCCGTGGAAGCTCCCGCGGATTGCGGCCTGGTCTTCACGCTGACGCCAGGGCCTCGATTTGGGCATTAGTCCGTCGGCCTCCCGGAGCCTCTACCCGCTTATAAGCCCTGCTGTGTACCTGGGTGGTACTGCCGGACCCGCCGCAACACACTGCTGCTAGACGGCGGGACCTCTCCCTGCGGCTGAGACGGGGGTGCTAGCGCCAGACCGCCCTGCTGCTGAGGTGACCGCAACGGCGGCTGACGCATCTCTCCTTCCATGTCCCACTGATCGAGCCTGTCTGGACGGCGGCTCTTGACCCCACGGCTCCCGCTGCTGAGGAGGGCCCTATGGGGGACCGCTGTACAGGTGATGGGGAAGGCTCAACTGCTGGCTGCACAAACGATCATCACCACGTGCAACCTGCTCCCATATGCAGCCCACAAACCCTCTCTCATTACAGACCGGGCAGTGCTGCTGATTTAAGGGGCTATTGACTGTCTTACCCGCCACGGAGCCTGGAGATCATCTCACACTGCCCCTGCAATAACACACATAGTGCAGCCTTGGCCGTGCTGCCAGCGACATACTTTCTGTCCATATTCTGGCTGGCTGTACTCGGCTGATCGCGGTGACAACCTCACTTGCACCTTCTCTGTTAAAACCCAACCTCACTCCTCACTGGCCTTGCACCTGCCTCCAACGGCCTACCCGACCCCCGGCAGGGGATATTTCAACCTACCCCTTTTTTTTCCTTTCTATTCTGTTTCACTCTATACTCCCTCTACTGAGTGGCTGCTGCGACTCAGATGAAGCTTAACAAGGATTAACCACCTAACATGTGAGACCCGCTACATCCTATACTATTTGGTGCCTCAGTGTTTTTAGCCTCCACCTCCCTTCCTGGGCGACCCTGCATGGAAAAATTCCTGATACCTCTGCCCGTGATGTCCGCAGGCACCGCTCAGCAATCTTGTGAAGATACTCCCGGTGGCGACTCTTCAGACTCCGATCACTCGACTAGGTGCTCACTCTCCCGTATCTCTCGCAAATCTAGGCCGCCTACTAAACATCCTAAAATGAAGCATAAGGACCTGCTGGTGGTACTGGGACCTCTTCTTGATGAAAAATTGGTGGGCATTAAAGGGGCCATAGAGTCGACGTCGACCTTGCTTACTCAACATTCCACCCGCCTTGACGAAGCAGAACAAAGGATATCGGCTCTAGAAGATGACCTGGGAGAAGCCCAATGCTCCTTGCGAGCCAAACAAATGGAAGTCGTAGACCTCTCGGAGAAGCCTGACGATCTGGAAAATTGCAGAATACATAACAACTTACGGGTCATCGGTATCCCAGAATCAATAAAAGGTCACGAGTTCTTAGACCTCCTCTCATCAGGTATCCCAGAGCAGCTGTCTATGAGTTTAAAAGGTTTCCCTCTTGTCATCGAAAGAGCCCATAGGCTGGGTCCGGAACGGAAAAATTCTTCCGGACGCCCACGCCCGGTTATAATGAGAGTCCTGAATTACGCGGACAAAACAAGGCTTCTCGATCATTACCGCAAAACTGCCAGTCTGTCGATCAATGGAGAGCGTCTCCTCATTTTCCAGGACTTCTCGGCTTTAGTAGCAGCGAAACGCAAGGACTTTGCCCCCATTTGCAAACACCTCTTTGACTCAAAGGTCAAATTCTCTCTGCTATACCCGGCACGCCTCAGAGTCTTTGAGGACGGTCGGCCGAAAATCTTTGAAGATACAGCTGAGGCCAAGCTGCATTTGCCCTTCCTACCACTTGATTACTATATAACTCTGCCTGACGGTTGCTCATCACTACCCGAATTTCTGCTCGGGTCTCACATGTGGGCTGTCCACAGTGTGGTGCTACGCACTCATGCCTGCTACCTGTTTTGCTCGTTGTTTGATACTGTTTTTATTGTTGTTTATTTGTTTTGTTAGCTGTATCTGCCTGGTCTGGGACCCCTTCCCCCCACCGGGCAACCCCCCCTCCCCCTCCCGCACTTGCTGGGATGGGTTGGGCCCTTATTTTATCTCTTACATTTCTTTCATGATTTTCTTCCGATTAGGGGTGGGTTAATATGTCATCCGACACCCACCCACAACCTCATGTAGATGATGATCCAGCAGCTGTATTGCTCCGCATCGTATCCTGGAATGTAGAGGGCCTTAACCACCCGGTCAAAAGGAAAAAGGTGCTGTCTCACCTGAAGCGTATGTCTTCCCATATTACATTTTTGCAAGAGACGCACTGGTTAGATGACCCTAGACACACCCTACGTGCGCCGTGGATTGGTAACTGCATATCATCACCTTATCACTCTAAATCCAGAGGGGTGGCAATTCTATTCCACGCCAACCTTTAATATTCAATTCTTAGAAAACAATATGACCCAGAGGGTAGATTTTTACTAATAGATATATGCATTCATAATACTGTATATACCCTTCTCAACCTATATGCACTCAATACCTTACCTGATTCTTTCTTTGAGGATCTCCTATCGACTCTTATCTCCTGGGGTGGTCAGAATTTGATAGTTGGTGGGGACTTCAACTTGGTCGTCGACCCATCCATGGACAGATCCAGGGTAAGTGCAGCCGCTGTTACACCTCTCAATCACCTGCTCTCTTCCTTCTGCACCCAATTGAATCTTCTAGAACCCTGGCGAATACTTCACCCCACCCAGAAAGACTTTTCCTTCTATTCCCATCCCCATTCTTCTCACTCTAGAATTGACTATATTTTTACTGCTGCTGCCCTTCTCCCCAAAGTTACTTACACCTCCATTGATAACATCATCATCTCCGACCATGCCCCCATATCTCTTCACGTCCAATTGACCTTACCCTCTTGTAATATTCCGAGATGGCGGATTCCTGATTACCTACACCATTCCACTGACTTTCTACTTCATCTCAAACAGTCCTGGTCCAATCACTATCTAGACAATGATGACCAAAACTCAGACTCACCGATCTTTTGGGGAGCAGCTAAAGCCATCCTTAGAGGACACATTATGTCCTACACTCATGCCAAACGAAAAAAAAAATCCTCCCAACTACAAACCTTAAGCTCTTTTCTTACCTCTGCATATCGTAGCTACAACCAACATGACACCCCTGCCCACAGAGAGGCCTATCTCTCGGCCAAGCTAACTTATGACACGTTCCTCACGGAATGGGCTCAACTCTCCTATGACTATCAGCGGAACAGACTCCACAGATGGGGCAACAAGTCGGGCAAACTACTGGCCAACTTAATTAAGGGTCCTAAATCCCGTACCTGGGTTAATGCGATCACTAGAGCCGGCATACTGAGTACCGACCCTGACCTTATCTGCACCGAATTTAGGAATTTTTACCAGTCCTTGTATACCAAAGGTCCCGACGACCCTGACGCTAACCATTCTTTCTTGGAGGAAGCTGCTCTCCCTACTTTAACTCAGGAGGAGAGGGACTCTCTAGACAAACTGTTCACAGTTGAGGAGGTTATTGAAGTTATTAAAACTTTACCGAACAACAAAAGCCCCGGCCCTGATGGCTTTGGTGCGGAGTTTTACAAGATGTTACGTGATGAGATAGCCCCCACTCTCACGTCCCTCTACAATCATGTTCTTACCTCCAAACAAACCCCAATTAGGTTAAATGAGGCTACGATAATTGTTATACCGAAACCTGGTAGGGATCCCTCTTTCTCTGGGTCTTACAGGCCAATTTCTCTCCTCAATCAGGACTTCAAAATCCTCACAAAATTGATGGCCAATAGATTACAACTATGTCTTTCTCGCATTATATCATCCATGCAGATGGGCTTCCTTAAACATAGACAATCTGTACAGGGTATCAGGACTGCTTTGGCAGCCATCACTTACTCCCGTACTAATAATATTACAGACAACATCCTAATTACCCTTGATGTGGAAAAGGCTTTCGATAAGATTGCCTGTCCTCATCTTGCTAGAGTCCTGCTCCACCAACAATTTGCCGAGACCTTTCGCGGCCTGCTTGAATCCCTCTATGCCAGCCCAACTGCGGGCGTGGTGGTTAATAACATTCCCTCCCCTCCTTTCCTCCTTGAAAGGGGGACTAGACAGGGATGCCCCCTTTCTCCCCTTCTTTTTAACCATTGCTTTAGAGCCCTTTATACGGTATATCCTTAATTTATCTACCTTTAGGGGTATTAGAATTGGCAATAGGGAGATTAAGCTCATGGCGTTTGCGGACAACATCCTTATTTTTACCTCCAACCCACGACAATCTGTTATGGCGTTACAGACCTCCATTGACCGCTTTTCCTCCTTTGCCAGCTTCTCCATCAATTATGACAAATCAGAAGCCCTAGCCGTATTCCCCCAGATAACCGCGGGTTGGGACCCTCCTTTTCAATTCCGCTGGGCCCCCCACTCATATCACATACCTCGGAATCCTCCTCCCTTCCGACCCCTCTCGACTATACTCTGACAATGTTCACCACATCCTTACTAAAATTCAGATGGAACTGACGCTATGGCAAACTTTACCCCTTAATCTGCTGGGTCATTGTAGCCTAGTTAAGATGGCTAGTTTTCCCAAATTGCTCTACGTGCTGCAGATGGTACCCATCATGCTTTCAAAATCTGATGTCTCTCTCCTCAGCTCCTCGATCTCTAAATTTATTTGGGCTAATAAACGACCCAGAATTAGTTTCTTTTAATTATCCCAAACAGTACGGAATGGGGGAGTGAATCTGCCAGATATAGAGCAATATAACTGAGCTTGCCTTCTTCGTTTTGCTATGGACTGGCTGAATGGTACTTCTGTATTCACTGACTCATTGATTGACTCCCAACTCTGTGCCCCTTCGTCCCTTTGCTACGTTCTCCATGCGAGTAAACCTGATATATCCACTTTCCACCTCAATAAAATACACATGACCTCTACTATTATGGCGTGGAGGTTATCCTGCAAATCTCTCAAGCTACAACATGCCCACTCACTGTTTCTTCCGTTAGTTGGGAACCTACAGTTTCAACGAGGGTAGTCCCTCCACCCCTTCACTGCCTGGCGTGCCTCGGGCATTACGTGTATCGGTGATCTTCTTAACTCTAATAAGAACTTACTTACTTTTGCAGAGACTTTAGCCAAATATGAAGTCAGCCCCCGCCACAAATTCTATTCTTTTCAGGCTTCACACTACATACAATCAGTCCTTTCCCACCTCAATGCATTGGACTTTGTCAATTCCCTAGATACGCTTCTATGCTCGGGGGCGTATTCCATTTCGACAATATACACCCGCATACACACAGAACATATACCCACCACTGATCTAGCTCAAGTACAAAAATGGTCCTCCCAAATTCCCTCCAAGTCCCCAAAGGCCGTGATGGATAGCTTTGCGGCTTCTCTTAAACTCATCCCAGCTAGCTTATACCAGGAAATGTCCTATAAGATATTGCACAGAGCCTATAAATCTCCAAAGAGGAGTCATTTGATGGGTCTGTCTGACTCGGCAAAATGTATAAAATGCTCTTCATCAGTGGCTGATCTCATACATTGCTTTTTTCACTGCCACTAGGTCCAAAAATTCTGGGCTGAGCTACATACCTATGGAACTTCCGAGTTGGGCTTGCGCTTCCAATGCACTGCCTCTTGGGCTCTCTTTGGCTATGTTAGTGATCAACACGACCTTCCCCCTCAGGATGCAAAATTAGTTGTGATCCTCTCAGCGGTGGGCAGGAAAGACATTCTTCAGCGATGGATATCTGATACCCCCCTAAGCTGACACTAGCTACTTCTAGACTGATTTTTTTATTTACGATGGATTGGTTAGAAACTTCCCTTAATAAAGATATATTGACCCCTACGTTGTTTCAATGCTGGGGACGGTTTATTAATAAATTACCCACTCAAACAAAAATAGCTATTAAGCAGTGTTTTCATTGCACCACCTGGTACGGATACCAAATTCTAGCAGATAACCCTCCCATATCTTTCCCATAACAACTTTCTACTTGTCAGGTCCGGGTGTTTTTGTGAATCCGTTAACCCGGAACCAACCACAGGTGTAGGTGCTGGGGTATGAAGAAAGCAGGGAGGACGAAGAAAGTTCAGTTTCATATATTTATTAAAAATAACAATTCAGTAAGGAGTTAAGTGACTAGTTGTTAATCATCATTTTAAACTGAAGTATTGCTGGAATGGCAGAAATAATATGCAAGAGAAAACTCAAAAATAAATAAAATAAATGTTCATGGAAACATATGCAAAAACAAGCTGATGAATAAATGTTGAATTGTCCAAATATAAACAAGCTTTGATGCTGAACTGCAGAATGTGTTTAACTGGTTAATGCAGACATGAAGAAATAACTGTAAGGATTTGCAATGGAGTTTTGAGAGTTAACTGAGAGACTGTGAAGAATTATCCTTGTTATGACAACATAGCAAATTTAAAGTACTGAATTGGGTTACTTGCGGGTCCCGGAGATCACTGTGAAACTGTAGTAGATGACAAGGTGATAAATGGGTTAAATGCAGAGTTGAACAAATGAACAGCTGAGGGTAATGGAATCCTCCATACTTTGTATGGTAGGCAGACAAGGTAACCTCATGCAAGACTCTGGGAATCCAACTATTTCCAGTAGGTGTGCAATTAACTGACAGCACAGCGGAGAGCTGGTGGATCTTTAGCAGTGAAGGCTGCAGACGGCCTCTGGGAACGGAGGCGATATCTGGACCACGGGAATCACACAGGAATGCACGGAGAGAGCTCAGAGCTAGAGCACAGCGTTGATACAACAAAGCACTGGCCCAGAGTAACATAATCCCAGCCTACTTAAAGGCAGCACACGCACGGGATTGGCTTACACCTGCCCACAGGTGTTTTCACAAGTGCTCTGTATTACCTATTTGGTCTCCAACATGGCCACCTCCTATACAGCAGACACACCGCAGTGCCTTAGGCCATTTGGTCCCCGCACTCCCAGTTCCCAGACTCTGCATTACCTGTGCCACTGATCACGCCGCGTCCCCACACGGGCGCACAGCACCGCGAGCAACCGCACTGGCAACGGATGAACCCCAGAACTCGCAGAGGTGAGAGACCGGTTCGTGACAGTACACCCTCTTCTAAGGGTGGTCTCCGAACACCTTTGAACCTTATCAGGATTTTTGGAGAAGTATTTCTGTACCAGTCTTGGAGCATGAACATCTTCAGAGAAAACCCAGGATCTTTCCTCCGGACCGTAACCCTTCCAGTCGACGAGAACAGTAAACGTCCGTATCGGGAACGTGAGTCCACAATCTCTTTAACTTCAAATTCCTCATTCTGCAAAGAGTGAACTTTAGGAGATTTGGACTGTGTAGTACGGAACTTATTGAGAATCAAAGGCTTCAGTAAAGATGTATGAAAGGCGTTAGGAATTCTCAAAGACGGTAGCAGCTTGACTTTGTATGACACAGGGTTGAGTACTTTTACAATGGGAAATGGACCAATAAACTTGGGAGCAAATTTCTTAGAAGGAACTTTGAACCTGAGATTGCGCGTAGAAATCCAAACTTGGTCTCCCACCTTGTAATTCGGTACAGCTTTACGTTTTCTATCTGCAAAAGATTTATAACGAGCGGAAGTATTGATCAACGACTTACGCACACAACTCCAGATTCTAGATAGACGTTGAAGCTCTTGATCTGCTGCTGGAACCTCTAGGGCTGGCAATGGATGAAACTCTGGCACATGAGGATGAAAGCCGAAGTTAATATAAAAGTGCGTAGATTCTGAAGACAAATGGAAGAGATTATTATGAGCAAATTCTGCCAATGGAAGGTAGTCAACCCAGTCATCCTGTGAGGACGATATATATAGCCGGAGAAATGTTTCAAGGTCTTGGTTTACTCTCTCAGTTTTTCCATCTGTCTGAGGATGATATGCAGAAGAAAAGTTCAACTTGACGTCTAAAGATGAACAAAGCGACCTCCAAAACTTGGCCACAAACTGTGTTCCCCGATCAGAGATGATCTCTCGAGGAAGGCCATGCAACTTGAAGATTTCAGAGATGAACAATCTGGCTAATAAAGGGGCTGATGGTAACCCAGTTAATGGAATGAAATGTGCCATTTTCGAAAATCGATCCACTATCACCCAAATGGTATTTTGCCCTTTTGATGGAGGTAGATCGGTCACGAAATCCATTGAGATATGAGTCCATGGTTGTTTGGGTATGGATAATGGATGTGATAAACCTGGTGGAGAACTTCTTGGACTCTTATGTTGGGCACATTTAGGACATGCTGCAATAAACTCTTGGACATCGGCTTTGAGACGTGGCCACCAATAAGACTGTTGAATAAATTTGAGCGTCTTTAGAACCCCAGGATGACCCATGAAGGAAGAGGAGTGAGCCCAGGTAAGCAGCCGTTTTCGAAGACTTGTGGCGACAAAGGTCTTGCCAGGCGGAGGAACTGGAGAGGTTCAAGTCATTAAAAAGGACGTAGGATTCACAATGGCTTGATTCGTGGTAGCATCATTTGATTCAGAAGAAGCAAAGGACAGAGAAAGGGCATCTGCCTTTTTGTTCTGATACCCTGGACGATAGGTGAGCTTGAAATTAAATTGTGTGAAGAAAAGCGCCCATCGAGCTTGTCATGGATTCAAGCACTGAGCTGACTGCAGATATAGAAGATTCTTATGATCAGTATATACTGTAATGCGATGTTGTGCTCCTTCTAGAAGGTATCTCCACTCCTCAAATGCCAACTTGATGGCAAGTAATTCTTGCTCACCGATTGCATAATTACACTCGGCCGGGAGGAACTTACGGGAGAAATACCCGCAGGGATGGACTTTATTATCTTCAAAGACTTGTGATAACACAGCTCCTACTGCTTCTGTAGATGCATCCATCTCTAGTAGAAAGGGACGGTTCAAATCAGGCTGTCGAAGAATGGGGGCTGACACAAAGGCTTGCTTTAAATCAGAGAAGGCTTTGATTGCTTCAGAAGACCAGTTCATAGGATTTGCTCCCTTGCGAGTTAGGGCTGTGATGGGAGCAGCTAACGTAGAATAATTCTTAATGAATCTCCTATAGAAATTAGCAAAGCCAAGAAATCGCTGAATCCCCTTGAGAGTTGTAGGAGTGGACCAATCTCGGATAGCTTGTACCTTACCGGGATCCATACATAGCTCTGATCCAGAAATGATGTAACCAAGGAACGGTATGGAAGATACTTCAAAAGTGCACTTCTCTAACTTACAATAAAGTTGATTTTTCCTCAGACGTGTCAGTACCTCTTTAACTTGGTGACGGTGAGACTTTAGATCCTTAGAGAATATTAGGATATCATCCAGGTACACTACTAGACACTTGTAGAGAAAGTCACGAAAAAGTTCATTCACATAGCTTTGAAAAACTGCAGGTGCATTACAAAGACCAAAAGGCATTACAAGGTATTCGTAATGCCCATCCCGGGTATTAAAAGCAGTCTTCCACTCGTCCCCTGCCCGGATGCGGATTAAATTGTAGGCCCCTCATAGATCCAGTTTTGTAAACACAGTAGCTCCCTTTACCCGGTCAAATAACTCTGGAATTAAGGGTAATGGATACTTGTTTTTCACAGTGATCTCATTAAGTCCACGGTAATCTATGCATGGTCGTAACCCACCATCCTTCTTCTTAACGAAAAAGAATCCGGCTCCTGCAAGTGAAGAAGATGGTCTGATAAATCCTTTGGTTAGATTTTCCTGTATATAATCAGACATAGCTTGCGTCTCTGGGATGGATAGCGGATAAATTTGTCCCCTAGGAGGGGTTTTGCCCGGAACCAGGGCGATTGGGCAGTCCCATTCGCGATGAGGAGGTAGAGAGTCTGCTGCTTGTTTACTGAAAACATCCGCAAAGGATTGATACACCGGAGGTAGATTGGGAAGGCTAATTGACCGGAGAGGTACAATTGAGGCTAAACAGTCCTTGGTAAAAGATTTACCCCACGAAAGGACTTTCATGGTTTGCCAATTAAGTTGAGGATTATGTTTCTGCAGCCAAGGTAAACCAAGTATCACATCTTGAGAGGCTTTGGGAAGCACGTAGAAGGAGAGGTATTCGGAATGGAGCACACCAACTTTCATCTTGAGACATACGGTTCGATGAGTAATTATACCATCTGGAATTCGACTTCCATCCACTGCTGTAACAGCAACGGCTGCTTCCAGAGGCACGGTTTGAACTTTAGAGCGTATGACAAAGGTTGAGGAGATGAAGTTCTCGGCTGCCCCGGAATCTAGGAGAGCTGAAACTTTCACTGTAGAACTTGGAACTTCTAATTGAATAGACAAGGTCGGCTCTTTCCCAGAACGTGATTCTAAAGTAACTCCTAGCTTAACCTCTCTTGAATAAGCTAGGAGCGAGAGTTTCCCGGTCGGAGTTTGCAGAATTTAACTAAGTGTTCGGAAGACCCACAGTACATGCAGAGGTTACCCTGACGACGACGAAGTCGTTCCTCCTCTGTGAGGCGAGAGCGCCCAATCTGCATAGGTTCTTCTGTCGTTACCGAAGACTGTGATGAAGAATCTTGTCGAGGCCTAGGATGATAACGTGGACTGGATCGCTCTGCCCTGGATTTCTCTAAACATCGCTCCCTGTAGCGTAGGTCAAGTTTGTTACAGAGAGAAATCAATTCATCCAGTTTAGTTGGCACATCCCGGATAGTTAGATCATCCTTGATTCTCTCTGAAAGTCCATTCCAAAACGCGGCGATCAGGGCCTCCTCATTCCAGTTTAACTCTGTGCGAAACTGAATAATATATTGACTGACAGGACGTAAACCTTGATGTAGACGGAGAATCTCCAAAAATGCTGAGGTGGTCCTGCCTGGTTTGTCAAAGATTCTCCGGAAGGATGATACGAACTCTTTGTAATTAGAGAGGATAGGATCACCTCTCTCCCATAATGGTGATGCCCACTCCAGAGCCTGACCGGAGAGGAGGGCAATAATATATGCAACCTTAGAACGAGCTGATGGGAAACTGGCGGACATCAGTTCGAACTGGATCTCGCATTGATTCAGGAATCCTCTGCAAAGTTTTGGAGTTCCGTCAAACTTACTCGGAGAGGGTAACTGCAAGCGGGACATAGGCAGCGTCACAGGAGAAGCTGTAGTGGTAACTGGGACAACCGGAGTTGGAATCTGGACTTGAGACGTTTTAATAGCTGTATGAAGAGTCTCTAAACGGTCTGCCATAGTTTGCATAAACTGCACTATTTGTGTCTGTATAGACTCCTGGTTTTCCAGACGGGAAAGGATATCTGATGTAGCACCGCCTCCTGCGAATTGGTCACTTGACGGATCCATGTGGCCAGTGCTTACTGTCAGGTCCGGGTGTTTTTGTGAATCCGTTATCCCGGAACCAACCACAGGTGTAGGTGCTGGGGTATGAAGAAAGCAGGGAGGACGAAGAAAGTTCAGTTTCATATATTTATTAAAAATAACAATTCAGTAAGGAGTTAAATGACTAGTTGTTAATCATCATTTTATACTGAAGTATTGCAGGAATGGCAGAAATAATATGCAAGAGAAAACTCAAAAATAAATAAAAGAAATGTTCGTGGAAACATATGCAAAAACAAGCTGATGAATAAATGTTGAATTGTCCAAATATAAACAAGCTTTGATGCTGAACTGCAGAATGTGTTTAACTGGTTAATGCAGACATGAAGAAATAACTGTAAGGATTTGCAATGGAGTTTTGAGAGTTAACTGAGAGACTTTGAAGAATTATCCTTGTTATGACAACATAGCAAATTTAAAGTACTGAATTGGGTTACTTGCGGGTCCCGGAGATCACTGTGAAACTGTAGTAGATGACAAGGTGATAAATGGGTTAAATGCAGAGTTGAACAAATGAACAGCTGAGGGTAATGGAATCCTCCAAACTTTGTATGGTAGGCAGACAAGGTAACCTCATGCAAGACTCTGGGAATCCAACTATTTCCAGTAGGTGTACAATTAACTGACAGCACAGCGGAGAGCTGGTGGATCTTTAGCAGTGAAGGCTGCAGAAGACCACTGGGAACAGAGGCAATATCTGGACCACGGGAATCACACAGGAATGCACGGAGAGAGCTCAGAGCTAGAGCACAGCGTTGATACAACAAAGCACTGGCCCAGAGTAACATAATCCCAGCCTACTTAAAGGCAGCACACGCACGGGATTGGCTTACACCTGCCCACAGGTGTTTTCACAAGTGCTCTGTATTACCTATTTGGTCTCCAACATGGCCACCTCCTATACAGCAGACACACCGCAGTGCCTTAGGCCATTTGGTCCCCGCACTCCCAGTTCCCAGACTCTGCATTACCTGTGCCATTGATCACGCCGCGTCCCCACACGGGCGCACAGCACCGCGAGCAACCGCACTGGCAACGGATGAACCCCAGAACCCGCAGAGGTGAGAGACCGGTTCGTGACACTCCTCCTCCCTCTCCGCTCTTTCTCTTCTCTTTTCTCTATGTCATTCTGATTTCGGACCCCATATCAGCTCTCTATGTCCTCCCTCTCCTACTACTTTTTTTCTGGATCTCTTTCATCTACTTATCTTCTCTTGCTCTGATGGTGTCTCCGTGGATGGGTCAGCGGTCCTCTAGCCACGGCAGGTATTGTTGTTATTATTATTGTTATTGTTTTTCTGTTTGTTTATTATTTTTGGTTTAGCGCTCCCCAAAGGGCGAGGCACATTAGTATGTTATACTGTTTTATTTTTTTTCTTGTTTTTTCTCCCACATCAGAAACACAATTCTTGTTCTCATATACCATTATTTTATTGTTGTGTGTTATTCTGCTATGTGTATTCTGACACTTTATATTAGAAAATGGAAAATGAGAGGTTTTCTGCTGGATCCCCATCACCTTGTATGTAACTGACTAGATGATTATGGTGATTCTGTATACGGTTGGACTTTATATCCTTCTCTGCCATCGCTTGTTGTATTTCATAAACTCAATAAAGATACTTTTGAAAAAAAAAAATAAACAGTCCCGGTGACAGTTGGAAGAACACCATTCACCAGTTTCAATACTCCAGTCAGTAAACAACACACAGGCTTATTCTTGTATTTTTCTATTACTTCAGTAGGTGATGTTATCGTACAATTGCAATTGTCATCCTGAAATACTTCCGACCATTTACAAAAATAAAAAAATAAATGTGTGTTGAAGAATAATATATTACAATTTCTTATGTAAAGAGAGTAAATTTATACAAACTTTTGCATCCACATTCTTATTTTAAGTAACACATCTTAAGATTTGTGCAATCTGAACTCTTGCATTTAATTGTGCTGGAAGTAAATATGCCTCAAATCATCTCCAAAACTTTCACAGTGTACAGTATTTTAAAATGAGATAAATCTTAATGGATCTTGGTTACAGCAGCTCTTACTGTACTACACTTGCACATCAGTGCCACTCATCCACCTACATTATAAGTACAAGGATCCCATTAGGGCAAGATAAAAGCAGCTAATTTACATGGAAATCTAAATGGGGCACATTGTACAACACTGACCAATAGCTGCAAATGTTACTAGAACCAATAATACATGATTACCCTTACTCTGTTCATTAATGTCACTGACCTGGATTTATTCTTTCTTTTGTGTGTTTAATAGACTAAATTTCTATATAATTTAATGGTAGCTGCAGTAACTGCATCTTAGATTCCCGCTTTCTCACATGCCCGTTATTACTTATCTGACCACATCAATTTCTGTTTTGGGCCAGTGAGTTTAGGTATTGCACATTTTTGCAGTTTTGCTTATATTTTTTCAGCTGCCTCTTTCCCTTTTCCTCACATGTTCTGTCTCATCTGTTAAATTGTTGAAGATATTCTGATTATCCTTCAGTTTACGTTTTTCCTGTATTTGTGATCTGTCTGTAGTATGTTCCCATATGTTCTTCTATATGTTCTCAATAAAATAAATAAAATATTTCCTCTAACTCAGAGTAAATTGGAATAGGGGCAGTCAGGGTTCTCTAGGCACCTCCACTCCTCACACACAGATCAGAGAGAATATGGTGATAAGTGGGCGCATCCACTGACTTTCTGTGGCTTTCTGTGACCGGATGCAGCAGCTACTGACATGCAATTGACAAATTCCAATAAGAAATACCAGAAAGTTTGTGAAACCTTCTCTATAGTACATTCAGTTCTAATGACAAAGGGGCAAACAATGTCTGAGTGGTTGAATACTCAGACAATCGGGAAATGGGCAAAGTACTCAGTATGTGAAGCCTCACATCACACACGTGTTAGGAAAAGCGTGTAGCAGTGCTGCATACAGTGCAGTGAGGCAGCTTGTTCTGTGCTCTGACTGGAATCATACTACCCACCATCATCACATGATTTAGTGGTCTCCTGTAGAACTGTAGGTGGTTACAAGAAAGTCCCTTTTTCCACCCTTACTAATAATATTACACTGTAGAAAAGGTTAGGAGAAAAGTACATAATGATGTGCGACATTATAAGCAATTGGTTACATTCACTCAGTCTGCATACAGAGTGAATAAAAAAATATATAAATGTAACTCCATTTTAAAGCTTTCTTTTATTACCAGATCTTGGTTGACATTGGCAAAAATGTCGCCATTAAGTGCAAACATTATTTCCTGTAAGTGAAATAAAAATATAAATAGTAGTTAATGTAAATACATATTGACAATAGATAATATAATATCATTTGGTACTTTTATTTCCCTGCAAAAACAAAAAAACAACAACTTAATCACATAGAGCACAGTGTAATTTTTTTTATTTTCTATAACTGTACCAAGCAATAATGTAATCAAACAAAGAAAAAAGGAGTAGTTGCTATGTTGGTGCACTGAGGAACTAGTAATATAGGTACAGTAGTATACACCACAAAGTCTGTGTCAGAGTACCCTGGAATACTGAATTGGTTTGTACTTTGTATACCCTACAGTATATGATAAAAATATAACTTTTTTTATATAAGTTCCTGTATGTCAGAGTATAGAGAAGTATATGTTAGTCCCTTTTACTGTGAGTTCAATATTAATACTTTGTTCTTAGTGATTATTGTGCTGTACGTAAATGATGTCTGTCCTAAAATTGAAGACTCCTTAAGATGCTATGACTGAGAAGATAGGGCCTTGCACATAATGTATGTAAGGACTAAGCATACTGTATGCACCTCATTTATACTGGTTGAGTCTCCCATATCTAAAAATCCAACATACAGATTATTATGGGCGTGACTAAAACAGTGAATGCTTTGATTTCATATGGGTCAATGTACATAAACTTTGTTTAATACACAAAATAATTAAATATACTGTATAAAATGACCTTAAGGCTGTGTGAATAAGGTGTGTTTGAAACATAAATGAATTTATGTGTATGCACATAAACTTTCTTTTATGCACAAAATGATTTGTGCCATTTGGTGATCTGCTTACTATAACAAATCTTGCAATTGGGCATGTAGTGGTTTCTTTTCCTCCAGGTACAGTAACAGTCAGTACACCCCATGAGGAATCAATGAATATGCAGGACAAATTATATCAACAAGCATTTAATAAAACTGTCTGATGTCATCGCACACCGCACAGCATTGTGGGAGTGGCTGCAGATGCTAGAGGTCATAATTGACCTCTACTGTCTGTGCAATGCTATGGGAGAGACGTCATGACGTCTCTCCCATAGATCCAGGGAGCGGCACCGATGGCCGGAGACGGAGGGCAGCAGCGGTCAGGAGGCAGGAGCGTGACTGGTGAGTATATTTTTTATTTTTGGTAAGCGGTGCTACTAGGGGCATAAATATAGGGGGAACAACTCTACAAGGGGCACAGCTACAGGGGGCATAATTACTGGGGGTAACACTACAGGGGGCACAACTACTGGGGGTAAAAATACAGGGGGCACAACTACAGGGGGCAAAACTACTGGGGGCACACTTATTGAGGGCACAGATATAGGGGGCACAACTACTGGGGACAGAACTAATGGGGGCACAACTACTGAGGACGCAATACTGTGGGCACAACTACTGAGGGCACAGCTACAGGTGGTACAGCTCAAGGGGGCACAACTCTACGAGGGCACAGCTACAGGGGGCACAGCTGTGAACACGCCCATCCCCATGAAGCCACAGGAGGGGGCGCGCCAAAGGAAACTTTCGCCCTGGGCGCCACAAGGTCTAGAAACGGCCCTGAAGCTTTATCTATTTCATGGTTTTAATTGTAGTTTTATTAAGTGCTTGTTGATATAACTTGTCCTGCATATTCATATGTTCTACATGTGCAGAGCCGAATTAAGGGGGTGCGCGGGGACTCAGGGGATGAGTACCGCTGTCTGTGTGCCCACAACAGCAAATTGCCCCAGTGCCCTCCAAATAGTGGATGCATAAACAAGCAATCCAAGGTGGCGCTCAGGGGATTTTAAACATTAATAAAGAGACATCGCAGCTACAGTAATGTAGTTACATTAGGCTGAGACACAGGGAGGAGATGAGGCTATGAGACACAAGTGAGATGAGCTTATGGCTCTCGCAAGTACCAGGGCCCTTGTTGGCTCTCGATGCTGGAGTGCAGGAAGAACCTGCGATTCTGCAAAATGGAGGTACAGGGCAAGGAGGCACACAGCCAGCATGCACAGCCAGCAGGCAATGCTGACAGGAGGGGAGGGCCCCCCTCTCCTAAGTGCTCAAGGCTCCCCTAAGGTTTAATCTGTCCCTGCTCATGTGGTGAATTGACTAATAGATAATACAGTGACACTAGAAATACATATTATAAGGGACATCTAAGCGACTCTGCTATGATGAGTGCTCTGAATTCTTCAATTTAGAGGAAAAGAAACTTCAGCCATATTGGACTGTAAAAGTGGGATCAGCCTTAAAATCAAGGATAGACTATTCCCTAAAATATTTGGAGAACTTTCCTGAGTGATCTGGTGAATATACATTTTTTTTTAATTTGGGACCTCAGTGAGTGCCATTTGTCTAAAGTTTGTACTGTTTAGTTGAATTTGCTGGCATTCCAATGGTCCTGTATCTTAGGTGACAGAATAAGTGAGTATGCCCCTTGGGACTGATTCTTTTCTATTTGTTTATACTAAATACAAAAACATTGCATAGTGATATCAAATCATCTGTTGTGTAGCAGACAATTAAAATGCAGTTTTGTAATCATCAGTACTACAGATGCATGAAATAACTGAGCATAGCACTTGATATATAACTGAGAATTAGCCCTCAAATAACAATTTATGTCATTTACTTACATTGGTCTTTATATTTTGTCTTTGAGTAACATTTTTGCTTAATTTTTACAAAAGGAATACACATTCTTAGATATGGTGTACACAATTGTAGTTTAATTTTTGTTTTTTTTAACAAAAAGAAAGAACACATTTTAGAAAACATAAGCATGCAAACTTTACCTTATTAAGTTGTGTGTGATATCCAATAGTGAAAGTTATAATTTTTAACTTAATAAACAAGTAAAATATTGTACTGTGAACTTACCAAAGAAATTTGATCTCCATTGAAAAATCCGTCGATATAGATGCATAAAATGCGTTGATGTCTCCAGTCTAGAAACAAAAGTTTATTTTATTAGACATTTTTATTATTTACTTGATGAACCTCTTTAGCAGTAAACTTAGTCTTGTCACGTCTAGAAGAGTTTGAGTATCCGGAAGCTGAGGTTTGCCCGAGGAGGTAGCAGGCTGAGGATGAACAAGTGCTAACAGGAGTATACCGGTGTATGAACAGAGAGGGATGCGTAGCAAACGAACTCACAGACAGTATAACATAACATACACAGGAGGTGATGGAATAACTAATAAACACAAAGTGAACGGAGAAGCCCAAAGGCTCAGGAACTGGGTGTCTCCCTAGTGTCAGGAATGCTCAGATGGAATAGAGCGGACAATGAAGCGAGATGTAGTGATTTAACATGTGGAGCACCCGAAATTATGTTGTTAAGAGCAACAGAAAAAACCCCAAAGGGTTACCAACGGGTGTGGGAATAAACTCCTTGGTCAGAGACAGAAATATAGACACAAGGAGAGTATCCACAATCCTAACCCCCACTTGCAGGGCACAGGTTCAGCTTACTGCCACTAAACTGACACCTGGACGCCCTGCACAGTGAGGGAGGATTAAGCAAGCAGGTCTGAAAGTACAGCTGCAAACCTGCTGGGTTCACAGAATAGCAAAAGAACCCCAGCAGGTTAAACAACTGACTCCAGTCTTACTGCTAGGTCCGGATCGGCAGAATGAAGTACCGAATCTCAAGGCCTATTTGCAGTAAGCAACAAGTAAATACAAAGTCACACAGTACTAGCTAACTCTCTGGAACTAACTAACAAACAAAGATTCAGCAGCATTTGCCTAGCCTGAGAGGATGGTGCTGTCCACGCCCCACTCAGACCTCACAGACTGTGAGCACAAAACCAGCGCTGGATTCCCTGCCAGGCACAGAGCCTGTAACCACTACACAGTAAAAACCCGGATCGGAGTATCAGCTGCGCTCAGGTTACTTCGCTATCACTTGCCTCCCGGTTGCCATGGCAACGTGGCAGCACAGAGCAGGAGATCCTAACAGTTGGATATCGTTCCTTCGCATGGGACACGGATCAATAAAGAACGTAGGCGGGGTTTGAGAGTCAATAGAAAATATTTATTATATACAGGGCTGAGGTAGAGAACTGAGGCTGGAGCACGATGGTTAAGGAACGTAATTGCAGATAAAGAACTGCGGGTTGTGGCTTGAAAGATGAGGTTGTGATTAATGAACTGCGGAACTGTGGATAGTGGGTAAAGACGTGGCTGGAGGCAAAGAACTGTGGACTGCGGTTTGAAAGACGAGACTGTAGATGATAAACTGTGGAACTGTGGATGGTGGTTGAAGACGTGGCTGAAGACAAGGACTGTGGACTGTGGTTTGGAAAACGAAGCTGAAGATAATAATCTGCAGGCTGTGGTTGGTGGTACAAAGGTGTGGCTGGTGAAGGAGATCTGTGGAGTGTGGCTTGAAAGATGAGGCAGAAGACCCGGGGGCCGACTGTGCCCAGAGAGTCTTACTGGACCGGGTTTTCCAGGAGCTCTTCCACAGGCAGTAGCAGGCTAGAAACGGTAGGGCTGCAGCAGCAACAGAGAACTGACCAAACAGGATCAGGAGGAACCAGAATACAGCAGGAATCCTGGGAGCACAGGCTAAAGCACCTACAACAGGGTTGTAACTTGAATCACTAGCATCCCTGTCCTAAACCTTTTATAGAGAGAGCTTCCCCTGGATTGGCTGGAAGAAACAGGAAACAGGAACTATGCTTAAAACTTGGTCTCCAACTTGGCGGCTCCCAGTAATGCAGACCTTTTTGCAAAGCCACATTGCTCACTGCCCCTGGTCTCCTAGCAACGGCTTAGCAAGAGCGACCCACTGTAGCTGCGTCCCACCGCCAAGAGCGGACCCCCTCACCACCGCTACTGCTGCCCACGGATCCGGCGCAGCAGCCCACCTCCGCTGCTGCCCGCACATCGCCAAGGAAGCCAGCCACGCGGCCCCAGCGTACCGGTAAGACTCGGGACTCTGACTGTACTCCCCCTTTGTGGATGTACTCCGGACACCTATGTGGTTTAGTTGGAAACTTGGCATGAAATGTCCGAAGAAGTCTTGGAGCATGGACAACCTCTGCATCTACCCAAGATCTCTCCTCTGGCCCATACCCCTTTCAATCAACAAGCTACTGGATGTGACCATAACGTCTGCAAGAATCGAGGATTTTGTGAATCTCAAATTCGTCTCCATGTGCTGATTGGATCTTGGGTGATTTAGGCAGAGCGGCTTTGAACCGATTAAGGACCAATGGTTTTAAGAGAGAAATATGAAATGCATTAGGAATTCTTAACTGCAGAGGTAATTTCACTTTGTAAGCCACAGTATTCAACACTATTTCGATTGGGTAAGGCCCAATCTTTTAGCAAACTTTTTTGTAGGAACCTTTAATCTTAGGTTACATGTGGAAACCCAAACCCGATCTCCTACCTTAAGGCTTGGTACAGCTTTTCATTTCAGATCTGCATAGGTCTTATATCTCTTGGATGTCTTGAGCAAAGTCTTGTGAATTTGTTTCTAGGCTTCAGTAAATTGTCAAAGTGTTGACTTTGCGGCAGGAACTTCGAGCGTAGGCAGAAGTTGGAAGTCAGGAACTCTTGGATGTAATTAATGAAGAATGGAGAAGATTTTGGGGCAGAGTGATAAAGATTGTTATGGGCAAATTCTGCAAATGGGAGGAAGTCCAGCCAGTCGTCCTGTGAGGAGGACATGAATAAACGCAGAAAAGTCTCCAGCTCCTTGTTCACTCTCTCTGTTTGACCATATGTTTGGGGATAATATCCTGAGAATTTTAACTTCAAGCCAATAGCAGAACATAGGGATCTCCAAAACTTGGCCACAAATTGAGGACCTCTATCAGACACAATTTCCTGTGGTAAACCATGGAGTCGAAAGATCTCTGCTATAAACAATTTTTCCAACTGGGATGCAGATGAAAGATTAGCCAGTGGAACAAAGTGTGCCATTTTAGAGAATCGGTCAACTATGACCCATACGGTGTCCGCCCACCAGACGTAGGTAAATCTGTAATAAAGTCCATAGTAATATGCGCCCATGGTCTTAGTGGTACCGGCAAAGGATTGAGTAACCCGGCTGGTGGATTTTTGGAAGTTTTATGCTGGGCACATTTTGGACAGGCAGCTACGAATTCCTGAACATCAGTCCTGAGATGAGGACACCAGTAGGAGCGCTGAATGAATTTAAGTGTCTTTTGACTGCCCGCATGGCCCATGAAGGAGGAGTGAGCCCATGTAAGAAGTTTCTTGCAAAGATTTGGTGCAACAAAGATCTTCCCTGGAGGAGGAAGTGGAGAGGTATTAGTTGCAGAAAAAGAGGTGGATTCCAGGATAAATTGCTCTTTTGAACGGTCAGAGGGTTCTTCTGAACTTGGGGAATGAGATAATGCATCTGCCTTTTTGTTGAGGGAACCTGATCAGTAACTGAGTTTGAAATTAAAACGGGTACAGAAGAGTGCCCATCTTGCTTGGCGTGGGTTCAGACATCGGGCTGACTGTAGACACAGGAGGTTCTTGTGATCCATGGTCACCGAAATTGGTTGTTGGGCTCCCTCCAACAAATACATCCACTCCTCAAAGTCCAACTTAATTGCCAGTAATTCCTGTTCCCCAATAGCGTAATTCTGTTCAGCGGGGGAGAATCTTCGCGAGAAGAATGCACAAGGATGGACCTTCTTGTCCTCGAAATGCTGGGATAATACTGCTCCGACTCCTACAGTAGAGGCATCAACCTCCACCAAGAACGGACGGCTGAGATCAGCTTGTTGAAGGACTGGAGCAGTCATGAAGGCCTCCTTTAAAGATGAAAAAGCTTCCAAAGCCTCCAGGGACCACTAGGCAGGATCGGCGCCCTTCCTAGTTAATGCGGTTATAGGAGCTATGACAGAAGAATAATTTTTAATGAATCTTCGGTAGAAGTTAGTGAACCCCAGGAAGCATTGAATTCCTTTAAGGGTAGCTGGAAGTGCCCAATCCTGAATCGCCTGGACTTTAGCGGGGTCCATCTGTAACCTCTGCCCTGAAAGAATGTAGCCGAGGAATGGAATCGTGGGTACTTCAAAAGTGCACTTCTCTAACTTACAGAATAACTGATTCCTTCTTAAATGAGTTAACACTTATTTGACTTGTTCCCGATGGGTCTTCAGATCCCTAGAAAAAATGAGGATGTCATCTAGATATACTACTAAGCAGTCATAGAGGAGATCTCTGAAGATTTCATTAACAAACTCTTGAAAGACGGCTGGGGCGTTACATAGGCCAAAAGGCATTATGAGGTATTCGTAATGGCCATCGCGGGTATTAAATGCCATCTTCCATTCGTCCCCTGGGCGAATACGTATAAGATTGTAGGCCCCACGTAAGTCCAGCTTAGTAAATACAGTAGCTCCTTTAACACGGTCGAACAGTTCTGGAATCAGAGGTAACGGATATCTGTTCTTAACTGTTATGTCATTGAGACCTCTATAGTCAATACAGGGCCGCAACCCCCCATCCTTCTTTTTACGAAGAAAAACCCCACTCTGGCCGGAGATATAGAAGACCTGATGAACCCTTTCTCCAAGTTCTCCAGGATATACTCCGACATGGCCTGTGTCTCAGGAAGTGAGAGAGGGTAAATTTGACCTCGGGGAGGAGTCTTACCGGGTACTAGCTCAATGGGACAATCCCAAGTACCATGCGGAGGCAAGGTGTCTGCCCCATGCTTACTGAAAACATCTTGAAAAGCTTGGTACTCCACAGGAAGGCTTGAAGGGCTGGAAGAACAGAGAGGTCTAACTGAAGGTAAACAGTTCTGAAAGCAGTCTTGTCCCCAAGAGATAACATCCATAGTTTGCCAATCTATGTGGGGATTGTGTATGATTAACTATGGAAACCCTAGGATTAGTTCATGAGAGGCTTTAGGAATTACAAGGAAAGAGATTTTTTCTGAATGGAGATCTCCGACCTTCATCTTGAGAGGTATAGTACGAAAGGATATAATACCATCAGGGATATAACGTCCATCCACCATGGTAACAGAAATGGTATGATCCAAAGGAACCGTTTGTATTCCAGATCGTTTGACCACAGCTGACGTAATGAAGCTTTCGGCGGCTCCAGAGTCGAGTAGTGCAGGGATGAGAAGAGAAGAAGAAGGGAGCTCCAATTGGGTTAACAAGACAGACTCTTTCTTGGTATGTAATTCTGAGAATTCTCCTAGCTTGACCTCTCCAGCACAAATTAGGAGCGGGCATTTCCCGGACGTAGATTGCAAGTTTTAACAAAGTGATCAGATGCACCACAATACAGGCAGAGGTTCACTTGTTGCCGTCTCTGACGTTCTTCATTGGAGAGGCGGGAGCGATTAATCTGCATGGGTTCTTCCGCAGTTGGTGATGATGGTGTTGGTGGAAGAACAACTCTAGGCTTAGGGCGATCTAACCGCAACCTCTCCATACAGCGTTCTCTGTACCTCAGGTCTAACTTATTGCATAAAGAAATTAGTTTACCCAATTTATCAGGTACGTCCTGAGTTGTGAGGTCATCTTTGATCTTTTCGGAGAGACTGCTCCAGAAAGCTGCAATGAGAGCCTCCTCGTTCCAGTTCAGTTCTGAGGCAAGGGTGCGAAACTGGATCACGTACTAACTGACCGTATGCGTGCCCTGACACAGGCGCAGGATCTCCAGTGAGGCGGCAGAAGTCCTGCCCAGTTCGTCAAAGATTCTTCGAAAGGTGGCCATGAATTCTAAGTAGTTAGATAAGATGGGATCCATCCCATTCCACAAATGTGAAGCCCATTCCAACGCTTGCCCAGTAAGTAAAGACATTATATAGGCTACTTTGGTTCGTGCTGATGGGAAGTTGGCCGACTGTAGCTCGAACTGGATTTTGCACTGGTTAAGAAACCCGCGGCATTGTTTTGGATTCCCATTGAATTTACTGGGAGATGGCAAATGCAACCGAGGAAGTGGTAATGGTACAGGAGGAAGTAGGACCGGAGGTGCTAATGTGGGAGCAGCTGTAGATACTTGAGGGGCCATCATGGCATCACAGAGAGAATCGAGATGTTTGGACATACTCTGCATGAACTGAATGATTTGAGATTGTGTGGCCTCCTGCTTACTTAAGTGAGACCAGATATCTGCAGTTGTATCCCCTCCTGAGTCCTGATCACCCGTCAAATTCATTGGGCCAGTGCTTACAGTCACATCTGAGTTTGAGGATCCGGCAGTTGAGGTTTGCCCGAGGAGGTAGCAGGCTGAGGATGAACAAGATGAGGGGTTTGGATATAGTTCCTTAGCATGGGGCACGGAGCAATGAAGAACGTAGGCGGGGTTTGAGAGTCAATAGAAAATATTTATTATATACAGGGCTGAGGTAGAGAACTGAGGCAGGAGCAAGGAACGTAATTGCAAATAAAGAACTGCGGGTTGTGGCTTGAAAGACAAGGTTGTGATTAATGAACTGCGGAACTGTGGCTAGTGGTTAAAGACGTGGCTGGAGGCAAAGAACTGTGGACTGCGGTTTGAAAGACGAGACTGTAGATGATAAACTGTGGAACTGTGGATGGTGGTTGAAGACGTGGCTGGAGACAAGGACTGTGGACTGTGGTTTGGAAAACGAAGCTGAAGATAATAATCTGCAGGCTGTGGTTGGTGGTACAAAGGTGTGGCTGGTGAAGGAGATCTGTGGAGTGTGGCTTGAAAGATGAGGCAGAAGACCCGGGGGCCGACTGTGCCCAGAGAGTCTTACTGGACCGGGTTTTCCAGGAGCACTTCCACAGGCAGTAGCAGGCTAGAAACGGCAGGGCTGCCGCAGCAACAGAGAACCAACCAAGCAGGATCAGGAGGAACCAGAATACAGCAGGAATCCTGGGAGCACAGGCTAAAGCACCAACAACAGGGTTGTAATTTGAAGCACTGGCATCCCTGTCCTAAACCAGCCCCCTTTTATAGGGAGAGCTTCCCCTGGATTGGCTAGAAGAAACAGGAAACAGGAACTATGCTTAAAACTTGGTCTCCAACTTGGCGGCTCCCAGTAATGCAGACCTTTTTGCAAAGCCACATTGCTCACTGCCCCTGGTCTCCTAGCAACGGCTTAGCAAGAGCGACCCACTGTAGCTGCGTCCCACCGCCAAGAGCGGACCCCCTCACCACCGCTACTGCTGCCCACGGATCCGGCGCAGCAGCCCACCTCCGCTGCTGCCCGCACATCGCCAAGGAAGCCAGGCACGCGGCCCCAGCGTACCTGTAAGACTCGGGACTCTGACTGTACTCCCCCTTTGTGGATGTACTCCGGACACCTATGTGGTTTAGTTGGAAACTTGGCATGAAATGTCCGAAGAAGTCTTGGAGCATGGACAACCTCTGCATCTACCAAAGATCTCTCCTCTGGCCCATACCCCTTTCAATCAACAAGCTACTGGATGTGACCATAACGTCTGCAAGAATCGAGGATTTTGTGAATCTCAAATTCGTCTCCATGTGCTGATTGGATCTTGGGTGATTTAGGCAGAGCGGCTTTGAACCGATTAAGGACCAATGGTTTTAAGAGAGAAATATGAAATGCATTAGGAATTCTTAACTGCAGAGGTAATTTCACTTTGTAAGCCACAGTATTCAACACTATTTCGATTGGGTAAGGCCCAATCTTTTAGCAAACTTTTTTGTAGGAACCTTTAATCTTAGGTTACATGTGGAAACCCAAACCCGATCTCCTACCTTAAGGCTTGGTACAGCTTTTCATTTCAGATCTGCATAGGTCTTATATCTCTTGGATGTCTTGAGCAAAGTCTTGTGAATTTGTTTCTAGGCTTCAGTAAATTGTCAAAGTGTTGACTTTGCGGCAGGAACTTCGAGCGTAGGCAGAAGTTGGAAGTCAGGAACTCTTGGATGTAATTAATGAAGAATGGAGAAGATTTTGGGGCAGAGTGATAAAGATTGTTATGGGCAAATTCTGCAAATGGGAGGAAGTCCAGCCAGTCGTCCTGTGAGGAGGACATGAATAAACGCAGAAAAGTCTCCAGCTCCTGGTTCACTCTCTCTGTTTGACCATATGTTTGGGGATAATATCCTGAGAATTTTAACTTCAAGCCAAGAGCAGAACATAGGGATCTCCAAAACTTGGCCACAAATTGAGGACCTCTATCAGACACGATTTCCTGTGGTAAACCATGGAGTCGAAAGATCTCTGCTATAAACAATTTTTCCAACTGGGATGCAGATGAAAGATTAGCCAGTGGAACAAAGTGTGCCATTTTAGAGAATCGGTCAACTATGACCCATACGGTGTTCCGCCCACCAGACGTAGGTAAATCTGTAATAAAGTCCATAGTAATATGCGCCCATGGTCTTAGTGGTACCGGCAAAGGATTGAGTAACCCGGCTGGTGGATTTTTGGAAGTTTTATGCTGGGCACATTTTGGACAGGCAGCTACGAATTCCTGAACATCAGTCCTGAGATGAGGACACCAGTAGGAGCGCTGAATGAATTTAAGTGTCTTTTGACTGCCCGCATGGCCCATGAAGGAGGAGTGAGCCCATGTAAGAAGTTTCTTGCAAAGATTTGGTGCAACAAAGATCTTCCCTGGAGGAGGAAGTGGAGAGGTATTAGTTGCAGAAAAAGAGGTGGATTCCAGGATAAATTGCTCTTTTGAACGGTCAGAGGGTTCTTCTGAACTTGGGGAATGAGATAATGCATCTGCCTTTTTGTTGAGGGAACCTGATCAGTAACTGAGTTTGAAATTAAAACGGGTACAGAAGAGTGCCCATCTTGCTTGGCGTGGGTTCAGACATCGGGCTGACTGTAGATACAGGAGGTTCTTGTGATCCATGGTCACCGAAATTGGTTGTTGGGCTCCCTCCAACAAATACATCCACTCCTCAAAGTCCAACTTAATTGCCAGTAATTCCTGTTCCCCAATAGCATAATTCTGTTCAGCGGGGGAGAATCTTCGCGAGAAGAATGCACAAGGATGGACCTTCTTGTCCTCGAAATGCTGGGATAATACTGCTCCGACTCCTACAGTAGAGGCATCAACCTCCACCAAGAACGGACGGCTGAGATCAGCTTGTTGAAGGACTGGAGCAGTCATGAAGGCCTCCTTTAAAGATGAAAAAGCTTCCAAAGCCTCCAGGGACCACTAGGCAGGATCGGCGCCCTTCCTAGTTAATGCGGTTATAGGAGCTATGACAGAAGAATAATTTTTAATGAATCTTCGGTAGAAGTTAGTGAACCCCAGGAAGCATTGAATTCCTTTAAGGGTAGCTGGAAGTGCCCAATCCTGAATCGCCTGGACTTTAGCGGGGTCCATCTGTAACCTCTGCCCTGAAAGAATGTAACCGAGGAATGGAATCGTGGGTACTTCAAAAGTGCACTTCTCTAACTTACAGAATAACTGATTCCTTCTTAAATGAGTTAACACTTATTTGACTTGTTCCCGATGGGTCTTCAGATCCCTAGAAAAAATGAGGATGTCATCTAGATATACTACTAAGCAGTCATAGAGGAGATCTCTGAAGATTTCATTAACAAACTCTTGAAAGACGGCTGGGGCGTTACATAGGCCAAAAGGTATTATGAGGTATTCGTAATGGCCATCGCGGGTATTAAATGCCATCTTCCATTCGTCCCCTGGGCGAATACGTATAAGATTGTAGGCCCCACGTAAGTCCAGCTTAGTAAATACAGTAGCTCCTTTAACACGGTCGAACAGTTCTGGAATCAGAGGTAACGGATATCTGTTCTTAACTGTTATGTCATTGAGACCTCTATAGTCAATACAGGGCCGCAACCCCCCATCCTTCTTTTTACGAAGAAAAACCCCACTCTGGCCGGAGATATAGAAGACCTGATGAACCCTTTCTCCAAGTTCTCCAGGATATACTCCGACATGGCCTGTGTCTCGGGAAGTGAGAGAGGGTAAATTTGACCTCGGGGAGGAGTCTTACCGGGTACTAGCTCAATGGGACAATCCCAAGTACCATGCGGAGGCAAGGTGTCCGCCCCATGCTTACTGAAAACATCTTGAAAAGCTTGGTACTCCACAGGAAGGCTTGAAGGGCTGGAAGAACAGAGAGGTCTAACTGAAGGTAAACAGTTCTGAAAGCAGTCTTGTCCCCAAGAGATAACATCCATAGTTTGCCAATCTATGTGGGGATTGTGTATGATTAACTATGGAAACCCTAGGATTAGTTCATGAGAGGCTTTAGGAATTACAAGGAAAGAGATTTTTTCTGAATGGAGATCTCCGACCTTCATCTTGAGAGGTATAGTACGAAAGGATATAATACCATCAGGGATATAACGTCCATCCACCATGGTAACAGAAATGGTATGATCCAAAGGAACCGTTTGTATTCCAGATCGTTTGACCACAGCTGACGTAATGAAGCTTTCGGCGGCTCCAGAGTCGAGTAGTGCAGGGATGAGAAGAGAAGAAGAAGGGAGCTCCAATTGGGTTAACAAGACAGACTCTTTCTTGGTATGTAATTCTGAGAATTCTCCTAGCTTGACCTCTCCAGCACAAATTAGGAGCGGGCATTTCCCGGACGTAGATTGCAAGTTTTAACAAAGTGATCAGATGCACCACAATACAGGCAGAGGTTCACTTGTTGCCGTCTCTGACGTTCTTCATTGGAGAGGCGGGAGCGATTAATCTGCATGGGTTCTTCCGCAGTTGGTGATGATGGTGTTGGTGGAAGAACAACTCTAGGCTTAGGGCGATCTAACCGCAACCTCTCCATACAGCGTTCTCTGTACCTCAGGTCTAACTTATTGCATAAAGAAATTAGTTTACCCAATTTATCAGGTACGTCCTGAGTTGTGAGGTCATCTTTGATCTTTTCGGAGAGACTGCTCCAGAAAGCTGCAATGAGAGCCTCCTCGTTCCAGTTCAGTTCTGAGGAAAGGGTGCGAAACTGGATCACGTACTAACTGACCGTATGCGTGCCCTGACACAGGCGCAGGATCTCCAGTGAGGCGGCAGAAGTCCTGCCCAGTTCGTCAAAGATTCTTCGAAAGGTGGCCATGAATTCTAAGTAGTTAGATAAGATGGGATCCATCCCATTCCACAAATGTGAAGCCCATTCCAACGCTTGCCCAGTAAGTAAAGAAATTATATAGGCTACTTTGGTTCGTGCTGATGGGAAGTTGGCCGACTGTAGCTCGAACTGGATTTTGCACTGGTTAAGAAACCCGCGGCATTGTTTTGGATTCCCATTGAATTTACTGGGAGATGGCAAATGCAACCGAGGAAGTGGTAATGGTACAGGAGGAAGTGGGACCGGAGGTGCTAATGTGGGAGCAGCTGTAGATACTTGAGGGGCCATCATGGCATCACAGAGAGAATCGAGATGTTTGGACATACTCTGCATGAACTGAATGATTTGAGATTGTGTGGCCTCCTGCTTACTTAAGTGAGACCAGATATCTGCAGTTGAATCCCCTCCTGAGTCCTGATCACCCGTCAAATTCATTGGGCCAGTGCTTACAGTCACATCTGAGTTTGAGGATCCGGCAGTTGAGGTTTGCCCGAGGAGGTAGCAGGCTGAGGATGAACAAGATGAGGGGTTTGGATATAGTTCCTTAGCATGGGGCACGGAGCAATGAAGAACGTAGGCGGGGTTTGAGAGTCAATAGAAAAGATTTATTATATACAGGGCTGAGGTAGAGAACTGAGGCTGGAGCAAGGAACGTAATTGCAGATAAAGAACTGCGGGTTGTGGCTTGAAAGACGAGGTTGTGATTAATGAACTGCGGAACTGTGGCTAGTGGTTAAAGACGTGGCTGGAGGCAAAGAACTGTGGACTGCGGTTTGAAAGACGAGACTGTAGATGATAAACTGTGGAACTGTGGATGGTGGTTGATGACGTGGCTGGAGACAAGGACTGTGGACTGTGGTTTGGAAAACGAAGCTGAAGAAAATAATCTGCAGGCTGTGGTTGGTGGTACAAAGGTGTGGCTGGTGAAGGAGATCTGTGGAGTGTGGCTTGAAAGATGAGGCAGAAGACCCGGGGGCCGACTGTGCCCAGAGATTCTTACTGGACCGGGTTTTCCAGGAGCACTTCCACAGGCAGTAGCAGGCTAGAAACGGCAGGGCTGCCGCAGCAACAGAGAACCAACCAAGCAGGATCAGGAGGAACCAGAATACAGCAGGAATCCTGGGAGCACAGGCTAAAGCACCAACAACAGGGTTGTAACTTGAAGCACTGGCATCCCTGTCCTAAACCACCCCCTTTTATAGGGAGAGCTTCCCCTGGATTGGCTAGAAGAAACAGGAAACAGGAACTATGCTTAAAACTTGGTCTCCAACATGGTGGCGCCCAGTAATGCAGACCTTTTTGCAAAGCCACATTGCTCACTGCCCCTGGTCTCCTAGCAACGACTCAGCAAGAGTGACCCACTGTAGCGGTGTCCCACCGCCATGAGCGGACTTCCTCACCGCCGCTACTGCTGCCCACGGATCCGGTGCAGTAGCCCACCTCCGCCGCTGCCCGCACATCGCCAAGGAAGCCAGCCCCGTGGCCCAGCGTACCGGTAAGACTCCAGACGCTGACAATTCTCATATAATTATATAGTTATGCATAACACAAAGCATTTGATATACTGTAGGTAATTATTTAATGACTGTTTTTGGTCAATTGATTTTCCGTTAGATCCCATTCAAAGAAGAATGTAATGTAAAAGAAAGAAAATGACAATAATTTAATGGCTAGTGGACCCTATTCAGCACAGAATGTAGATTCTACTAAAAAGCAGACTCTGCAATCCTTTCTGTAGCATGCTGGGGGCCGCTCATCTCATAGCAAGGCCGCCCAGCATGCTAATTCCTGCCCCGCAGCTGCAACCTCAATCCGATTGCAATGTGATCGCAATCTGATTGTGGTCCTAGCAATTGTAGTCGACTCCCCAATTGTGGTTGTCCCCCCATTTTTGCTATCGTAGCAGCTGCACGTGACATCATGCAGCTGCCCCAAAAACATTACCGACACCCCCCCAATTACCATCACAGTCATAAGGATAAGACCTATATCTCATTCATGCACTCATCATCTACTACTATATTACTGCTACTTTATCTCTTCCACTTTGGCCTTCCTCTCACTCAACTTATTTCAGTGCCAGGGCCGGTTCAATCGCTTTCAGCTCCCCGGGCAGGCAATAGGGGCGTGGCTTCATACAGGGGGCGTGGTCATTTACACCCCCTGTACAGTATGAGCGCCGCTGAAATGATGTGCTGTGCACGATGACGTCATCACGCACCGCACAGTAAAGGTCCTCTCCACGAAGGGAAACTTGACGCTACGTGTCTAGTTCCCTTCACAGCGGTGGGGAGAGGGACAGACCGGGCAGTGGGGGTCACAGCAGCAGCGGATCTTGCCATGGTGCGGCGCCATCCGTATGGCGCCGGCGCCCTCCGGAACACGGCGGCCCTGGCAAATGTCCTGCTTGCCCGTGGCAAGATCCGCTACTGTTCAGTGCAGACTATCATTAATGCTGCTGCCCATCTCCTTTGCCTCTAATGCCACTCTATGTCATCCTCCTCCACTACACATTGCTTCACTAGCTCTCCAATCCAACACAGAAAACAAAAGTTAAAACTCACTGTCACTAATCAGTCCTCAATCATTCTACTTCCTCCTACATTTCTGACTCTCAAGAAGCACTCCTTCATGTTAGCCAGTCAGTCATTTCACCATCCTTGTTGCTACCATTCCACTGGAAGCTGTCAAGGGCAGGGAGGGCCCTTTTCCTTTGTTCTCTTCTCCTAGCACTATCCTAGTCACCTATTTGCATATGTTCCCCTGTTCACATTTTCCCACTGTTTCTTGTCTGTCTATACACTTATACCCTGTTCACACTGCATCAAACCCCCAGTATTGAACAGGTATTTTGCCAGGTCGACACGGGTTGCTGTGCAGTGTGAATGGGTCAGTGCTGAATCCCCAGGTCACCTGACCCGGTTATTCAACCCGGGAATAAAGAAGGGTTATTCCCAGGTTATTACCAGGTCAGGCGCAATGTGAACGGGTTATCCAGGTTGATGCGACCTGGCACTTGTTCACAGCATAGGGAGCGGTGGAGCTGGAGTTGATGTCATCTCCAGCGCCGCCTCTGCCCTTTCCCCAGTGCTGTCTCTGGCCCCACCCCAAAATGGCAATATGCCGGGTTGGGAAGCCACTCCGTTCACATTGCACAGGTACAATGCCGTGTCACACCCGGGAAGGACATGTATCCAATTCCCGGGTGTGACTCTGCAATGGCAATGTGAATGAAGTATTAGTGGTTACAAGCTCTTTCAGTGCTATTTGATCCCTACTCGCCTAATGTGCAACCCATCATTGCTTCCTCTCTCAGGCTTTAGCAAGTGTCTCAGTTCTACCCTCTACTCCACATATCCCCACAGTTTTTAGTTATTCAAATGTTTTTATAAAAGTTCGATGTATTCTTGCAATAATTATGGAATTTCATTGTCACTGTATGGCACTGCAGATACCTTGTGGTGTATAATAATAATAATAATAATAATAATAATAATTTTTTTTTAAACTTACCTTATATGCATTAACAGCTGCAGGTGAAATGTTCTAAACAAAGCACATAAAAATCAGAAACAAAATAAATGAAATAAATAAAAAACAAAATGTCATAAATTGTATTTTAAAAAATAACATCCTTGCACTTGTCCATGAATAATGATAAAAGACTCTGTCTGCCTAATGAGGATCAATTTCTTAAGAGATTCTCCACTGCAGAGAAAGTGGCATATAGTCCAGGTTATCTTTGTATTAAGTACACAATAAAAACAATAATGTGTTGGGGATTTTGGGGGAGGTTTTTAGGGGCAGGGGGGCACCAATGGGTCTTCTTGCTCTTGTTTCTACTTTGTCTAAACCCGCTGTGCTAAGCTCTTGACACTTGTACCTGGCTGAGCTTCAGGTCTTGTTTTTGATTGATGCAGGCAAAAGAGCAGAAGCTACCACTTGGCTGGTGACTATACTTGGGTAGCTACAGGTTATGGTTTAGGTCAAGGAGCCACAGTCAGGTAGGGTAGCCACTAACCTGCAACTGCTTATCTGTGTGTCTCTGCAGTGGTTGCTGAATTTTCCACACTGAAATATTGGGGCAGCTACTTTTCCATTATTGCTTTTCATCCTATTAAAATCTTGCTATGCCGGTGGTGTGGAATGACATGCAGGGGCGGATTGGGATGCCCGGAGACCAGGACCACTTACCGGCAGGCCATCTTCCCTCTCTCATCAGCAGACGCAGTCACACAGGGACAGGGTTGCCGCCGAGCTTAGGGCACAGCACACTGAGCTGTGCCTGTGGCTGTATGTGAGAGTTTCAGTAGAGGTAGGTCGTGCCGCTGGAGATGTCTGGTGACTGAGTTGTGCAGCGGCAGTTTTGTCTAGCTGAATGTACTGGTGGTAATGGTGTGCTAAATGTACTGGTGGGGTAATATGGGCATATTGGGTAGCAATATTGGCACACTGTATGTACTGGAGGGTAATATGGGGGAACTGTGTGTACTGGGGGAGAACTTTGTACTGGGGTAATACAAGTGTGCTGTGTGTATTGGAGGTAATAAGGGGGCACTATGAATTGGGGGCTAATAAGGGTGAGCTGTATATACTAGGGGTAATGTGGGGGTGCTGTACTATGTGATATATAGAGGTGCCGTGTGTACTGGGGAATACCATGTTGGGCACTATGGATACTGAGGAGTAGTATGGTGATGGGCTCTGTGTACATAATGAAAGGTACTATGGTGGGTGTTGTTGACGAGTGTGGTCTCCGATGGTCTCCTAACTGCCGGTCAGCATACCAACTCCAGGATCCCGGCAGCATACCGATGCCGGGATCCTGGCGGGGAGGGGCGAGTGCAGCAAGACCCTTGCGGGATCCCTGCGCTTGCTGCATTGCGGGCTCGGTGGCGACCTGCAGTAGCCATGGGTTCTCTTCCCACTCTATGGGTGTCGAAGACACACACAAATGGAAATAGTCCCTGTTGGTCCATCGGGATAGTGAGGGGGCAGGATATTGGGGGAGGTCATGTGACCGTTGGTCTGCTAACCGCCGGTCACATGAATACCACCCATTGTTGATCTCCTATTAGACATATAAAGAGTAATTCTCTGTGAGAAAAAGCAGTGCACTTCTCTGAAGAAACAAGGTGGCACTCTGCAGACTGGTGTAAGGGGTATGGTATTCAATTACAGCATAACAGACCTTAATTATTGCATTTCAAGTCACACAGGCCTTTTTTATCAGTTCAAGCAACGTGATACTGCATTTTCTGTTTGTATCACGTTGCATGACCTGAAGAAAAGACCTGTAGGCTTTGAAAAATCATCACCTTGTATACAGATGTAATGTAGCCATGCTCATCCAGCCTGCGACTTGGCTGCATGGGAGCACATGTCACACACCTAGGTGTATTGGTGCGCCTAAACACATTGAGCTGCATCTGAGTACGCCGCCTACGGTATGTATTCCAATGGGCATGCGTACTTAGATGCACACACGCATCCTAGTCATACTTGCCATGCCTACATTGCGAATACGCCATGCTGCAGGATGGATGAGCGCGGCACTGGATACATCTGTATATCAAATATAAAAGAAGCAGGTTGGTGCACATAAAAGTTAAAACTGGCTTATCTGCCAAGTCTGTTAGTAGTTAGAGTCCATTTTAAACCAGGAACCGGCTTCCAACAGGCTTGTCTGCAGCAATGATGTCAGACATACAGTACAGTAATGGAGTAATATTTCTTATTTCTATCTGCACTGCACATATATCTCACTGGTGTTTGTAGAGATGCAGTACAGGGTCAGACGCATGCACTAAGAAGTGTATTAGACATGTGTTTGGGTTACCTGTGCAGTTACAGGGGCTTGGCTAATCAGATGCAGATATAACATAGTATTGGTGTGTTATTGGGTTCACATGGGCATGTTGCTGATAGTTACTGCATACAGAGATGCTGAATTGCTCACATTGGAGGCCATACTCAGACAGATGATCTGCATCTAGCCTACGGCTGGAGGAAGTTTCAATGGTGCGACTGATGGTGGTGTCTAAAGATGCACAAAGCATGATTACAGCATCTGTAGACACTGCAGGTGTCTCAATACTTGCATATTCAGATGCACAGATGTATACCAGGAAAGGGCTTTGTTGCAACATTAGCATAGAGTAAAGGATGCAAATACAGAAAAAGATGCAAGGCAGGCTGCAACTGCGGCCAACTCAGTATCAGGCCCTATGAGACGGTATCCCGCCCCCATCCACAAACCCCACCACTTAAGAGACCCTCTCCCTTTAGGGCTGCTTTAAGAAATTTCCTGGGTTGGTTTCCCATACCAATATGCCCCTGAATGACATGTGAGATTTATACAAGTATGTGCACCTAGCCCTGTGGTCTTTCTAGCTCAGTTCTTTCTACCCTTTATGTAGACAGCTAGGAATATGGGGAAAAAGTCTATAAGAGCCTATGTATATGCAAGTTTAATAACCAGATTAGTAATTGAGATGATACAGGTGTAATGTTTCAGTACATATACAGATACTAGAAGAATGGACACTGGACAATCTCAAACTGAAGTACGCTCCTTTATTCTCTTCCAACACATCAATTACTTATGTAAGATAAATAATATTGACTGTGGTTTAGGGGTGTAAATCAAAGGTGACACTTGTTTGTTTTGGGGTATGTTCCTTAATGGGGGTACACACGGCCCAATTCGGGCTCAGCGCAATGTGTGCTAGCCCGATCCTAACTAGACTGCAAGGCTCAATGAGAGCATAAGGGTCTAGCCAGATCTTGACTGCCTGCAATCAAGATTTGAGCCAGCGATAGCTATGCGCGGGGCAGCGCATCACTATCGCTATGGGGCACACACACGGACTGATCCGTGCTAGATTTCTAAGCAGCTTAGAAAATAAGCACAAATCTCTCCGTGTGTACACCCCTTTAGTTTCTTGACCAGCATTCTCTGTCACCTGGTCTCTCGCTTTTCTTATCCAGTTAGATAAGATATTTTACAAGTATTGTTCTCTTTTGTACAGTACTGTGGTATGCTATCTCTTTATTCTCCCAGAAATAAAAGTTGCCAGCATCTACCTACACTCACTTTCAGGTGATTATACAGTAATGGTTTACTACAAAAATCTGTTGAAAATAAATTTCTTATAAGGAGGCAAATTTCTTTAATTTAATTAAATATTACTTCTAAAACTCTAAAATACCAAAAATTAAGAAAAATATATTTCTGAAACTTTACTGCTGAATTACCGTCCTTGTATTGGACTATTGAAGAGCTAAACTCAGCTAAAACAAAGCAAGGGCATCTAAGGACAAGGTGAGTCTAGCACCATCAGCTGTTATTTTGTGTCAGCTGCCAGGAATGTATATGGCAAAACTGAATACTCTAGTAAGGTATGGGTGAGGTGGGCTATCTTTTAGGGTACGTACCAAACATGGGCGCCATCTAGAAATCGTCAGTCTTCAATCTAAGTCAGTTTTCCCATTTTCTGCACAGTTTTTGAAACAAAAGGGTGTATTGCGACTTTGACAAGTGTGTACTGCGACTTTTGAATCACCCTGTATAATACTTAAAATCCTGCAACATCTGAAGATATTTACCTACTTTAGATACAGTGGACTATATTTACTGAGGTGCAGGTTTATAGAAGTAGAGATGTTTCCCATAGCAACCAATCAGATTTTACTTATCAGTTATCTAGCAATTCTAGACGATAATAGCTGGAATCTGATTGGTTGCTATCAGAAACATGCACTATCTCCACTTCTATAAATCCATACCTTATTAAATATTCCCCTGTGTCAGACTGTTGAGACACTGGGGTATGTTTACTAAGCTCCCGATTTTGACCAAGATCGTGTTTCTTCTTCAAAGTGTCATCTCTGGAAATTACTAAACGCAAATCTCGTCAGTGATGAGGGCATTCGTATTTTTTTTTAAGTCAAAGCAAAAAAATACGAATGAATACATATATCGGTCAAATACGACTTTTTTTTTATACAACTCGGTAATTTACTAAAAAGTGTATTTCACAAACTCTGCCGGCAATAGCCAAACACTGCCGTGATAAAAAATACAAATCGTAAAAAAAAGCAGTTTCAAAATAGACCTGCTTTTTTTTACCGTGTTCTGATAGGCATGCACAGATCCATGAGATCCGTGCATGATTATCAGTGGGAAGGGGTGGGAAATAGTGTAAAAGTTGGAAAAAAATGCTTGGGGTCCCCCCTCCTAAGCAAAACCAGCCTCGGGCTCTTTGAGCCGGTCCTGGTTGAAAAAATATGAGGAAAAAAATGACTGGGGTTCCTCCATATTTAATCAACCAGCACCGGGCTCTGCACCTGGTCCTGGTGCAAAAAATACGGGGGACAAAAAGCGTAGTGGTCCCCCGTCTTTTTAACACCAGCATGTACCCTGGAATCTACGTTGAGACGTGGGCAGAGTTGGCAGCTGAACATAGGTAAGTATGTGTGTGTTGGAATATATGTAATAAAGTTGTACTTTCAAGGTGTGTGTGTCCTGTTTTTATTTGGGTATTTTTTTTGCAGAAGAACTATAGGTACCTGCGTGCCCATTTAACCCCGCATGCTGGTACATGTGGTTCTCCAAGTACCAGCTTGCGGGGGAGGCTTGCAGGGACTTGTAGTTCTTGTGCAAAAAACAATATTCTTTTATTTTACACTTGGCTATCAGCCCCCCATCTGCAGCCCATGGATTGGGGGGACAGCCTCGGGCTTCACCCCTGGCCCTTGGGTGGCTGGAGGGGGGGACCCCTTGCTTTAAGGGGTCCCCACTCATCCAGGGTACCCCGGCCAGGGGTGACTAGTTAGTGATTTAATGCCAGGGCCGCAGGGACCTATATAAAAGTGTCCCCCGGCTGTGGCATTATCTCTCTGACTAGTGGAGCCCGGTGCTGTTGTTAAAAATACGGGGGACCCCTACGCTTTTTGTCCCCCGTATTTTTTGCACCAGGACCAGGCACAGAGCCCGGTGCTGGTTGATTAAATATGGGTGAACTCCAGTCATTTTTTTCCTCATATTTTTTCAACCAAGGCTGGCTCAAAGAGCCCGATGCTGGTTTTGCTTAGGAGGGGGGACACCACACATTTTTTTTTGCGATTTTAAACTATTTTTTATTTTTTTAAAGATGCACAATGAAGCCCTGCACGGATCTCACAGATCCGTCCGAGTTTCATTGTTTTAGTGTCGGCAGTGTTTTACTATTCACTCCCGTAAAACACTGCCAAAAAATACGAATGACATCGACATCGGAAAACACGATAATGTAAAATGCGACAGCTCAGTAAATGAGTCATAATAAATTCAAAAAGTTGCAAACTTACACATTCGATGTCATTCGTGTTTGAACTTTAATCTCATTCTGAAAAATATGAATTTTAGTAAATATACCCCACTATCTAAATGTCCTATTAAGTCACACTAGAGGACTGATCATACAAATACCTTATGAAGATTAAAGGACCATTATATTTCTAATGGAGAAACTTGTCAGTCAATTGTTGGACTTCATTTGTGTGTTATGAAAATAATGAAATAATTACACAATGGGGTAAATTTACTATAGTGGGAGAGTTTTAGAACTGGTGATGTTGCCCATAGCAATCAATCAGATTATATCTATTATCTGCTAGAAGCAGCAAGATAAATGGTAAGTAGAATCTGATTGTTTGCCATGGGCAACATCACCAGTTCTAAAAATCTCCCATGTTAGTAAATTTACCCCAATGTGTATGTAAAAATTGTTAACTGAAGTGAATAAGCAAGCATTCTGTGATTGTACAGCAGATAATAATATACTGGTACTGAGTAATGCTAACAGCAATAATAAAAACTACATACTGTATATAAAGACATATAAAACTATTTAAAAATGAATAATAAAATCAGCAGTATGACAAAAAAAAAGCATTATGACTCCATTTGATGCCAATATTTTAGAAAATGACAGTGAATGTTTTTATGTGTGAGTAAATGCTGTACAACAATTTTAAAATGAAAAACAGACTCACCATAGATAATAAAATATCTGGTACTGAAACATTAATGTGTACGGCTAACATTTGCTTGAAAGGTGAAGGAAAAAAAACAATTTAGAGAATGACAATGTTTATTAATACAGTTACAATTTAGAAGTAAATTTTCTTCAGCATGAAAAGCAATTTTAATCAAATGCAATGTAAATTGCTATTAATGTGGCTCCAACTAAATTATAATTAGGGAAAATATGGAAATTAAAAATTCTGTTAAAATAGTAATATGTTCTAATATGCAAATATGACCTACTCTACCACAGTTGTATCTGATGCAACAACGTCAGGCTGGGATTTCCCTGACATTGGGGTTGTTTCCGAGTTGTTCGCTCGCAAACTGCTTTTAGCAGCATTGCACATGCTAAGCCGCCGCCTACTGGGAGTGAATCTTAGCTTAGCAGAATTTCGAACTAAAGATTCTCAAAATTGCGAATAGACAGTTTCTGAGTAGCTCCAGACTTACTCGGCATCTGCGATCAGTTCAGTCAGTTTCGTTCCTGGTTTGACGTCACAAACACACCCAGCGTTCGCCCAGACACTCCTCCGTTTCTCCAGCCACTCCCGCGTTTTTCCCAGAAACGGTAGCGTTTTTTCACACACTCCCATAAAACGGCCTGTTTCCGCCCAGAAACACCCACTTCCTGTCAATCACATTACGAGCACCAGAACGATGAAAAAACCTTGTAATGCCGTGAGTAAAATACCTAACTGCATAGCAAATTTACTTGGCGCAGTCGCACTGCTGACATTGCGCATGTGCATTAGAGACTAATCGCTCCGTTGCGAAAAAAAAATAACGAGCGATCAACTCGGAATAAACACCATTGTCGCATCTGGCACTGTGAAGTTCTGCAAGAAGTGGAAGTATGATTCTATTAAGATTCCCAAACTTGTTGATTTTCTAAACTATCAAATTAAGTAAATAAGAGCTATTTACCCTTACTCACTATGATTTTATTAACATACCTGTATATTTCTTAATACAGTTATACTGAAATGGATTAAAAAGCTTTATTTACATAATTTGATCATTTAAAAAAATCTACAATTTTGGGGAAAAAATATTGGCCAGTTAAGTAGTTAAATGAATATGAATAAATATCCCTTTATTTCTCACCCATGACAGAGACAAAAGGTATATAATTACCGCTATTTGCAGCAATATGTCAGCAACACATTTCATTTTTTCCGCTTTCTCATTTTGAGGACTGGCCTGCAAATGGAATAAAAAGCATTTATATACACTGGGGTAAATTTACTAACATTCGTAATTTTCGGGAAAAGGTCAAAGTTCAATCACGAATGACATCGAAAGTGTAAAACTGCAACTTTTTGAATTGATTACGACTAATTTACTAAGCTGTCGTATTCGGGTTTTTCTTTTGTTCCGATGTCGATGTCATTCGTTTTTATTTTTTTTTTATTTTTACGGCAGTGATTAGCAAAACACTGCCGACTTTTTTACAATTAATCTCGGCCGGATCTGTGTGATCCGTGCTGGGGTTCATTTTTTTTTTTTTTTAAATGAAACACTGTAAAATCTTTAAAAAAAATTGCGTGGTGTCCTCCCTTTTAAGCATAACCAGCCTCGGGCTTTTTGAGCCGATCCTGGTTGCAGAAATATGGGAAAAAAAATGACAGGGGTTCCCCCATATTTAAGCAACCAGCATCGGGCTCTGCGCCTGGTCTTGGTTCCAAAAATACGGGGGACAAAAAGAGTAGGGGTCCCCCGTATTTTTAAAACCAGCACCGGGCTCCACTAGCTGGACAGATAATGCCACAGCCGGGGGTCACTTTTATATAGTGCCCTGCGGCCGTGGCATCAAAAATCCAACTAGTCACCCCTGGCCGGGGTACCCTGGGGGAGTGGGGACCCCTTCAATCAAGGGGTCCCCCCCCAGCCACCCAAGGGCCAGGGGTGAAGCCCGAGGCTGTCCCCCCCCACCCAATGGGCTGCGGATGGGGGGGCTGATAGCCTTTGTTGTAATTGAAAAGATATTGTTTTTAGTAGCAATACTACAAGTCCCAGCAAGCCTCCCCCGCATGCTGGTACTTGGAGAACCACAAGTACCAGCATGCGGCGGAAAAACGGGCCCGCTGGTACCTGTAGTACTATTACTAAAAAAATACCCAAAAAAAGACAAGACACACACACCTTGAAAGTAAAGTTTTATTACATACATGCACACAAACATACAAACATACTTACCTTATGTTCACACGCAGGTCGGTCCTCTTCTCCAGTAGAATACAAGGGGTACCTGTTGGAAAAATTCTACTCACCAGATCCAAGGTCCCAGGGTCCTCGGGGCATCCATGTTTAATCCACGTACTTGAAAAAAATAACAAACCGAATACACGAGCCACGAACTGAAAGGGGTCCCATGTTTTCACATGGAACTCCTTTCCCCGAATGCCACAAACCCACTCTGACTTCTGTCTAAGTGGGTTTCTTCAGCCAATCAGGGAGCGCCTTGTTGTAGCACTCTCCTGATCAGCTGTGTGCTCCTGTCCTCACTGACAGGCAGCACGCGGCAGTGTTACAATGTAGCGCCTATGCCCTCCATTGTAACCAATGCTGGGAACTTTCTGCCCTGCGGTTGACCTAAAGTGACGTCACCGCTGAGCAGAAAGTTCCCAGCATTGGTTACAATGGAGCGCATAGGCGCAACAGCCCGAGGCTGGTTAGGCTTTTGAGAAAAAAACTACTTTCCCACCCCTTCCCACTGATAGACATGCACGGATCTCATGGATCCCTGCATGCCTATGCAATCACGGCTCAAAAAAGCAGGTCTGCTTTTTTTTAGCACTTTTTTGCGATTTGTAATTTTTCACGGCAGTGTTTTCCTCTTTAGAGATTTGCACTTTTTAGTAAATGACCGAGTTCTACTAATTTGCTGGCGTTTTTTGACCGATGGTGTATTCATTCGTTTTTTTTTACAACTACTTCCAAAAAAATACGAATGCCCTGATCACTGCCGTGATTTGAGTTTAGTAAATGACCGAGATGACACTTTGAAGAAAAAACGGCATCTCGGTCAAAATCGGGACCTTAGTAAATTTACCCCACTGTGTGCAGTTATTTTATTTTAGTATATTCTCCTCGTACTTTCATGGGTTTCCTCGAGGTACTCCGGTTTCCTCCCACAAACCAAAAATATACTCTGGTACTGTAGGTTAACTGACTCCCAACCTAACTTATCCCTAGTGTGAATGTGTGTGCATGTACATATGGTAGGGAATATACTGTAGATTGTAAGCTCTACTGGCCAAATATTCTCTGTAAAGCACTGCAGAATATGTGTGCACTATATAAAGAACTAGTAGTAAATAAATAAATAAGTACTGTACTACTGAAAATAATTGGCATTGGGGGCTGCCGAGACTACCACCCTGGCAGCTGCAAATGAGGATATCTGTATAGAAATGTCCTCAACTCAGGGCTGTGTTTATACGTGTGAGAGGTAGATGGCTGGGACAGGAGCATATATGTGAACGGTAGGTATTTGGGGTATATGTGTGTGTGAGAGGGGTGTGACTGGGACAGGGCTGGGTATATGTTTATCAGAGGGAGGTGGTTGGGGGGTGTGAGTATGTTAGAGGGTATATGTGTGATGGAGGGTAGGGTATTGTATCATTTATATGATAGGTTGACATGTTATAATGACACCCACCCCCACTGCTCAAACTATGAAAACTTATTGATGTCCATCCCCCACTGTAGCTCCACCCACATTATCCACAGCTCCACACCCAGTGGGTACTCTGCCTCTGGGCCGACCTTCCCCACTCTCCATCCATGTAAGTCCACAATAATGATTATATTACAAATAAGATACTTCAATGAAAATCCCACAAAATGTCTTGTTTCTTTCCAAAATGTATGAATACAGTAGGTACAATATGCTGAAATGAGCAACAAATTGAAAAGAAATAGATCAATTACAGCTGTGTCCCACTCCAGGGTACTAATTTAGACCTAATCATTGATGTGCTAAATTTAGCACATCTACAATCAGCTTCCCTGACATGCGGGGGGACGCTCAGCACAGGGCTAGTCCACCCCACATGTCAGGCCCTACCCCGTCGCACAAGTACGAAAACATTGCGCAGCAGCTAGGCTTTTGTACTTGAAGCCCTACCTGCGTAGCTTCTGCACGCTGGCATGTATCTACCGGTCACTCTCCAGGTCGCAGCAGTTGCGTGTGACGTCACTCAATTGCCGCTGCCCGCCCTCCCCGCATGTCCGGGCACGCCTGAGTTGCCCTGACCACGCCTCTAAAACAGTGTCCAAACGCTGATGCCGGCCGCCCAGCAACAGCCCCTGCCTGTCAATCAGATAGAGGCGATCGCAGGGCGCACTGCAGCACCGGCACATGTGCAGTTCAGACCTGATCGAATGCTGTGCGAAAATACACAGCAGCGAACAGGTCTGAATTAGTCCCTAGGTTTGATGCTTTTTGCAGCGTGCTATATTATACTTTTGGTGTATACAGTAAGCTGATGGTGAGCATAGAGGTTATATATTGGTGTATACGGTAAGCTGATGGTGAGCATAGAGGTTATATATTGGTGTATACGGTAAGCTGATGGTGAGCATAGAGGTTATATATTGGTGTATACGGTAAGCTGATGGTGAGCATAGAGGTTATATATTGGTGTATACGGTAAGCTGATGGTGAGCATAGAGGTTATATATTGGTGTATACGGTAAGCTGATGGTGAGCATAGAGGTTATATATTGGTGTATACGGTAAGCTGATGGTGAGCATAGAGGTTATATATTGGTGTATACGGTAAGCTGATGGTGAGCATAGAGGTTATATATTGGTGTATACGGTAAGCTGATGGTGAGCATATCGGTTTGCGTTTTTTATGCAGTAGTAATCACAGCTCATTTATTACTATTATAGTTGTGATCCTATGATGCATAAAATAATGTATTATAAACATTTTCACAATGAGCATATAAAAATATATTACATAATAATGATTTCACAAATGACCATCTGTGTTTAAGATGATGTTTTTGTATCATAGTTGATATCAGGATGCCCCTTAATATTCTGTGTGATATTTACCTTTTAAATATTGTAAAAATGATTGCAGGAACTAAATAGATAGGCACAACCGTTAGCTTTGTTGCTCTGAAACAAACTAAAATGATATGAGTATAGTATAGTATAGAGTCAAAGCATCCAAGCATACAGTATATGTAACCTGTATCAAATGTATAATCAGCAAATTCCTGAAGCTTTTCATTGTGTGCTTATACTCTAGGATAGGGGCCCCTACTCCAGTTGGTCCACATGCGCAGTAAATTCTATGTTATTTGGACCAGGATGGAATGACTAGTGGCCGGGCGGGCAGTGGTGGGTGGCATGTAAAATGTCAGTCTTACTCATTATAATGCCTCTGGCTGTGGTCGCTTTATTCCACCGGTTGCACTGCTAGTAATTTCAGCACTGATAAAGGAGTATTCAAATATTAGACTCAAAATCTATGTGATTCCTACAAGTTGCTAAGAATAACATTTTGCATTGCTGGTGCATGATAAAATAAACATTTAGGGTAAAGTTATGATACTAAATGTGTATATAATTATTATAAAAACATTTAAACTCAAGGTTGCCAAACTTTTACTTTGGTGATATCTTCTTAAACTTGCTAATGCTGAAGAATAACAAAAGTTTGTGTTGAAGTCTGAAGACCTATTAAATATATGGTCTTGATGACCCCAATTTTTTGTGTCAGTGTGCATTGCTTTATGGTTGTGTTGCTGTGGAGTTGGTGAAGTAGTCTTAAACAATTGGGTGGTAATGGTGGGGCTACAGTAAGTGTTCATGATCTTCTACCACCAACCTACCCCATTTGGTGTACTAGTGGTTTAATTGCATACTAAATGGTGTGGCAGTAAGGAATTGCAGTTTTGTGTTATAAGGTAATTCCCATTGTTTTTATTGCACTCTTCTCACATACTGCATTATATATATATATATATATATATATATATATATATATATATACACAAGCATGCAATTACGAAGCGGCACTCAGAGTCTTCAAAACGGCAAAAACTTTGTATTAGTGCATATCAACGTTTCGGGGTCTCCCCCTTCGTCAGGATTAGTGCAAAATGACAATCTGTGCATGTAAATACTACTTACCCCCAATAAGAACATCCCCACATGCATATGCCGCTGGCCACGCCATCCCGACCTCCAGACTGACGTCACCAGCGTCTCCGCGGAAGTGACGTGCTGGCGCCCGGAGGCGCGTCCATGGCAACGCAACCTGGCAACAGAGATGTAAACAATAACTCCAGTGAAACAGCACCGTGCCCGCTTGAAACACTAGCGTGTAGTGAACAAATAAAGTGCTCACTGCGATCTCCAACAACTCCATATCTAAAAGCATTCAGTGTTATACATATAAGCTGCCAGGCTGCTAAAAATTATTAGTGAAACAAACCACACCAATTGCAATAAAAAACATACATACATATATCAAAGCTTCATATAAAATGCACATCAATTGCTTAAACTATACCAAACACTCTACATTAAACTACTGCTACTCCCTAACACTTTCGGATTTTCATACTTAGTTCAAAAACTCATGAATAAAATGTGGTTATTAAATAAAGTTAATGAGAACTAGATTATCATTGAGACCCATGGGTCTAAGAGTATTTAACATGTGGATCCACCGTGATTCTAACTGTAGGAGTTTAAGTTAAGTTAAGGGCCGCAGCATCAAGGACATGCTCGTTAAGACTGACATGGCTAAATTCAGAGAGGAACCCAAACATTTTTTTGAGGCGAAAGAACGGTTGCTTTAAGTGCACAGGGTGCACGACGTGTTCACATATGTCTGTAGGTGATCATATCATACATCCATGTTCGGGGAAAAAATTCCCTATAAGATGGCCTTTAACATGCACCCCTAAATTTGTGGTCTATGCCATAATATGCCCATGTGGCAGGTACTACATAGGCAATCCGAGTGTCAATTCAAGATCAGGATGGCACAACACAGGTTGGCCATTAGGAATGCCCTTATAGCAGGAAAGGGTGACCAACCTGTGGCTAAACATTTTGTGGAACATAGACACAGCATGGCCACTTTTAAGCATAGAATAATTGACCATGTGCCCGAATCCATGCGAGGTGGATATAGAGGGAAAAAACTCCTACAGTTAGAATCTAGAGATGAGCGGGTTCGGTTCCTCGGAATCCGAACCCGCCCGAACTTCATGTTTTTTTTCACGGGTCCGAGCGACTCGGATCTTCCCGCCTTGCTCGGTTAACCCGAGCGCGCCCGAACGTCATCATGACGCTGTCGGATTCTCGCGAGGCTCGGATTCTATCGCGAGACTCGGATTCTATATAAGGAGCCGCGCGTCGCCGCCATTTTCACTCGTGCATTGAGATTGATAGGGAGAGGACGTGTCTGGCGTCCTCTCCATTAGAATAGAGATAGATTAGATAGAGAGAGAGAGATTGTGCAGAGTCGCAGACAGAGTTAGTTTACCACAGTCAGTGACCAGTGCAGTTGCTAGTTAACTTTTATTTAATATAATATATCCGTTCACTTCTCTCTGCTATATCCGTTCTCTGCCTGAAAAAAAAAACGATACACAGCACAGTCAGTCACACAGTGTGACTCAGTCTGTGTGCACTCAGCTCAGCCCAGTGTGCTGCACAGTCATCAATGTATAAATTAAAAGCTTATAATTAATTGTGGGGGAGACTGGGGAGCACTGCAGGTTGTTAGCAGGAGCCAGGAGTACAATTATATTAATTAACAGTGCACACTTTTGCTGCAGGAGTGGTGACCAGTGCCTGACCACCAGTATAGTATTGTTGTATACTACTAATATCTCTTTAAATATCAACCAGTCTATATTAGCAGCAGACACAGTACAGTGCGGTAGTTCACGGCTGTGGCTACCTCTGTGTCGGCACACGGCAGGCAGTCCGTCCGACCAGAATTGTATTATTTATTATTATATACCTACCACCTAACCGTGGTTTTTTTTTCATTCTTTATACCGTCATAGTGTCATCCTAATTGTTACGAGTATACTACTATCTCTTTATCAACCAGTGTACAGTGCGGTAGTTCACGGCTGTGGCTACCTCTGTGTCGGCACACGGCAGGCAGTCCGTCCGACCAGAATTGTATTATTTATTATTATATACCTACCACCTAACCGTGGTTTTTTTTTTCATTCTTTATACCGTCATAGTGTCATCCTAATTGTTACGAGTATACTACTATCTCTTTATCAACCAGTGTACAGTGCGGTAGTTCACGGCTGTGGCTACCTCTGTGTCGGCACACGGCAGGCAGTCCGTCCGACCAGAATTGTATTATTTATTATTATATACCTACCACCTAACCGTGGTTTTTTTTTTCATTCTTTATACCGTCATAGTGTCATCCTAATTGTTACGAGTATACTACTATCTCTTTATCAACCAGTGTACAGTGCGGTAGTTCACGGCTGTGGCTACCTCTGTGTCGGCACACGGCAGGCAGTCCGTCCGACCAGAATTGTATTATTTATTATTATATACCTACCACCTAACCGTGGTTTTTTTTTCATTCTTTATACCGTCATAGTGTCATCCTAATTGTTACGAGTATACTACTATCTCTTTATCAACCAGTGTACAGTGCGGTAGTTCACGGCTGTGGCTACCTCTGTGTCGGCACACGGCAGGCAGTCCGTCCGACCAGAATTGTATTATTTATTATTATATACCTACCACCTAACCGTGGTTTTTTTTTCATTCTTTATACCGTCATAGTGTCATCCTAATTGTTACGAGTATACTACTATCTCTTTATCAACCAGTGTACAGTGCGGTAGTTCACGGCTGTGGCTACCTCTGTGTCGGCACACGGCAGGCAGTCCGTCCGACCAGAATTGTATTATTTATTATTATATACCTACCACCTAACCGTGGTTTTTTTTTTCATTCTTTATACCGTCATAGTGTCATCCTAATTGTTACGAGTATACTACTATCTCTTTATCAACCAGTGTACAGTGCGGTAGTTCACGGCTGTGGCTACCTCTGTGTCGGCACACGGCAGGCAGTCCGTCCGACCAGAATTGTATTATTTATTATTATATACCTACCACCTAACCGTGGTTTTTTTTTTCATTCTTTATACCGTCATAGTGTCATCCTAATTGTTACGAGTATACTACTATCTCTTTATCAACCAGTGTACAGTGCGGTAGTTCACGGCTGTGGCTACCTCTGTGTCGGCACACGGCAGGCAGTCCGTCCGACCAGAATTGTATTATTTATTATTATATACCTACCACCTAACCGTGGTTTTTTTTTCATTCTTTATACCGTCATAGTGTCATCCTAATTGTTACGAGTATACTACTATCTCTTTATCAACCAGTGTACAGTGCGGTAGTTCACGGCTGTGGCTACCTCTGTGTCGGCACACGGCAGGCAGTCCGTCCGACCAGAATTGTATTATTTATTATTATATACCTACCACCTAACCGTGGTTTTTTTTTCATTCTTTATACCGTCATAGTGTCATCCTAATTGTTACGAGTATACTACTATCTCTTTATCAACCAGTGTACAGTGCGGTAGTTCACGGCTGTGGCTTCCTCTGTGTCGGCACACGGCAGGCAGTCCGTCCGACCAGAATTGTATTATTTATTATTATATACCTACCACCTAACCGTGGTTTTTTTTTTCATTCTTTATACCGTCATAGTGTCATCCTAATTGTTACGAGTATACTACTATCTCTTTATCAACCAGTGTACAGTGCGGTAGTTCACGGCTGTGGCTACCTCTGTGTCGGCACACGGCAGGCAGTCCGTCCGACCAGAATTGTATTATTTATTATTATATACCTACCACCTAACCGTGGTTTTTTTTTTCATTCTTTATACCGTCATAGTGTCATCCTAATTGTTACGAGTATACTACTATCTCTTTATCAACCAGTGTACAGTGCGGTAGTTCACGGCTGTGGCTACCTCTGTGTCGGCACACGGCAGGCAGTCCGTCCGACCAGAATTGTATTATTTATTATTATATACCTACCACCTAACCGTGGTTTTTTTTTTCATTCTTTATACCGTCATAGTGTCATCCTAATTGTTACGAGTATACTACTATCTCTTTATCAACCAGTGTACAGTGCGGTAGTTCACGGCTGTGGCTACCTCTGTGTCGGCACACGGCAGGCAGTCCGTCCGACCAGAATTGTATTATTTATTATTATATACCTACCACCTAACCGTGGTTTTTTTTTCATTCTTTATACCGTCATAGTGTCATCCTAATTGTTACGAGTATACTACTATCTCTTTATCAACCAGTGTACAGTGCGGTAGTTCACGGCTGTGGCTACCTCTGTGTCGGCACACGGCAGGCAGTCCGTCCGACCAGAATTGTATTATTTATTATTATATACCTACCACCTAACCGTGGTTTTTTTTTTCATTCTTTATACCGTCATAGTGTCATCCTAATTGTTACGAGTATACTACTATCTCTTTATCAACCAGTGTACAGTGCGGTAGTTCACGGCTGTGGCTACCTCTGTGTCGGCACACGGCAGGCAGTCCGTCCGACCAGAATTGTATTATTTATTATTATATACCTACCACCTAACCGTGGTTTTTTTTTTCATTCTTTATACCGTCATAGTGTCATCCTAATTGTTACGAGTATACTACTATCTCTTTATCAACCAGTGTACAGTGCGGTAGTTCACGGCTGTGGCTACCTCTGTGTCGGCACACGGCAGGCAGTCCGTCCGACCAGAATTGTATTATTTATTATTATATACCTACCACCTAACCGTGGTTTTTCTTTCATTCTTTATACCGTCATAGTGTCATCCTAATTGTTACGAGTATACTACTATCTCTTTATCAACCAGTGTACAGTGCGGTAGTTCACGGCTGTGGCTACCTCTGTGTCGGCACACGGCAGGCAGTCCGTCCGACCAGAATTGTATTATTTATTATTATATACCTACCACCTAACCGTGGTTTTTTTTTCATTCTTTATACCGTCATAGTGTCATCCTAATTGTTACGAGTATACTACTATCTCTTTATCAACCAGTGTACAGTGCGGTAGTTCACGGCTGTGGCTACCTCTGTGTCGGCACACGGCAGGCAGTCCGTCCGACCAGAATTGTATTATTTATTATTATATACCTACCACCTAACCGTGGTTTTTTTTTTCATTCTTTATACCGTCATAGTGTCATCCTAATTGTTACGAGTATACTACTATCTCTTTATCAACCAGTGTACAGTGCGGTAGTTCACGGCTGTGGCTACCTCTGTGTCGGCACACGGCAGGCAGTCCGTCCGACCAGAATTGTATTATTTATTATTATATACCTACCACCTAACCGTGGTTTTTTTTTTCATTCTTTATACCGTCATAGTGTCATCCTAATTGTTACGAGTATACTACTATCTCTTTATCAACCAGTGTACAGTGCGGTAGTTCACGGCTGTGGCTACCTCTGTGTCGGCACACGGCAGGCAGTCCGTCCGACCAGAATTGTATTATTTATTATTATATACCTACCACCTAACCGTGGTTTTTTTTTCATTCTTTATACCGTCATAGTGTCATCCTAATTGTTACGAGTATACTACTATCTCTTTATCAACCAGTGTACAGTGCGGTAGTTCACGGCTGTGGCTACCTCTGTGTCGGCACACGGCAGGCAGTCCGTCCGACCAGAATTGTATTATTTATTATTATATACCTACCACCTAACCGTGGTTTTTTTTCATTCTTTATACCGTCATAGTGTCATCCTAATTGTTACGAGTATACTACTATCTCTTTATCAACCAGTGTACAGTGCGGTAGTTCACGGCTGTGGCTTCCTCTGTGTCGGCACACGGCAGGCAGTCCGTCCGACCAGAATTGTATTATTTATTATTATATACCTACCACCTAACCGTGGTTTTTTTTTTTCATTCTTTATACCGTCATAGTGTCATCCTAATTGTTACGAGTATACTACTATCTCTTTATCAACCAGTGTACAGTGCGGTAGTTCACGGCTGTGGCTACCTCTGTGTCGGCACACGGCAGGCAGTCCGTCCGACCAGAATTGTATTATTTATTATTATATACCTACCACCTAACCGTGGTTTTTTTTTTCATTCTTTATACCGTCATAGTGTCATCCTAATTGTTACGAGTATACTACTATCTCTTTATCAACCAGTGTACAGTGCGGTAGTTCACGGCTGTGGCTACCTCTGTGTCGGCACACGGCAGGCAGTCCGTCCGACCAGAATTGTATTATTTATTATTATATACCTACCACCTAACCGTGGTTTTTTTTTTCATTCTTTATACCGTCATAGTGTCATCCTAATTGTTACGAGTATACTACTATCTCTTTATCAACCAGTGTACAGTGCGGTAGTTCACGGCTGTGGCTACCTCTGTGTCGGCACACGGCAGGCAGTCCGTCCGACCAGAATTGTATTATTTATTATTATATACCTACCACCTAACCGTGGTTTTTTTTTCATTCTTTATACCGTCATAGTGTCATCCTAATTGTTACGAGTATACTACTATCTCTTTATCAACCAGTGTACAGTGCGGTAGTTCACGGCTGTGGCTACCTCTGTGTCGGCAGTCGGCAGGCAGTCCGTCCATCCATAATTGTATTATTATTATAATATATACCACCTAACCGTGGTTTTTTTTTCATTCTTTATACCGTCGTCATAGTGTCATACTAGTTGTTACGAGTATACTACTATCTCTTTATCAACCAGTGTACAGTGCGGTAGTTCACGGCTGTGGCTACCTCTGTGTCGGCAGTCGGCAGGCAGTCCGTCCATCCATAATTGTATTATTATTATAATATATACCACCTAACCGTGGTTTTTTTATACCACCTAACCGTGGCAGTCCGTCCATAATTGTATACTAGTATCCAATCCATCCATCTCCATTGTTTACCTGAGGTGCCTTTTAGTTCTGCCTATAAAATATGGAGAACAAAAAAGTTGAGGTTCCAAAATTAGGGAAAGATCAAGATCCACTTCCACCTCGTGCTGAAGCTGCTGCCACTAGTCATGGCCGAGACGATGAAATGCCAGCAACGTCGTCTGCCAAGGCCGATGCCCAATGTCATAGTACAGAGCATGTCAAATCCAAAACACCAAATATCAGAAAAAAAAGGACTCCAAAACCTAAAATAAAATTGTCGGAGGAGAAGCGTAAACTTGCCAATATGCCATTTACCACACGGAGTGGCAAGGAACGGCTGAGGCCCTGGCCTATGTTCATGGCTAGTGGTTCAGCTTCACATGAGGATGGAAGCACTCAGCCTCTCGCTAGAAAACTGAAAAGACTCAAGCTGGCAAAAGCACCGCAAAGAACTGTGCGTTCTTTGAAATCCCAAATCCACAAGGAGAGTCCAATTGTGTCGTTTGCGATGCCTGACCTTCCCAACACTGGACGTGAAGAGCATGCGCCTTCCACTATTTGCATGCCCCCTGCAAGTGCTGGAAGGAGCACCCGCAGTCCAGTTCCTGATAGTCAGATTGAAGATGTCAGTGTTGAAGTACACCAGGATGAGGAGGATATGGGTGTTGCTGGCGCTGGGGAGGAAATTGACCAGGAGGATTCTGATGGTGAGGTGGTTTGTTTAAGTCAGGCACCCGGGGAGACACCTGTTGTCCGTGGGAGGAATATGGCCGTTGACATGCCAGGTGAAAATACCAAAAAAATCAGCTCTTCGGTGTGGAGGTATTTCACCAGAAATGCGGACAACAGGTGTCAAGCCGTGTGTTCCCTTTGTCAAGCTGTAATAAGTAGGGGTAAGGACGTTAACCACCTCGGAACATCCTCCCTTATACGTCACCTGCAGCGCATTCATAATAAGTCAGTGACAAGTTCAAAAACTTTGGGTGACAGCGGAAGCAGTCCACTGACCAGTAAATCCCTTCCTCTTGTAACCAAGCTCACGCAAACCACCCCACCAACTCCCTCAGTGTCAATTTCCTCCTTCCCCAGGAATGCCAATAGTCCTGCAGGCCATGTCACTGGCAAGTCTGACGAGTCCTTTCCTGCCTGGGATTCCTCCGATGCATCCTTGCGTGTAACGCCTACTGCTGCTGGCGCTGCTGTTGTTGCCGCTGGGAGTCGATGGTCATCCCAGAGGGGAAGTCGTAAGCCCACTTGTACTACTTCCAGTAAGCAATTGACTGTTCAACAGTCCTTTGCGAGGAAGATGAAATATCACAGCAGTCATCCTACTGCAAAGCGGATAACTGAGTCCTTGACAACTATGTTGGTGTTAGACGTGCGTCCGGTATCCGCCGTTAGTTCACAGGGAACTAGACAATTTATTGAGGCAGTGTGCCCCCGTTACCAAATACCATCTAGGTTCCACTTCTCTAGGCAGGCGATACCGAGAATGTACACGGACGTCAGAAAAAGACTCACCAGTGTCCTAAAAAATGCAGTTGTACCCAATGTCCACTTAACCACGGACATGTGGACAAGTGGAGCAGGGCAGGGTCAGGACTATATGACTGTGACAGCCCACTGGGTAGATGTATGGACTCCCGCCGCAAGAACAGCAGCGGCGGCACCAGTAGCAGCATCTCGCAAACGCCAACTCTTTCCTAGGCAGGCTACGCTTTGTATCACCGCTTTCCAGAATACGCACACAGCTGAAAGCCTCTTACGGCAACTGAGGAAGATCATCGCGGAATGGCTTACCCCAATTGGACTCTCCTGTGGATTTGTGGCATCGGACAACGCCAGCAATATTGTGTGTGCATTAAATATGGGCAAATTCCAGCACGTCCCATGTTTTGCACATACCTTGAATTTGGTGGTGCAGAATTTTTTTAAAAACGACAGGGGCGTGCAAGAGATGCTGTCGGTGGCCAGAAAAATTGCGGGACACTTTCGGCGTACAGGCACCACGTACAGAAGACTGGAGCACCACCAAAAACTACTGAACCTGCCCTGCCATCATCTGAAGCAAGAAGTGGTAACGAGGTGGAATTCAACCCTCTATATGCTTCAGAGGTTGGAGGAGCAGCAAAAGGCCATTCAAGCCTATACAATTGAGCACGATATAGGAGATGGAATGCACCTGTCTCAAGTGCAGTGGAGAATGATTTCAACGTTGTGCAAGGTTCTGATGCCCTTTGAACTTGCCACACGTGAAGTCAGTTCAGACACTGCCAGCCTGAGTCAGGTCATTCCCCTCATCAGGCTTTTGCAGAAGAAGCTGGAGGCATTGAAGAAGGAGCTAACACGGAGCGATTCCGCTAGGCATGTGGGACTTGTGGATGCAGCCCTTAATTCGCTTAACAAGGATTCACGGGTGGTCAATCTGTTGAAATCAGAGCACTACATTTTGGCCACCGTGCTCGATCCTAGATTTAAAGCCTACCTTGGATCTCTCTTTCCGGCAGACACAGGTCTGCTGGGGTTGAAAGACCTGCTGGTGACAAAATTGTCAAGTCAAGCGGAACGCGACCTGTCAACATCTCCTCCTTCACATTCTCCCGCAACTGGGGGTGCGAGGAAAAGGCTCAGAATTCCGAGCCCACCCGCTGGCGGTGATGCAGGGCAGTCTGGAGCGACTGCTGATGCTGACATCTGGTCCGGACTGAAGGACCTGACAACGATTACGGACATGTCGTCTACTGTCACTGCATATGATTCTCTCAACATTGATAGAATGGTGGAGGATTATATGAGTGACCGCATCCAAGTAGGCACGTCACACAGTCCGTACTTATACTGGCAGGAAAAAGAGGCAATTTGGAGGCCCTTGCACAAACTGGCTTTATTCTACCTAAGTTGCCCTCCCACAAGTGTGTACTCCGAAAGAGTGTTTAGTGCCGCCGCTCACCTTGTCAGCAATCGGCGTACGAGGTTACATCCAGAAAATGTGGAGAAGATGATGTTCATTAAAATGAATTATAATCAATTCCTCCGCGGAGACATTGACCAGCAGCAATTGCCTCCACAAAGTACACAGGGAGCTGAGATGGTGGATTCCAGTGGGGACGAATTGATAATCTGTGAGGAGGGGGATGTACACGGTGATATATCGGAGGGTGAAGATGAGGTGGACATCTTGCCTCTGTAGAGCCAGTTTGTGCAAGGAGAGATTAATTGCTTCTTTTTTGGGGGGGGTCCAAACCAACCCGTCATATCAGTCACAGTCGTGTGGCAGACCCTGTCACTGAAATGATGGGTTGGTTAAAGTGTGCATGTCCTGTTTTGTTTATACAACATAAGGGTGGGTGGGAGGGCCCAAGGATAATTCCATCTTGCACCTCTTTTTTCTTTTCTTTTTCTTTGCATCATGTGCTGATTGGGGAGGGTTTTTTGGAAGGGACATCCTGCGTGACACTGCAGTGCCACTCCTAGATGGGCCCGGTGTTTGTGTCGGCCACTAGGGTCGCTAATCTTACTCACACAGTCAGCTACCTCATTGCGCCTCTTTTTTTCTTTGCGTCATGTGCTGTTTGGGGAGGGTTTTTTGGAAGGGACATCCTGCGTGACACTGCAGTGCCACTCCTAGATGTGCCCGGTGTTTGTGTCGGCCACTAGGGTCGCTAATCTTACTCACACAGTCAGCTACCTCATTGCGCCTCTTTTTTTCTTTGCGTCATGTGCTGTTTGGGGAGGGTTTTTTGGAAGGGCCATCCTGCGTGACACTGCAGTGCCACTCCTAGATGGGCCCGGTGTTTGTGTCGGCCACTAGGGTCGCTTATCTTACTCACACAGCGACCTCGGTGCAAATTTTAGGACTAAAAATAATATTGTGAGGTGTGATGTGTTCAGAATAGGCTGAAAATGAGTGTAAATTATGTTTTTTGAGGTTAATAATACTTTGGGATCAAAATTACCCCCAAATTCTATGATTTAAGCTGTTTTTTAGGGTTTTTTGAAAAAAACACCCGAATCCAAAACACACCCGAATCCGACAAAAAAAATTCGGTGAGGTTTTGCCAAAACGCGGTCGAACCCAAAACACGGCCGCGGAACCGAACCCAAAACCAAAACACAAAACCCGAAAAATTTCCGGCGCTCATCTCTATTAGAATCACGGTGGATCCACAGGTTAAATACTCTTAGACCCATGGGTCTCAATGATAATCTAGGTCTCATTAACTTTATTTAATAGCCACATTTTATTCATGAGTTTTTGAACTAAGTATGAAAATCCGAAAGTGTTAGGGAGTAGCAGTAGTTTAATGTAGAGTTTTTGGTATGGTTTAAGCAATTGATGTGCATTTTATATGAAGCTTTGATATATGTATGTATGTATATGTTTTTTATTGCAATTGGTGTGGTTTCACTAATCATTTTTTAGCAGCCTGGCAGCTTATATGTATAACACTGAATGCTTTTAGATATGGAGTTGTTGGAGATAGCAGTGAGCACTTTATATGTACACTACACACTGGTGTTTCTAGCGGGCACAGTGCTGTTTCACTGGAGTTATTGTTTACATCTCTGTTGCCAGGTTGCGTTGCCATGGATGCGCCCCTGGGCGCCGGCTCGTCACTTCCGCGGAGACGCTGGTGACGTCAGTCTGGAGGCCGGGATGGCGCGGCCAGCGGTATATGCATGTGGGGATATTCTTATTGGGCATAAGTAGTATTTATATGCACAGATTGTCATTTTGCACTAATCCTGACGAAGGGGAAGACCCCGAAACGTTGATATGCACTAATACAAAGTTTTTGCCATTTTGAAGACTCTGAGTGCCGCCTCGTTATTGCATGCTTGTATCCATATGGACTTAGTCCCTGGAGGAGGGCACCTGAGCAAGACCGTCCCATAACAAGGACAGATCCAATTGCCGGAGTTCAATTTGCCGTATACGTATATATATATATATATATATATATATATATATATATATATATCTCAAATAATAAAATAACCAAATTGCGCTATTTGTAGAATTCCCGCCTTAGACCCAATAGTCTTAGGGGAGGAGCAGCTGTTAATCTCCAATACAAGTCCTCCTGCCAGTCGAGAACCAGTAATTCAGCAAAAAAGAGATGGTTGTACTGAGAGCGCTCTATTTTGTAAACAGTCTCTTTGTGGTTCCTTCAAGGATACTCCTAAACGAATTTGACCACGAAGTGGTGATTCTGACAAAGACCCTCTCACCAGATTCACCCAGACAGCGATAACACTCGTTAATCCATAGCTTCCAATAAAATGTATTACATTTTTAAAAGTCTCAGTATTTGACTCGATATAGCATTCAGTGCAAGACAATCCAAATTTCATATGGACAGCATACAGGACTGTTCTGATTCTTTGTCCACAGTAGTAGCTGTAATCTGCTGCTGTCCTTAATGCTGTCCTCACTCTGAATCAGAACAGTCCTGTATGCTGTCCATATGAAATTTGGATTGTCTTGCACTGAATGCTATATCGAGTTAAATACTGAGACTTTTAATTGATTTATAGGGACTCCATCCTAACTTCTACTTCTCTTCAGTCAGAGAGTTTTTGTTCTTACATATAAAAAACAACCCTGAGGAAGTCTGTTTAGACGAAAAACATTGGGTGATAAACATTGTGGGCGGACTGGCTGTCATATGAGCTCCTCTCCGGCCGGGGTGGACATCAAGTCCATTTAAGATCATACCCCACGATTGTTAAGATCGATGTAAGAGGTTTTCTATTTTATAAAAAAAATAATAATAATACATTTTATTGGAAGCTATGGATTAACGAGTGTTATCGCTGTCTGGGTGAATCTGGTGAGAGGGTCTTTTTCAGAATCACCACTCCGTGGTCAAATTCGTTTAGGAGTATCCTTGAAGGAACCACAAAGAGACTGTTTACACAATAGAGCGTTCTCAGTACAACCATCTCTTTATATATATATATATATATATATATATATTAGAGATGTGCACAGAAATTTTTTCGGGTTTTGTGTTTAGGTTTTGGATTCAGTTCCACGGCCGTGTTTTGGATTCAGAAGCGTTTTGGTAAAACCTCCCTGAATTTTTTTTGTCGGATTCGGGTGTGTTTTGGATTCAGGTTTTTTTTTTTTTCAAAAGCCCATCAAAAACAGCTTAAATCATAGAATTTGGGGGGAATTTTTATCCTATAGTATTATTAACCTCAATAACCACAATTTCCACTCATTTCCAATCTATTCTGAACACCTCACACCTCACACCTCACAATACTATTTTTAGTACTAAAATTTGCACCGAGGTCACTGGATGACTATGCAAAGCGACCCAAGAGGGCGGCACAAACATCTGGACCATCTAGGAGTGGCACTGCAGTGTCAGACAGGATGGCACTTAAAAAATTGGCCCCAAACAGTACATCATGCAAAGAAAAGAGAAAAAGAAGTGCACTGTGGTCGCTGTAAGCGACACAAACACCTCAATATCACAGGAATTATTCATTCTAATCAATGGTATTATTGGTCCAAATTACTGGAAGAAAATTACAAAATCACTGGAATTATTTGTACTAATCAATGGTATTATTGGTCCAAATCACTGGATGAAATGACAAAATCACTGGAATTATTAGTTCTAATCAATGGTTTATTGGTCCAAATCATTGGAAGCAAATTACAAAATCACTGGAATTATTCATTCTAATCAATGGTATTATTGGTCCAAATCACTGGAAGAAAATGACAAAATCACTGGAATTATTTGTAAACATTTGTAGAAAGTCGCTGCTTTCTGATTACAGAAATGCTCAGATATTCCTGTGAATTCACTATCCCTTCCAAGAGGAAAAAGAAATTGAGAAACCGTTGTTTGAGAACGTTTGTTCTCTTTCCCTTACAAAGGAGCAAACCCCTTTCCAAGAAGACTGACGTTTTTTGGATTATGGAGACATAATGTTTTTGAATATAAATCCTAAAGCAGGTTATGTATTAGAGCAAAAGAGTGCAAGAGACCAGCCATGCAGTTTCTGAAATATTATGACAAAATGTTACTGTATTTCATAAGCACTCATTCCTAACTCTGCTAAGTACTGTTTGGTGTACTGTATCTGGCTTCCATGAGGTAGTTGTCCATTATTTCAGCTTCCTTTGACCTTTTTGAAAGCGATAGAAGTTATCAATTCTTTTTTTTTTCCTATTTTTAATTTTCTCCTGCATAGCCCAGTAAAATGTTGCAATGTTAAGTATTGACTTGTGCCTTCTGGGGGTCCCCTTCTTCACCAAACCCAGCCAAATCTCATCCTAACCCTCTGTTCCACATTCTCTATGCACCCCATCTGTGTCACCCATTTCTGTCTACCCCTCCCCTTTAGATTGTAAGCTTTCATGAGCAGGACCCTCTTCCCTCATGTGCTTATCCTTTGTCTTACTTTAATAATCAACAACTGTACCACATCCAACAGACTTCTGCCACCTGATACTTATTCCAGTGTTATCTGCTGATGTAACTAGGTTTATTTACCCTGTACTTCTCCTATACTGTCATCAACTGTAATTTGCTGTTTTCCTGTTTGATTATTTTTGTACTCTGTAATTGGGCGCTGCGGAACCCTTGTGGCATGATATAAATAAAGGATAATAATAATAATAATAATAATAATAATATAAGGTGTATAATCCCCATGTGTATCTCACACATCACACAGTACAGTATATAGAGTGTATAATCCCCAGGTGTATCTCACACATCGCTCAGTACAGATAAAAGGATGTATAATCACCAGGTGTATGACACACGTTGCACAGTACAGTATACATACTGGTCACAACAATGCAGCAGATATTGAGCACTGATCAGGATACTAGAAGTGACACAGAGCTGGAAGATACAGCAATGGCCTACTGTACTGTACTATATATGTATACTGCTGGTCACCAAAATGCTGCACTGTCCTACTATATACTGCTCACAATAATGCAGCACATACTTGCAGTGACACTGAGCTGCAAGATACTACAGAAATGGCCTAATGTACTGTACAACTATATACTGTTGGTCACCAAAATGCTGCACTGTAATACTATGGCCCTCATTCCGAGTTGATCGGTCGCAAGGCGAATTTAGCAGAGTTACACACCCTAAGCCGCCGCCTACTGGGAGTGAATCTTAGCTTCTTAAAATTGCGACCGATGTATTCGCAATATTGCGATTACTAACTACTTAGCAGTTTCAGAGTAGCTTCAGACTTACTCTGCCTGTGCGATCAGTTCAGTGCTTGTCGTTCCTGGTTGACGTCACAAACACACCCAGCGTTCGCCCAGGCACTCCCACCGTTTCCCCGGCCACTCCTGCGTTTTTTCCGGAAACGGTAGCGTTTTCAGCCACACGCCCCTGAAACGCCGTGTTTCCGCCCAGTAACACCCATTTCCTGTCAATCACATTACGATCGCCGGAGCGATGAAAAAGCCGTGAGTAAAATTACTTTCTTCATAGTAAAGTTACTTGGCGCAGTCGCAGTGCGAACATTGCGCATGCGTACTAAGCGGATTTTCACTGCGATGCGATGAAAAATACCGAGCGAACAACTCGGAATGAGGGCCTATATATACTGCTCACAAAAATGCAGCACAGATATGGAATGGGTACTTGCAGTGACACTGAGCTGCAAGAGGCTACAGCAATGGCCTACTGTACTGTACAACTATATACTGTTGGTCACCAAAATGAAGCACACTGAGCACAGATATTTGCAGCACACTGAGCACAGATATGGAGCTTTCAGGCAGAGAACTTAGATATTTTCAGCACACTGAGCACAGATATTTGCAGCACACTGAGCACAGATATTTGCAGCACACTGAGCACAGATTACGGAGCTTATCAGGGAGAGAACGCAGCCACGTCCTCTCCGTTCAATCTCCAATGCACAAGTGAAAATGGCGGTGATGTGCGGCTCTTTATATAAAATACGAATCTCGTGAGAATCCGACAGCGGGATGATGACGTTCGGGTTAACCGAGCAAGGCGGGAAGATCCGAGGCTGCCTCGGACCCGTGTAAAATAGGTGAAGTTTAGGGGCGGTTCGGATCTCGAGGAACCGAACCCGCTTTTCTCTAATATATATATATATATATATATATATATATATATATTTATTTATAAAATGTTGTGGCATATTGGTATATTGAGACAGATTTCACATGATTGGACACATTAGATCACATAAAAGTGTATTATTTACCAACAACCACACACCTCAGGCCTAATGTACTTCCAACTGCCATTTGAAATCTCATCACTAAGCCACAGCTGTATCACTCCACAAGTATAAAACAGAACCAGCTCTCACACAGACACTGCTCACAGGGAAGCAGCACATCACTGCTTCACTAAAGGTGTCCCCACATGAAGTGACTTAAGCAGCCGATCTGACAGAGCGTCCAAGGACCGATATATCGGGCGGTCCCCACACACGGGGCGATCCGGTGCCCGGCTGCAGCTTTGTCGGCCCTCCTACACATAGCTCTGCGTGGGATTGTCTGTCTGATGGCTGAAAGATCAGCGATGCAGGCGGACAACCCCACGAGTGCGCATAATGGAAGATATCATGCCCACCCATGGAACAATACAGCTGCTATATTGTTCCAATTCCTCAGATCGGCAGCTATATCACGCCGTGTGTGGAGACCCTATGACTGATATTTCTGAAACATTTCCCAAAATGCCAATTTTATCACATAACTCAAATGATATCACATCAGACCTCATCACACATGACTTGTACAATGATGCTCTATTGAAGCAGACACTTCAGAATCAGCAAACATCTGTGCCTCCCTACATTATCTCCACATAGAAGTATTTTGTCACAACAGGGACCATTTTACAAGATAGATATACCACTCTTGGGGGTGAGGTTGCGCTCTGATATACGCACGCTTTGGATGGTTGAATCAGAGCACGACTGCACACCCAAGAGTGGTATATTTTTCTATTACAAAAACACACACAATTCTAATACTTGTGTAATTACTGTATTTATAAGTGATACAAGTATATTCCAGAAAGTCAGTTTAAAAATAACATTTGTTATTGTGGTGTCATTATTGTTATATAGAGAAACATTAGATGTTCCTTACGCTCAAAGGTGTCCCTGTCTGAGGCTGTGCTGAGCCAGCTTCACCATCTACAAAAAAAACAAATAAAACAAAATAATTAACAACATAAATGCATTTAAACAATAGTTCAAGTATTGTTAAAATTATCTGTACAGTATTTATACGTGTCTACTTGGATGCGGTCACTCATATAATCCTCCACCATTCTTTCAATGGTGACAGAATCATATGCAGTGACAGTAGACGACATGTCAGTAATCGTTGGCAGGTCCTTCAGTCCGGACCAGATGTCAGCACTCGCTCCAGACTGCCCTGCATCACCGCCAGCGGGTGGGCTCGGAATTCTTAGCCTTTTCCTAACAGCCCCAGTTGCTGGAGAATGTAAAGGAGGAGCTGTTGACTGGTCACGTTCCGCTTGAGTTGACAATTTTCTCACCAGCAGGTCTTTAAACCTCTGCAGACTTGTGTCTGCCAGAAAGAGAGATACAACGTAGGTTTTAAATCTAGGATAGAGCACGGTGGCCAAAATGTAGTGCTCTGATTTCAACAGATTGACCATCCGTGAATCCTGGTTAAGCGAATTAAGGGCTCCATCCGCAAGTGCCACATGCCTAGCGGAATCGCTCCATTTTAGCTCCTCCTTCAATCTCTCCAGCTGCTTCTGCAAAAGCCTGGGGAGTGGAATGACCTGACTCAGGCTGGCAGTGTCTAAACTGACTTTACGTGTCGCAAGTTCAAAGGGTTGCAGAACCTTGCACAACGTTGAAATCATTCTCCACTGCACTTGAGTCAGGTGCATTCCCCCTCCTTTGCCTAATTCGTAGGTAGCTGTATAGGCTTGAATGGCCTTTTGCTGCTCCTCCATTCTCTGAAGCATATAGAGGGTTGAATTCCACCTCGTTACCACCTCTTACTTCAGAATGATGGCGGGGCTGGTTCAGGAGTGTTTGCTGGTGCTCCAGTCTTCGGCACGCGGTGGCTGTATGCCGAAAGTGGCCCGCAATTCTTCGGGCCACCGACAGCATCTCTTGCACTCCCCTGTCGTCTGCACCACCAAATTCAATGTATGTGCAAAACATGGGACGTGCTGGAATTTGCCCACATGTAATGCATGCACAATATTGGTGGCGTTGTCCGATGTCACAAATCCCCAGGAGAGTCCAATTGGGGTAAGCCATTCTGCGATGATGTTCCTCAGTTTCCGTAAGAGGTTGTCAGCTGTATGCCTCTTATGGAAAGAGTTGATACAAAGCGTAGCCTGCCTAGAAATGAGTTGGCCTTTGCGAGATGCTGCTACTGGTGCCGCCGCTGCTGTTCTTGCTGCGGGAGGCAATACATCTACCCAGTGGGCTGTCACAGTCACATGGTCCTGAGTCTGCCCTGCTCCACCTGTCCACATTTCCGTGGTTAAGTGGACATTGGGTACAACTGCATTTTTTAGGACACTGGTGACTCTTTTTCTGAGGTCTGTGTACATTCTCGGTATTGCCTGCCTAGAGAAGTGGAACCTAGATGGTATTTGGTACCGGACACACACTAACTCAATAAATTCTCTAATTCCCTGTGAATAATACCCCTTTTCCACTAGCTCAAAAAACACGGGTAAATGCACGGGGGCGCGCATTTACCCATGTTTTTGGCAAGTGGAAAAGGGTCAACCCGGATCAAGTGACCCGTGAATCCTACCCGGCTATTTACCTGGGTAGGACACGGGAATGATCCGGGTAGGGTTGTAGTGTAAACGGGAGCCGTGTCAATGCGACACGGCTCCCGTTTACACTGTATGGAAGGGCAGCGCTGGGAGATCATGTGATCTCCCTGCGCCGCCCCTGTCGCGTCACTAGAAGCGTCACCAACCCGGCATATGCCGGGTTGTGACTGCTGATGGGAAAGGGGCCTAGCACGGGTCGCAGCAGGGGGCAGCTCCCGTGTCAGGCTCCCGGCTGCGACCCGTGCTCGTAAGTGGAAAAGGGGTATTAACGGTGGATACCGGACACACGTTTAACACCACCCAGGCTGCCAAGTCCTGAGTTATCTGCTTTGCAGCAGAAGGACTGCTGTGATATCTCCTCTTCCTCGCAAAGGACTGTTGGACAGTCAATTGCTTACTGGAAGTAATACAAGTGGTCTTCCAACTTCCCCTCTGGGATGACGATCGACTCCCAGCAGCAACAACAGCAGCGCCAGCAGAAGTAGGCGTTACACTCAAGGATGCATTGGAGGAATCCCAGACAGGAGAGGACTCGTCATACTTGACAGTGACATGGCCTGCAGGACTAATGGCTTTCCTGTGTAGCAGTACGGTACAGTAGGCCACTGCTCTTCCTACCTCTGTGTCGTCAAGTATACTATCCATCCATACCTGTGGTGCATTTCAGTTTCGCACAGTTTGCACAGTTTGCTGACCACCAGTACATACTATATAACAGTACGGTACAGTAGGCCACTGCTCTACCTACCTCTGTGTTGTCAAGTATACTATCCATCCATAACTGTGGTGCATTTCAGTTTTGCACAGTTTGCTGACCACCAGTATATACTATATAGCAGTATGGTACTTTAGGCTACTGCTCTACCTACCTCTGTGTCATCAAGTATACTATCCATCCATACCTGTGGTGCATTTCAGTATTGCACAGTTTGCTGACCACCAGTACATACTATATAGCAGTACAGTACAGTAGGCCACTGCTCTACCTACCTCTGTGTCGTCAAGTATACTATTCATCCATACCTGTGGTGCATTTCAGATTTGCACAGTTTGCTGACCACCAGTATATACTATATAGCAGTACGGTACAGTAGGCCACTGCTCTACCTACCTCTGTGTCGTCAAGTATACTATCCATCCTTACCTGTGGTGCATTTCAGATATGCACAGTTTGCTGACCACCAGTATATACTATATAGCAGTACGGTACAGTAGGCCACTGCTCTACCTACCTCTGTGTCGTCAAGTATACTATCCATCCATACCTGTGGTGCATTTCCGTTTTGCACAGTTTGCTGACCACCAGTATATACTATATAGCAGTACGATACAGTAGGCCACTGCTCTACTTACCTCTGTGTCGTCAAGTATACTATCCATCCATACCTGTGGTGCATTTCAGTTGTGTGCAGTATATATAGTACTAGGCCATTGCTATTGATATATTACTGGCATATAATTCCACACATTAAAAAATGGGGGGAAAAAATGTGGAGGGTAAAACAGGGAAAGATCAAGATCCACTTCCACCTCATGCTGAAGCTGCTGCCACTAGTCATTGCCGAGACGATGAAATGCCATCAACGTCGTCTGCCAAGGCCTATGCCCAATGTCATAGTAGAGAGCATGTAAAATCCAAAAAAATAAAGCTCAGTAAAATGACCCAAAAATCTAAATCAAAATCGTCTGAGAAGAAGCGTAAACTTGCCAATGTGCCATTTACGACCCGGAGTGGCAAGGAACGGCTGAGGGCCTGGCCTATGTTCAAAGCTAGTGGTTCAGCTTCACATGAGGATGGAAGTACTCATCCTCCTGCTAGAAAACTTAAAAGAGTTAAGATGTCAAAAGCACAGCAAAGAACTGTGCATTCTTCTTAATCACAAATCCCCAAGGAGAGTCCAATTGTGTCGGTTGCGATGCCTGCACCTCTTTTTTCTTTCATTTTTCTTAGCATCATTTGCTGTTTGGGGACTATTTTTGAAAGTGCGATCCTGTCTGACACTGCAGTGCCACTCCTAGATGGGCCAGGTGTTTGTGTCGGCCACTTGTGTCGCTTAGCTTAGCCATCCAGTAACCTTTGTACACCTCTTTTTTTTCTTTGCATCATGTGCTGTTTGGGGACTTTTTTTTAAATCTGCCATCCTGTCTGACACTGCAGTGCCACTCCTAGATGGGCCAGGTGTTTGTGTCGGCCACTTGGGTCGCTTAGTTTAGTCACAAAGCTACCTCATTGCGCCTCTTGTTTTCTTTGCATCATGTGCTGTTTGGGGACTATTTTTTTGAAGTGCCATCCTGTCTGACACTGCAGTGCTACTCCTAGATGGGCCAGGTGTTTGTGTCGGCTACTTGGGTCGCTTAGCTTAGCAATCCAGCGACCTTGGTGCATCTCTTTTTTTCTTTGCATCATGTACTGTTTGGGGACTATTTTTTAATTCTGCCATTCTGTCTGACACTGCAGTGCCACTCCTAGATGGGCCAGGTGTTTGTGTTGGCCACTTGGGTCGCTTAGCTTAGTCATCCAGCGACCTTGGTGCACCTCTTTTTTTCTTTGCATCATGTGCTGTTTGGGGACTATTTTTTTAATCTGCCATCCTTTCTGACACTGCAGTGCCACTCCTAGATGGGCCAGGTGTTTGTGTCGGCCACTTGGGTCGCTTAGCTTAGTCATCCAGCGACCTCGGTGCAAATTTTACGACTAAAAATAATATTTTGAGGTGTTTTTTTTTGAGGTTAATAATAGTATGGAATCAAAATGGCCCCCAAATTCTATGATTTGAGCTGTTTTTGAGGGTTTTTTGTAAAAAAAAACCCCACGCGAATTCAAAACACACCTGAATCCGACAAAAAATTTTCAGGGAGGTTTTGCCAAAACGCGTCCGGATCCAAAACACGGCCGCGGAACCGAATCCAAAACCAAAACCCGAAAAATTTCCGGTGCACATCACTACTCTGTATACAGTATTACATCTCTAACACACTCTGCATACAGTATATCATCTCTAACAATTCTGCATACAGTATTTAATCTCTTAACACACTCTGCATACAGTATTTCATCTCTAACACCCTTCTGCATACAGTATTTCATCTCAAACACACGTCTGTATACAGTAATTCATCTATAACACACTCTGCAAAAAGTATATCATCTCTAACACACTTCTGCATACAGTATTTTATCTCTAACACACTTCTGCATACAGTATTACATCTCTAACACACTTCTGTACACAGTATTTCATCTGTAACACACTCTGCTTACAGTATTTCATCTCTAACACACTTCTGCATGCAGTATTTCATCTGTAACACATCTCTGCATACAGTATATCATCTCTAACACACTCTGCATACAGTATTTAATCTTTAGCACACCTCTGCAAACAGTATTTAATCTGTAACACACTCTGGATACAGTATTTCATCTCTTACACACTTCTGCATACAGTATTTAATTTTAAACACACCTCTGCATACAGTATATCATCTCTAACACACTCTGCATACCGTATTTAATCTTTAACACACCTCTGCAAACAGTATTTTATCTGTAACACACTCTGCATACAGTATTACATCTCTAACACCCTCTGCATACAGTATTTCATCTCTTACACACTTCTGCATATAGTATTTCATCTGTAACACACTCTGCATTCAGTATATCATCTCTAACACACTCTGCATACAGTATTTAATCTTTAACACACTTCTGCATACAGTAAGACTGCGTAGGGAACAGACTGTGACCATAGCAGCATAAACGAACCGTCGGGGCTTCCTCAGCGCCACTCGGTGCATCACCTTGGCTTGGAAGGGGTTAATGTTTTGGTGGTGGGAGGAACGTGGAGAGAGGGTCCGAAGGCTGATTGGCTGGATCATGTATAGGGGCTGGCCTGTCATACATATAGGCTGCTGACATGGTACTTCCTCCCTCTTTTCAGCTCTTCTCATGAGGTCTGCAAGTATTCTCATGAGGTCTGCAAGTATTGCTCCATTTAATATATCCAATACCCTAATTCTCTATCATACTTCTAACATATCCCTTTCTTCTTCTTTTACTCCCTCTCCTCTGTTCCTGGCCTTTCTCTATCCCCTCTACCTTTTTTACTATATTCCCCCTTCCTATCCTTTGTCTCTGTGTGTCCTGAATTAGGTCCGGGCTCTATGGCAGCCAGAATCTGGTCTCTGTGGAATCCTCAGCCGCACCGCTGGCCTCCCCGCCCGGCTCCTGGACGCCTCTGATGTCCAGCCAGCACGGGGAGTGCCTGCTGCGGCTGCCAGTGAGGTCCGGCCTGCGCGCGGCCGGGCTCGGCCGCCCGCTCGTGCTCCCCCGCGAGTGTGTTCTCCGTCCCCGCTGCTAGCCGCGGCGGGGGACGGAGCGCAGGGGGATTGAGGGCGCACGCGGCGGTATGCCAGGGACGGTGCTCTGCCGTCCCTGAGCCCGTCATTAGGCGCCACCCGCCGCAGCTCCGATCACGTGGGGCCGGGACAGAGCTCCCGGCCCGCGGATCGGCTGATTGCGGCCACCAGGGGGGGCAGCACCCAGCCACTGTCACCAGAAGAGGGGGGTTAATGGGCGGACAGGGGAGTCGTGCTGCTGCCAGACAAACGCAGTCTAGGCAGCGCGCGTGCTGCTATTCATCCGGCCAGCTGGGGGGTCCAGATGATGCCTGACCCATCTGGCCGTCTCTCCCCCTCGGCCGGTCAGATCCGACCTGCGCCCTCCCCTGACAGAGTGGTGCGTCGCCCCCGCTCTGCTGCATCCCATCCCCCATTGCCTGTTGCAGATAGGGCAGGGACGGCTAGAATGGGGCGTTCTGCGTCCGCCGGCGGCGGGGCGGCCCTTCTGGCCTCTCCTGCGGTGGATGACCCCGTAGCGCCTGCCCCTCCCGGATCGACTCAGATGGCGACTGGCGCTGCTGCCGCTGCCCGTGGCCGTGCGGCTCCTCCCGGGGTCACTCAGGGGCCGGCGGTGGAGGGCGACCTTTCTTCCCCTCCCCGCGTCCTGTCGTCGCCTGCCGTCGTCGCTGCGGACGGCGTTCATTCCGACGTCGCACTGCCTCCTTCCAGTAGTGACGACTCTCCGTTTTTCTCGTCCTGCGGCCAATGCTCGGGATAGGAGGAGGTCGCGGCGATGGCGGTTTGCGCGAAGTTCCACGCAGCGGGACGGCTGTACCATGATGCCCGACAGTAAGGGATCGTACGGGTCCTTGCTCCCAACGGGGGGTTTACGAACCTCCCATGGGGCGCACGACATGCGTGGTGTCTCTGATTGTCCTATGCCTGCCACTGCAGCTGCACCCTTGGTGGACGTCACCGTTCTGTCCGCCATTTGTGCCGCTGTTGGGTCGGGGGTGGTGCCCTCGTTATCCTCCGTACCCGGGGGACTAGGGCGGCCCGCTGTTTTTCTTGGGTGGATGGCATTGCGCGGTCTCTTACCCCGCTTCTGTCCCCGGGCGCGACGGTTCCCTCACCTGCCTCGCTCCCGGCGGTTGCGGGTCCGGCGGGGGAGCTGGGAAACAATGTATCTTTTGCCTCCCCAGCCACGGAAGTCGTTTTCTGAATGGAGTCTGCCGGTGCATACTCGAGTCGTTCGGTGGCCGTCGGGACGGATGGTGTTCCCTCGTGCAGGTGAGTCTTCATCGGACCCCGACCGGTCCAGGGGGAGCGCGGTTAGAACGGGTACTCACTCCAGCTCCTCTAGCGCAGACAGAGGTGCGCGTAAGGTTTCCAGCAAGCGCAGCAGACACAGCCGAGGTGTCGGGACACGGACTCTACCCTTGCTTCCACGTCCTCGGAGGGTCTATCCTCCGACGGTGGCTTGCACAGGGTTAAGCGTCGCAGACGGCGCGAGCGTTGGTATTTAACCTCATCCGCCTCCCAAGTCTCGTTGGAATCAGACACCGTGCACCGCGCTAATACGGCCGTGAAACGCGGACTCGGGCCCCGGGTCCGAGACCGTATCCGTATGGGCCAATATGTAAATATTTTCGCTCTTGCTAGTGATGAGCGCAGAGCACTACTTTCAGCTAAGAAAAGAGGGCCGGGACAGCAAGGACGCTTTGCGCTCCTACCCGACTTGAGTTAGCTGCATGTTGATCTTTGCGGCGTGTTACTTAGAGTCGCGCCTGGACGAACACATGAACATCGTGCGCTTTAATTCCTTATACACGTGCTGACCATACTTGGCGGCGTTACTACTAAGACTTCCGGCGCAAACAGCATGGGCGGCAGATCTATACCTTCTGTAAAAAGTATGTGGTATTGTGCCCGGAGCTGCCTCAGGGTCCAGCCAGTACAGCAGGAACGACGGGTTCCACGACCTGCCTCTCATTCTGCCAGCTTTTTAGGGGGTAAATGGCGCGCGGGGCCATGTTTATTTCTTCGCTTTCAATCCTGCCCAATGCGCTTTGGGCCATCGGTGTCGCATTCGTCATTTCTGTATCAGCTGTGGCGGAGGCCACGGGATCAAGAACTGCCCCAGTACACGAATCCGGCCGTGCTCCGGCAGAAGGTTGCGGCTACATTGTCGTGGGGCAGGGATGATAGGCTCTCTCATCCATCTTTCCTGTCCTCTCGGGTGATCGGTTTAATTAGGCTATCCCTATTATCGTTTACCTATCTGTAAGTCTGATTCGGCCATAGATGCCATTCGGTCGTTTGGTCCAGAGGCGGTGATGTGTGAATTGGACATCGCGTCAGCATTTCGCTCCTCCCGCTGCACCCTTTCGCCTTTCGATTTATGGGTTTTCAACTGGATGATGGCTAATACATCCATTGCTGCCTCCGTGTGGGGTTTTTTCTCTCTCGTGCGCTGACTTTGCAACGAGCAATTCTTTCGTCCACTGGGGTCAGCAGCAGGCGACGGGCGAGCGGGGCATGCCGCACTACCTGGATGAATTTTCTTGTGCTCGGCCCACCTGGCTTTGTTCGCTGCGTCGTCTTGCTGCGGTGGCCATTGGCAGGGTCCCTCCGTTTACCTCGAGATTCAGATGGATACGGTCGGTGGTCTCTGAAGGCTCCTTGTTGACACAGTGTTGCGTCTTCCCGTCTTCTTCTACGAGCTCACCGCGAACAAGCTTACTCTACAACAGGCGCAATCCTTCTTGGGCCTGTTTTCTTTTTGCTTGGAAGGTTATCCCAATGGGTAGAGTTTTTTCGGTGGGAAATTGGAACGGGCGACAGTTGGGATTAGACGCCCTCATCATTTTCTTAGTTTAGTGCTCGAGGGATTTACGTATTTGGGACGGATTTCTAGTTCGTTTCACCTCCTCTCTGGAGCTTTTCACGGATGCCTCTGGTGCTTGTGATTCTTGCTGTTGCTGGATATTTTTCCCATACTGGGCGCAGTGGCGCTCTGGCGCTATGCCCTGCGTAACAAACAGGTGGTCTTCTGGTGCGACAATTTGGGCGTGGTTTTTGCCATCATTAGGCAGGAGTCCACATCCTTGCTGGACTGCGGGTCTACTCGCGCAGATAGTCTTGCTATGCTGGGTGACCAACATTACGTTGCGAGACAAGCATGTCCCGGCCGAGCGTAACGAAATTGATGATACCCTTTCTCGCGGCGATTGGCAGTGGTTTCGGCGGTTAGCTCCTGCAGCTTTAATCCAAGCGGACTTCTGTCCTTCTGTGTACGGATTGGAGGATTTAGCCCACAGGTCTTTGTCTCCTGCAACTTTTACGGCTTATCTGGCCGAATCGCTGCCTTCTGGAGAAGGGCCGTAGTGGGTAAGACCCCTCACAAGGCAGATGGCCCATAGTTGCATTGGATTCGGGATGTCTGGGATGGTGGCGGACGGCCGATCCCATGACATCTTGGTAGCAGGCCCTCAGGGATAGTGGCAGAAGGCCGATCCCATAACATCTGGGTAGCAGGCCCTCAGGGATAGTGGCAGAAGGCCGATCCCATAACATCTGGGTAGCAGGCCCTCAGGGATGGTGGCAGAAGGCCGATCCCATAACATCTGGGTAGCAGGCCCTTAGGGATGGTGGCAGAAGGCCGATCCCAGAACATCGGGGCAGATGGCCCTCCAACATTTAGGTTATTATTTCAATTATGATTTTGAGATATTTTATTTTCCTGAGCTGTCTGCTTCCTGCTAGGTGTCCCAAAACCTCTGGGTAGCAGGCCCTCAGGGATGGTGGCAGAAGGCCGATCCCATAATATCTGGGTAGCAGGCCCTTAGGGATGGCAGAAGGCCGATTCCAGAACATCGGGGCAGATGGCCCTCCAACATTTAAATTATTATTTCAATTATGATTTTGAGATATTTTATTTTCCTGAGCTTTCCTGAGCTTTCTGCTATTTGTGATAAATATTTTCAACCGTCCCTTAGTTAGACAGGGAGTTTTTTTCATCCAAGTTTAGATTTAACAGGCCTTCCTTTCAGTCAATAAAGGCCGTCGACGTACGCCCCGAAGGTTTGGGGCGTAGGATCCAGTGCTCACAATACAAGGATACGTGGGTACGATATGGGGATACGAGGTTCGCCTCTTCTTGGCGGCCTTTACGATGGCCTTCCACGGTGCGCTCAGGGTGGGTGAGCTGGGGTCCGTCTCCCGAACTTCAGCCTCGCCCATGCTGGCGGCCCGCGTCGTCGTATGCCCCGACGGTTTGTGGTGTCGGATTCAGCGCTCCAAGACGGACGTAGTTGGCAGGGGGCAGTGGGTTCGAATGGGTCAGGGTCGTGCGCGGGCCATTTGTCCAGTGTCCGCGGCCCGGGCTTATTCGTCCCTTCGGCCTCCAACGCCCACCGGGTGGCTAGTCCATCGGGACGGTTCCCCGTTGTCCAGATATCACTCCCGGTCGGTTTTGGAGCGTTGTCTTTTGTACCTGGGTCTATCTCCGGCCGACACTGGGACTCACTCTTTCCGCATCAGCGCTACGTCAGCAGCCGCTGCGGCGGGTTGGTCCGAAGTCGAAGTCCGGGCACTGAGTAGGTGGAGGTCTGGTGCAGTCATACGCTATATCAGGCTTTTTCCTCCCAGTGCGCCCCTTTGAGGATTAGCCGCTCGTCGCAGTTGCACTTCGCGATTGCGGGGGCCTTGAGGAATTTTTGTTTTATCGTTGGTTTTAATTACGGCTTTTGCCGGCTAACGAAGTTTTGCGTTTTTGCCTCAAGTCAAATTGGGCGACCCTCCCCCCCCCCCCCCCCCCAAAACCCCCTCCCCGTTAGGGACGCAGTTAGGTTGCCCATCTACTACTCATACTATATTTATTTTGTTTATTAATCTGCGTCACACCCTTCTTTTGCAGGATGGCAGTTAGGTCCGCACTTTATATGATTCGACAGCCATTCATACATCTACGGCTGTTCGTGTTTGGGCTGGCCCGGCCAAAGATGCGGGCTGTGCGCTGGTGGGGCGTAGAGGCCTCCGCTGGGGACGGCCTGCGGGACTGGCTCCGGGCGGCAGTTGGCCGATTTGGTACCCGCGGCCGGCTGGTATGCTGATCTTCTTGGGGGACCTTATTCACATTCTTAGGTACCTTTAGGTAGTTCTCTTGGGTTTCGTTGCATTAGTCCGTATTCTACTTTTATGTCTCTTTTAGTTAGTTTTGTTCTGCTTTTTAGGTCCCTTTAGTTAGTCTTTTCGGAGTAGGTGGCGGTGGCAGGTTGGTAACCTGGCAGTTGGCCGGTTTCTGAACGGTTTCTTAATTTTAATTATGAGTTCAAGATTAGTAAGTTTGGGTGTACTTTTAGGTAAATTTTATAGTTTTATAATTAGTTTACGGGCATCGCTTTACCAAGTGGGTCCATATAACTGGTATAAACATATGTGGATGGCGGGGCCGGTGGCCCAATTTTTACCATGTTAGGGGCGGAGCGTACCTCCGTCCCTGCAACTGTTGGTGGGGCAGGGGTAGTGGCAGAAGGCCGACCCCTGTCCTTGGATTTTTGATTTTCGATGTCTGGGATGGAGGCAGGAGGCCGATCCCGGAACATCTGGGGCAGAAGGCTCCTTCACACATATGTTTTTTATTGCTTGTTTTTCTGTATTATAACATTGATCACCCATGTTACGTTTATCATGCTTAACCGTTCTTCTCCCCGCCACCTTAGTTAGAGAGGGAAGTCTGCATTTTAGTCTTAGTATTTAATAGGCCTCCCTATCAGTCAGAAAAATAAAAGCTGACCCCTTTCACGCCAATTACAGTTGTTGTGTCTTTATTTTATAAGATAAGTGTGCTGGAGTGGCGCGTGTATGCATCTGACGTGTGAGGTTTAAGACTGCGTAGGGAACAGACTGTGACCATAGCAGCATAAACGAACCGTCGGGGCTTCCTCAGCGCCACTCGGTGCATCACCTTGGCTTGGAAGGGGTTAATGTTTTGGTGGTGGGAGGAACGTGGAGAGAGGGTCCGAAGGCTGATTGGCTGGATCATGTATAGGGGCTGGCCTGTCATACATATAGGCTGCTGACATGGTACTTCCTCCCTCTTTTCAGCTCTTCTCATGACCCACCCTCCCGCCCTGGGGACTTGGTTTTGGTTTTTATTTTATTTTTGTTCTTCAGTCAGGTTCATTGTGTCGGCTTTTGGTGGCCGGTTTCTGAACGGTTTCTTAATTTTAATTATGAGTTCAAGATTAGTAAGTTTGGGTGTACTTTTAGGTAAATTTTATAGTTTTATAATTAGTTTACGGGCATCGCTTTACCAAGTGGGTCCATATAACTGGTATAAACATATGTGGATGGCGGGGCCGGTGGCCCAATTTTTACCATGTTAGGGGCGGAGCGTACCTCCGTCCCTGCAACTGTTGGTGGGGCAGGGGTAGTGGCAGAAGGCCGACCCCTGTCCTTGGATTTTTGATTTTCGATGTCTGGGATGGAGGCAGGAGGCCGATCCCGGAACATCTGGGGCAGAAGGCTCCTTCACACATATGTTTTTTATTGCTTGTTTTTCTGTATTATAACATTGATCACCCATGTTACGTTTATCATGCTTAACCGTTCTTCTCCCCGCCACCTTAGTTAGAGAGGGAAGTCTGCATTTTAGTCTTAGTATTTAATAGGCCTCCCTATCAGTCAGAAAAATAAAAGCTGACCCCTTTCACGCCAATTACAGTTGTTGTGTCTTTATTTTATAAGATAAGTGTGCTGGAGTGGCGCGTGGATGCATCTGACGTGTGAGGTTTATATCATCTCTAACACACTGCATGCAGTATTTAATCTTTAACAAACTTCTGCATACAGTATTTCATCTGTAACACACCCCTGCATACAATATATCATCTCTAACACACTCTGCATACAGTATTTCATCTCTAACACCCTCTGCATATAGTATATCATCTCAAACACACGTCTGTATACAGCAATTCATCTATAATACACTCTGCATACAGTAATTTATCTATAACACACTTCTGCATACAGTATTTAATCTTTAACACACCTCTGCATACAGTATTTCATCTCTAACACCCTCTGCATACAGTATATCATCTCAAACACACTCTGCATACAGTATTACATCTCTAACACACTCTGCATACAGTATTTCATCTCTAACACACGTCTGTATACAGTAATTCATCTATAACACACTCTGCATACAGTAATTCATCTATAACACACTTCTGCAATACAGTATTTCATCTATTACATACATTTCTAAAAAAAAAAATTGCAAGAATAAAATTAAGATTAAAATGTTTAGAACCATCTTGTTAAATTCTTTAAAACATTTCCAGTACTTCAATTATTTATATTAAAAACATACATTTAACAACATATTGCATTTGATCCTTTATCTTAATTATATACTTATGGTCATACAGATACATACAGTTTGTTATTCACTGCACAGTAATACAGATGTCCCAATTGATCACTAAGCCACCATTACTGCAGCAAACACCATACCCTGTATGTCTGTATGTATGTATGTTTGTTTGTTTGTTTGTTTGTTTGTATGTATGTATGTATGTATGTATGTATGTATGTCTGTATGTAAGTATGTATGTATGTTTTCCACATAAAGAAAAGCATTTTCAGAAAAAAATGGGTGTTAGAATTCATTAGTTAAAGTGATCAAGAAGCAAACGTACCAGCATTGATGAGGCCCAGAATAACGATGAAGAAAGCAGCAATCTTCATGGTGAGAATATGGTTTGTCTCCTGCTTAACTGGAATAACAAGTGTTAGATCTCTGAAAAGAGTGTTCTCCTTAAATACCGGAATATAGTGCTGGAGGGAGATTTTGTAATTTTCCTTATTTGTTGATTGGCATGGAGTAAAACATTGACATCATACCAGCACTTAATTACAAGGATGTGCTGCTTAATGTCAATATTTATCAGTGTGAATTGGAAGATACTTTATTTTTTATTTTAATTTAAGTTCTGAAATAATTTAGTTAAGTACTTAGGTAAATGATTCAGGGTTGTATTATCCCTTCATTGCGCAGCTTGGCATTTTAAACAAAATATAACAATTATTATTGCTGAACAACTGGCAGCCGACTGCCGACCATCCAGTGATGTGCGGAGCTGTACCTACATCCCCACTGTGACCTGAAGCATTCCCACTGACCACATCCTCTTCAGTCTTCTTTCATAGCAACAATCTTCTCACATTAGCAGTGAGTTCTCATTCTTTCTAATGTGCAGATAAGATGCTCCTACTAACAAGAAAGAGCCGAAAGGTGACAAATGTGAAAAGAAGACTTGTTTTGGAGAATACTTGTAGCCATTATGTGATTCTCTTGGGCAGGGGCATTAGTTCATGTCAGGTGCCGGTAGGTGAAATAAAAGGTGGTTCTCCCCCAGTGTCTCCTACTTACACATGTGCTGATGTTTCAGCGACTTGCAAATGGAACATCTGGGAGAATAAAGATTCCTTACTACAGCTAATTGTGGTGATAAGGAATCCTTATTTTTGGGTGCTGGCTGCATATGATAATAAATAGAGCCCTGAGTAGCAGTTTATTCAAAGCTCAGAGGGGCAGATGTATTAACCTGGAGAAGGCATAAGGAAGCGATAAACCAGTGATATGTGCAAGGTAATAAAGGCACCAGCCAATAAGCTCCAATATGTATATTGATTGGCTGGTGCTTTTATCAACTTGCACATATCACTGGTTTATCAATTCCTTATACCTTCTCCAGGTTAATACATCTGCCCCAGAGAGTGATAAAATTGTGAGGGATAAAATACCAGCCAGTCAGCTTCTGCCTTACAATTTACTGTCTGTGTTTGAAAAATTACAGAAGCTTAATGGTTGGTACTGTATCTCTCTCTAAGATTTGATAACACCCCGCTCCCTTAAAAGTTTTATTATAATAATTTCTACATTTTCTCAAAACCAACTACTGCTCTCCTTTCATTCCTTATATAAGACACAACAGCAGAGCTGGACAGTAGCTCATTGTACACACTTTGATCTGTTATCAGACACATTCCAGATTCTTCAGCTGAAGGGGTCTTTAAAGGGGGTTTGTGAGCTTTGACAGCAGTCAGCAGTGAGTGACTGCAGCAAATCACTATGAAATGAGGGGAGAGATGTTTTCTAGTTCAGCAGCCCCCTCAGTCTTTCTTTCATAGGGCCCCTCTGACAGCTGGAGCACAGCTGCAAATGCCTCCATTGTCTCTGGGGGTTACGCCACTGCTCTTTGTCTTTGGCACAGGACTGTAATGGTAGACATGAGACTGGTCTTGTAATGCATTTAATGGGCATCGGGTTATTCAACTTAGTGTCAGGTCCGGGTGTTTTTGTGAATCCGTTAACCTGGAACCAACCACAGGTGTAGGTGCTGGGGTATGGGGAAAGCAGGGAGGACGAAGAAAGTTCAGTTTCATATATTTATTAAAAATAACAATTCAGTAAAGTGTTAAATGACAAGTTGTTAATCATCATATTGTACTGAAGTATGCAAGAATGGCAGAAATAATATGCAGGATAAATCTCAAAGACAAATAAAAGAAATGTTCATGGAAAAACAAGCTGAAGAATAAATGTTGATTGTCCAAATATAAACAAGCTTTGATGCTGAACTGTAGAATGTGTTTAACTGGGTAATGCAGACATGAAGAAATAACTATAAGGATTTGCAATGAAGTTTTGAGAGTTAACTGAGAGGCTGTGAAGAATTATCCTTGTTATGACAACATAGAAAATAAAAGTACTGAATTGGGTTACTTGCGGGTTCCGGAGATCACTGTGAAACTGTTGTAGATGACAAGGTGATGAACGGGTTAAATGCAGAGTAGAACAAACGAACAGCTGAGGGTAGTGGAATCCTCCAAACTTTGTATGGTTGAAAGGGCAGACAAGGTAACCTCATGCAAGACTCTGGGAATCCAACTGTTTCAAGTAGGTGTGCAATTAACTGACAGCACAGTGGAGAGCCGGTGGATCTTTTAGCAGTGAAGGCTGCAGATGGACCTCTGGGACGGAGGCGATATCTGGACCACGGGAATCACACAGGAATGCATGGAGGGAGCTCAGAGCTAGGGCATAGCGTTGATACAACAAAGCACTGGCCCAGAGTAATGTAATCCCAGCCTACTTAAAGGCAGCATAAGCACGGGATTACCTATTTGGTCTCAAGCATGGCCACCTCCTATACAGCAGACACACCGCAGTGCCTTAGACCATTTGGTCCCCGCACTCCCAATTCCCATACTCTGCATTACCTGTGCCACTGATCATGCTGCGTCCCCACATGGGCGCACAGCACAGCGAGCAACCGCACTGGCAACGGATGAACCCCAGAACCCGCAGAGGTGAGAGACCGGTTCGTGACAGTACCCCCTCTTCTAAGGGTGGTCTTCGAACACCTTTGAACCTTATCAGGCTTTTTGGAGAAGTATTTCTGTACCAGTCTTGGAGCATGAACATCTTCAGAGAAAACCCAGGATCTCTCCTCCGGACCGTAACCCTTCCAGTCGACCAAAAACTGTAAACGTCCATATCGGGAACGTGAGTCCACAACCTCTTTAACTTCAAATTCCTCATCCTGCAAAGAGTGAACTTTAGGAGATTTGTACTGGGTAGTACGGAACTTATTGAGAATCACAGGCTTCAATAAAGATGTATGAAAGGCGTTAGGAATTCTCAAAGATGGTGGCAACTTGACTTTGTATGACACAGGGTTGAGTACCTTTACAATGGGGAATGGACCAATAAATGTGGGAGCAAATTTCTTAGAAGGAACTTTGAACCTGAGATTGCGAGTAGAAATCCAAACTTGGTCTCCCACCTTGTAATTCGGTACAGCTTTACGTTTTCTATCTGCAAAAGATTTATAACGAGCGGAAGTTTTGACCAACGACTTACGCACACAACTCCAGATTCTAGATAGACGTTGAAGCTCTTGATCTGCTGCTGGAACCTCTAGGGCTGGCAATGGATGGAACTCTGGCACACGAGGATGAAAGCCAAAGTTAATATAAAAGGGCGTAGATTCTGAAGACGAATGGAAGATATTATTATGAGCAAATTCTGCCAATGGAAGGTAGTCAACCCAGTCATCCTGTGAGGACGATATATATAGCCAGATAAATTTTTCAAGGTCTTGGTTTACTCTCTCAGTTTGTCCATCTGTCTGAGGATGATATGCAGAAGAAATATTCAACTTGACATTTAAAGATGAACAAAGCGACCTCCAAAATTTGGCCACAACTGTGTTCCCCGATCAGAGATGATCTCTCGAGGAAGGCCATGCAACTTGAAGATTTCAGAGATGAACAATCTGGCTAGTAAAAGGGCTGATGGTAATCCAGTTAATGGAATGAAATGTGCCATTTTCGAAAATTGATCCACTATCACCCAAATGGTATTTCGCCCTTTTGATGGAGGTAGATTGGTCACGAAATCCATTGAGCTATGAGTCCATGGTTGTTTGGGTATAGATAATGGATGTAATAAACCTGGTGGAGAACTTCTTGGACTCTTATGTTGGGCACATTTAGGACATGCTGCTATAAACTTTTGAACATCGGCTTTGAGACATGGCCACCAATAAGACTGTTGAATAAATTTGAGAGTATTTAGAACCCCAGGATGACCCATGAAGGAAGAGGAGTGAGCCCAGGTAAGCAGCCGTTTTCGAAGATTTGTGGCGACAAAGGTTTTGCTAGGCGGAGGAACTGGAGAGGTTCGAGTCATTAAAAAGGACGTAGGATTCACAATGGCTTGATTCGTGGTAGCATCATTTGATTCAGAAGAAGCAAAGGACCGAGAAAGGGCATCTGCCTTTTTGTTCTGAGACCCTGGACGATAGGTGAGATTGAAATTAAATCGTGTGAAGAAAAGCGCCCATCGAGCTTGTCGTGGATTCAAGCACTGAGCTGACTGCAGATATAGAAGATTCTTATGATCAGTATATACTGTAATGCGATGTTGTGCTCCTTCTAGAAGGTATCTCCACTCCTCAAATGCCAACTTGATGGCAAGTAATTCTTGCTCACCGATTGCATAATTACGTTCAGCCGGGAGGAACTTACGAGAGAAATATCCGCAGGGATGGACTTTTTTATCTTCAAAGACTTGTGACAACACAGCTCCTACTGCTTCTGTAGATGCATCCACCTCTAGTAGAAAGGGACGGTTCAAATCAGGCTGTCGAAGAATGGGGGCTGACACAAAGGCTTGCTTTAAATCAGAGAAGGCTTTGATTGCTTCAGAAGACCAGTTCGTAGGATTTGCTCCCTTACGAGTTAAAGCTGTGATGGGAGCAGCTAACGTAGAATAATTCTTAATGAATCTCCTATAGAAATTAGCAAAGCCAAGAAATCGCTGAATCCCCTTGAGAGTTGTAGGAGTGGACCAATCTCGGATAGCTTGTACCTTACCAGGATCCATACAAAGCTCTGATCCAGAAATGATGTAACCAAGGAACGGTTTGAAAGATACTTCAAAAGTGCACTTCTCTAACTTACAATAAAGTTGATTTTTCCTCAGACGTATCAGTACCTCTTTAACTTGGTGACGGTGAGACTTTAGATCCTTAGAGAATATTAGGATATCATCCAGGTACACTACTAGACACTTGTAGAGAAGATCACGAAAAAGTTCATTCACATAGCTTTGAAAAAGTGCAGGTGCATTACAAAGACCAAAAGGCATTACAAGGTATTCGTAATGCCCATCCCGGGTATTAAAAGCAGTCTTCCAATCGTCCCCTGCCCGGATGCGGATTAAATTGTAGGCCCCTCGGAGATCCAATTTTGTAAACACCGTAGCTCCCTTTACCCGGTCAAATAATTCTGGAATTAAGGGTAATGGGTACTTGTTTTTCACAGTGATCTCATTGAGTCCACGGTAATCTATGCATGGTCGTAACCCACCGTCCTTCTTCTTAATGAAGAAGAATCCGGCTCCTGCAGGTGAAGAAGATGGTCTGATAAATCCTTTGGTTAGATTTTCTTGTATATAATCAGACATAGCTTGAGTCTCTGAGATGGATAGCGGATAAATTCGTCCCCTAGGAGGGGCTTTGCCCAGAACCAAGATGATTGGGCAGTCCCATTCGCGATGAGGAGGTAGAGAGTCTGCTGCTTGTTTACTGAAAACATCCGCAAAGGATTGATACACCGGAGGTAGGTCGGAAAGGCTATTTAACCGGAGAGGTACAATTGAGGCTAAACAGTCCTTGGTACAAGATGTACCCCACGAAAGGACTTCCATGGTTTGCCAATTAAATTGTGGATTATGTTTCTGTAGCCAAGGTAAACCAAGTATCACATCATGAGAGGTTTTGGGAATCACATAGAAGGAGATGTATTCGGAATGGAGCACACCAACTTTCATCTTGAGACATACGGTTCGATGAGTAATTATACCATCTGGAATTCGACTTCCATCCACTGCTGTAACAGCAACTGCTGCTTCCAGAGGCATGGTTTGAGCTTTAGACTGTAAGACAAAGGCTGAGGAGATGAAGTTCTCAGCTGCCCCGGAATCTAGGAGGGCTGAAACTTTCACTGTAGAACTTGGAACTTCTAATTGAATAGACAAGGTCAGCTCTTTCCCAGAACGTGATTCTAAAGTAACACCTAGCTTAACCTCCCTTGAATAAGCTAGGAGCGAATGTTTTCCAGCCGGAGTTTGCAGAATTGAACTAAATGTTCTGAGGACCCACAGTACATGCAGAGGTTACCCTGTCGACGACGAAGTCGTTCTTCCTCTGTGAGGCGAGAGCGCCCAATCTGCATAGGTTCTTCTGTCATTACTGGCGACTGTGATAAAGAATCTTATCGAGGCCTAGGATGATAACGTGGACTGGATCGCTCTGTCCTGGATTTCTCTAAACATCGCTCTCTGTAGCGTAGGTCAAGTTTGTTACAGAGAGAAATCAATTCATCCAGTTTAGTTGGCACATCCCGGATGGTTAAATCATCCTTGATTCTCTCTGAAAGTCCATTCCAAAATGCGGCGATCAGGGCCTCCTCATTCCAATTTAACTCTGAAGACAACGTGCGAAACTGAATAATATATTGACTGACAGGACGTAAACCTTGACGTAGATGGAGAATCTCCAAAGATGCTGAGGTGGTTCTGCCTGGTTCGTCAAAGATTCTCCGGAAGGATGATACGAACTCCTTGTAATTAGAGAGGATAGGATCACCTCTTTCCCATAATGGTGATGCCCACTCCAGAGCCTGACCGGAGAGGATGGCAATAATATATGCAACCTTAGAACGAGCTGATGGGAAACTGGCGGACAACAGTTCGAACTGGATCTCGCATTGATTCAGGAATCCTCTGCAAAGTTTTGGAGTTCCGTCAAACTTACTCGGAGAGGGTAACTGCAAGCGGGACATAGGCAGCATCACAGGAGAATCCGTAGCGGTAACTGGGACAACCGGAGTTGGAATCTGGACTTCAGACGTTTTAATAGCCGTATGAAGAATCTCTAAACGGTCTGCCATGGTTTGCATAAACTGAACTATTTGTGTCTGTATAGACTCCTGATTTTCCAGACGGGAAAGGATATCTGTCGTAGCACCGCCTCCTGCGAATTGGTCACTTGACGGATACATGTGGCCAGTGTTTACTGTCAGGTCTGGGTGTTTTTGTGAATCCGTTAACCTGGAACCAACCACAGGTGTAGGTGCTAGGGTATGGGGAAAGCAGGGAGGACGAAGAAAGTTCCGTTTCATATATTTATTAAAAATAACAATTCAGTAAAGTGTTAAATGACAAGTTGTTAATCATCATATTGGACTGAAGTATTGCAGGAATGGCAGAAATAATATGCAGGATAAATCTCAAAGACAAATAAAAGAAATGTTCATGGAAAAACAAGCTGAAGAATAAATGTTGAATTGTCCAAATATAAACAAGCTTTGATGCTGAACTGTAGAATGTGTTTAACTGGGTAATGCAGACATGAAGAAATAACTGTAAGGATTTGCAATGAAGTTTTGAGAGTTAACTGAGAGGCTGTGAAGAATTATCCTTGTTATGACAACATAGAAAATAAAAGTACTGAATTGGGGTACATGCGGGTTCCGGAGATCACTGTGAAACTGTAGCAGATGACAAGGTGATGAACGGGTTAAATGCAGAGTAGAACAAACGAACAGCTGAGGGTAGTGGAATTCTACAAACTTTGTATGGTTGAAAGGGCAGACAAGGTAAGGCAGCATAAGCACGGGATTGGCTTACACCTGCCCACAGGTGTTTTCACAAGTGCTCTGTATTACCTATTTGGTCTCCAACATGGCCACCTCCTATACAGCAGACACACCGCAGTGCCTTAGGCCATTTGGTCCTCGCACTCCCAGTTCCCATACTCTGCATTACCTGTGCCACTGATCACGCCGCGTCCCCACACGGGCGCACAGCACCGCAAGCAACCGCACTGGCAACGGATGAACCTCAGAACCCGCAGAGGTGAGAGACCGGTTTGTGACACTTAGCAGAGGAGAGGGCTTTGTATACCCTGTTGAACTACATTTTTACATGTATTTCAATGATTCAGTTGTATTATTTACTGGCTAACAAGACCTGTATTGTTATAAAAAAAAATACAGATCCTACAAGACACCCAGAAATATTCTGACATAAGCCTTAGATTTTGTCTTCAAAGGAAATGTACATAAAAAGTTAAATAAAATACTTAAAATGCAGCATTCATAAGTACATACTAAGCAGCTGTTACTTACTATCAAACGCTGTGTTCAGGGCATTATTCAGGTTTGGGGGGATTTGCGAAAATCGGCAACGAGCGATCAACTCGGAATGACCCCTTTGATCGCTAATGAGACAGAAATTGTAATTTTCTCAATCCTGCTTCTCCTAAAAATCACATGTGAAGAGCCACCCAGAAAGGTAAAAAACACCCACCTATGCATTCGCAACTTTGCATATGCAGACTTTTAATTGTGATGCATACGCAGAAATCGAGCACCATCGACAGTGATGAATGACCCAGAGCCATTCAGAATAATGAGTATGCAGTCGCACCTGGCGCTATGTTTTAAATCGCAAGAATCCCAGCTGATGTCAGATGCACACCCCAAAAATGGGCAAGACATGCCTGCGCTTTCTCAACCACACCCTGAAATGCCGTATGTACTCCCATGAATGCCTGCCGCCAGTCAATCAGTCTGTGATCGCATTCTGGCAATATGCAATCACAGACAAAATACAAATCGGTGTTCGTTCACATGCAATGCTTTCGCCTTGAATGCACAGTCATCTGATAATTGGCTGCAATTTTGCAATTAAAGCTGAATAAGGCCCATTGTTCTCTTTGCTTTTTAATAGAGAGCCTTATCCAGACCTGGTCACATGCATGGCCTTGTCCTAAGGGTCTGCACACGTATAGTGATTGCATAGTAATGGGAATCAGGGGGCGGTGACGCAGAGCTAGGGAGGGGGGGGGCAGGAAATGCAGTTGTGTCATGGCAGTTTTCAGGGACAATGATGTCGCCTGTGTTTCATGTGATATGCAGGAGTCAACCTATATTCAATGCGATCGCAATAGAATTGCAATCGCATTGTGGGGTGGTGCCACTGCCAAAAATGGTAGGCTGTCTTGCCCTGTGCTGGGCGGCCCCCAGCATGTGAGTAGTATGGTCGCAGATTTTGTTTTGCGATAGCAAAATCTGTGACCAACTGTGAATAACCCCTGAATATGGTGTTTGGTAGTAATTACAGTAACAGCTGCTTTAGTATGTGTGTATGAATATACTGCAATCTAAGTATTTTAGATATCTTTCTATGTACATTTGTTTTGAAGACAATATAAAAGGCTGATGTCAGAATATTTTTAGGTGTCTTGTAGGATCTGTATTTTAATAAATATTGATTTGATTTGCAATTTACATAACGTGATTGGACAGCACTTCCTCTTAGCAATTATCAACTTTAGAGACATGTTATCCTCTTTTGTTACAACTGGGGCATCTTTATCATCCTTTAATTGTTACAATTTCTACATTCCCCACTGTCTGCCCAGACATTATTGCCGGGTACCCATGGTAATAAAGTGCCAGCGGAGGGCCGCAACTGCAGAGAGGCCCAACAATGTCCAAACAGGTGAGGGGTGGGGGGGGGGGGGGGGCATGGCTGCAGCACGATCTCTGCAATCATTCACCCCTGGTAATAAGGTTCCGCCAGGAAACAACAGCTGTAGAGAGATCCAATAAATGTCCCGGAGATGAGGGGAGGGGGACTGCGGCTGTAGTAGCTCATTCTCTGCAACTGGACACCCCAGGCCAAAAGCAGTCAGGATGGGGGGGGGGGACACCGCGGCTGCAGAGAGACCCAACAATGAACCGTTGGGGGTCCAATCTGGACATAGGGTGCAGGAGTGGAAAAGGGGGTACACGGGCAATAATGTCTCGGTAGACAGGGGTGGGGTGGCAATGCAGCTGCAGAGTAATTTCTGCAGCCGGAGAGACCTGGCAATAAGGTGCTGGCAGGGGGTTGGGGTTACTGCAGCACCAGTGCTGCATTCTGCAGCTGGTCAGCCAGAGGGGAAAATGATCACTTCCTTAAAGACTAACTTTGCAAAATGTCCAGTTTATCGGGTGTGATGATTTTATGATGTGGCCATGATGAATCATGAATAAATTGTTAGAGAATGCATTGATAAATTAAAATGAAAAATTCTCATTGTAATATTTTTTCATGATTTTTTTATTATTTTCTTTTGGTTTTCCATCTTACGTTTTTCTAACTAGGCTGCCTTTTTTTCCTTTCTCATAATGCAGCATCCCCAGTGCTTTGTGACCTTACCTGTATTCTTCCTGATGGGAGTGGGCATTTGCCTGTGCTGTGGCCTAGTTGCATCTCCCAGTTTTTAACGTGCTACTAAGGTGGCCTCTACTTCAATGTGATGCATTTATTTTGTAATTTCCTTAGCCCAACTTGCTGTCATTTATGAGACTTGGGCCAGGCCGTACCACTGGGTTAAGAAGCTCAAAAAATACTACATACCTCTCTTGACCTCGGCAGTGCTTGACTTACAACTTCCTGGCTGGGTCTTACCCTGCTTATAGGCTGCTGTGGACTGTTTTCCTTCCATTGGTGGTCTGTGTCATGTCCTCCATTCCTGTATAGGGATGGTGTTCTCAATCATGCTCACATTTCACACCTGCAGAGAGAGCATCCTGCTTTGCCCTTTCATGGTCCTGAGTTTTCGCTGGGGCCTGTGCTGGGTGTTGTGGGTTCTGATGTACTTGTGCTGACTCCCAGGTCCGGGGTTTATAGTCTATTAATTAGATATAATCAGGACCATGTGGGGTGAGTAACATGACTGACATCATTGTCATGGAAAGCACTTTTGCACATGTGCTCCTAACACTGGTCCCTATCCCAGATCTGGTGGCAGCTGGATCCTGTTAAGATGCTCTTTCACTCTTGTTCTGCCCAGCCTACAGTGGTCTCATTTATTTTCTTGAATGCCACTCATTCAGCACTTGACCACCCAGAAACACATTAATTTCAGTCGAAACTGATGCCTCTTACTAGCCAATTCCAAAAGGCTAAGGGACTCACAGATGCAGGCCTCCCCCCCAGTTTTGCTTTTTTCACTTTCCTCCTATTGTCTTGGCTCTCTTGCTCACCTCTATGAACTCATTCTGTCCGTCTATCCTCTTTAGGTTGGTTAGTTGGTTGGTTGGTTGGTTGGTTGGTTGGATGTTTGGTTGGTTGGTTGGTTGGTTTGTGAGCACCTCCTGTGCACTGTGAATCATACCCTAGTGGCTGATGAATTTAATGGATTCTCCAATTAATTATATGCTGGACTTTCTGAGGATTAGTCAGTTGACTCTGTCTCCTATTCTCCATCATCCTCTAATGTCTCCTCAGTGTGGTATTACCATCCACCCCCCGCCCATCCTTTATTTGTCTTTTAGGGACAATGAGTATGTTTCCTCATCTAACTCCTGGGTTGCCTATTCCTGGATATAAGGACAAGCCCATTGTGCCAGTGGTGCTTGTAGTATGTCACTGGTCTGGACTTCTGGGGGGAGATTGTCAACTATATCAACACTGCAGTACTGCAGGATCTTAACAGTTGATCAAGAGATAAGATCCAGGTAGGTACATACATGAATGTCTTCACCATAACATTAAAGGATAAGCTTGGTCTTAAGGCAGCTCAAAATAAAGCAGGAGGTTGGCAAATATTCCTTATCACAATTGCCTAGGTGGCATGTATATTTTGATGGCTTGCTATTTGGAAACAAGATCAAAGGAGCATTGTAATGACATCTGGAACCTCCACCTGATCCATGCCTGAGCCATTTGTTTTAGGTTCTCATTGTGAGGGCATGTGATGATCAATTCAATCACAAGCAGCATGTGATGATCAATTTAATCACAAGCAGAATGAGCTGATTGTGATGGACTGTGCATGTAAAGAAGTTAAATTCTGGCCTGAGGTTACTCAGGCCGGTGTTTGGTTTATGACCCATTGCTTCCTTTTCTGCAAATTAAGGTTGGGTTGAGATCTTTGCATTTTACTGTGGCACAGTACCTGTGCTATTTATCCTCCGTGTTGTTTTTGATACCATTAGTACCTGCTGTAGTTCCACCAACCTTGCAAAGTATTGCAAAATGCCCTCCACTACTCCTTCCACCTCCAATCAGGTGGGTACTGGAGGAACTAATTAGCTGCCATACTCTAGTTCAGGGGTGGGGAACCTCCAGCTGTTGTGGACTACACATCCCAAAATGCCCTGCTACAGTTTAGCTTTTTGGCCATGCTAAAACTATTGCAAGGCAGGCTGGGATGTATAGTTCAACAACATCTGGGGGCCAAAGGTTCCCCATCCCTGCACTAGTTCAAGGCCATGTTGCATTAGCTGGCTTTGTACCAAGAGCAGGTTGATACCAAGGTGTACATCTGAGATTTAGAGAATGTTTTTGCTTGCCCATTTCTTTGACTTTTGTTCTGCACTTGATCTGTTGCTCATCCTGGAGTAGCCTGTGATGAAGGAAGGTTCTGGTAAGTTTCACCTCATTCAGCATACAGTATCTTGTTAGTAATTGTTACATGCACATGGGCTAAAGGCATGGCAATGCCTACTTTTTGGAGACCAGCTAGTACTGAAGGTAACCAAGTTTCTATGAAGTCTATAAAGATAGGGAGTATTTAGTAACCCCAGCGCACACTATGTATACAGTAAGTTAAATAGGGTCTGTATGCATTATTTCTCCATAAGAGTGGTGCTAAGTGATTAGGGGCCTAATTCAGACCTGATCGCAGCAGCACAATTGTACTCTAATGGGCAAAACCATGTGCACTGCAGGTATGTGCAGAGAGAGAGTTAGATTTGGGTGAGTTATTTTGTTTCTCTGCAGAGTAAATACTGGCTGCTTTCTTTTTACACTGCAATTTCGATTTCAGTTTGAACACACCCCATACAAATCTCTCATTGTTTAAACAGAAATCACAGGGGCTCTGCACTCACTATATAAACTAACAATAATAAAAAACAGTGGAGTTTTAGTTTATGTATTGATCAATGCATTTAAGCCTGCAGCCGAAGGCAAGGGACCCCACTATACTGCAGGTTCTATTCTATTGCTCAAAATAGTTTCCCTAGAAAATTTGTGTGGAAGGAAAATACCCAAAATACTGGCATGTTGCTAAGGATTTAGACTATTTGTATGTCAAAGTAAATACAATGATACAAATGGACTCTTAGCATAATTGGACTAGTAGGAGAATTATTATACTGTAGACTGGGAATTAATTGCAATCAGTAGCAGTGACAATAATGGGGGTAATTCCAAGTTGATAGCAGCAGGAAATTTTTTAGCAGTTGGGCAAAACCATGTGCTCTGCAGGGGGGGGCAGGTGTAACATGTGCAGAGAGAGTTAGATTTGGGTGTGGTGTGTTCAATCTGCAATTTAAATTGCAGTGTAAAAATAAAGCAGCCAGTATTTACCCTGCACAGAAACAAAATAACCCACCCAAATCTAACTCTCTCTGCAAATGTTATATCTGCCCCCCCTGCAATGCACATGGTTTTGCCCAGCTGCTAAAAAATGTCCTGCTGCGAATCTGCGATCAACTTGGAATTACCCCCAATATCTGCATATATACAATTAGTGAGAGTCTGTGATCCCTAAAGACTAATTACATAGGGGTGTGTGGAATTCAGTATACCAACAACACTGATAGACCATATTGGACAAAAATCTGCAGTATGGTGGTTGCATGTCAATTCAGAGGCGCAGATTAGAACAGTTTAGTGAAGGAGGGTTATGTACATCCAGCAGTTTGAAAAGTACCATCTAGTAGAGATTATCTATGGTGGCACATCACTGAGTGTACCCATGTGAAATATACAGTAAGTGGGTCCGTCAGTTTATAACAATTATCACCATGCTGTGAGAATAGATGCAACTAGGGCCTAAAGTGGTGCTGGAGAGGTGGTGGAACTCATTTACCTGCCACCTATTACCCCTCACCCCTTCCTTCACATTAAGTGGAGCCAGGACCCGTGCTAGAGTTTTGGCACCCCCTTGCAAACTATAATTTATATTGCTCTACTTCCACACTTTATAAAGGGACATTGTTCTCACAAAGAAGCTACGTGGTCACACAATATTACCCCCAGTTCAAATTACACCACACAGTAGCACAATATAATTCACAATACGCTGCATGTAGTGCCCCTGATTCATATTACACCACATAGTAATTAGTGATGAGCACCGGAAATTTTTCGGGTTTTGTGTTTTGGTTTTGGGTTCGGTTCCGCGGCCGTGTTTTGGGTTTGAACGCGTTTTGGCAAAACCTCACCGAATTTTTTTTTGTCGGATTCGGGTGTGTTTTGGATTCGGGTGTTTTTTTCAAAAAACCCTAAAAAACAGCTTAAATCATAGAATTTGGGGGTCATTTTGATCCCAAAGTATTATTAACCTCAATAACCATAATTTCCACTCATTTTCAGTCTATTCTGAACACCTCACACCTCACAATATTATTTTTAGTCCTAAAATTTGCACCGAGGTCGCTGGATGACTAAGCTCAGCGACCCAAGTGGCCGACACAAACACCTGGCCCATCTAGGAGTGGCACTGCAGTGTCACGCAGGATGGCCCTTCAAAAAACTACTCCCCAAACAGCACATGATGCAAAGAATAAAAGAGGCGCAATGAGGTAGCTGTGTGACTAAGCTAAGCGACCCTAGTGGCCGACACAAACACCTGGCCCATCTAGGAGTGGCACTGTAGTGTCACGCAGGATGGCCCTTCAAAAAACTACTCCCTAAACAGCACATGACGCAAAGAAGAAAAAAAAGATGCGCAATGAGGTAGTTGTGTGACTAAGATAAGCAACCCTAGTGGCCGACACAAACACCTGGCCCATCTAGGAGTGGCACTGCAGTGTCACGCAGGATGGCCCTTCCAAAAAACACCCCCCAAACAGCACATGACGCAAAGAAAAAAAGAGGCGCATTGAGGTAGTTGTGTGACTAAGATAAGCGACCCAAGTGGCCGACACAAACACCTGGCCCATCTAGGAGTGGCACTGCAGTGTCACGCAGGATGGCCCTTCCAAAAAACATCCCCCCAAACAGCACATGACGCAAAGAAAAAAAAGAGGCGCAATGAGGTAGCTGTGTGACTAAGATAAGCGACCCAAGTGGCCGACACATACACCTGGCCCATCTAGGAGTGGCACTGCAGTGTCACGCAGGATGGCCCTTCAAAAAACTACTCCCCAAACAGCACATGACGCAAAGAAGAAAAAAAAGATGCGCAATGAGGTAGCTGTGTGACTAAGATAAGCGACCCTAGTGGCCGACACAAACACCTGGCCCATCTAGGAGTGGCACTGCAGTGTCACGCAGGATGGCCCTTCCAAAAGACACCCCCCAAACAGCACATGACGCAAAGAAAAAAAAAGAGGCGCAGTGAGGTAGCTGTGTGACTAAGATAAGCGACCAAAGTGGCCGACACAAACACCTGGCCCATCTAGGAGTGGCACTGCAGTGTCACGCAGGATGGCCCTTCCAAAAACTACTCCCTAAACAGCACATGACGCAAAGAAGAAAAAAAAGATGCGCAATGAGGTAGCTGTGTGACTAAGATAAGCGACCCTAGTGGCCGACACAAACACCTGGCCCATCTAGGAGTGGCACTGCAGTGTCACGCAGGATGGCCCTTCCAAAAGACACCCCCCAAACAGCACATGACGCAAAGAAAAAAAGAGGCGCAGTGAGGTAGCTGTGTGACTAAGATAAGCGACCCAAGTGGCCGACACAAACACCTGGCCCATCTAGGAGTGGCACTGCAGTGTCACGCAGGATGGCCCTTCCAAAAAACATCCCCCCAAACAGCACATGACGCAAAGAAAAAAAGAGGCGCAATGAGGTAGCTGTGTGACTAAGATAAGCGACCCAAGTGGCCGACACAAACACCTGGCCCATCTAGGAGTGGCACTGCAGTGTCACGCAGGATGGCCCTTCCAAAAACTACTCCCCAAACAGCACATGACGCAAAGAAGAAAAAAAAGATGCGCAATGAGGTAGCTGTGTGACTAAGATAAGCGACCCTAGTGGCCGACACAAACACCTGGCCCATCTAGGAGTGGCACTGCAGTGTCACGCAGGATGGCCCTTCCAAAAGACATCCCCCAAACAGCACATGATGCAAATTAAAAAAGAGGCGCAGTGAGGAAGCTGTGTGACTAAGATAAGCGACCCAAGTGGCCGACACAAACACCTGGCCCATCTAGGAGTGGCACTGCAGTGTCACGCAGGATGGCCCTTCCAAAAAACATCCCCCCAAACAGCACATGACGCAAATAAAAAAAGAGGCGCAATGAGGTAGCTGTGTGACTAAGATAAGCGACCCAAGTGGCAGACACAAACACCTGGCCCATCTAGGAGTGGCACTGCAGTGTCACGCAGGATGGCCCTTCGAAAAAACACCCCCCAAACAGCACATGACGCAAAGAAAAAAAAGGCGCAATGAGGTAGCTGTGTGACTAAGGTAAGCGACCCAAGTGGCCGACACAAACACCTGGCCCATCTAGGAGTGGCACTGCAGTGTCACGCAGTATGGCCCTTCAAAAAACTACTCCCCAAACAGCACATGACGCAAAGAAGAAAAAAAAGATGCGCAATGAGGTAGCTGTGTGACTAAGATAAACGACCCTAGTGGCCGACACAAACACCTGGCCCATCTAGGAGTGGCACTGCAGTGTCACGCAGGATGGCCCTTCCAAAAGACACCCCCCAAACAGCACATGACGCAAAGAAAAAAAGAGGCGCAGTGAGGTAGCTGTGTGACTAAGATAAGCGACCCAAGTGGCCGACACAAACACCTGGCCCATCTAGGAGTGGCACTGCAGTGTCACGCAGGATGGCCCTTCCAAAAACTACTCCCCAAACAGCACATGACGCAAAGAAAAATGAAAGAAAAAAGAGGTGCAAGATGGAATTGTCCTTGGGCCCTCCCACCCACCCTTATGTTGTATAAACAGGACATGCACACTTTAACCAACCCATCATTTCAGTGACAGGGTCTGCCACACGACTGTGACTGAAATGACAGGTTGGTTTGGACCCCCACCAAAAAAGAAGCAATTAATCACTCCTTGCACAAACTGGCTCTACAGAGGCAAGATGTCCACCTCATCATCATCCTCCAATATATCACCGTGTACATCCCCCTCCTCACAGATTATCAATTCATCCCCACTGGAATCCACCATCCCAGCTCCCTGTGTACTTTGTGGAGGCAATTGCTGCTGGTGAATGTGTCCACGGAGGAATTGATTATAATTAATTTTAATGAACATCATCTTCTCCACATTTTCTGGATGTAACCTCGTACGCCGATTGCTGACAAGGTGAGCGGCGGCACTAAACACTCTTTCGGAGTACACACTTGTGGGAGGGCAACTTAGGTAGAATAAAGCCAGTTTGTGCAAGGGCCTCCAAATTGCCTCTTTTTCCTGCCAGTATAAGTACGGACTGTCTGACGTGCCTACTTGGATGCGGTCACTCATATAATCCTCCACCATTCTTTCAATGGGGAGAGAATCATATGCAGTGACAGTAGACGACATGTCCGTAATCGTTGTCAGGTCCTTCAGTCCGGACCAGATGTCAGCATCAGTAGTCGCTCCAGACTGCCCTGCATAACCTCCAGCGGGTGGGCTCGGAATTCTGAGCCTTTTCCTCGCACCCCCAGTTGCGGGAGAATGTGAAGGAGGAGATGTTGACAGGTCGCGTTCTGCTTGACTTGACAATTTTCTCACCAGCAGTTCTTTGAACCCCAGCAGACTTGTGTCTGCCGGAAAGAGAGATCCAAGGTAGGTTATAAATCTAGGATCAAGCACGGTGGCCAAAATGTAGTGCTCTGATTTCAACAGATTGACCCCCCGTGAATCCTTGTTAAGCGAATTAAGGGCTCCATCCACAAGTCCCACATGCCTAGCGGAATCGCTCTGTGTTAGCTCCTCCTTCAATGTCTCCAGCTTCTTCTGCAAAAGCCTGATGAGGGGAATGACCTGACTCAGGCTGGCAGTGTCTGAACTGACTTCACGTGTGGCAAGTTTAAAAAGTTGCAGAACCTTGCACAACGTTGAAATCATTCTCCACTGCGCTTGAGACAGGTGCATTCCACCTCCTATATCGTGCTCAGTTGTATAGGCTTGAATGGCCTTTTGCTGCTCCTCCAACCTCTGAAGCATATAGAGGGTTGAATTCCACCTCGTTACAACTTCTTGCTTCAGATGATGGCAGGGCAGGTTCAGGCGTTTTTGGTGGTGCTCCAGTCTTCTGTACGTGGTGCCTGTACGCCGAAAGTGTCCCGCAATTCTTCTGGCCACCGACAGCATCTCTTGCACGCCCCTGTCGTTTTTTAAATAATTCTGCACCACCAAATTCAAGGTATGTGCAAAACATGGGACGTGCTGGAATTTGCCCAGATTTAATGCACACACAATATTGCTGGCGTTGTCCGATGCCACAAATCCACAGGAGAGTCCAATTGGGGTAAGCTATTCCGCGATGATCTTCCTCAGTTGCCGTAAGAGGTTTTCAGCTGTGTGCGTATTCTGGAAAGCGGTGATACAAAGCGTAGCCTGCCTAGGAAAGAGTTGGCGTTTGCGAGATGCTGCTACTGGTGCCGCCGCTGCTGTTCTTGCGGCGGGAGTCCATACATCTACCCAGTGGGCTGTCACAGTCATATAGTCCTGAGCCTGCCCTGCTCCACTTGTCCACATGTCCGTGGTTAAGTGGACATTGGGTACAACTGCATGTTTTAGGACACTGGTGAGTCTTTTTCTGAGGTCTGTGTACATTTTCGGTATCGCCTGCCTAGAGAAATGGAACCTAGATGGTATTTGGTACCGCGGACACAGTACCTCCAACAAGTCTCTCACAGTACCACTGACGCGCGGCTCCTTATATAGAATCCGAGTCTCGCGATAGAATCCGAGCCTCGTGAGAATCCGACAGCGGGATTATGACGTTCGGGCGCGCTCGGGTTAACCGAGCAAGGCGAGAGGATCCGAGTCACTCGGAACCGTGTAAAAAAAGCTGAAGTTCGGGCGGGTTCGGATTCCGAGGAACCGAACCCGCTCATCACTAATAGCAATGCCCCTCATTATGGTTACATCACTCGGCAGTGCCGTTTATTCATGTTGGCTACACAATGGTTCCCTTCTAATACATTATGTCATGGCTCCATCTGTGCCGGGACACACCCAATGCAGAGAGCATCTCCATCCGGCCGGGCTTGCGCGTCCTTGATGGAGAGGCGCCCCATTCACTAGAATGGAAGAGCATCTCCGTTGTGTACCCAGGGTAATGGAGGAGGTGGAACTAGTTCCCCCTACCACTACAGGAGGTGGAACTCAGTTCCACCTCATTCCCCTCCACTTTAACTTTTGGATGCAACTCAGAATATATTGGTCATAACTGAATAATATCTAACCATTAGATATCGACTGCAAGGTGTGCATGAGAAGTGCTTAGTGATTGCACTAATAGGGCAGGGCTCTCGAATACTGCCAGCAATCCAACAAATTGCCAGTAATACATTGCCAGCAATAGGTCTGGATATCATGGTGCATAGAACAATGCGGATAGCACTGATATAAGAAATTGAGTCATGTGCTGGTTGTGAGTGGCAACACTTGATTAATTTTGTTATAACTAATTAGGAATACTCATACACTGTATAATTAAAAGATTGCAAAAACAGTGCGGTGAGATTACTCAACTCCAGCAATACAATCACATCTTGATAAGGAACTGTGTAAATATCCACTGTATCAATAATGATCCTTGATAGGACAATAGCCTAAAGTGTGAAGCAGTGACTCATTTTGTTCTTGCTCGAACATTATATAATGGAATGATGACCTTTCTATTATGTGAATTGCTCACTGATGATTAACCAAGAAAAGGTTACTATGACATAGGGCTGGGTCAAATATTGAGAATAAGTATCGTATATGTACTCTCACAGGTAGACTTTGTTTTGAATAACAAACATACATTATAAAAAGTAACATTAATAGTATACAATAGTATACTGAGAAATAGTTACATTATTAAATCACAATTGCAGTCTGTAACTTGTGAATTGTTCTTTATTACAAGTCTTATTCAATAATGTATAGGAGATGTGATAATTTGATTAATGGCCCTTGTGTAACCCAATTTAGGGAAAATGAAGGACAACATGAAGTGAAAATCCCACTTTATTTATAAATAACAAGATATTTATTCCAGTTTATCAGAGGCTGTTTATACAGACAGATATAATAATAAATAATTCTAATAACAGCTAATTCTTATGTTACAACTGACAGCGTAATATTCTTTTCATTTTTTGCACATTCACTTTTTATTTTTTTAACAGTAACTGTTGTCATATTTCGATAGTTTTAATAATAACACTATTAAAAGTTCAAATTTATTACTGGTGGTCACTTTTACTCGATATGACTTATAGTTACTATAATTGTGGATGAATCTGTGAGTGCCCGATGAAGGAATACTTCTTTTCTTTTTTTCCTTGTGTACATTTATTCCAGGGTGCACTCCCTAAGCATAAAAAAGATAAACTACATCATTAAAACGCCACATAAACTTAATAATTATTGATATGAGGGAACGGACATTATTAAGCATATAGTCTGTGTGGAAACTGCATCCTTATTTATCCATATTTATTTCCAGCGATAGATTCCAAATCCTCTTTCACCTGCTCAAATAAGTTCAGGAGGTTTGTGCGGTTCACCCTAAAAAGCTGAGCCTCCTCTTGATCTGAGAGGTAATCCAGGTCCCTCCTCCCTCTATTGGACCATGGAATACGAGAAGCGATGGCCATTGGCATGGTTTCAGTTAGTGGTTCCCATCAATGATAATGGTGCCTTGAGCCATTGATGCTAGCATACTATTCTATTGTGCATCACTGATAGTTCTGACTTTCAATGGTTCGCACATGTGCAGAAGTAATGCGCATTCATCAAGGCACAATGTAGAGGTCAGAGCTGTGGGTAGGGTTGGGCTGCTGACAGCTGAGCTAAGCCAGTCATGTCAGCAAGGCAGACCATTCATGCTATCTGTCACACTGACTACTTTAAGTGCTGGGGGCAGGGCTGGTCTACTGACTGGCATCTGAACTAAGCATGTCAAGTAGCAAAGCAGGCAAGCCCATACAAAAACACACACTGAGTGTAGAGCCAATTCTAGATATTGTGGCGCACAGGGCAAACGTTTCCTTCTGCGCCCACCCAGGTCAAACATAGTGCACGCCAACAAATAAGGGCATGGCATCATATGGAAGGGATTATCTTCCTCTCCAAATATGGGTGGTGCTACTCCATTATAGGAATCTTTATAGGTTCACCCTTTGTGTTAGATTTTCAATGGGCTGCTCACAATTTCCTTACATAGAATTTGGAGTTAACATACATATATAGGTTTCTTTCTCTATTGTCTCCTCTATTCCATCACCAATAAGAGATAATATCCAACGAATGCTCACATGTATGCTTACATGAAAGAGGATGCTATGAAACTTGTAAAGGTTTCTTTCTAGTCTCCTTGCGTTCACCAGACTCCACTCTCAATGGTAAATTGATAGGTTTAACCATACAAAGCAAAGGGAAATGGATTCATTTTGTTTGTTTAAAATGCTACTGTTATTCCATGGATATCTACCATGGATTTATGGGGTAGGTGGTATCTTTACTTTTATAGGGTGCAACCAGAAACTTCTATATGCAACCAGAAATCAAGACACTCACATGTGTGCTTACATGTGTCAATACTGTATCACGCATGTAAAGGTATCTTTAAAATGACACCAATTTTGCACTTAGCAATTACACCAATGAAAGTTTCCTTTAAATGCTCACTTGTATGCTTACATGGACAACATGGCGTCTTACATATAAAGGTATTTTTCTCAGTTTTCCCGTCAGTCGGTCATAATGATTGGTTAAAACTAATAAACAATTGCTCCATAGTAATAAAAAAAAAAAAACCACTCTCTTTATTCCATAATCAAATATGGCCTGGGATTCCCCTGGACCCTCTGGAACTTAGAATCTGAGAATCCAAAGGTGCTGTGCCCAATTCTCCCTCTTCTGCGTTGAAGGATGGAGCTGCAGGTGAGAAAACACCATACTGAACAGTGAGACACAGAGGTCAGAGCAGCTGCAAGTGCCAGATTTCCCACTAGGCACGTGAGGTAAGTGCCTAGGGGCAGCCCCTGTTGGGGACGGGACCGCAATCCCCCCATCAGAGAAGAGGGGGGAGTTACAGCAGGTTTTGGTCGGAATCGCTGTAGTGGCGCCAGGCACTTGAGCACAGAAGGGCAGCTGGCTGGAGGTGCGGGAGCGCTGGCATAAAGTTCCTGTCAGTTCCAAGTTATGTTAGGTCACCCTGCTGCTGAGAGGTCAGGAGGATGCCTGCAACTACTGTAGCAATTTGAGCCCTTGGGAGAAAGACAGAGGATGCTTGCTTACGGCTGCTCCTTTTGAATACACATGTAAACAGAGAAGCTGATCAGCACCTTCTGCCAGTCTTCTGACGCTGGCGGTTTGCAGCCCCCACAGCCAAAACTCCTAAAAACCCCTGGCCTCTGAATAACCCTGCCTCCCTCCGGAAAGCCATGCTCCCATCAAACAGCCCTGCTTCCCAACGAGAAGCTCCACCTCCTGCAAAGAAGCTCTTTTTCCCATTCAGATGCACTGTGAAGAGGATATTACACTGTGCCCTATAATTTTCACAGAGGGGAGAAGTGAACAGAGCAGTGAGGACCCAAACAGAACCTATAGTAAAACCTGTAAGTGCTGTGTCACACAGAGAATGAGAGTATGGGAGATCCCCAAAACAACTTACAATGTCCCATGTCCACTTTATAAGTCCTACACCCTCACACTGTAGCTATTTAATGCCATCACTGTCCCATGCCCACTCTATAAATCCTGTCCTCTCATAGCTAATACCTTCACTGTCCCAGGTCCACTCCCTATGCCCAGCCACTTCATAACTATTTAATTCCTTCACTGTCACACAGGGCCGGCAGCAGAAATCTTGGGGCCCCGGTACTCTGATATCTCTGGGGCCCCCCTTAACACACACACACACACACACACATACAGTATATATATATATCGTGATAGTTCAAATGGTAGATTTTGATTTTTTACTACAATGGCAGAGAGTGAGACTATGAGCAGAGAGATGGAAAGACCAGTGTCAAAGTCGAAAAATATTACAGAACACACAGCACGTATAAAATACACACACATGCCCACTGCACGTACACTTGTTCCGCCGTGCGTGCACATATCCGCAATTTGCGTATGGTCGCTTCCGCGGTCCTGCACGTGGTATGGGTATTTACGGCAGAGTTTGTGAACGCATGGAGGGCTATCAAAACATTACATATTTAATCCATATAGTGCACATTGTACACATAGTCCCCCTGCACCACATCAGCAAGTATCAACAGTTTAAACGATTCCAGAACAAAGGGATTCACCTTTGCATGATAGGAGGGGACAGACTAAGGTTATAAGGTGGTGTCTGGTATCCAGCTGTACGGTATTTTAAGGGTAACATTCCGGTGTTGGTTTGAGGAAGATTGCATGTTCCTGCAGATAGTTATGTGCAGAAGCAGAATATAGATATAAACTGTATTTACTGTATATATTATGCATGCGGCGGGAATCCAGTGGAGACCACCCACAAGAACAGTTGAGAAAGCCATCGCCCACCTTTACAAATCAACCTATGACCTCTCCTGTACTGTAAAGATGCATCCCTGTGTCCAATGGACAAAGGGATTACAGTATCCATTGTATTGCTTTTGGAAATATTGTATAAAAGCCTGTTGCTGTCTGGCCGGACACACAAGACTCTCAACGTTATCTACTTGATAGCGGAGGACCGGACCGGGTAGCACATGCGAATATTCTCACGTATGTACATTGACTGTAGCCATTTACTCTATTGTATTGTAGTACAAATTACACAATAGTATTGTTTAGTTTAGGGGCGGGACAGTAGCCACGCTACATTAGCACAAATTGCTCATTTTTCAAGATTTGTATTGTAGTGCATAATTTTTATTGTAAACCCCCTTTCAGAAATATTTCTCTGTGGTGTCGAAACCCAGTGATTAACTACAAATCGGTGTTGTGTCCTCTTTTCCCTGCTAGGGTTTAAAGTGTATTACTTTGCCTAACTGTATAAGGTTTTAAAGTATATTAATTGAGTGTGTACACGCTGCGTGTACTTTGTACCCCCAGCGCTGCTTTTGTACGCAGAGTCCGTACACGGTATGGGACTCATTACGCAAATAGCGTAAAAGGTACATAGAGTGCATATTAAGTTTAGCGGCCGTAGCGGCTCCATGGTAAAAGTGTGTTTAAAGGTATAGCTTTATGGTTTAAGATAATATCAACATTATCAATTGGGGGCATCGTCCGTTTTTTTAACATACCCGCAGCCTAGCAGGTTAAAGAAAACTTTATCTATTAGCAAAAGGTGGACAGGTATCCTACTTAAACCTTTTTCTGGCCGCAGGATACACTGGAAAACCTATTTTATTGCTGATTAGATGGCATCTGCTCTGCATGGTTTGTAGGGATGCTGGTGGGACCCATAGGGTGAATACGCAAAGCTTTTTAAAAAGTCTGTATTTCTGTTTGGCGCCAAATTTGCACACAACACAAGTGTACACCTGTTCTCTGTATACCTGCTCACATTGTTGCCATAAGTACTGATTACTAGATTCATTTAGACCTGTGCGGAGAAATTTGTTGCTATTTAGTTAAAACATAGAGTAAATATTAAGTAAATGTAAAACACAAACACAGTCTGGCCTAGTCAAAAAGGTTTATGCAGAAAGAAACTGTGTTGTGTTAAGTGAGCGATTATAGGTAATATCGCTTACATTTATAGAAGTGTGGGATTTGTGCTATTGCGGACGTACGTTTTTTTTTGTACATGTGTCTCGGACAAAGGACAGGACTGCTTGCGAAACGTAAAGACATACACGCGGTCGCGTGTTTACGCAATGTGCATAAGGGTACGACCGCTAAGTACAAATTACACTATAGTATTGTTTAGTTTAGGGGCGGGACTGTAGCCACGCTACATTAGCACAAATTGCTCATTTTCCAAGATTTAGTTTAAATAAAACCTTTTTCACTGTATTGCCTCTGGTAATAAAGCTGTTTATCTGAATGAAAGATAATTTTCTGTACAGAAAAACCAAAGTGTATTTTAATGAGCGAACGTGAGTGAGCAAACGCAAGAGAGAACGTAGTGGACCCAGGGAATTCCGGATCCCTTCGAGTGGTACAACAAGTGAGTGGAAACTTGGTGGCGTGAGGCAGCTGACTCACATTAAAATAGATTTAAGTACAAAGGAGCAAGGTAGCCAATTGTGTTAGAGTACCGCGGCCCAGGGGGTAAGCAAAGGTTTACCCATTTAGTGTTTTTTTTATACGCTCCAGCTGAGGTCTCACAGCCTGAAAATCGATTCCAGTGGTCGTACGGCGGATAAGTAACAAGTACCTATATGCTGTGCGATTGGACCGCGCGTTCGTGGGTGCAATATTTAGCGTAACGCGATACCCTTTTTACGAGCTTTGCGTAATATTGCGGTATCATTAGCGCTGTATATTGCATATGCAAGCGTGATTTGTGTATAATAAAGGTTTAGGGAGTTTTCACTGGTCTCTCTCTCAGGAAATCTCCAACAGCTTATAGTTACTGGATAGGGTAACTTATTCCCAGAAACTTCCAGTAAATAGAGGTTACATAGGGCCCTAATTTGGGTACATTGCCTTCACTATCGACAGTGTATGGTAGTACTGGCCAACGTGGGCGGTGAGCGGGTGAAGAGCGCTCGGAGAACTTTCACCATTGCCTTATATTGAGTATTTTTTTTTTTTTGTGGGATTCGCCGAAAGGACAATACCTGCAAAATATGGGGGCCAGTTGCTCAAGTAAGGGACGTTCAACCAGGGTTCAGGTTGACATACTGTGGCCCAGGGGGTCAGCGAGGTTCATAATGTGTGAGAAGTATGGACCACACACAGAAGTTTTGTGCAATGAATGGGAACGTATGACTGCGGGAGATAGGGAACCATTCCCTAAGGTAGGCAGTTTTGTACCAGAGGTATTGCAGAATTTAAGGATTAGGATATGTCTGATAAAATCCCGAAAGCAAAGGGTCAGACACACAAACTGTTTAAATTTATGGCAGCAAGAGGGCGATATGCAAAGAGAATTAGCTCACACAGCAGATTCCAAACCTAGCAGGAAAATTATGGCTACCGCACCACCACCACCGCATATTGTAGGGGAGAAAGTGGCTACAGACAATGACATATTGGTATCCGATAAGAGTATAGTTGATAAATGTATTAATGCTAACCCTTGCAAGTTGTATCCCATTTTAAACTTTCCTCAGGACTGTGAGCAAGAAGATGAGCCCAGCACGATATCGGCACTCTCTCTAGCAACCACCATACAGAATACTCAGGTGGGCATGGCCAACCGATAAGAGCAGTAGTAAGGCCCCCTAGCGGAGGGATAAGTGTCCACAGGTAAGTACGGTACCATACATTATGCAGAGACAATAGCACCTCAGATTGTGGAGTCAACTCAGAATGACGTAATTGAATGAAATCCTGTCAGGGTGATCGCAGTCCCCAATGGGAGGACTGACGCTCAGGGAGTCACTCCCATCAGGAACACTGCTATGCATTGTCCCTGGTCCCGGACAGAATTGAGGGCAATTATGTCAGAATTTCCCGATCCCAGAAAGGATCTAGTCGCATGCCAGAGGTTCATTAAAGAGTTAGGCAACGCCACCTAACTGTTACAATTCTGTTACAATTCACCTGCCTCTAATGTTTGGTAGTTGAATTACAAGGAGAGAATTACTACTGGAGGTGCAGGCAGATGCAGTGTGACATAGAAATAGTTAACCAGACTTGACTGGGGAATACTGTAATAACTTGAGCACGTTGTAGCAGAATTAGAGATTAGCAGACTATGGACTCTCCCTTTAATACTGGAATGTGCAGCACCACACTTTATACTGATTATGGACAGCAGGTGAGTAATATAACACAGCTAAGAGCCAGAACTTGAATACAGGACTAGAATGTATCACAATCACTGTTGCAGGTAATGAATGTCCACAGAAGTGCAGGAATACTAAGTAATTTATTATAGCAGTGGTATAATAAAATATGGCAGAGGAATCACAGTAACAATCCAGGGTACAATATGAGCAGGGAGTAAATGGTTTTTCAGACTGAGACTTGCAGCAGAGTAATGAGATAGTTGAATAAGGAACCAGAGTAATATAATCCACGGTACTCAGATTGCAGGACTTGTACAATAAAGTATAACAGCATGCAGGCATAGAGGAAGTCCATAGTAACATGTAACACAAGTAATTAATACTAGAGAATCCACAGAGCACAGTGAAAGTCCATAATACTTAGCTAAATAGTCCTGGCATGAACATGAACTGGCAAGAATGGTTGTGGCAGGATAACATGAACTGGCAGAGCAGGTTTCTCGGCATGAAAAGGAGCTAGGACAAAGACACCAGGAAATGCAGATAGTTCAGGCAGGAAAGTAGTATAATATCACCGGCGTCGGAGAATTCAGCTAGCTGACCTTTAACAGCCACACTAACAAATGAACAAGGCCAGGCTGGGAGTGTTAACTCTAATTACAAACCCTGTGCACCTGCTGAGCTGCATGTACACAGAGCCAAAGGAACAGAACACATATGGATCAGCTGACACCAGACACATACTGAACAGAATCCTAACATTACCGCCCCCCCCTTCAGGGTGGACCCTGGACACCTAAACAGAACAAAGGGAAACAAAAGTCTTAGAGATAAATAATAAATTCAAGATCTCCGACGATGCTTCTGTTAGGGTCTCCTGCCCTGTGCTGCCACGTCGTCATGGCAACCGGGAGGCAAGTGCTAGCGGAGTAACCTGAGCGCAGCTGATACTCTGGTTCGGGTCTTTTGCTGTGCAGTGGTTACAGGCTCTGTGCACGGCAGGGGATCCGGTGCTGGTTTTTGTGCTCACAGTCTGTGAGGTCTAAGTGGGGCGTGGACAGCACCTGCTTTATAAGGCCTCTTCTCAGGTTAAGCAGATGCTGCTGAATCTTTGTTGGTTAGTCAGTTCCTGAAAGTTAGCCAGTACTGTGTAGCTTTGTATTTGTTGTTGCTTACTGCAAATAGGCCTGGGGATTTGGTACTACACTCTGCCAATCCAGACCTAGCAGTAAGACTGGAGTCAGTCGTTTAGCTTGCTGGGGTTCTTTTACTACTCTGTGAACTTAGCAAGTTTGCGGCTGTATTCTAAGACTTGCCTGCCTAAATCCTGTCTCACTGTGCAAGGTGTCAGGTGTCCGTTTAGTGGCAGTAAGCTGAACCTGTGCACTGCAAGTGAGAATTAGGATTGTGGAGACTCTCCTTGTGTCTATCATTCCATCTCTGACCAAGGAGTTTACTGCCACACCCGTTGGTAACTCTTTAGGGTTTTGCTGTTGCCCTTAACAAAAGCATTTTGGGTTCTCTACGTATTAAAACACAACATCTTGCTTTTCCCATCTGAGCATTACTAATACTAGGGAGACACCCAGTTCCTTAGCCTCTGGGCTTCTCTGTTCACTTTGTGTGTATTTTGTTACCCTATCACCTTCTGTGTACGTAATGTCATATTCCCCAGTCTGTCTGTGAGTTCATTTGTTTTGCATACCTATCCGTTCAGACACCAGTACATTCCTGCAGGCACTGGAGTGCATAACAGTTCTGACACCAGTACATTCCTGCAGGCACTGGTGTGCATAACATTCAGCAGCCTAATACTCCTGTTGAAATTTTGTGGGAATATGGAGCATACCCCTCAAAATACGTTGCAACAGGTGGTCGATCAGGTGCAGGTCCTGACTCGACAATTTAATGATTTGTCCATTAAAATGCACACCTCCCAGGCCGCTGGCGGAGCTCCCGCAGCAGCAGCACCATCAGGGGTTAAGGAGCAGAAAGTAAATCTCCCGGATCGTTTTTCTGGAGATCGCTCGCAGTTCTTTTGTTTCAAGGAGAGCTGCAAGCTATACTTCCGGCTTAGGCCTCAGTCTTCTGGGTCGGAGATTCAGCGAGTGGGCATAGTGATTTCCTTGCTACAAGGAGACCCACAGGTCTGGGCATATGGGTTGCAGCCTTACTGTCCGTCGCATAAAAGTGTTGATGCTTTTTTTACGGCACTGGGCATGTTGTATGATGACCCTGACAAGACGGCCTCAGCCGAGGCTCAGATTTCGATCCTTAAGCAAGGGCGAAGGCCAGTTGAGGTTTACTGTATGGAGTTTCGGAGGTTGGCCCATGATACCCAGTGGAATGACCCAGCCCTGAGACACCAGTACCGAAGAGGTCTTTCTAACCACATAAAGGACCAACTGGTACAATATCCCTTGCCTGATAGCTTGGATCAGCTCATGCAGTTATCCATCCGGGTGGAAAGACGGCTGAGAGAGCGTAGGCTTGAAAGGGAGACTGAGGTTTCCTTCTTTCCCAAGGGAACCTCATACTCTAAGGAATTTTCCGAGGAGCCTATGCAGATTGGGGCTACCCGCCTCTCCTCGCGTGAGAAGACGCGGAGGAGACAGCAGGGGTTGTGTTTGTACTGTGGGAATAAAGGTCATGTGGTAGTATCATGCCCAGAAAAGCCGGAAAACTTCAGGGCCTGAGGGTAATGGGAAATATCCTGTCAGGCCAGAAGTCAGAATTTCCCAAGAAGAATTTTATCATTCCGGCGACCTTGAAGATCCTCGGTCAAACTGTCAAGACTGAGGCCTTTGTGGACAGTGGGGCCGACGGGGTTTTTATGGACCGCCAATTTGCCCTGAAACACTCTGTTCCCTTAGTACCCTTGGCATCGGAAATTGAGATTTGTGGGTTAAACGGGGAACCATTATCCCAAGGTAAAATTACCTCTTGCACTAGCCAGATTTCTTTGTTTATTGGAGCCACTCTAAAAAATTGTCCTTTTATGTGACTGTCTGTACTTTTGCCCCATTGGTGTTGGGGTTACCCTGGTTAAGGGCCCACAATCCTCAATTTGACTGGGTCTCTGGGGAGATTCTTAGTTGGGGTACTGATTGTTTCAGGAGTTGCTTGAGCCTTCCAGTCAGGCTCTCGCAGCTAAGTTTGCCAGGATTGCCAGGGTGTTATGCAGATTTTGCGGACGTGTTCTCCAAAAAAGTTGCAGAGGTACTACCTCCCCATCGCCCCTATGACTGTGCCATTGATTTGTTGCCAAATGCTAAGCTTCCCAAGAGCAGGTTGTACTCCCTGTCACATCCTGAGACTCAGGCTCTGGCAGAGTACATTCAGGAGAACTTGGCTAAGGGATTTATCAGACCTTCACAGTCTCCAGTTGGGTCGGGGTTCTTCTTCGTGGGTAAAAAGGACGGTTCATTGCGACCCTGCATCGACTTCAGGGAATTGAACCGTATCACGATTAAAAACTCACTGCCTCTCATTTCGGTCTTGTTTGACCAGCTTCGTACTGCCACCATTTTTTCTAAGATTGAGCTACGCGGTGCCTACAATCTAATCCAAATAAGAGAGGGGGATGAATGGAAGACTGCCTTTAATACCCACTCAGGGCATTATGAATATTTGGTGATGCCTTTTGGGCTCTGTAATGCCCCGGCAGTCTTCCAGGATTTCATGAATGATGTGCTCAGGGAATATTTGGATAGATTCTTAGTTGTATACTTAGATGACATCCTAATCTTCTCCCATTCCCTGGAGGAACATCGGAAGCATGTACGCTTAGTCCTCCAGAAACTCAGAGACCACCGGCTTGGGGCGAAGCTGGAGAAGTGCGAATTTGAAGTTCAGCAAATCGCATTTCTAGTATATATTATCTCCCCAGAAGGTTTCCAAATGGAGGGTTCCAAGGTACAGGCAGTCCTGGATTGGGTGCAGCCCACTAGTTTGAAGGCGCTTCAGCGTTTCCTGGGCTTTGCAAATTTTTAGAGATGATTTATCGCTGGATTTTCATCTATAGTGCGCCCTTGGTGGCACTCACTAAGAAAGGGGCGGATGTTGCTCACTGGTCTTGTGAGGCTAAAGCGGCTTTTGCCCGTCTCAAAAGGGCATTTGTATCGGCCAAGGTGCTGCGACACCCAGATCCAGAGCGTCCTTTTGTGGTGGAGGTGGATGCCTCTGAGATGGATATTGGGGCAGTGCTTTCTCAGATGGGAGTGTCTGATAATCGCCTTCATCCCTGTGCTTACTTTTCCCGTAAATTTTCGCCTGCTGAGATGAATTATGACGTGGGTAACCGGGAATTGTTGGCTATTAAGGATGCACTCGAGAAGTGGAGACACTGGCTTGAGGGGGCTAAGTTTGTGGTCTCAATTCTCACCGACCATAAGAATCTGGCATATTTAGAGTCAGCGAAGCGTCTCAATGCCAGGCAGGCACGATGGGCTTTGTTTTTTGCTCGCTTTAATTTTTTGATAACATATCGCCCCTGGTCAAAAAACATCAAGGCTGATGCGCTCTCGCTGAGTTTTTCTCCAATCCAGGAGACCACCGAGGAGCCGTTGCCCATTGTGTCCCCATCATGTATTAAAGTGGGCATTACCCAGGACCTCTTATCATTAGTCCTTAGAGCACAGGAGCAGGCTCCTCCAGACCTTCCGGTAGGTCTTTTGTTTGTGCCTCCTAGGTTAAGACAGCGAGTGTTCCTGGAATTCCATGCCAAGAAGTCGGCAGTTCACCCGGGTATTGCCAGAACTCGGGAGTTGCTATCGAGGGCGGTGTAATGGCCCTCGGTGGCTAAGGATGTGGATCAGTGGGTTCGGGCATGTGACATCTGTGCCCGAAATAAGACTCCTAGAGGGGTTCCTGTTGGCCCATTACATCCACTCTCTATCCCATCTAAGCCATGGACCCACATTTCAATGGATTTTGTGGTGGACTTGCCCAAATCCTCGGGGATGACAGCCATATGGGTTGTCGTTGACAGGTTTTCGAAGATGGCGCACTTCGTTCCACTGGTTGGGCTGCCATCGGCCAGACGCCTGTCTGAATTATTTATGCTGCATGTTGTGCGTCTCCAGTTTGTGGCCAAATTCTGGAGGGCATTTTGTTCCGATCTCCAGATTTCTGTCAGCTTGTCGTCAGGCTACCATCCGCAGTCTAATGGGCAGACTGAAAGGGTGAACCAGTCCTTGGAGCAGTTCCTCAGGTGTTATGTCTCCAAGTGTCAGACTGACTGGGTTGCTCATCTGTCCATGGCGGAGTTTGCCTATAACAACGCGGCTCACTCTGCTACAGGGATCTCTCCCTTCCTTTGTGTGTATGGGCATCATCCTAAGGCCAATTCTTTTGACCCCCTGGACTCCACGCCTGGTGGTTCCTCTGTGGTTTCGGTCCTTAGAGGTATTTGGCGGAAAGTGAAGAAAGCCCTTGTGTCTGTGTCATTAGTGACCAAAAGGGTTTTTGATAAGCGGAAAAGACCCTGCAGCTTCAAATTAGGAGACTTCTTCTGGTTGTCTACCAAGAATTGAAGTTGAGACAGCCATCTCATAAGTTAGGCCCCCGGTTCATCGGCCCTTATAAGATCACCAGGGTTATCAATCCGGTGGCACTTCAGTTAGATCGGCCCCGTTCTTTGGGTATCAATAAAACATTTCATTGTTCCCTTTTAAAACGGGCGATTAGTAATCCTTCTTCCAGTGGAAGACCTTCCCCTCTTCTGATACGTGGCCAGAGGGAGTTTGTGTTGAAAGGATTCTTGACTCCAAGATGGTTCAGGGTCGGCTGTAATTTTTGGTGCACTGGAAGGGGTATGGCCCGGAGGAGCGGTTGTGGGTGCGAAGTTGTGATCTTCATGCCCCCAGACTGATACGCTCTTTCTTCTCGCAGTTCCCCGATAAACCCGGTGGTAGGGGTTCTTTGACCCCTCGTCAGAGGGGGGGTACTGTTAGGGTCTCCTGCCCTGTGCTGCCACGTCGTCATGGCAACCGGGAGACAAGTGCTAGCGGAGTAACCTGAGCGCAGCTGATACTCCGGTTCGGGTCTTTTGCTGTGCAGTAGTTACAGGCTCTGTGCACGGCAGGGGATCCGGTGCTGGTTTTTGTGCTCACAGTCTGTGAGGTCTGAGTGGGGCGTGGACAGCACCTGCTTTATAAGGCCTCTTCTCAGGTTAAGCAGATGCTGCTGAATCTTTGTTGGTTAGTCAGTTCCTGAAAGTTAGCCAGTACTGTGTAGCTTTGTATTTGTTGTTGCTTACTGCAAATAGGCCTGGGGATTTGGTACTACACTCTGCCAATCCAGACCTAGCAGTAAGACTGGAGTCAGTCGTTTAGCTTGCTGGGGTTCTTTTACTACTCTGTGAACTTAGCAAGTTTGCGGCTGTATTCTAAGACTTGCCTGCCTAAATCCTGTCTCACTGTGCAAGGTGTCAGGTGTCAGTTTAGTGGCAGTAAGCTGAACCTGTGCACTGCAAGTGAGAATTAGGATTGTGGAGACTCTCCTTGTGTCCATCATTCCATCTCTGACCAAGGAGTTTACTGCCACACCCGTTGGTAACCCTTTAGGGTTTTGCTGTTGCCCTTAGCAACAGCATTTCGGGTTCTCTACGTATTAAAACACAACATCTTGCTTTTCCCATCTGAGCATTACTAATACTAGGGAGACACCCAGTTCTTTAGCCTCTGGGCTTCTCTGTTCACTTTGTGTGTATTTTGTTACCCTATCACCTTCTGTGTACGTAATGTCATATTCCCCAGTCTGTCTGTGAGTTCATTTGTTTTGCATACCTATCCGTTCAGACACCAGTACATTCCTGCAGGCACTGGAGTGCATAACAGTTCTGACACCAGTACATTTCTGCAGGCACTGGTGTGCATAACATATTCAGCAGCCTAATACTCCTGTTGAAATTTTGTGGGAATATGGAGCATACCCCTCAAAATACGTTGCAACAGGTTGTCGATCAGGTGCAGGTCCTGACTCGACAATTTAATGATTTGTCCATTAAAATGCACACCTCCCAGGCCGCTGGCGGAGCTCCCGCAGCAGCAGCACCTTCAGGGGTTAAGGAGCAGAAAGTAAATCTCCCGGATCGTTTTTCTGGAGATCGCTCGCAGTCCTTTTGTTTCAAGGAGAGCTGCAAGCTATACTTCCGGCTTAGGCCTCAGTCTTCTGGGTCGGAGATTCAGCGGGTGGGCATAGTGATTTCCTTGCTACAAGGAGACCCACAGGTCTGGACATATGGGTTGCAGCCTGACTGTCCGTCGCTTAAAAGTGTTGATGCTTTTTTTACGGCACTGGGCATGTTGTATGATGACCCTGACAAGACGGCCTCAGCCGAGGCTCAGATTTCGATCCTTAAGCAAGGGCGAAGGCCAGTTGACGTTTACTGTATGGAGTTTCAGAGGTTGGCCCATGATACCCAGTGGAATGACCCAGCCCTGAGACACCAGTACCGAAGAGATCTTTCTAACCACATAAAGGACCAACTGGTACAATATCCCTTGCCTGATAGCTTGGATCAGCTCATGCAGTTATCCATCCGGGTGGATAGACGGCTGAGAGAGCGTAGGCTTGAAAGGGAGACTGAGGTTTCCTTCTTTCCCAAGGGAACCTCATACTCTAAGGAATTTTCCGAGGAGCCTATGCAGATTGGGGCTACCCGCCTCTCCTCGCGTGAGAAGACGCGGAGGAGACAGCAGGGGTTGTGTTTGTACTGTGGGAATAAAGGTCATGTGGTAGTATCATGCCCAGAAAAGCCGGAAAACTTCAGGGCCTGAGGGTGATGGGAAATATCCTGTCAGGCCAGAAGTCAGAATTTCCCAAGAAGAATTTTATCATTCCGGTGACCTTGAAGATCCTCGGTCAAACTGTCAAGACTGAGGCCTTTGTGGACAGTGGGGCCGACTGGGTTTTTATGGACCGCCAATTCGCCCTGAAACACTCTGTTCCCTTAGTACCCTTGGCATCGGAAATTGAGACTTGTGGGTTAAACGGGGAACCATTATCCCAAGGTAAAATTACCTCTTGCACTAGCCAGATTTCTTTGTTTATTGGAGCCACACACTCTGAAAAATTGTCCTTTTATGTGACTGTCTGTACTTTTGCCCCATTGGTGTTGGGGTTACCCTGGTTAAGGGCCCACAATCCTCAATTTGACTGGGTCTCTGGGGAGATTCTTAGTTGGGGTACTGATTGTTTCAGGAGTTGCTTGAGCCTTCCAGTCAGGCTCTCGCAGCTAAGTTTGCCAGGATTGCCAGGGTGTTATGCAGATTTTGCGGACGTGTTCTCCAAAAAAGTTGCAGAGGTACTACCTCCCCATCGCCCCTATGACTGTGCCATTGATTTGTTGCCAAATGCTAAGCTTCCCAAGAGCAGGTTGTACTCCCTGTCACGTCCTGAGACTCAGGCTATGGCAGAGTACATTCAGGAGAACTTGGCTAAGGGATTTATCAGACCTTCACAGTCTCCAGTTGGTTCGGGGTTCTTCTTCGTGGGTAAAAAGGACGGTTCATTGCGACCCTACATCGACTTCAGGGAATTGAACCGTATCACGATTAAAAACTCACTGCCTCTCATTTCGGTCTTGTTTGACCAGCTTCGTACTGCCACCATTTTTTCTAAGATTGACCTACGCGGTGCCTACAATCTAATCCGAATAAGAGAGGGGGATGAATGGAAGACTGCCTTTAATACCCACTCAGGGCATTATGAATATTTGGTGATGCCTTTTGGGCTCTGTAATGCCCCGGCAGTCTTCCAGGATTTCATGAATGATGTGCTCAGGGAATATTTGGATAGATTCTTAGTTGTATACTTAGATGACATCCTAATCTTCTCCCATTCCCTGGAGGAACATCGGAAGCATGTACGCTTAGTCCTCCAGAAACTCAGAGACCACCGGCTTGGGGCGAAGCTGGAGAAGTGCGAATTTGAAGTTCAGCAAATCGCATTTCTAGGATATATTATCTCCCCAGAAGGTTTCCAAATGGAGGGTTCCAAGGTACAGGCAGTCCTGGATTGGGTGCAGCCCACTAGTTTGAAGGCGCTTCAGCGTTTCCTGGGCTTTGCAAATTTTTATAGACAATTTATCGCTGGATTTTCGTCTATAGTGGTGCCCTTGGTGGCACTCACTAAGAAAGGGACGGATGTTGCTCACTGGTCTTGTGAGGCTAAAGCGGCTTTTGCCCGTCTCAAAAGGGCATTTGTATTGGCCAAGGTGCTGCGACACCCAGATCCAGAGCGTCCTTTTGTGGTGGAGGTGGATGCCTCTGATATGGGTATTGGGGCAGTGCTTTCTCAGATGGGAGTGTCTGATAATCGCCATCATCCCTGTGCTTACTTTTCCCGTAAATTTTCGCCTGCCGAGATGAATTATGACGTGGGTAACCGGGAATTGTTGGCTATTAAGGATGCACTCGAGGAGTGGAGACACTGGCTTGACGGGGCTAAGTTTGTGGTCTCAATTCTCACCGACCATAAGAATCTGGCATATTTAGAGTCAGCGAAGCGTCTCAATGCCAGGCAGGCACGATGGGCTTTGTTTTTTGCTCGCTTTAATTTTTTGATAACATATCGCCCTGGGTCAAAAAACATCAAGGCTGATACGCTCTCGCTGAGTTTTTCTCCAATCCAGGAGACCACCGAGGAGCCGTTGCCCATTGTGTCCCCATCATGTATTAAAGTGGACATTACCCAGGACCTCTTATCATTAGTCCTTAGAGCACAGGAGCAGGCTCCTCCAGACCTTCCGGTAGGTCTTTTGTTTGTGCCTCCTAGGTTAAGACAGCGAGTGTTCCTGGAATTCCATGCCAAGAAGTCGGCAGGTCACCCGGGTATTGCCAGAACTCGGGAGTTGCTATCGAGGGCGGTGTAATGGTCCTCGGTGGCTAAGGATGTGGATCAGTGGGTTCGGGCATGTGACATCTGTGCCCGAAATAAGACTCCTAGAGGGGTTCCTGTTGGCCCATTACATCCACTCTCTATCCCATCTAAGCCATGGACCCACATTTCAATGGATTTTGTGGTGGACTTGCCCAAATCCTCGGGGATGACAGCCATATGGGTTGTCGTTGACAGGTTTTCGAAGATGGCGCACTTCGTTCCACTGGTTGGGCTGCCATCGGCCAGACGCCTGTCTGAATTATTTATGCATGTTGTGCGTCTCCAGTTTGTGGCCAAATTCTGGAGGGCATTTTGTTCCGATCTCCAGATTTCTGTCAGCTTGTCGTCAGGCTACCATCCGCAGTCTAATGGGCAGACTGAAAGGGTGAACCAGTCCTTGGAGCAGTTCCTCAGGTGTTATGTCTCCAAGTGTCAGACTGACTGGGTTGCTCATCTGTCCATGGCGGAGTTTGCCTATAACAACGCGGCTCACTCTGCTACAGGGATCTCTCCCTTCCTTTGTGTGTATGGGCATCATCCTAAGGCCAATTCTTTTGACCCCCTGGACTCCACGCCTGGTGGTTCCTCTGTGGTTTCGGTCCTTAGAGGTATTTGGCGGAAAGTGAAGAAAGCCCTTGTGTCTGTGTCATTAGTGACCAAAAGGGTTTTTGATAAGCGGAAAAGACCCTGCAGCTTCAAATTAGGAGACTTCGTCTGGTTGTCTACCAAGAATTGAAGTTGAGACAGCCATCTCATAAGTTAGGACCCCGGTTCATCGGCCCTTATAAGATCACCAGGGTTATCAATCCGGTGGCACTTCAGTTAGATCGGCCCCGTTCTTTGGGTATCAATAAAACATTTCATTGTTGTTATGATATCAGTACTCCTGACCGGAGGAGATCTCATGGCAAAGGTCAGAGTACTGGAAGGGAATGCTGGTTATTGGAGCGGGAATAGAAAATAGCCCCTGGCGCCATAACTCCGTTGTCTCGCCCGTGCTGTCAGAAATCCCCTGCGAGACTATGGTTGCTTGAGCCCATGGCAGCCGCGTTTGAAGGGCGGATTAAGTCTGCCCAACTCCGATGCCCCCTCAGGTCTTAATGGGAGACAAAGGGAAATCTGAGACAGGGTGATAACAAGGGGCCCTCTGACTAAACAACCAGGCCAGGGGCTACAAGCTAACTGACAAAACCTAAAGTATGTGCGGAAACCCGCCAGGCAAAAGGACAACCAAAATCCACTTGTCCAATACTCCTACCCGGCACCGCCGGATACCAGAGTGGACCTGTGGAAGCGGAACCCTCCGCGAAATGCACCAAAACATAAATAATAAAGCGGACAAGCCGCAACACACGGCAAGGCCGTGACTGGATGTTATAAGGTGATTAGTCTGGACTCCAGGAATTAGATGACAAACTTCCGAGTTCAGAGCTTCCAATACTGGAATGACCGGATACAGCAAGACTGGAACAGACTCTCAGCAAACAAAGACAGCATGCAGGAAGCTATTACCGGCGTCTGTGAGAAGCCCTGGGAGTGTATTTAACAAGGAGTCCTCCAATCAGCTGCCAAAAGGCTGATTAGAATAAATGCCGTGCAGCTGCCTTGCTGCCCGGCCAGAGAGCAGGAGAAAACATTAACCCTTAAAGCCTAGCAACGGGGAACACGGTCCGCCAGTGGCGTCCCCGTTGATAGGGTCCGTGCGGCTCAGCGCGTACGGCGTCCCTGGTTGCTAGGCGCCGGCCCGCACCGACGAGCGGACCCCGGCGCCTAACAGTACCCCCCCTTGAGGAGGGGTCAAGGAACCCCTAAAGCCAGGCTTCCAAGGAAACTCCCGAAAAAATGCCCTCTTGAGCCTTGGGGCATGAAGATCCTTATCCAGGACCCAGGACCTTTCCTCTGGACCATAACCTCTCCAGTGAACCAGAAAATAGAGCCGGCCCCTGGGCAACTTGGAATCGAGAACCTTCTCCACCAGGAACTCCTGTTGCCCCTGTACATCCACTGGAGATCTTCCCTGAGAGATCTTCCGAGGAAATTTATTGGAAGAAATGTATGGCTTCAACAGGGAGCAATGAAACGTATTACCAATCCGAAGAGATTTTGGTAAACGTAACCGGAAAGCAACTGGGTTAACTTTTTTAATGATATGAAATGGTCCAATAAATTTGGGTCCCAACCTAGCTGAAGATTGTCGAAGTCTAATGTTACGAGTCGACAACCATACCCTATCTCCCACCTTAAAATTGCAAGGACGTCGGAGCTGGTCAGAAATTTTTTTCTCTCGAAAGGCCGCTTTTCTGAGAGCAAGGTGTACTTTTTTCCAAATGGCTCTGAGATGGGAGGTTAAGGTTAGCGAGGAAACTGAGGAATGTTGAAAAAAAGAATTCGCTCTGGGGTGAAAACCAAAAACTGAAAAGAATGGAGACACGTTGGTGGAGGAATGACAAGAATTATTGTAAGCAAACTCCGCCAATGGAAGAAACTCGGACCAATCATTCTGGAGTTTAGCTGAATACAAACGCAAATACTGTTTCAATGATTGGTTAACTCGCTCGGTTTGCCAGTTGGACTGTGGGTGGTAACCAGATGTTAATGACAATCTCATCTTTAATGAAGCACAGAAACACTTCCAGAATTGTGCAATGAATTGTGGACCCCGATCAGAAACAATATCAGTGGGCAACCCATGAAGTCTGAAAACATGGCGGAGAAACAACACTGCCAATCCTTGGGCAGATGGCAGTCGGGGAAGGGCAATGAAATGAGCCATCTTGCTAAAACGGTCTACAACCACCCAAATGACTCTGCATCCAGCTGAAAGGGGAAGGTCCACCACAAAATCCATGGAAATATGAGACCATGGCCTGAGAGGGACATTCAAGGGCATAAGTTGCCCGATAGGCAAGGAACGGGGAATCTTATGCTGTGCACAAACCTGACATGAAGAAACAAACTCCTTAACGTCTTTAGAAAGACCAGGCCACCATACTGAGCGGGAGACTAACTCCAATGTCTTAGAGATCCCCGGATGCCCGGAAACTTTGTTATCATGGAATTCAGTCAAAACAGTAGCTTTCAAGAACTCAGGGACGTAAAGACGACCAGCAGGAGTATTTCCAGGAGCTTGGTGTTGAAGCTGTTTTAACTGGGTAAATAAATCTTGTGTGAGGCCTGCCCAAATGACTGAAGATGGAAGTATGGGAGTAACAGGAGTGTTATCATGAACCGGAAGAAAACTGCGTGACAGAGCATCTGCCTTGGTATTTTTGGAACCTGGCCTGAAAGTTATAATAAATTTGAAACGAGTAAAGAACAAAGCCCAACGAGCCTGCCGGGCATTCAGCCGCTTAGCTGATTCGATGTATTGCAGATTCTTATGGTCAGTCAATACTGAAATGGTATGTGTTGCTCCCTCAAGCCAATGCCTCCACTCCTCGAAAGCCCATTTAATAGCCAGTAACTCCCGGTTACCAACATCGTAGTTGGATTCAGCGGATGAGAATTTCCTGGACATAAAGGCACAAGGATGTAGTTCCAGAGTGTCCGGATCCATCTGAGATAAGATAGCCCCCACTCCAACCTCCGAGGCATCAACCTCAACAATGAAGGGCAATTCTGGGTTGGGATGTCTGAGGACTGGAGCTGAGACAAAAGCTTGTTTCAAGGCCTGAAAGGATAACTCGGCTTCATGTGACCAGTTGGTAGGATCCGCTCCCTTCTTAGTCAGTGCAACAATGGGAGCAACCAGGTCGGAAAAAGAATGATTAAATCTTCTATAATAATTCGCAAACCCTAAAAAGCGCTGAATTGCTTTTAAGTTGGTGGGTTGCGCCCAACTAAGGATGGCTTGGAGCTTCTTAGGTTCCATGCAGAATCCCCGAGGGGAAATAATGTACCCTAAAAAGGATACCTCCGTGACATGAAACTCACACTTCTCCAGCTTGGCATATAGATGATTTTCACGTAATTTTTGAAGAACCTGACGCACCTGGGTAACATGTTGTTCAATTGATTCAGAATAGATCAGGATGTCGTCTAAGTAAACGACCACGAATCTTCCTAGAAAATCACGGAGCACATCGTTAATGAGATCCTGGAATACTGCCGGAGCGTTAGACAAGCCGAACGGCATCACCAGATACTCGTAGTGACCCGACTGAGTACTGAAAGCCATCTTCCACTCATCTCCTGACTTGATTCGGATGAGGTTATACGCTCCCCTCAGGTCAATTTTAGAAAAAATCACAGCCGAACGCAGCTGATCAAAGAGGACAGAAATCAGCGGCAGAGGGTAAGTATTTTTAACTGAGATCTTATTCAGGGCTCTAAAGTCAATGCAAGGTCTGAGTGATCCGTCTTTTTTCTCCACAAAGAAGAAGCCTGCACTTAAAGGGGATTTAGATGGCCTGATAAATCCTTTCCCTAGGCTCTCCTTAACATACTCATTCATGGCCGCAGTTTCTGGCCCGGATAATGCATATAACCTTCCCTTTGGCAATGTGGCACCAGGAATTAGCTCAATAGCACAATCATAAGGCCAATGGGGAGGCAGAATGTCTGCATTGCCCTTGGAAAACACATCAACAAAGTCCTGGTATTCCACGGGAATGAGTTCGGGAATGGCAGCAGCTATTCTGACGGGAAACGTAATACATTCCTTATTACAGATGGTACCCCATTGTGAAATCTCCCCCGACTGCCAATCAATGGTGGGATTATGAAAGGCCAGCCAAGGGTGACCCAGAACCACTGGAACTGCTGGGCAATGGGTAAGGAAAAACTCGATCTTTTCGGAATGAAGAGCTCCTACCGTAAGTAGTACAGGGGGTGTACAGAGAGAAATAACCCCATTGGACAAGGGACTCCCATCTAAACCATGCATGGTGATACACCTACCCAAGGCTAACTGCGGAATACCTAAGGCCTTGGCCCACGTTAAGTCCATAAAGTTCCCTGCAGCTCCACTGTCAACAAAAGCCGACACCGAGGAACAGAGGCTGCCAAAGGAAACTTTAGCTGGGACTAAAAGGGAGTTCTTCGAGGAGATAAGCTGCAGACCAAAGTGAACCCCCTCACAATTCACTTGGTCGAGGCGTTTTCCTGACTTGATTGGACAATTACGGGCAAAATGTCCCTTACCCCCACAGTTCAAACAAAGACCAGAGTTTTGCCTTCTGGCTCTTTCTTCTGGAGACAGCCGGGAGAGACCCATCTGCATGGGCTTCTCTACGTCCTCAGGAATGGAAAATACACATGGAGTAGACCTGACAGGTGCTCCTTTTTCTGCCCTCCGCTCTCTGAGACGACGATCAATCTTAATAGAAAGCTCCATGAGTTTATCGAGAGTCTCAGGAGCGGGATACTGAAGGAGACTGTCTTTTATAGACTCTGATAAGCCGAGGCGAAACTGACTGCGCAGGGCTGGGTCATTCCAGCCACAGTCGTTCGACCAACGGCGAAACTCTGTACAAAAAACTTCTGCAGGATTTCTACCCTGTCTGAGAGTGCATAACTGACTCTCAGCGGATGCCTCTCTATCAGGGTCATCATACAAGAGCCCTAAAGACCCAAAAAAGGCGTCTACTGATGACAATGCCGGATCCTCTACTTTTAAACCGAATGCCCAGGTCTGAGGATCTCGCTGGAGCAAAGAAATAATAATTCCGACCCGCTGAGATTCAGTACCTGAGGAGATCGGTCTTAACCGAAAATAAAGTTTACAGGATTCTTTAAAATTAAAAAACTCCTTCCTATCACCAGAAAAACGGTCAGGCAAGTGCATTTTTGGTTCAGGGACTACCCTCGGGGAAGTTCGTAAAAGATCTTCCTGCGACTTCACCCGAAGGGAAAGATCCTGAAACATCTGAGTAAGTTCTTGAATCTGGCTGACTAGGAGCTGACCAGGATTTGGCCCTAAACCTGTGGGATTCATGAGGCCGATAACTCTTACAAAACTGAATAAGGAAAAAATTAAACCCAGTTTAATTTTAGGTTTTGGTTTGGCCGGTAATAATGTTATGATTCCAGTACTCCTGACCGGAGGAGATCTCATGGCAAAGGTCAGAGTACTGGAAGGGAATGCTGGTTATGGGAGCGGGAATAGAAAATAGCCCCTGGCGCCCTAACTCCGTTGTCTCGCCCGTGCTGTCAGAAATCCCCTGCGAGACTATGGTTGCTTGAGCCCATGGCAGCCGCGTTTGAAGGGCGGATTAAGTCTGCCCAACTCCGATGCCCCCTCAGGTCTTAATGGGAGACAAAGGGAAATCCAAGACAGGGTGATAACAAGGGGCCCTCTGACTAAACAACCAGGCCAGGGGCTACAAGCTAACTGACAAAACCTAAAGTATGTGCGGAAACCCGCCAGGCAAAAGGACAACCAAAATCCACTTGTCCAATACTCCTACCCGGCACCGCCGGATACCAGAGTGGACCTGTGGAAGCGGAACCCTCCGCGAAATGCACCAAAACATAAATAATAAATAATAAAGCGGACAAGCCGCAACACACGGCAAGTCCGTGACTCACGAACACCACTGGATGTTATAAGGTGATTAGTCAGGACTCCAGGAATTAGATGACAAACTTCCGAGTTCAGAGCTTCCAATACTGGAATGACCGGATACAGCAAGACTGGAACAGACTCTCAGCAAACAAAGACAGCAAGCAGGAAGCTATTACCGGCGTCTGTGAGAAGCCCTGGGAGTGTATTTAACAAGGAGTCCTCCAATCAGCTGCCAAAAGGCTGATTAGAATAAATGCCGTGCAGCTGCCTTGCTGCCCGGCCAGAGAGCAGGAGAAAACATTAACCCTTAAAGCCTAGCAACGGGGAACACGGTCTGCCAGTGGCGTCCCCGTTGCTAGGGTCCGTGCGGCTCAGCGCGCCCGGCGTCCAGCGTTGCCAGGGAGCCGGCGGCTGTTCGCGTACGGCGTCCCTGGTTGCTAGGCGCCGGGCCGCACCGACGAGCGGACCCCGGCGCCTAACAATTGTTCCCTTTTAAAACAGGCGATTAGTAATCCTTCTTCCAGTGGAAGACCTTCCCCTCTTCTGATACGTGGCCAGAGGGAGTTTGTTGTTGAAAGGATTCTTGACTCCAAGATGGTTCGGGGTCGGCTGTCATTTTTGGTGCACTGGAAGGGGTATGGCCCGGAGGAGCCGTTGTGGGTGCGCAGTTGTGATCTTCATGCCCCCAGACTGATACGCTCTTTCTTCTCGCAGTTCCCCGATAAACCGGGTGGTAGGGGTTCTTTGACCCCTCGTCAGAGGGGGGGTACTGTTAGGGTCTCCTGCCCTGTGCTGCCACGTCGTCATGGCAACCGGGAGACAAGTGCTAGCGGAGTAACCTGAGCGCAGCTGATACTCCGGTTCGGGTCTTTTGCTGTGCAGTAGTTACAGGCTCTGTGCACGGCAGGGGATCCGGTGCTGGTTTTTGTGCTCACAGTCTGTGAGGTCTGAGTGGGGCGTGGACAGCACCTGCTTTATAAGGCCTCTTCTCAGGTTAAGCAGATGCTGCTGAATCTTTGTTGGTTAGTCAGTTCCTGAAAGTTAGCCAGTACTGTGTAGCTTTGTATTTGTTGTTGCTTACTGCAAATAGGCCTGGGGATTTGGTACTACACTCTGCCAATCCAGACCTAGCAGTAAGACTGGAGTCAGTCGTTTAGCTTGCTGGGGTTCTTTTACTACTCTGTGAACTTAGCAAGTTTGCGGCTGTATTCTAAGACTTGCCTGCCTAAATCCTGTCTCACTGTGCAAGGTGTCAGGTGTCAGTTTAGTGGCAGTAAGCTGAACCTGTGCACTGCAAGTGAGAATTAGGATTGTGGAGACTCTCCTTGTGTCCATCATTCCATCTCTGACCAAGGAGTTTACTGCCACACCCGTTGGTAACCCTTTAGGGTTTTGCTGTTGCCCTTAGCAACAGCATTTCGGGTTCTCTACGTATTAAAACACAACATCTTGCTTTTCCCATCTGAGCATTACTAATACTAGGGAGACACCCAGTTCCTTAGCCTCTGGGCTTCTCTGTTCACTTTGTGTGTATTTTGTTACCCTATCACCTTCTGTGTACGTAATGTCATATTCCCCAGTCTGTCTGTGAGTTCATTTGTTTTGCATACCTATCCGTTCAGACACCAGTACATTCCTGCAGGCACTGGAGTGCATAACAGTTCTGACACCAGTACATTCCTGCAGGCACTGGTGTGCATAACATATTCAGCAGCCTAATACTCCTGTTGAAATTTTGTGGGAATATGGAGCATACCCCTCAAAATACGTTGCAACAGGTTGTCGATCAGGTGCAGGTCCTGACTCGACAATTTAATGATTTGTCCATTAAAATGCACACCTCCCAGGCCGCTGGCGGAGCTCCCGCAGCAGCAGCACCTTCAGGGGTTAAGGAGCAGAAAGTAAATCTCCCGGATCGTTTTTCTGGAGATCGCTCGCAGTTCTTTTGTTTCAAGGAGAGCTGCAAGCTATACTTCCGGCTTAGGCCTCAGTCTTCTGGGTCGGAGATTCAGCGGGTGGGCATAGTGATTTCCTTGCTACAAGGAGACCCACAGGTCTGGACATATGGGTTGCAGCCTGACTGTCCGTCGCTTAAAAGTGTTGATGCTTTTTTTACGGCACTGGGCATGTTGTATGATGACCCTGACAAGACGGCCTCAGCCGAGGCTCAGATTTCGATCCTTAAGCAAGGGCGAAGGCCAGTTGAGGTTTACTGTATGGAGTTTCAGAGGTTGGCCCATGATACCCAGTGGAATGACCCAGCCCTGAGACACCAGTACCGAAGAGGTCTTTCTAACCACATAAAGGACCAACTGGTACAATATCCCTTGCCTGATAGCTTGGATCAGCTCATGCAGTTATCCATCCGGGTGGATAGACGGCTGAGAGAGCGTAGGCTTGAAAGGGAGACTGAGGTTTCCTTCTTTCCCAAGGGAACCTCATACTCTAATGAATTTTCCGAGGAGCCTATGCAGATTGGGGCTACCCGCCTTTCCTCGCGTGAGAAGACGCGGAGGAGACAGCAGGGGTTGTGTTTGTACTGTGGGAATAAAGGTCATGTGGTAGTATCATGCCCAGAAAAGCCAGAAAACTTCAGGGCCTGAGGGTGATGGGAAATATCCTGTCAGGCCAGAAGTCAGAATTTCCCAAGAAGAATTTTATCATTCCGGCGACCTTGAAGATCCTCGGTCAAACTGTCAAGACTGAGGCCTTTGTGGACAGTGGGGCCGACGGGGTTTTTATGGACCGCCAATTCGCACTGAAACACTCTGTTCCCTTAGTACCCTTGGCATCGGAAATTGAGATTTGTGGGTTAAACGGGGAACCATTATCCCAAGGTAAAATTACCTCTTGCACTAGCCAGATTTCTTTGTTTATTGGAGCCACACACTCTGAAAAATTGTCCTTTTATGTGACTGTCTGTACTTTTGCCCCATTGGTGTTGGGGTTACCCTGGTTAAGGGCCCACAATCCTCAATTTGACTGGGTCTCTGGGGAGATTCTTAGTTGGGGTACTTATTGTTTCAGGAGTTGCTTGAGCCTTCCAGTCAGGCTCTCGCAGCTAAGTTTGCCAGGATTCCCAGGGTGTTATGCAGATTTTGCGGACGTGTTCTCCAAAAAAGTTGCAGAGGTACTACCTCCCCATCGCCCCTATGACTGTGCCATTGATTTGTTGCCAAATGCTAAGCTTCCCAAGAGCAGGTTGTACTTCCTGTCACGTCCTGAGACTCAGGCTATGGCAGAGTACATTCAGGAGAACTTGGCTAAGGGATTTATCAGACCTTCACAGTCTCCAGTTGGGTCGGGGTACTTCTTCGTGGGTAAAAAGGACGGTTCATTGCGACCCTGCATCGACTTCAGGGAATTGAACCGTATCACGATTAAAAACTCACTGCCTCTCATTTCGGTCTTGTTTGACCAGCTTCGTACTGCCACCATTTTTTCTAAGATTGAGCTACGCGGTGCCTACAATCTAATCCGAATAAGAGAGGGGGATGAATGGAAGACTGCCTTTAATACCCACTCAGGGCATTATGAATATTTGGTGATGCCTTTTGGGCTCTGTAATGCCCCGGCAGTCTTCCAGGATTTCATGAATGATGTGCTCAGGGAATATTTGGATAGATTCTTAGTTGTATACTTAGATGACATCCTAATCTTCTCCCATTCCCTGGAGGAACATCGGAAGCATGTACGCTTAGTCCTCCAGAAACTCAGAGACCACCGGCTTGGGGCGAAGCTGGAGAAGTGCGAATTTGAAGTTCAGCAAATCGCATTTCTAGGATATATTATCTCCCCAGAAGGTTTCCAAATGGAGGGTTCCAAGGTACAGGCAGTCCTGGATTGGGTGCAGCCCACTAGTTTGAAGGCGCTTCAGCGTTTCCTGGGCTTTGCAAATTTTTATAGACAATTTATCGCTGGATTTTCGTCTATAGTGGTGCCCTTGGTGGCACTCACTAAGAAAGGGGCGGATGTTGCTCACTGGTCTTGTGAGGCTAAAGCGGCTTTTGCCCGTCTCAAAAGGGCATTTGTATCGGCCAAGGTGCTGCGACACCCAGATCCAGAGCGTCCTTTTGTGGTGGAGGTGGATGCCTCTGAGATGGGTATTGGGGCAGTGCTTTCTCAGATGGGAGTGTCTGATAATCGCCTTCATCCCTGTGCTTACTTTTCCCGTAAATTTTCGCCTGCTGAGATGAATTATGACGTGGGTAACCGGGAATTGTTGGCTATTAAGGATGCACTCGAGAAGTGGAGACACTGGCTTGAGGGGGCTAAGTTTGTGGTCTCAATTCTCACCGACCATAAGAATCTGGCATATTTAGAGTCAGCGAAGCGTCTCAATGCCAGGCAGGCACGATGGGCTTTGTTTTTTGCTCGCTTTAATTTTTTGATAACATATCGCCCCGGGTCAAAAAACATCAAGGCTGATGCGCTCTCGCTGAGTTTTTCTCCAATCCAGGAGACCACCGAGGAGCCGTTGCCCATTGTGTCCCCATCATGAATTAAAGTGGGCATTACCCAGGACCTCTTATCATTAGTCCTTAGAGCACAGGAGCAGGCTCCTCCAGACCTTCCGGTAGGTCTTTTGTTTGTGCCTCCTAGGTTAAGACAGCGAGTGTTCCTGGAATTCCATGCCAAGAAGTCGGCAGGTCACCCGGGTATTGCCAGAACTCGGGAGTTGCTATCGAGGGCGGTGTAATGGCCCTCGGTGGCTAAGGATGTGGATCAGTGGGTTCGGGCATGTGACATCTGTGCCCGAAATAAGACTCCTAGAGGGGTTCCTGTTGGCCCATTACATCCACTCTCTATCCCATCTAAGCCATGGACCCACATTTCAATGGATTTTGTGGTGGACTTGCCCAAATCCTCGGGGATGACAGCCATATGGGTTGTCGTTGACAGGTTTTCGAAGATGGCGCACTTCGTTCCACTGGTTGGGCTGCCATCGGCCAGACGCCTGTCTGAATTATTTATGCTGCATGTTGTGCGTCTCCAGTTTGTGGCCAAATTCTGGAGGGCATTTTGTTCCGATCTCCAGATTTCTGTCAGCTTGTCGTCAGGCTACCATCCGCAGTCTAATGGGCAGACTGAAAGGGTGAACCAGTCCTTGGAGCAGTTCCTCAGGTGTTATGTCTCCAAGTGTCAGACTGACTGGGTTGCTCATCTGTCCATGGCGGAGTTTGCCTATAACAACGCGGCTCACTCTGCTACAGGGATCTCTCCCTTCCTTTGTGTGTATGGGCATCATCCTAAGGCCAATTATTTTGACCCCCTGGACTCCACGCCTGGTGGTTCCTCTGTGGTTTCGGTCCTTAGAGGTATTTGGCGGAAAGTGAAGAAAGCCCTTGTGTCTGTGTCATTAGTGACCAAAAGGGTTTTTGATAAGCGGAAAAGACCCTGCAGCTTCAAATTAGGAGACTTCTTCTGGTTGTCTACCAAGAATTGAAGTTGAGACAGCCATCTCATAAGTTAGGCCCCCGGTTCATCGGCCCTTATAAGATCACCAGGGTTATCAATCCGGTGGCACTTCAGTTAGATCGGCCCCGTTCTTTGGGTATCAATAAAACATTTCATTGTTCCCTTTTAAAACGGGCGATTAGTAATCCTTCTTCCAGTGGAAGACCTTCCACTCTTCTGATACGTGGCCAGAGGGAGTTTGTTGTTGAAAGGATTCTTGACTCCAAGATGGTTCGGGGTCGGCTGTAATTTTTGGTGCACTGGAAGGGGTATGGCCCGGAGGAGCGGTTGTGGGTGCGCAGTTGTGATCTTCATGCCCCCAGACTGATACGCTCTTTCTTCTCGCAGTTCCCCGATAAACCCGGTGGTAGGGGTTCTTTGACCCCTCGTCAGAGGGGGGGTACTGTTAGGGTCTCCTGCCCTGTGCTGCCACGTCATCATGGCAACCGGGAGACAAGTGCTAGCGGAGTAACCTGAGCGCAGCTGATACTCCGGTTCGGGTCTTTTGCTGTGCAGTAGTTACAGGCTCTGTGCACGGCAGGGGATCCGGTGCTGGTTTTTGTGCTCACAGTCTGTGAGGTCTGAGTGGGGCGTGGACAGCACCTGCTTTATAAGGCCTCTTCTCAGGTTAAGCAGATGCTGCTGAATCTTTGTTGGTTAGTTAGTTCCTGAAAGTTAGCCAGTACTGTGTAGCTTTGTATTTGTTGTTGCTTACTGCAAATAGGCCTGGGGATTTGGTACTACACTCTGCCAATCCAGACCTAGCAGTAAGACTGGAGTCAGTCGTTTAGCTTGCTGGGGTTCTTTTACTACTCTGTGAACTTAGCAAGTTTGCGGCTGTATTCTAAGACTTGCCTGCCTAAATCCTGTCTCACTGTGCAAGGTGTCAGGTGTCAGTTTAGTGGCAGTAAGCTGAACCTGTGCACTGCAAGTGAGAATTAGGATTGTGGAGACTCTCCTTGTGTCCATCATTCCATCTCTGACCAAGGAGTTTACTGCCACACCCGTTGGTAACCCTTTAGGGTTTTGCTGTTGCCCTTAGCAACAGCATTTCGGGTTCTCTACGTATTAAAACACAACATCTTGCTTTTCCCATCTGAGCATTACTAATACTAGGGAGACACCCAGTTCCTTAGCCTCTGGGCTTCTCTGTTCACTTTGTGTGTATTTTGTTACCCTATCACCTTCTGTGTACGTAATGTCATATTCCCCAGTCTGTCTGTGAGTTCATTTGTTTTGCATACCTATCCGTTCAGACACCAGTACATTCCTGCAGGCACTGGAGTGCATAACAGTTCTGACACCAGTACATTTCTGCAGGCACTGGTGTGCATAACATATTCAGCAGCCTAATACTCCTGTTGAAATTTTGTGGGAATATGGAGCATACCCCTCAAAATACGTTGCAACAGGTTGTCGATCAGGTGCAGGTCCTGACTCGACAATTTAATGATTTGTCCATTAAAATGCACACCTCCCAGGCCGCTGGCGGAGCTCCCGCAGCAGCAGCACCTTCAGGGGTTAAGGAGCAGAAAGTAAATCTCCCGGATCGTTTTTCTGGAGATCGCTCGCAGTTCTTTTGTTTCAAGGAGAGCTGCAAGCTATACTTCCGGCTTAGGCCTCAGTCTTCTGGGTCGGAGATTCAGCGGGTGGGCATAGTGATTTCCTTGCTACAAGGAGACCCACAGGTCTGGACATATGGGTTGCAGCCTGACTGTCCGTCGCTTAAAAGTGTTGATGCTTTTTTTACGGCACTGGGCATGTTGTATGATGACCCTGACAAGACTGCCTCAGCCGAGGCTCAGATTTCGATCCTTAAGCAAGGGCGAAGGCCAGTTGAGGTTTACTGTATGGAGTTTCGGAGGTTGGCCCATGATACCCAGTGGAATGACCCAGCCCTGAGACACCAGTACCGAAGAGGTCTTTCTAACCACATAAAGGACCAACTGGTACAATATCCCTTGCCTGATAGCTTGGATCAGCTCATGCAGTTATCCATCCGGGTGGATAGACGGCTGAGAGAGCGTAGGCTTGAAAGGGAGACTGAGGTTTCCTTCTTTCCCAAGGGAACCTCATACTCTAAGGAATTTTCCGAGGAGCCTATGCAGATTGGGGCTACCCGCCTCTCCTCGCGTGAGAAGACGCGGAGGAGACAGCAGGGGTTGTGTTTGTACTGTGGGAATAAAAGTCATGTGGTAGTATCATGCCCAGAAAAGCCAGAAAACTTCAGGGCCTGAGGGTGATGGGAAATATCCTGTCAGGCCAGAAGTCAGAATTTCCCAATTAGAATTTTATCATTCCGGTGACCTTGAAGATCCTCGGTCAAACTGTCAAGACTGAGGCCTTTGTGGACAGTGGGGCCGACGGGGTTTTTATGGACCGCCAATTCGCCCTGAAACACTCTGTTCCCTTAGTACCCTTGGCATCGGAAATTGAGATTTGTGGGTTAAACGGGGAACCATTATCCCAAGGTAAAATTACCTCTTGCACTAGCCAGATTTCTTTGTTTATTGGAGCCACACACTCTGAAAAATTGTCCTTTTGTGTGACTGTCTGTACTTTTGCCCCATTGGTGTTGGGGTTACCCTGGTTAAGGGCCCACAATCCTCAATTTGACTGGGTCTCTGGGGAGATTCTTAGTTGGGGTACTGATTGTTTCAGGAGTTGCTTGAGCCTTCCAGTCAGGCTCTCGCAGCTAAGTTTGCCAGGATTGCCAGGGTGTTATGCAGATTTTGCGGACGTGTTCTCCAAAAAAGTTGCAGAGGTACTACCTCCCCATCGCCCCTATGACTGTGCCATTGATTTGTTGCCAAATGCTAAGCTTCCCAAGAGCAGGTTGTACTCCCTGTCACGTCCTGAGACTCAGGCTATGGCAGAGTACATTCAGGAGAACTTGGCTAAGGGATTTATCAGACCTTCACAGTCTCCAGTTGGTTCGGGGTTCTTCTTCGTGGGTAAAAAGGACGGTTCATTGCGACCCTGCATCGACTTCAGGGAATTGAACCGTATCACGATTAAAAACTCACTGCCTCTCATTTCGGTCTTGTTTGACCAGCTTCGTACTGCCACCATTTTTTCTAAGATTGACCTACGCGGTGCCTACAATCTAATCCGAATAAGAGAGGGGGATGAATGGAAGACTGCCTTTAATACCCACTCAGGGCATTATGAATATTTGGTGATGCCTTTTGGGCTCTGTAATGCCCTGGCAGTCTTCCAGGATTTCATGAATGTGTTATGATTCCCGTACTCCAGACCAGAGGAGATCTTATGGCAGAGGTCTGAGTACCGGGAAGATATGCTGGTAGTGGGAGCAGGAGAGCCTAGTAACCCCTGGCGCCCTAACTCCGTTGTCTCGCCCGTGTTATCAGAAATCCCTTGCGAGACTATGGTTGCTTGAGCCCATGGCAGCCGCGTTCGAAGGGCGGATTATGTCTGCCCAACCCCGATGCCCCCGCAGGTCTTAATGGGAGACAAAGGGAAATCCGAGACAGGGTGATAACAAGGGGCCCTCTGACTAAGCAACCAGGCCAGGGGTTACAAGCTAACTAACTTAAACCAAAGGTATGTGCGGACTAGCCGCCAGGGAAAAGGACAACCAAAGATCCACTGATCCGTTACTCCTATCCAGCACCGCTGGATACCAGAGTGGATCTGTGGGAGCGGAATCCTCCGCAAAAGCTCCAGAACACAAATAAACTAAATAATAAACAGTAAGCGGACAAGCCGCAACACACGGCTGCTCCGCGACTCACGAACACCACAGGATGTTAAAGGTGCTCGGTCAGACTCCAGGAATAGATGACAAACTTCCGAGTACAGGATCACTGAGGACAGAAACAACCGGATTGAGCAGGACTGGAAACTCTCTGTAGCAGACACAGGCAAACAGGAAGCTATCACCGGCGTCTGTAAGAAGTCCTGAGAGTGCCTTTATTCAGGAACCCTCCAATCAGGATCCAGACAAGGTAATCTCAGGTAATGCCGTGCAGCTTGCATGCTGCACGGCCAGCACACCATAATATAATTAGAACAGACCCAGCAACGGGGAACGCGGCCGAACGTGGCGTCCCCGTTGCTAAGGTCAGAGCCGCTCCGTGCGCCCGGCGTCTAGCGTTGCCAGGTAGCCGGCGGCTGTACGCGCACGGCGTCCCTGGATGCTAGGCGCCGGGCCGCACCGACGAGCGGACCCCGGCGCCTAACAGTACCCCCCCCTTGAGGAGGGGTCAAGGAACCCCTAAAGCCAGGTTTCTGAGGAAATTCTCGAAAAAATGCCCTTTTGAGCCTCGGGGCATGAAGATCCTCATCCCGGACCCAAGACCTTTCCTCTGGCCCATAACCTCTCCAATGTACCAAAAAATAAAGCCGACCCCGTGACAACTTGGAATCGAGAACCTTCTCCACCAAGAACTCCTGCTGACCCTGTACATTTATTGGTGATCTCCCCTGAGATATTTTACGAGGAAATCTACTAGACGAAACATATGGTTTCAGCAATGAGCAATGGAAGGTATTTCCGATCCGTAAAGTTTTTGGTAAACGTAACCGGAAAGCAACTGGATTGACCTTTTTGATAATGTGAAATGGTCCAATAAATCTAGGACCCAATCTGGCTGAGGTTTGTCGAAGTTTAATGTTGCGAGTCGACAACCACACCCTGTCTCCTACTTTAAAAGTGCACGGCCGCCAGAGCCTGTCAGAATTTTTTTTTTCCCGGAATGCTGCTTTTCTGAGAGCCAGGTGCACTTTTCTCCAAATAAGTTTAAGATGAGAGGTCAGGGCCAGAGAGGAGACAGAGGAATGTTGAAAAAATGAATTAGCTCTGGGGTGAAAACCAAAAACTGCAAAAAATGGAGACACATTGGTGGAGGAATGACAGGCATTATTATAAGCAAACTCTGCCAATGGAAGAAACTCAGACCAGTCATTTTGGAGTTTGGCCGAGTACAAACGCAAATATTGTTTTAGAGATTGGTTAACTCGCTCAGTCTTCCCATTGGATTGGGGATGATAGCCGGACGTTAAAGATAATTTCATCTTTAACGAAGCACAAAAAGACTTCCAAAATTGTGCAATGAATTGTGGACCCCGATCAGAAACAATATCAGTGGGTAAGCCATGGAGTCTGAAAACATGGCGGAGGAACAAGACTGCCAATCCCTGGGCAGATGGCAATCGGGGAAGAGCAATGAAATGGGCCATTTTGCTAAAACGGTCCACTACCACCCATATGACTCGGCATCCGGCTGACAGAGGGAGGTCCACCACAAAATCCATGGAGATATGCGACCATGGCCTAAGAGGAACATTCAAGGGCATAAGTTGACCTATAGGCAAAGAACGGGGAACTTTATGCTGTGCACAGACCTGACACGAAAAAACAAACTCTTTAATGTCTTTGGAAAGACCAGGCCACCATACTGAGCGGGAGACTAATTCCAAAGTCTTAGCGATTCCCGGATGCCCAGCAACTTTGCTATCATGAAACTCCGTCAAAACAGTTGCTCTCAAAAACTCAGGGACAAAAAGACGACCAGCAGGAGTATTTCCAGGAGCTTGATGTTGAAGCAGCTTTAACTGGGTAAATACATCCTGTGTGAGGCCTGCCCGAATGACTGAAGACGGAAGTATGGGAGTAACAGGACTGTTGTCTTGAACTGGAAGAAAACTGCGTGACAGGGCATCTGCCTTAGTATTCTTAGAACCTGGCCTGAAGGTGATAATGAATTTGAAACGAGTAAAAAATAAAGCCCAACGAGCCTGCCGGGCATTCAGTCGTTTAGCTGATTCAATGTATTGAAGATTTTTGTGATCAGTCAAAACTGAAATGGTATGAGTCGCTCCTTCAAGCCAATGCCTCCACTCCTCGAAAGCCCATTTAATAGCCAGCAATTCCCGGTTACCAACATCGTAGTTGGATTCTGCAGATGAGAATTTCCTGGACATAAAGGCACAAGGATGTAATTCAAGGGAATCCGGATCCTTCTGAGAAAGGATAGCCCCTACTCCAACCTCCGAGGCATCAACCTCAACAATGAAAGGCAATTCTGGGTTGGGATGTCTAAGGACAGGGGCTGAGACAAAGGCTTGTTTCAAGGCCTGAAAAGATAACTCAGCTTCACGTGACCAATTGGTAGGATCTGCTCCCTTCTTAGTCAGTGCCACAATGGGAGCAACTAGGTCAGAGAAAGAGTGAATAAATCTTCTATAGTAGTTCGCAAACCCTAAAAAGCGCTGAATTGCTTTTAAGTTGGTGGGTTGCGCCAAACTAAGGATGGCTTGGAGCTTCTTTGGTTCCATACGGAATCCCCGAGGGGAAATAATGTACCCTAAAAAGGATACCTCCGTGACATGAAATTCACACTTCTCCAGCTTGGCATATAGGTGATTTTCACGTAATTTCTTTAGAACCTGACGCACCTGGGTAACATGTTGTTCTACAGAGTCAGAATATATCAAAATATCGTCTAAGTAGACTACAACGAATCTTCCAAGAAATTCACGGAGCACATCGTTAATGAGATCCTGGAAAACTGCCGGAGCGTTAGACAGGCCGAATGGCATAACCAGATACTCATAGTGGCCTGACTGAGTACTGAATGCCGTTTTCCACTCATCCCCTGACTTGATTCTGATGAGGTTATATGCTCCTCTCAGGTCAATCTTAGAAAAAATCACAGCTGAACGTAGCTGATCAAAGAGGACAGAGATCAGCGGCAGAGGATAAGTATTCTTTACTGAGATTTTATTCAAAGCTCTAAAGTCAATGCAGGGTCTGAGTGAACCATCCTTCTCTACGAAGAAGAAACCTGCACTTAAAGGGGATTTAGATGGCCTGATAAATCCTTTCCCAAGGCTTTCTTTCACATACTCATTCATGGCCACAGTTTCAGGACCAGACAATGCATATAACCTTCCTTTAGGCAACGTGGCACCAGGAATTAGCTCAATGGCACAATCATAAGGCCTATGGGGAGGCAGAATATCCGCATTGCCCTTGGAAAATACATCAACAAAATCCTGGTATTCCCCAGGAATGGGTGCGGGAACGGCGGCAGCTACTCGGATAGGAAGCGTAATACATTCTTTATTACAGATGGTACCCCATTGTAAGATCTCCCCCGACTGCCAATCAATGATGGGATTATGAAAGGCCAGCCAAGGGTGACCCAGAACCACAGGAACTGCTGGACAATGGGTAAGGAAAAACTCAATCTTTTCAGAATGCAGAGCTCCTACCGAGAGTAAAACAGGAGGTGTACATAGAGAAATAACCCCATTGGACAAGGGACTCCCATCTAAACCATGCATGGTGACACACCTACCCAAGGTTAACTGAGGAATACCTAAGGCCTTGGCCCATGTTAAATCCATAAAGTTCCCTGCAGCTCCACTGTCCACAAAAGCAGAGACCGAGGAACAGAGGCTGCCAAAGGAAACTTTAGCAGGAACTAACAGTGAATTAATTGAGGAGATAAGCTGCAGACCAAAGTGAACCCCCTCACAACTCACTTGGTCAGGAAGTTTCCCGACTTGTTCGGACAACTACGGGCAAAATGTCCCTTACCTCCACAGTATAAACAAAGACCAGAATTTTGCCTCCTGGTTCTTTCTTCAGGAGACAATTTGGAGAGACCTATCTGCATAGGCTCCTCCATGTCTACAGGAATGGAAAGAACACAAGGAGTAGACCCGACAGATGCCCCTTTTTCAGCCCTCCGCTCTCTGAGCCGACGATCTATCTTAATAGAGAGCTCCATGAGTTTATCGAGAGTCTCAGGAGCAGGATACTGAAGGAGACTGTCTTTTATAGATTCTGATAAGCCGAGGCGAAACTGACTGCGTAGGGCTGGGTCATTCCATCCACAGTCGTTCGACCAACGGCGAAACTCAGTACAATAATTCTCTGCGGGATTCCTACCCTGTCTAAGAGCACGCAACTGACTCTCAGCGGACGCCTCTCTATCAGGGTCGTCATACAATAGCCCTAAAGATTTTAAAAAGGCGTCTACAGACGATAAGGCCGGATCGTCTGTCTTTAAACCAAAAGCCCAGGTCTGAGGATCCCCCTGAAGCAGAGAAATAATAATTCCAACCCGCTGAGCCTCCGTACCTGAGGAGACTGGTCTTAAATGAAAATAAAGTTTACAAGACTCTTTAAAATTAAAAAACTGTTTTCTATCCCCAGAAAAACGGTCAGGCAGATGCATTTTTGGTTCAGGGATGACCCTCGGGGAAGTCCATAACAGATCTTCCTGTGACCTCACCCGGAGGGACAGATCCTGAACCATCTGAGTAAGTTCTTGAATCTGACTAACTAGAAGCTGGCCAGGATTTGGCCCAACACCGGCGGGATTCATGAGGCCGACAAAATCTCCCAACTGAATAAGTGAAAAAAGATTAACTCCTGTTAATTTAAATTTTTTCTTTTGTCTGGCCGGTGATAATGTTATGATTCCCGTACTCCAGACCAGAGGAGATCTTATGGCAGAGGTCTGAGTACCGGGAAGATATGCTGGTAGTGGGAGCAGGAGAGCCTAGTAACCCCTGGCGCCCTAACTCCGTTGTCTCGCCCGTGTTATCAGAAATCCCTTGCGAGACTATGGTTGCTTGAGCCCATGGCAGCCGCGTTCGAAGGGCGGATTATGTCTGCCCAACCCCGATGCCCCCGCAGGTCTTAATGGGAGACAAAGGGAAATCCGAGACAGGGTGATAACAAGGGGCCCTCTGACTAAGCAACCAGGCCAGGGGTTACAAGCTAACTAACTTAAACCAAAGGTATGTGCGGACTAGCCGCCAGGGAAAAGGACAACCAAAGATCCACTGATCCGTTACTCCTATCCAGCACCGCTGGATACCAGAGTGGATCTGTGGGAGCGGAATCCTCCGCAAAAGCTCCAGAACACAAATAAACTAAATAATAAACAGTAAGCGGACAAGCCGCAACACACGGCTGCGCCGCGACTCACAAACACCACAGGATGTTAAAAGGTGCTCGGTCAGACTCCAGGAATAGATGACAAACTTCCGAGTACAGGATCACTGAGGACAGAAACAACCGGATTGAGCAGGACTGGAAACTCTCTGTAGCAGACACAGGCAAACAGGAAGCTATCACCGGCGTCTGTAAGAAGTCCTGAGAGTGCCTTTATTCAGGAACCCTCCAATCAGGATCCAGACAAGGTAATCTCAGGTAATGCCGTGCAGCTTGCATGCTGCACGGCCAGCACACCATAATATAATTAGAACAGACCCAGCAACGGGGAACGCGGCCGAACGTGGCGTCCCCGTTGCTAAGGTCAGAGCGGCTCCGTGCGCCCGGCGTCTAGCGTTGCCAGGGAGCCGGCGGCTGTACGCGCACGGCGTCCCTGGTTGCTAGGCGCCGGGCCGCACCGACGAGCGGACCCCGGCGCCTAACAGAATGATGTGCTCAGGGAATATTTGGATAGATTCTTAGTTGTATACTTAGATGACATCCTAATCTTCTCCCATTCCCTGGAGGAACATCGGAAGCATGTACGCTTAGTCCTCCAGAAACTCAGAGACCACCGGCTTGGGGCGAAGCTGGAGAAGTGCGAATTTGAAGTTCAGCAAATCGCATTTCTAGGATATATTATCTCCCCAGAAGGTTTCCAAATGGAGGGTTCCAAGGTACAGGCAGTCCTGGATTGGGTGCAGCCCACTAGTTTGAAGGCGCTTCAGCGTTTCCTGGGCTTTGCAAATTTTTATAGACAATTTATCGCTGGATTTTCGTCTATAGTGGTGCCCTTGGTGGCACTCACTAAGAAAGGGGCGGATGTTGCTCACTGGTCTTGTGAGGCTAAAGCGGCTTTTGCCCGTCTCAAAAGGGCATTTGTATCGGCCAAGGTGCTGCGACACCCAGATCCAGAGCGTCCTTTTGTGGTGGAGGTGGATGCCTCTGATATGGGTATTGGGGCAGTGCTTTCTCAGATGGGAGTGTCTGATAATCGCCATCATCCCTGTGCTTACTTTTCCCGTAAATTTTCGCCTGCCGAGATGAATTATGACGTGGGTAACCGGGAATTGTTGGCTATTAAGGATGCACTCGAGGAGTGGAGACACTGGCTTGAGGGGGCTAAGTTTGTGGTCTCAATTCTCACCGACCATAAGAATCTGGCATATTTAGAGTCAGCGAAGCGTCTCAATGCCAGGCAGGCACGATGGGCTTTGTTTTTTGCTCGCTTTAATTTTTTGATAACATATCGCCCTGGGTCAAAAAACATCAAGGCTGATGCGCTCTCGCTGAGTTTTTCTCCAATCCAGGAGACCACCGAGGAGCCGTTGCCCATTGTGTCCCCATCATGTATTAAAGTGGACATTACCCAGGACCTCTTATCATTAGTCCTTAGAGCACAGGAGCAGGCTCCTCCAGACCTTCCGGTAGGTCTTTTGTTTGTGCCTCCTAGGTTAAGACAGCGAGTGTTCCTGGAATTCCATGCCAAGAAGTCGGCAGGTCACCCGGGTATTGCCAGAACTCGGGAGTTGCTATCTAGGGCGGTGTAATGGCCCTCGGTGGCTAAGGATGTGGATCAGTGGGTTCGGGCATGTGACATCTGTGCCCGAAATAAGACTCCTAGAGGGGTTCCTGTTGGCCCATTACATCCACTCTCTATCCCATCTAAGCCATGGACCCACATTTCAATGGATTTTGTGGTGGACTTGCCCAAATCCTCGGGGATGACAGCCATATGGGTTGTCGTTGACCGGTTTTTGAAGATGGCGCACTTCGTTCCACTGGTTGGGCTGCCATCGGCCAGACGCCTGTCTGAATTATTTATACTGCATGTTGTGCGTCTCCAGTTTGTGGCCAAATTCTGGAGGGCATTTTGTTCCGATCTCCAGATTTCTGTCAGCTTGTTGTCAGGCTACCATCCGCAGTTTAATGGGCAGACTGAAAGGGTGAACCAGTCCTTGGAGCAGTTCCTCAGGTGTTATGTCTCCAAGTGTCAGACTGACTGGGTTGCTCATCTGTCCATGGCGGAGTTTGCCTATAACAACGCGGCTCACTCTGCTACAGGGATCTCTCCCTTCCTTTGTGTGTATGGGCATCATCCTAAGGCCAATTCTTTTGACCCCCTGGACTCCACGCCTGGTGGTTCCTCTGTGGTTTCGGTCCTTAGAGGTATTTGGCGGAAAGTGAAGAAAGCCCTTGTGTCTGTGTCATTAGTGACCAAAAGGGTTTTTGATAAGCGGAAAAGACCCTGCAGCTTCAAATTAGGAGACTTCGTCTGGTTGTCTACCAAGAATTGAAGTTGAGACAGCCATCTCATAAGTTAGGCCCCCGGTTCATCGGCCCTTATAAGATCACCAGGGTTATCAATCCGGTGGCACTTCAGTTAGATCGGCCCCGTTCTTTGGGTATCAATAAAACATTTAATTGTTCCCTTTTAAAACGGGCGATTAGTAATCCTTCTTCCAGTGGAAGACCTTCCCCTCTTCTGATACGTGGCCAGAGGGAGTTTGTTGTTGAAAGGATTCTTGACTCCAAGATGGTTCGGGGTCGGCTGTCATTTTTGGTGCACTGGAAGGGGTATGGCCCGGAGGAGCGGTTGTGGGTGCGCAGTTGTGATCTTCATGCCCCCAGACTGATACGCTCTTTCTTCTCGCAGTTCCCCGATAAACCCGGTGGTAGGGGTTCTTTGACCCCTCGTCAGAGGGGGGGTACTGTTAGGGTCTCCTGCCCTGTGCTGCCACGTCGTCATGGCAACCGGGAGACAAGTGCTAGCGGAGTAACCTGAGCGCAGCTGATACTCCGGTTCGGGTCTTTTGCTGTGTAGTAGTTACAGGCTCTGTGCACGGCAGGGGATCCGGTGCTGGTTTTTGTGCTCACAGTCTGTGAGGTCTGAGTGGGGCGTGGACAGCACCTGCTTTATAAGGCCTCGTCTCAGGTTAAGCAGATGCTGCTGAATCTTTGTTGGTTAGTCAGTTCCTGAAAGTTAGCCAGTACTGTGTAGCTTTGTATTTGTTGTTGCTTACTGCAAATAGGCCTGGGGATTTGGTACTACACTCTGCCAATCCAGACCTAGCAGTAAGACTGGAGTCAGTCGTTTAGCTTGCTGGGGTTCTTTTACTACTCTGTGAACTTAGCAAGTTTGCGGCTGTATTCTAAGACTTGCCTGCCTAAATCCTGTCTCACTGTGCAAGGTGTCAGGTGTCAGTTTAGTGGCAGTAAGCTGAACCTGTGCACTGCAAGTGAGAATTAGGATTGTGGAGACTCTCCTTGTGTCCATCATTCCATCTCTGACCAAGGAGTTTACTGCCACACCCGTTGGTAACCCTTTAGGGTTTTGCTGTTGCCCTTAGCAACAGCATTTCGGGTTCTCTACGTATTAAAACACAACATCTTGCTTTTCCCATCTGAGCATTACTAATACTAGGGAGACACCCAGTACCTTAGCCTCTGGGCTTCTCTGTTCACTTTGTGTGTATTTTGTTACCCTATCACCTTCTGTGTACGTAATATCATATTCCCCAGTCTGTCTGTGAGTTCATTTGTTTTGCATACCTATCCGTTCAGACACCAGTACATTTCTGCAGGCACTGGTGTGCATAACAGTTCAAACACCAGTACATTCCTGCAGGCACTGGAGTGCATAACAGTTCTGACACCAGTACATTCCTGCAGGCACTGGTGTGCATAACAGCTTCTTCTTACAGGACCGTTTTGGTTTTACCACTGGAAGCATAAAGACCTTGTCATAGCTTACATGTGACTGCAGTAACAGAGCTTCTTCAGCTACTGAGTCATAATCCGAATTGTAGTCAACGTCACAAGGCAAAACCACAGCAGGAGATAAAAACTTGACAGACTGAGCATATGATGAGTTCAAATGACAGGAATTTTCAGAAGACCAATTGTATGGGGAGGAGAATGACATACAGCCCGAAGTTATATACTTGGTTTGTTGTTTTGGAGAAGATTTTGGAAGCCTGCAGTTTTTGTGAGATGAAGAGTCATTCGTGCGCTGGTTCCTCAAAGGTGATCCGATTTCAGAAATAGAAGGTTCTTTCGTGGACAAGGCAGGACTCCCAGAACATTCAGAAAAATCAATTTCAGGACCACTAAATCTTTTAGTAACAGCATTACAGAAGGCTTTCAAGTCTTGAAGAACAGGATCGTTGGAAGAGATGAGTGGTTTAAGCCATCTCAGAGCCTCCCCCTTGAAGGCCATGCCCAAGAATAGAATTTGCCTCAGCATCCGAGGAAAGGCATGGACCCAAATCCCGAACTTGAAGTAACAGATCTCGAAATTGCTCCAACCTCCCATTAAAGATAATAGAGTCTGGGTCTTGGTCAGGATCAAAAGAATGAGAGTCTTTAACAGGACCCACAGACTGGACTTTCTTTTCAGGCTTGACAGAAGGAAGAACTTTCTCAGGACCAACAGGACATGAAGCACCTACTTGAGACTTATGAAACTTAATGTTCTTCCCGGGAACCGGTAAGGCAGGAATTTTCTCTTTAGGATCAGCAAGACATGGAGACTCATTAACAGAAGCAGTGAAATTAACTTTACTGACCGGAACAGGTAGACTTTGACTGGAAATAGATACAACAAAATTTGAATCTATGGACAACTTTGAACAGTCTGATTTTGGGGTGAATCTTTGTTGTACCGCTTTAATGAAGGCAGGAAGATCAGTGAGCAATGGATTTTTGGACTTGATGAAGGGTTTGGCCGAGTCCAAAGCTTCCCCTCTGAAGGATCTAAGGAAATAATTAACTGCATTGGCAGGAGTGATGCTGATTGATGAGTCTGATTCGATGTATCTGTGATACTGACGAGCACGGAATTGGGCAAGTATTACAATGGAGATCTTTCTTGGAACTAAAGCGAACAGATGCGACATGATAGTGTTTGGAGGTATTTTGAATACAGTCTGAGAAAGCTGTGTTCACACTGGAAATCAACTCTGAGGCACAATGTTTTACACTAGAACTTGAATCAGATGCCCTTTCTAGGGCTTCAGAACTGGACACGAAAACTGGAACCCATCCTGGGACTTCAGGGTCTGATGACTCTTTTGGTGAGAGGCCATCAACTTCCCTTTCTGGAATCTGGACAGGCAGAGCCCCCTCCTGGGGCTGGACAGGCATAACCCCCTCCTGGGGCTGGACAGGCATAACCCCCTCCTGGGGCTGGACAGGCAGAGCCCCCTCCTGGGGCTGGACAGGCAGAGCCCCCTCCTGGGGCTGGACAGGCAGAGCCCCCTCCTGGGGCTGGACAGGCAGAGCCCCCTCCTGGGACTGGACAGGCAGAGCCCCCTTCTGGGGCTGAACAGGCAGAGCCCCCTCCTGGGGCTGGACAGGCCTTGGCATGAACTCTGGCAAGGCGGGCACCTCTCGGACCTCTGGCAAGGCGGACACCTCTCGGACCTCTGGCAAGGCAGGCACCTCACGGACCTCTGGCAAGGCAGGCACCTCACGGACCTCTGGAAAGGCAGTCTTGGATGACTGAGTGACCCTGAAAGACAAGACAACATTTGGACTGACCGTTGACATGGCAGTCCTCGCTTGCCCGATGGAAGGGAAAACAGCGTCCTCATGCCGTGAGGCAAGGGCAGACGGGTCCTCATGCCATGAGGCAAGGGCAGACGGGTCCTCATGCCGTGAGGCAAGGGCAGACGGGTCCTCGTGCCGTGAGGCAAGGGCAGACTGTTCCTCGTGCCATGAGGCAAGGGCAGATGGGTCCTCATGCCGTGAGGCAAGGGCAGACGGGTCACCTCCTGGGGCTTTGGCACACGAATCCCCTCCTGGGGCTTTGGCACTCGAGACCCCTCCTGGGGCTTTGGCACTCGAGACCCCTCCTGGGGCACAGCCACTCGAGACCCCTCCTGGGGCACAGCCACTCGAGACCCCTCCTGGGGCACAGCCACTCGAGACCCCTCCTGGGGCACAGGCGGTGAACACCTCACTGCTGATAAGAGAGTTAATCGTCTCCTGCTGGTTCCCAAATTTAAGTTCTGAGCCCCTCGTCACAGGACTCCAATTGAAAATAAGAGTTTTCTTTTGGGCAACCTCTTTGGGAGTAATAGGGTCTGGAAGAAAATTGAGTGATTTATCAGCTTGAACCCTGGAAGGCTGAAGTTTATCATTATTTCTGAACTTGCATAATGAACAGTCTTTAATCAGGTGTTCAGCACTCCCACAATAGAGACAGAGACCATTCTCCAAAAAAAAAAAAAAAAAATTGAAATATTAAAAAGCTTGATAAAATATTGAAACCATGTCTAGGGGATAATCCGAGAATAGTTTTCCAAAAGGCTAAAAATCTGAAAAATCATTTGTCACCTAGTTTCTTTCGAGACTCACAAGAAAAAACTGACTCTTTAAATAAAACCTCCTGGCTCTCTACAACTAATGGGAATTTTAGATGTGGCAAAACTAGATGCATATCTTGCAACTTTATTTGCCACAGAAGTACTTCATTCCAATCCTTTAGAACTGGTAAAAGCTTCAAGATAGAATCATTTATTAATTGTCAAAATGTATATATTATCTACCTTTTAAGTTGTGTATGTGGAATGCAATATGTAGGCAGGACTACACGCAGCCTGAATACACGATTTTTAGAACATAGAAGAAATATTATTAATCGGAATATGAGTCATAGTGTATCAAGGCATGTTCTACAAGTCCATGAGGGGAAAGCCAGCGTTATTAGAGTACAAGGAATTGAATCGATTGCTCCGACCCCGAGAGGAGGAGATAGATTTGGCCGACTCTGTACCAGAGAGGCATTCTGGATCTTCACCTTGGACACATTGGTCCCCGATGGGCTCAATGAAAATATAGAACTAAATAACATCAGATAAAAAGGTTTTAATTATTTGACTTTTATTATTTATAATATGAATTACTGTTAGTTATGAATAACATTATTTCATTGGTGCTATATAAAAATAAAAATAGAAATATATATATATATCTATCTATTAAGAATGGTTCGAACTATGTATATATAACAGTTGATATACTCCATAGATAACTGGTTTTCTTTTAATAGGATATTAGAATTACACAGATACTAGTAAAATACATAAGTTGTATTTTAATAATTATTTAAAATAGTCACGGCCAATAATTTTAGATATAACTGGGTGAAAGAGCAAAATATGGCTTATATCTGTGTTTAGTTTTATTTTCTCATGAGAGAGATATATATAGTTTCTATGTGGAACACCAAGCTTGGATTTGATCCTAGGTCTTGAGGTGTGGTAATTGGATTCTCTAACCATTATGCTATGAATCCAACTGATGATTCTGTCTGCTTCTATTTGCTAATTAACTATCTAAAACATGTGTATAAAAATTGTTTTTATTATAATATACTGTGTGATTAGATTTATTAATTATAATTCATCGTTCTGCTCGTGTGTCTGAAATATATACAAAGAGTAATTTCTAATGTTCTCTCTGTATTTTTAAACTGTTATGTGTTATGAAGGTAGACATATGATTTTCTTTAAGTGTGGTTAATACCGCAGGTGTTTGCACTAATTAAAGATCTATGATTGGTGCATTTGGGTTTAAATAGAAAGCCAGAATGGCTGAGAGCATATCCTCTGACGAAACCGCCGTGAGAAAGGGGCGGAGAAACGCGTAAGGACCCTTTTACACAGACCCATTCATCAACAGTGTCTCTACGGCTGGACATTCAACTTGGGAGTCTGCTGCTAAATATCTTGACGGCATATGTGACAGGCTCAAATCAGACTTCTATCTACTACTGCACGATACCTCCACGGACAACACCAAGCCGCGACTGACACAGGAGTTTGCGGTTTAAACAATCAACGGCACATATGTAACGTCCAAGTCCGGTAAGAGGTATCCTCCTTGACTCTGCTTAAATTGCTTTTGGAAACTGTCAGCTGAGGACAGACGGAGGTGCAGCATAGCGCCGGGATCCCATCAGATCGGCGTCCTCCCTCCATCTGTTCCTTCAATTGTGCTTGCAAATAACTCACGGAGATAACACTGCATGTTGGCGTGCCTGCCACTATATCCTCGTGTTGCTACAAGACTGACATAATATAAGGAGATAAGTGCAATAAGAGCTAATTACATCAAGACTCCCTAATCAATACTAATAGTATTTGAGTTACCATCAAACGGATGAATATATTCATAGAGACACAGATGAGATAATTATTTTATTAATTATATGTCTACATTTTTGATATATGAATTGTATATTATTGATTTTTAAATAAATTAAATGTTTTTTGATTATAGCGCTTCCTGATATTATTATATCCCTTTTTATATGTTAATTCTCCATACGCCGCTGGCGTTCAGCTTCAGAAAGCCTGGGTCGCAGGTAACTCCAAAATCTCCCTTCACTCCAACCTGATGAGGAAATTTCAGTAGTGGGGGAGCAAGAGTCTGTAGTCACATTGGTCTCAGAAACCTGAGAGTAAGCTTTGAAAATGTCCAGAAAACTCCCAAAAATTTCTGGTATCAATTGAGTTATACCAGTAAAAAACGTTTGTAACTGCTCAATTTTCATGAAAAAAATACTCAGTCGCTCAGGATTCACTCCACCATGGGACTGAGAGGACCTGGAACAGTTGTAAGAAAATGTACCAACAAAATTGTCCTCACCAGGCTGATTATGGCAAGGATTAACTGCCTCCAGGACACTTTGTGAGGTTGGAATACTCTGCTGCTGCAGCAGATCCACACGAGAAGACATTCCTACAAAGGCTTGTAACAGCAGTGTCTGTATACTCTCAAAGTTCTGCAGCTTGCTCAGAAGACCCGGAACTGGACCTGCAACATGAGTCTGACCGGCTGAGATCTGGACTGGATTTGACACGACTGTGTCCATTCTGAACATACTACTCCAGTAGTGTGTGTTTTGGGGCCGGTGATAATGTTACAATTCACCAGCCTCTAATGTTTGACATGTAAATTACAAGGAGAGAATTACTACTGGAGTTGCAGGCAGATGCAGTGTGACATAGAAATGGTTAACCAGATTTGACTGGGGAATACTGTAATAACTTGAGCACGTTGTAGCAGAATTAGAGATTAGCAGACTATGGACTCTCCCTTTAATACTGGAATGTGCAGCACCACACTTTATACTGATTATGGACAGCAGGTGAGTAATATAACACAGCTAAGAGCCAGGACTTGAATACAGGACTAGAATGTATCACAATCACTGTTGCAGGTAATGAATGTCCACAGAAGTGCAGGAATACTAAGTAATTTATTATAGCAGTGGTATAATAAGGTATGGCAGAGGAATCACAGTAACAATCCAGGGTACAATATGAGCAGGGAGTAAATGGTTTTTCAGACTGAGACTTGCAGCAGAGTAATGAGATAGTTGAATAAGGAACCAGAGTAATATAATCCACGGAACTCAGATTGCAGGACTTGTACAATAAAGTATAACAGCATGCAGGCATAGAGGAAGTCCATAGTAACATGTAACACAAGTAATGAATACTAGATAATCCACAGAGCACAGTGAAAGTCCATAATACTTAGCTAAATAGTCCTGGCATGAACATGAACTGGAAAGAATGGTTGTGGCAGGATAACATGAACTGGCAGAGCAGGTTTCTCGGCATGAAAAGGAGCTAGGACAAAGACACCAGGAAATGCAGATAGTTCAGGCAGGAAAGTAGTATAATATCACCGGCGTCTGGGAACTCAGCTAGCTGACCTTTAACAGCCACACTAACCAATGAACAAGGCCAGGCATGTAGTGTTAACTCTAATTACAAGCCCTGTGCACCTGCTGAGCTGCATGTACACAGAGCTAAAGGAACAGAACACATATGGATCAGCTGACACCAGACACATACTGAACAGAATCCAAACATTAACCCCCCTTCCCCTTCAGGGTGGACTCCGGACACCCGAACAGAACCAAGGGAAACAAAAGTCTTAGAGATAAATAATAAATTCAAGATCTCCGACGATGCTTCTTCTTACAGGACCATTTTGGTTTTACCACTGGAAGCATAAAGACATTGTCATAACTTACAGGTGACTCCAGTAACAGAGCTTCTTCAGCTACTGAGTCATAATCCAACTTGGAGTCAACGTCACAAGGCAAAACCATAGCAGGAGATAAAAACTTGATAGACTGAGCATATGCTGACACCAGACACATACTGACTAGAATCCTAACACCTAACCCACAAACAAAAGATTTTCGAACAGTGCTACGAGTATGTTTACCTTCCAATATTGAACCCACAAAATTAATTACTGATTGTAAATTAGACGCAGAAGTACCTCTCACTGATTAGAACACTCAGGAGAATGTACGACAAATCAATCTGCAATTAGGAGTATATTTCCCTACTGTTGTCAAATGGAATAAAATCTTTACCATAAGACAAAAAGAAGGTGAAATGGCATCTGAATATTTCCACCGAGCACTGCAGGAAATGGCTAGATACACTGGGATCGAAGACATTAAGGACAATGTACATCACAGGGAGGTAGTTGTGTCAGTATTAATGGACGGGTTAAAAGAGACATTAAGAACAAGGGTACAAACCACTCTTCCTAACTGGGGATAAACAAGATAGTTGAGAGCCAATTCCCCGTAGTGCCAAATCCAGCTGTCATCCTCATTCAAAGTCCCCCTACTGCAAACTTTTTCACTGTCATTGACCTCTGTTCTGCCTTCTTTTCTGTCCCTCTGCACCCTGACAGCCAATACCTGTTTGCATTCACATACAGGGCAGTACAGTACACCTGGACTCGCCTACCCCAAGGTTTCATTGACAGCCCAAGTATTTTCTCCCAGGCTTTGCTTGACTGTTTACAATCCTTTAAACCTGAGAGCGGATCAGTATTAATACAGTATGTAGATGACTTACTGCTGTGTTCTGATTCACTCGAATTGTCCTTGAAAGACAAGAAACAGCTTCTGTTTCATCTTTCTAATACGGGACACAAGGTTTCAAAGTATAAGTTGCAGCTGTGCCAGACCAGGCTAAAATATTTGGGACATTGCTTGACGCAAGGACTTAGACACCTCACCGCTGATAGAATACAGGCGATTCGCGACATGACTCAGCAACAGATCCGCACTTTTCTTGGAATGTGTGGGTACTGCCGAAACTGGAACCCTGGGTTCTCCATACTGGCTTTACCTTTGCAAGAAATGGTCTCTTCAAACAAACCAGATCGGATGTCGCACACAGATGAGTCCAAACTGGCATTTGAGCTACTCAAACAGTGCCTATCACAGGCACCTGCATTAGGCATGCCAGATTATGGGAAACCCTTTTAATTTTACGATACGGAAAGTGCTGGGTGTGCGGCAGGTGTCCTAACCCAGAGACATGGTGATGCCAGCAGGCCGGTAGCTTACTACAGTGCACAGTTGGACACCGTAGCGCGGTCTCTCCCCACATGCATGCGAAGTGTTGCAGCGATAGCTTTGCTAGTAAGTAAAAGCAAAGACGTAGTGTTAGGACATAACCTGACAATCCATACACCTCATGCAGTGTCAGCCTTACTGAACTCCGCCCAAACCAGACATGTCTCATCAGCACGGTTTACAAAGTAGGAATTAGCACTAATGGCCCCTGTAAACATCACCATAAAGAGATGCAGCGCACTAAATCCTGCAACTTATCTTCTAAATATGCCTGGACAGGCACAAAGGGTGGAGGATGAGAATGATGGTGAAGGAGGATTTAGTGCAGACACTGACATGCATGAATGTATGGAATACCTGAACCAGACTTTCACTGCAAGACCTGACATTAGTGACAACCCACTGGAAGGCGTAGAATTTACTTTTTACATTGACGGTAGTTGCCATAGAAATACAGACTCGGGAGACCTGTGTACTGGATATGCAGTCGTAGATGACAGTAGTGTCATAGAAGCTGAACCCCTGGGCCCACCGCACTCAGCACAAGTTGCTGAGCTGGTCGCCCTAACCAGAGCGTGTGAATTGGCTAAGGGTAAGTCAGCCAATATATACACAGATTCTAGGTATGCCTTTGTAGTAGTGCATGATTTCGGGGCCCTATGGCGCCTCAGAAATTTCATGGCGGCAGCTGGCACACCTGTAGCGCATGCATCCCACATAAAAAGACTTCTAACAGGGATACAAGAACCAGACAGAGTGGCTGTTATCAAGTGCAAAGCACACACTTACAACCAAGATCCAATCTCATTTAATAACAGCCGTGCAGACAAAGCTGCTAAATCAGCAGCCAGTGCCCCCATACAAACAGATAGCACATCACTGATGACTTTCAACACAATCAACACACAAAAATTAATTGAAATGCAAAATTTGTGTTCTCCACAGGAAAAGGCGGTCTGGAGGTCAAAGGGGTATGGCCAGGAGTCCTCAAGACTCTGGACAGGTAGACCGGGTAAGCCAGTGGCCCCCAGAGCATATCTTCCAAGCTTAGCTGAGGTGGCACATGGTCTGACTCATCTGGGTAAAGAGGGTATGTGTAAGCTGGCGAGGGCCTACTGGTGTGCGCCAGGATTCTCTTCTCATGCGGGTTAGAGAGCAATGACATGTCTTACTTGCTTGAGGAAGAATATTGGAAAGTCAATACCAACAGAACCATCCCATATCCCTCAGACAGACGGCCCTTTTCAGGTAATACAAATTTATTTCATACAGTTACCACCCTGTAGGAATTTTAAATATGTGTTAGTCTGTATTGATGTGTTTTCCAATTGGGTAGAAGCGTTCTCTGCTGCCACAAATACTGCTACGTTCACTGCAAAGAAAATTGTGCAGGAATTTGTGTGTAGATATGGTATCCCTAGAATAATTGAAAGCGATAGGGGTACCCATTTTACAGGTGAAGTCTTTCAGGTTATGTGCAAACTGATGGGAATTAATAGCAAGCTGCATACTCCGTACCGACCACAGGCAAGTGTGAAGGTGGAGAGAATAAACAGCACTATTAAGAATAAGCTGAGCAAAGTGATGGCTGAAACTGGATTGTTGTGGCCAGAAGCTTTGCCACTAGTATTGTACAGCATCAAAACCACTTCCAGGTCCCCCCTTAACCTATCACCCTTTGAGATTCTTTTTGGCCCAACCCCATGTATTGATAGACCGCCAGGATGATTTGAAATGCAATAACGAAGTGACTGTAAAATATTTGGTTAAGATGAGCCAGCAGCTGAGGAATCAAAATAGAATTCTAAAGCTGGTGATTCCTGACCTACCGAATAGTAATTGTCATGACATTGTACCTGGGGATTATGTAATGATTCAAAATTTTCTACGCTCAGGTTGCCTCATTGACAGGTGGGAAGGACCGTACCAAGTCTTACTAACCAACATGACAGCATTAAAGGTTGCCGAAAGAAAGACCCAGAGAGAACCCGTACAAAGAGCAGAGTGTAGAGAATATCGTATCACTGGAGTGTCTGTTCCAGGAAGGTTGAGACGGCACCTGAGCGTGGAGAACAACAAGACCAGAGGCGGTTGTCGTACCAGTTTTTCTTTTTTTTAATTATTTTCTCCATCTCCCACTACCCTCCTTGTCTCCTTCTCTTCCCCCCTTCTTGTTTCCCTTATCTTCTCTTAACAAGATGGACTTACCCCAAGAGACTGCGTTCCGGGTTTTCCTGTTAATCCTGTTGTTGACCAGGACAGTCTGTTTCGGTGTGGGGTCCCAGAGAGGTCGATAAAGGATCTGGAATGGGTTCTGATGGCCAGGATGGATTTGTAGAATCTCAAGAGCAACACATCACTCGAGCAAAGGCGAGTATCTTTAAGCGATCTGGTAGTCAGAGAGCTCGGAGGCACTGTGAAGGGTTATTGGGAGAGGAAAATTGCATTTGTAGGAATTGTGAGAACAAAGTCGAGGATGAGTGCATCCAAAGATGTCAGTCCAGCCTTAATATCAACATGGACCATCATCCATTGAGTGATTACCACTCACTAGTGGGTAAGGTCTTAAACCAGACAGAATGCTGGGTGTGCTCACAAGTACCTCAAGGTCAGAGCAAGTCAGGATTAGTACCATACCCTTTAGCAATAGATGAGGTACTCAAATTACAGGGTGGGAGAACGGTGGACAAGAAATTCAATATTTCTAGGCCCTCTAGTTTGAAGCTCCACCAGTATCATGTAGATAGATCCTTATTATGTTTCAATATTTCCAATTACCGAAAACCAGGAAATTGGGAGGTGACATGGAAAAACCAGACCATGGCCTTTTCGCACAGAGCTGATAGGATACCCATAGACTCTGAACTTGTACGCCAAATAGCCAACAGTGGAAAGTATTTTCGGTATAGGTATACTCGAGGAAGCAAGACCATGTGGGTTGGAGACGTATCACCAGGGTACTGTGATCATATCATCCAGCCTGATACTTGTACTGAGCAGATGGGAGAACTATGGATTGGGTTTTTCACTTGGAAAGTTTGTAATATGGTAATGTCATATTCTGTCCCATATGTTCTCTGCGATGATGCCTATTTCATATGTGGGAGGAAGGCGTATAAGTGGCTTTCCCCGAACTCAGAGGGATTGTGTTATGTTGGAAGAGTGTTGCCAGAGGTCATGACCATAACCCATGATAAGATGAAAGATGTTCACCGCAGTGCTCAGGCTCCTTATACTCATACTCACTATGAACACATCTTCAAGAGAAACCTCATAGAGAGGACAGAGCACGTAGCCTCTGATTTGATCCACGAATCCACCGGGATTTAATTACTTCTAGCATTAGACATCACCCGTACTGCCAGAGGAATTATAAATTATAGGTATATCCATGCGCTAGCGAACTTGATAGATAATATCACTGAGATGTATGACAACATCTTCAGGTATACGGGTAGGGAGTTACAAGCTTACAAGACAGAACTGATCCAGAACAGGATGGTCCTCAATTATATCACAGCCGTGACGGGTGGGTACTGTGTCATTTTGGCAACTCAATATGGTGTGAAGTGCTGCACGTATATTACAAACAGCACTGACGATCCCACAGAGATTATTGATCAAAAGATGGATGATATATTGCAGTTGAAGTGGGAGTTCCGGAGGAGACACAATCTTACCCTGACCGCTGTGGGTAATGAGCTGACCGGCTGGGTCTCATGGTTAAACCCACGAAATTGGTTCTCAGAATTAGGAGAGTGGGCTCAAAACATTATTATGAGTGTAGGAAAGTTTCTCCTTTGTATCCTAGGAGTCGTCATAATTATTGGCTTGATATTTAGGTGTGTTCGAATTCTAACGCGGTGCAAGCACGGCACAAATTTGATGAGTTTAAGGAGCGGGGGCATTGTTACAGTATCCGATTTAATTTATGACCCATCCATAGAGACAGTGTTATGATAAGGATTGCAAATGAATTCCATGGTCAGTTTCTTTCACCCGTTTTTTTCCTTTGTCTCCCCCTCTGCCCATATACACCGATCCGGAAAAGACATCGACCATACCCAAGAATGATTATGAAAATGTTATGTGAATGTATTTTAGATATGTGTTCTATCTTCATCTCTACAACCTTCAGTTAATGACACACATAGTCGACAGGTGATATCCACATATACTAGCACTCACATATGTTCCCCCTCCATGTATCATCAACTAAATGTGCACCCCATTTGTTGGAACAAGAAGCCAGAAAGAGCTCGGTAGTGTTTATTGGCCCACTTACAGATCCTTAATACGGGATAAGAAGGATTTAATGTATACTTCGCAATACCTCGAAGCTTATCTAGAACATATACGACAGGATGAGACATGCCCCTCAGACATGGATTCATAAATACATGCTTTTTACTATCCCACTAGGTCATACATTTCCCGCCTGCAACTCTCCTCCTACCATCCAATCGTCTGCAGATATTGTGTTGATATTTTTCTGTTTAGTGATTGGATAGTGGCAGTTATTGTTGACTGCCAAAGGGCGGACTGTCAAAATCGAAAAATATTACAGAACACACAGCACGTATAAAATACACACACATGCCCACTGTGCGTGCACTTGTTCCGCCGTGCGTGCACATATCCGTAATTTGCGTATGGTGGCTCCCGCGGTCCTGTGTGTGGTATGGGTATTTACGGCGGAGTTTGTGAATGCATGGAGGGCTTTCAAAACATTACATATTTAATCCAAATAGTGCATTGTACACATATTCCCCTTGCACCACATCAGCAAGTATCAACAGTTTAAACGATTCCAGAACAAAGGGATTCACCTTTGCATGATAGGAGGGGACAGACTAAGGTTATAAGGTGGTGTCTGGTATCCAGCTGTAGGGTATTTTAAGGGTAAAATTCTGGTGTTGGTTTGAGGAAGATCACATGTTCTTGCGGATAGTTATGTGCAGAAGCAGAATATAGATATAAACTGTATTTACTGTATATTATGTATGTGGCGGGAATCCAGTGGAGACCACCCACAAGAACAGTTGAGAAAGCCATCGCCCACCTTTTCAAATCAACCTATGACTTCTCCTGTACTGTAAAGATGCATCCCTGTGTCCAATGGACAAAGGGATTACAGTATCCATTGTATTGCTTTTGGAAGTATTGTATAAAAAGCCTGTTGCTGCCTGGCCAGACACACAAGACTCTCAACGTTATCTACTTGATAGTGGAGGACCGGACCGGGAAGTGCATGCGAATATTCTCACGTATGTACATTGACTGTAGCCATTTACTCTGTTGTATTGTAGTTCATAATTTGTATTGTAAACCCCCTTTCAGAAATATTACTCTGTGGTGTCGGAACCCAGTGATTAACTACAATTCGGTGTTGTGTCCTATTTTCCCTGCTAGGGTTTAAAGTGTATTACATTGCCTAACTGTATAAGGTTTTAAAGTGTATTGAGTGTGTACGCGCTGTGTGTACTTTGTACCCCCAGCGCGGCGTTTGTACGCAGAGTCCGTACACGGTACGGGACTCATTACGCAAATAGCGTAAAAGGTACATAGAGTGCATATTAACTGAGAAAAATGAAACAATAACTTGCGCCCTAGCTGCAGCTTGATACGTGTCCCAAAGAACACCACTTCTTTTCTAAATACAAAAATACACTGATGGACGATCTCCAAGCACAGCTATATAGACCGGAGCTCCTTGTGTCTGAGAACCCTCAAAAGGAAACAAAGTGCACAATATTCTTAAGGAAGTCTCCGGATACAGTCGTTCACTCGTAATATCATCAACGACTGACCTTTGTTATTAACCCTATGTTCACATAAAGGTTTCTTTGTCTTCTATTCAATGCACCGCAATCCCACCATCTATGACATAAAGTTTATTGGAGTAAAGCTCACCTTTGAGATAAGCCCTATGTGCATCCAAAGGTATCTTTAACGAATCTGCCCTCACTGGGATCTTCCAACAATCCTGTATATGTATACACAGCCTCACGATAGATTAAGACTCCAGCAGTCCGTTTTTTTTATTCATTGTAAGAACATCATGTCCGGATGATTTATGCGAGATTCATTATTTTACTATAACTTGTATTTTTGTTTTATTGGGGTTTTTCTTCCAGTCTATTTTGGATAATTCCATAATTTTTCCTATCTCTACCCAATTGGATATCCATTAATACTTGTGATGGTTTAATTAATGCATAGTTATGCTTATTGTTCAGACACATATACTTACCATATCGGAATATACACATAGTTACACTTATTATTTAGACATATATACTTACCATACTGGAGCATTAACCTGGGTGTAATTTTGTTAGGAATGAACAGTAATGTGTGGATCAACTAATCTCCTTTAAAATAATATAGAGGGGATATGATGAACAATTTGGGATGTTATTATCTAAATTGGAGTTCAAGAAGTCCATCTTTATTCCCAACAGGGATTATATAAATTGTATATTATATATATATATATATATATATATATATATATATATATATTTATTTTTTACATTTTTGTATCCAGAAATAGGTACAACATATAAAATTACACCTATACTGTCCTGTGAAGTTATATCTGGATGATTCATTAATTTTTTCCATTATCCAATAATTGTAGCCATAGCTATATAAGCACAAAATAGTAACATCATAATGTTTTCAAAGAAATCCATCCTTTGATGGATAGGATTATTAAGGAGTAATGGTCTCCATTATTGGATCTAAAGAGATTTGATGAAGGGATATCTGTGGTGTGATATTCATGACCCTATACACAGGGACTATAATTATGTAACACATGACCTATGGAGGATATATTTATATATTATAATACAATTTAGGATTTAGGCTGTCAGATTAAGTCTAGTGTGCTTTTACATTTGTTCATATTTTATTCACATTTTTTGTTTTTGTTTTTTCACTTATCTTTATCTGTTATGCACACCAGTGCCAGCAGGAAAGTACTGGTGTCAGAACTGTTATGCACTCCAGTGTCTGCAGGAATGTACTGGTGTTTGAACTGTTATGCAAAACAGATGGACTCACAGACAAACTGGGGGATATGACATAACGTACACAGAAGGTGATAGGGTAACAAAATACACACAAAGTGAACAGAGAAGCCCAGAGGCTAAGGAACTGGGTATCTCCCTTGTATTAGAACTGCTAAGATGGAAAAAGCAAGATGTTGTGTTTTAATACGTAGAGTACCCGAAATGCTGTTGCTAAGGGCAACAGCAAAACCCTAAAGGGTTACCAACGGGTGTGGCAGTAAACTCCTTGGTCAGAGATGGAATGATAGACACAAGGAGAATCTCCACAATCCTAATTCTCACTTGCAGTGCACAGGTTTTAGCTTACTGCCACTAAACTGACCCCTGACACCTAGCACAGTGAGACAGGATTAGACAGGCAAGTCTTAGAATACAGCCGCAAACTTGCTAAGTTCACAGAGTAGTAACAGAACCCCAGCAAGCTAAACGACTGACTCCAGTCTTACTGCTAGGTCTGGATTGGCAGAGTGTAATACCAAATTCCCAGGCCTATTTGCAGTAAGCAACAAACAAATACAAAGCTACACAGTACTGGCTAACGTTCATGAACTGACTAACCAACAAAGATTCAGCAGCATCTGCTTACCCTGAAAAGAGGCCTTATAAAGCAGGTGCTGTCCACGCCCCACTCAGACCTCACAGACTGTGAGCACAAAAACCAGCACCGGATCCCCTGCCGTGCACAGAGCCTATAACCACTGCACAGCAAAAGACCCGAACCGGAGTATCAGCTGCGCTCAGGTTACTCCACTAGCACTTGTCTCCCGGTTGCCATGACGATGTGGCAGCACAGGGCAGGAGACCCTAACATTATCACACAGAGTGCTTATGGCACCATTTGTCCATTCACTACACTTTATCAGGACATTAAAAACAATTGTATACATTTTTAACATCATCTCAACAACACTTTAATTTGATTATTTATTGTATGTATTCATTTAGATAAGGTGTGTTTAACCGAGTAAGGTAATATCACCATTTGTTAGAATATATTTGTAATTTACCATCTTAACATCTAATGATCACCAATTGTGACTCACAATAAATTAAATTTTATTTAAATATTTTGTTATCTTATTTATTTTATTCAATAATATATTTTAGTCACCATCACTCTAATTTGATTTTATTTTATTTCATTTTATTTCATTTAGTCTCAATTGCATGATCAATTTCACATAGGTCAATATTTATAAACTATGTATTGCATAACAACATCTTCTTTAAAATTAAATTATATAGCGGTTTGGACTAGTATGAATATCATTGCTTGGAAAACATAAAGTGTAAATAAATAGACTATGTCCAAATTATTAAATTAATCTCTTCTGTTATTGATTAGATCTTGGCATCTCGGAGCAGTGCTATTAAGCCTGCTCATTGATTACTATGTACAAATATGTTTGGGAAGAATATGTATCTACAGGAATACCAATTTATAAAATAGAGTTATACCAGAAGATGTGCGCTAATCGGAAAAATATATATATGAAATGGTACTTCCCTCACATAGCCTCTGTCATGGGATTTACCGTAAAATTCCAATATCATGGATCCATATGTAAAAAGAAAATTGAAGTATATAGTGTAGTATGTTCACAATGCAATTTATTACAATACACTAACAATAAACAATACAATAATAGTAACACAGTTGCTGCAAGCAATGGTGATGGATGGGAAATTACCAGAGCATGGAAATATTGAGACTTTAAATGGTGTCTTTAAGTTCTGGTTGATTTAAAAAACATCAAATATCTCGAAGACAAGTGAAGGTGGAGGTTTACCAGATTTAGATGAAGTGATTGCGATTAAGATGTTACCCAGGGGAGATATCGGCTCCGGAACCTAATACTCCAAACACTCCTCCGTTCGTCTGGTAAATACTTCCTTCAGCAGTGGTTAGTCTGTCATACAGAGCCGACGCGTTTCGGGATCACTCCCTTCATCAAGGCTGCATGACAGACTGTGGACAGAATGAGCTATTTATGCTCTGCATGAGAAATACATCCGGGTCATAAGGTCATGGCATAAAAAAGTTCATCAAATAATCTGTGCATCATATTCATAAAAACATAGCTATAACTGTATAATAGAATCCCCGAGGACTAATGTATAAAATCTATCTTTAGAAACAGTTTAAAGAAAGTTTTAAAAAACATCGTATATAGTAACCGGAAGTGATGTTACTTTCACTTCCGGTCCGGCGATATTGGACCCATGTTCATCAGTCTAAAAGTTCCTTAGAAGTTCTTTAAGGTGTTCTTGGATGCCCTCATTGGTGGTAACAGTGGATCAGTGTGGTAGATCTCGAGTTTAAAGTCCTTCGCGGACCTCCGTCCGGTACTTCCGGTATGTGGAACGCATAATGAACCGCATGCCGGCTTCCGGTGATGCACTTCCTGCTAGTGTCTGTGAGCCGCAAATACGAGAATTTTGCAGATTAAGGAAGTGTCCTATGCCTGCAATGCCCCTGAAGTAAATAAAACATGATTGGCTACATATATAATGGGGCAGGAGGTTCAAGAATACTTAAATAAATTACCTTGTTATAAATGCGTGGCCTATATAATATTTCTATAAATATAGGCAACAGGTGACTTGATATTGAACACATTTATAAGTGAACAACATGTAACTAATAATGCATGCAAGTGAAATTATACGTAATGCATCATAGAAAAGTGAATAAAAACGAATAGATGATGAAAGCAGATAGGGATGAGGGGAGGGAATAGGTGGGGATCAAAGAAACCATTTTAATTCGAAGTCTGCATTTAAACCGTTCGGGATGAGGCTTTTTAGTTTGAATATCCATTTCATCTCTGTTTTTGATAGACGAGTTGTTTCGTCTCTGTATCTCCAAGTATTTTTAATATTTTCAATTGCCAGAAACTGTAAGATGTGTTTGGTGGAGGAATTATGTTTTTCTCTGAAATGACTGGATAAGGGGTGTGTCATTACACCCTTCTTAATATTCCTTATGTGTTCACTCAAGCGGGTTTTTAGTGCCCGACTGGTTTTTCCCACATAAATCATGTGGCAACTGCACTCTAAGATATATTACATTCGTGGTGTGGCAGGTCATGAAATTATGAAGTTTATATGTAGTCCCATTTATGCTAAATTCTTCATATTTTGATTTGTCGGTTTGTACTTCGCGGCAGGCCTGGCACGTCCCACATCTGTAGAAGCCCTTACTTCGAATCGGATGATGATCCTGTGATGCTAATGCACTTTTGGTCAATTTGCTTTTTAGATTAGGTGCTTTGCGATATATGAATTTAGGCCTTGCTGGTATAGTGTCCTTTAAGAGTGCGTCTCTCTGCAAGAGATGCCAATGTTTCTTCACTATTGATTCAATCTTTTTATGTTGTTGGGTAAATTGTGTGATAAAAGCCAATTTGTGTGTACTTTCTTCTGATTTTCTTTTTTCTTTTCCTTTTAGAAGTTCTTCTCTGTCTTTGTTCATCACTTCTTCTTTGAATTTTCCCAATCGATCTTTATCATAGCCCTTATCTTCAAAACCTTTCTTCATTTGATTGATTTGATCTTCACATATGTTTTTTTTGCTACAATTTCTTCTTAACCTGAGGAATTGGCTTTTTGGAACACTATTCAGCCAATTCATATGGTGTTCACTTGATACATCAATGTAATTATTAGCGTCAGTCGGTTTCTTATAACTTTTTGTCTCCAGTTTCCCTTCCTCAATATAAATATTGAGATCCAAAAAGAGTAGTTCTTTTTGGCTTGTTGTACAGGTAAGGGTCAGATTGAACTCATTAATGTTGAGTGATTGACAGAAATGATTCAATTCCTCTTGTGAACCTTCCCAAAAGAATATGATGTCGCCTATGTAACGATACCAAAATTTGAGATTTTTCTTATAGTTAGGGTTAGCTTTCACCTGTTTCTCTTCCCAGTATGACATATATAGGTTCGCGAAACTAGGCGCGAATTTAGTCCCCATAGCAGTACCGATTAGTTGGTTGTAATAGGAGCCATTGAAGTAAAAGTAATTATTTTTCAATATAAAGGTGATACCTTGTAGCAGTAAATCTTTTTTGTTCTCAGTAAGGTCCGTCTTGTCAAGATAATACTTGACTGCTTCTATACCTTTTTCATGGGGGATGTTAGTGTAAAGGGCTTCCACGTCTGCTGTTGCCATGAACATATTGTCACTCCACTCAATGTTTTTAAATTTTTGTAGCGTATCTGTTGTGTCCTTTAAATGGAATTCTGTTTTGCTTACTAGAGGTTGTAGATGGGCATCAATATATTCTGATAAGTTTGCTGTTAGGCTTCCAATCCCTGCCACTATGGGTCTTCCTGGAGGTTTTGTCACGCTTTTGTGAATTTTTGGTAAGATGTAAATTGTGGGTATTGAAGGTTCTGAGACGTTCAAAAATTCAAATTCATTTTTTGTAAGTGTATCCTTATCCAAATGGGACTGTAACAACTTATTTAGATTAGTTTTGATTTTTAATGTTGGGTCATTTCTGAGCTTAATGTATGTCTTCCCGTCATCCAATTGCCGGAGGATTTCTTTGATGTAATCGTCTTTATTCAGAATTACAATTCCTCCTCCCTTGTCACTAGGTTTGATGACAATGGATTCGTCTCCCTGTAGATCTTTCAAAGCTAAATCGTTCTTTATGGCTTAAATTGCTTTTGGTGTTTTTTATGTTGCCCATTTTTTCTAGGTCGTCCAGGACTGCCTTCTGGAAGCTGTCCACCAGACTTCCTTTCAAATGTTTTGGATAGAACGTGGATTTGTTCTTAAACTGTCCATTGCTTGTTGTCTCACTGCTTTCGCCTTCTAATTCTTTTTTGGTGAAGAATTTTTTTATTGTTAATTTCCTAACAAATTTTTCCACATCTAAAAAAATGCCAAATTGATCCATTTTATTAGTGGGGGCGAATTTCAGACCCTTTAAGAGGAGTTTTTCTTCTGTCTTAGTTAATTGTCTGTCACTTAGATTATAAATCTTTCCCTGATTCGAATCATTGATGGGTGTTTCTGCCAATTCATCAGTGGTTGTTGGATTTGGTTTGTGTTTCTTGTGTTTGACACCCCCCCTTTTGCCTCTTTTTCTCCTTATTGATGGTAACGATGGTTTGTTCTTCCTAAAAAAGGGGTCATTCCCATTTCGTTGTTGTTTATATTAGATGGGAAATTGCGCGATGGTCTCCTATCGATATATCTCTCAGGGTAATTTTCATCATCCTGATAGAAATCTCTTCTGTCTCTTCTTTCATTGTATCTTTCAGTACTGTGATATCTTGGGTGCTGTATATTTCTCTGCCATAGATTCCTCCTAGTCCATCTTTGGTTTATTGGTTGTTGATAGGGCTTTCTTCTGTAATATTCTATTGGTCGAATAATATTAAGATTGTCTTCTCTTCTTCTACTCCGTCCTCTGGACCGCTGATGTTCTCTTTCATGAAAATATAAAGGTGATCCCCCTCTTTGTGTCCTGACTTCTTTGTTCTTCCTCGATGTGGTGGCATTTTGTGAACCCCTTCTATATTTTGGGCAATTTTCCTTATGTTGCACTGGGTGGGAGTTTCCTCTTTCTTGTCTGTAAAGTGGATCTTGATCTTCTTCTTCTGTGAGGGAATAGACTGACACGGGTGTTCCTTCGTCCCTCATTAATTTGAAGGGATTTTTTCCTTCCTTTTTGTAGTATTCATGATCTCTTTTTAATTTATTCTGTTTTTTTAGAATAATTTCCCTCGTATTGAGGTTTATTTTGTGTTGGATTTCTTTTTCTTTATTCTTAAATTCCGTTAATTCCTGAAATGGTTCTAGATTTGTTTGTATATGGTTGATCTGATCTTTTAGTGTTTTCAATTTCTCCCGTCGTTCCTTCATGATCAATTCTAGAAGCGTGAATGAACAGATCTCAAGTGTCCGCATCCATTCGTCTTGAAATTTTTCACTGGCATCTTCAAACGATGGTAATTTTTTAATCCTCAATCCCTTTGGAATGATTTGGTCAGCGACATATTTTTCCAAAGTCGCGCATTCCCACCATAAGCGGTTCTCACGTAATAAGAGCTTCTCAAGGCGGCCCATAGTGCCATCCAGGTCCTCATCAATATTATTCGTGGTTTTCTCTGTAAATACTTCTTTCAGCTTTTCTTCTCTGTTTTTGAGATGTTGGAACATGATGTCGCCTGGATTCTTCTCTGTTGGGGTAGGTTTTTGGACAGTAATAGTATGAAATAGAGAAGAGTCGTGGCGCCAACCGATGCAAGCTGCAAATCGACGGGTCACAGAGGTATCCCCAATACCCAAACGGAAACGTATAAAATAGAGTTATACCAGAAGATGTGCGCTAATCGGAAATATATATATGAAATGGTACTTCCCTCACATAGCCTCTGTCATGGGATTTACTGTAAAATTCCAATATCATGGATCCATATGTAAAAAGAAAATTGAAGTATATAGTGTAGTATGTTCACAATGCAATTTAATACAATACACTAACAATAAACAATACAATAATAGTAACACAGTTGCTGCAAGCAATGGATGGGAAATTACCAGAGCATGGAAATATTGAGACTTTAAATGGTGTCTTTAAGTTCTGGTTGATTTAAAAAACATCAAATATCTCGAAGACAAGTGAAGGTGGAGGTTTACCAGATTTAGATGAAGTGATTGCATTTAAGATGTTACCCAGGGGAGATATCGGCTCCGGAACCTAATTCTCCAAACACTCCTCCGTTCGTCTGGTAAATACTTCCTTCAGCAGTGGTTAGTCTGTCATACAGAGCCGACGCGTTTCGGGATCACTCCCTTCATCAAGGCTGCATGACAGACTGTGGACAGAATGAGCTATTTATGCTCTGCATGAGAAATACATCTGGGTCATAAGGTCATGGCATAAAAAAGTTCATCATATAATCTGTGCATCATATTCATAAAAACATAGCTATAACTGTATAATAGAATCCCCGAGGACTAATGTATAAAATCTATCTTTAGAAACAGTTTAAGAAAGTTTTAAAAAACATCGTATATAGTAACCGGAAGTGATGTTACTTTCACTTCCGGTCCGGCGATATTGGACCCATGTTCATCAGTCTAAAAGTTCCTTAGAAGTTCTTTAAGGTATTCTTGGATGCCCTCATTGGTGGTAACAGTGGATCAGTGTGGTAGATCTCGAGTTTAAAGTCCTTTGCGGACCTCCGTCCGGTACTTCCGGTATGTGGAACGCATAATGAACCGCATGCCGGCTTCCGGTGATGCACTTCCTGCTAGCGTCTGTGAGCCGCAAATACGAGAATTTTGCAGATTAAGGAAGTGTCCTATGCCTGCAATGCCCCTGAAGTAAATAAAACATGATTGGCTACATATATAATGGGGCAGGAGGTTCAAGAATACTTAAATAAATTACCTTGTTATAAACGCGTGGCCTATATAATATTTCTATAAATATAGGCAACAGGTGACTTGATATTGAACACATTTATAAGTGAACAACATGTAACTAATAATGCATGCAAGTGAAATTATACGTAATGCATCATAGAAAAGTGAATAAAAACGAATAGATGATGAAAGCAGATAGGGATGAGGGGAGGGAATAGGTGGGGATCAAAGAAACCATTTTAATTCGAAGTCTGCATTTAAACCGTTCGGGATGAGGCTTTTTAGTTTGAATATCCATTTCATCTCTGTTTTTGATAGACGAGTTGTTTCGTCTCTGTATCTCCAAGTATTTTTAATATTTTCAATTGCCAGAAACTGTAAGATGTGTTTGGTGGAGGAATTATGTTTTTCTCTGAAATGACTGGATAAGGGGTGTGTCATTACACCCTTCTTAATATTCCTTATGTGTTCACTCAAGCGGGTTTTTAGTGCCCGACTGGTTTTTCCCACAAAAATCATGTGGCAACTGCACTCTATAAGATATATTACATTCGTGGTGTGGCAGGTCATGAAATTATGAAGTTTATATGTAGTCCCATTTATGCTAAATTCTTCATATTTTGATTTGTCGGTTTGTACTTCGCGGCAGGCCTGGCACGTCCCACATCTGTAGAAGCCCTTACTTCGAATCGGATGATGATCCTGTGATGCTAATGCACTTTTGGTCAATTTGCTTTTTAGATTAGGTGCTTTGCGATATATGAATTTAGGCCTTGCTGGTATAGTGTCCTTTAAGAGTGCGTCTCTCTGCAAGAGATGCCAATGTTTCTTCACTATTGATTCAATCTTTTTATGTTGTTGGGTAAATTGTGTGATAAAAGCCAATTTGTGTGTACTTTCTTCTGATTTTCTTTTCCTTTTAGAAGTTCTTCTCTACTATAAATTACAGTATATAATATAATAAGAGGTTGTTAGCATATAATTGGCCAATGATATGGGCTTGCTCACCGCGTCGAGGTCACCTCTATCGAGCAAGTCCCTAACACTTTTGGGGTTCACACTGGGACGCAGGGCACCCCCAAACCAGCCCAGCCATGAACCCCCCCAAGGCATCACACTAGTGGAAAATCGTGAGGTGTAATAAAGTATAAGAGAAGCATAGGTAGGTACGGGGTGTGAAAAGTGTTTTAAAATTAGATATAAAGTGGGTGAAAAAAATACATGGATAAAATGACAAACTTAGGAGGTAGTGAAAAAATAGTGACTATGAGTGTTAGGGTGTGATGCCCTGGAGTGGCCCAGACAGAACAGTTCAGGGGACCCCACGTCCCAATGCTTACCCCCAAATAGACTGACACTGTATGAAAATAATAGGACTTACTTTGTATTACGCCTGAGTCATTGATGTGCAGTCAAATGTAGGTCCCTGCTTAAAATCAGTTTGGTAGGTGGGGGAGGGGTGCTAGTCAGAATGAAGTAATCTCAGACTTCAGGTGTGTATTTATACACATAGTATAGACTATAAGAGGAAATGGGTCTAGACTGCACACCCTAGTGGTTGTAATGAAAGGTGCTATCTGCTGAGATTTTATGGTAATACAGGGGAGGAATGGGTGCAGATGCACTATACAATCATTACTATAAATTACAGTATATAATATAATAAGAGGTTGTTAGCATATAATTGGGGGTAAGCATTGGGACGTGGGGTCCCCTGAACTGTTCTGTCTGGGCCACTCAAGGGCATCACACCCTAACACTCATAGTCACTATTTTTTCACTACCTCCTAAGTTTGTCATTTTATCCATGTATTTTTTTCACCCACTTTATATCTAATTTTAAAACACTTTTCACACTCCGTACCTACCTATGCTTCTCTTATACTTTATTACACCTCACGATTTTCCACTAGTGTGATGCGTTGGGGGGGTTCATGGCTGGGCTGGTTTGGGGGTGCCCTGCGTCCCAGTGTGAACCCCAAAAGTGTTAGGGACTTGCTCGATAGAGGTGACCTCGACGCGGTGAGCAAGCCCATATCATTGGCCAATTATATGCTAACAACCTCTTATTATATTATATACTGTAATTTATAGTAATGATTGTATAGTGCATCTGCACCCATTCCTCCCCTGTATTACCATAAAATCTCAGCAGATAGCACCTTTCATTACAACCACTAGGGTGTGCAGTCTAGACCCATTTCCTCTAGAAGTTCTTCTCTGTCTTTGTTCATCACTTCTTCTTTGAATTTTCCAAATCGATCTTTATCATAGCCCTTATCTTCAAAACCTTTCTTCATTTGATTGATTTGATCTTCACATATGTTTTTTTTTGCTACAATTTCTTCTTAACCTGAGGAATTGGCTTTTTGGAACACTATTCAGCCAATTCATATGGTGTTCACTTGATACATCAATGTAATTATTAGCGTCAGTCGGTTTCTTATAACTTTTTGTCTCCAGTTTCCCTTCCTCAATATAAATATTGAGATCCAAAAAGTGTAGTTCTTTTTGGCTTGTTGTACAGGTAAGGGTCAGATTGAACTCATTAATGTTGAGTGATTGACAGAAATGATTCAATTCCTCTTGTGAACCTTCCCAAAAGAATATGATGTCGTCTATGTAACGATACCAAAATTTGAGATTTTTCTTATAGTTAGGGTTAGCTTTCACCTGTTTCTCTTCCCAGTATGACATATATAGGTTCGCGAAACTAGGCGCAAATTTAGTCCCCATAGCAGTACCGATTAGTTGGTTGTAATAGGAGCCATTGAAGTAAAAGTAATTATTTTTCAATATAAAAGGTGATACCTTGTAGCAGTAAATCTTTTTTGTTCTCAGTAAGGTCCGTCTTGTCAAGATAATACTTGACTGCTTCTATACCTTTTTCATGGGGGATGTTAGTGTAAAGGGCTTCCACGTCTGCTGTTGCCATGAACATATTGTCACTCCACTCAATGTTTTTAAATTTTTGTAGCGTATCTGTTGTGTCCTTTAAATGGAATTCTGTTTTGCTTACTAGAGGTTGTAGATGGGCATCAATATATTCTGATAAGTTTGCTGTTAGGCTTCCAATCCCTGCCACTATGGGTCTTCCTGGAGGTTGTCACGCTTTTGTGAATTTTTGGTAAGATGTAAATTGTGGGTATTGAAGGTTCTGAGACGTTCAAAAATTCAAATTCTTTTTTTTGTAAGTGTATTCTTATCCAAATGGGACTGTAACAACTTATTTAGATTAGTTTTGATTTTTAATGTTGGGTCATTTCTGAGCTTAATGTAGGTCTTCCCGTCATCCAATTGCCGGAGGATTTCTTTGATGTAATCGTCTTTATTCAGAATTACAATTCCTCCTCCCTTGTCACTAGGTTTGATGACAATGGATTCGTCTCCCTGTAGATCTTTCAAAGCTAATCGTTCTTTATGGCTTAAATTGCTTTTGGTGTTTTTTATGTTGCCCATTTTTTCTAGGTCATCCAGGACTGCCTTCTGGAAGCTGTCCACCAGACTTCCTTTCAAATGTTTTGGATAGAACGTGGATTTGTTCTTAAACTGTCCATTGCTTGTTGTCTCACTGCTTTCGCCTTCTAATTCTTTTTTGGTGAAGAATTTTTTTATTGTTAATTTCCTAACAAATTTTTCCACATCTAAAAAATGCCAAATTGATCCATTTTATTAGTGGGGGCGAATTTCAGACCCTTTAAGAGGAGTTTTTCTTCTGTCTTAGTTAATTGTCTGTTGTTAGGCGCCGGGGTCCGCTCGTCGGTGCGGCCCGGCGCCTAGCAACCAGGGACGCCGTGCGCGTACAGCCGCCGGCTCCCTGGCAACGCTAGACGCCGGGCGCACGGAGCCGCTCTGACCTTAGCAACGGGGACGCCACGTTCAGCCGCGTTCCCCGTTGCTGGGTCTGTCCTGATCATATTATGGTGTGCTGGCCGTGCAGCATGCAAGCTGCACGGCATTTCCTAAAGATTACCCTGTCTGGATCTTGATTGGAGGGTTCCTGAATAAAGGCACCCTCAGGACTTCTCACAGACGCCGGTGATAGCTTCCTGTTTGCCTGTGTCTGCTACAGAGAGTTTCCAGTCCTGCTCAATCCGGTTGTTCCTGTCCTCAGAGATCCTGTACTCGGAAGTTTGTCATCAATTCCTGGAGTCTGACCGAGCACCTTTAACATCCTGTGGTGTTCGTGAGTCGCGGCTCAGCCGTGTGTTGCGGCTTGTCCGCTTACTGTTTATTATTTAGTTTATTTGTGTTCTGGAGCTTTTGCGGAGGATTCCGCTCCCACAGATCCACTCTGGTATCCAGCGGTGCTGGATAGGAGTAACGGATCAGTGGATCTTTGGTTGTCCTTTTCCCTGGCGGCTAGTCCGCACATACCTTAGGTTTAAGTTAGTTAGCTTGTAACCCCTGGCCTGGTTGCTTAGTCAGAGGGCCCCTTGTTATCACCCTGTCTCGGATTTCCCTTTGTCTCCCATTAAGACCTGAGGGGGCATCGGGGTTGGGCAGACATAATCCGCTCTTCGAACGCGGCTGCCATGGGCTCAAGCAACCATAGTCTCGCAGGGGATTTCTGATAACACGGGCGAGACAACGGAGTTAGGGCGCCAGGGGTTACTAGGCTCTCCTGCTCCCACAACCAGCATATCTTCCCAGTACTCAGACCTCTGCCATAAGATTTCCTCTGGTCTGGAGTACGGGAATCATAACATCTGTCACTTAGATTATAAATCTTTCCCTGATTCGAATCATTGATGGGTGTTTCTGCCAATTCATCAGTGGTTGTTGGATTTGGTTTGTGTTTCTTGTGTTTGACACCCCCCCTTTTGCCTCTTTTTCTCCTTATTGATGGTAACGATGGTTTGTTCTTCCTAAAAAAGGGGTCCTTCCCATTTCGTTGTTGTTTATATTAGATGGGAAATTGCGCGATGGTCTCCTATCAATATATCTCTCAGGGTAATTTTCATCATCCTGATAGAAATCTCTTCTGTCTCTTCTTTCATTGTATCTTTCAGTACTGTGATATCTTGGGTGCTGTATATTTCTCTGCCATAGATTCCTCCTAGTCCATCTTTGGTTTATTGGTTGTTGATAGGGCTTTCTTCTGTAATATTCTATTGGTCGAATAATATTAAGATTGTCTTCTCTTCTTCTACTCCGTCCTCTGGACCGCTGATGTTCTCTTTCATGAAAATATAAAGGTGATCCCCCTCTTTGTGTTCATTTTCATGAAAGAGAACATCAGCGGTCCAGAGGACGGAGTAGAAGAAGAGAAGACAATCTTAATATTATTCGACCAATAGAATATTACAGAAGAAAGCCCTATCAACAACCAATAAACCAAAGATGGACTAGGAGGAATCTATGGCAGAGAAATATACAGCACCCAAGATATCACAGTACTGAAAGATACAATGAAAGAAGAGACAGAAGAGATTTCTATCAGGATGATGAAAATTACCCTGAGAGATATATCGATAGGAGACCATCGCGCAATTTCCCATCTAATATAAACAACGAAATGGGAAGGACCCCTTTTTTAGGAAGAACAAACCATCGTTACCATCAATAAGGAGAAAAAGAGGCAAAAGGGGGGGGTGTCAAACACAAGAAACACAAACCAAATCCAACAACCACTGATGAATTGGCAGAAACACCCATCAATGATTCGAATCAGGGAAATATTTATAATCTAAGTGACAGACAATTAACTAAGACAGAAGAAAAACTCCTCTTAAAGGGTCTGAAATTCGCCCCCACTAATAAAATGGATCAATTTGGCATTTTTTTTAGATGTGGAAAAATTTGTTAGGAAATTAACAATAAAAAAATTCTTCACCAAAAAAGAATTAGAAGGCGAAAGCAGTGAGACAACAAGCAATGGACAGTTTAAGAACAAATCCACGTTCTATCCAAAACATTTGAAAGGAAGTCTGGTGGACAGCTTCCAGAAGGCAGTCCTGGACGACCTAGAAAAAATGGGCAACAAAAAACACCAAAAGCAATTTAAGCCATAAAGAACGATTAGCTTTGAAAGATCTACAGGGAGACTAATCCATTGTCATCAAACCTAGTGACAAGGGAGGAGGAATTGTAATTCTGAATAAAGACGATTACATCAAAGAAATCCTCCGGCAATTGGATGACGGGAAGACCTACATTAAGCTCAGAAATGACCCAACATTAAAAATCAAAACTAATCTAAATAAGTTGTTACAGTCCCATTTGGATAAGAATACACTTACAAAAAAAGAATTTGAATTTTTGAACGTCTCAGAACCTTCAATACCCACAATTTACATCTTACCAAAAATTCACAAAAGCGTGACAAAACCTCCAGGAAGACCCATAGTGGCAGGGATTGGAAGCCTAACAGCAAACTTATCAGAATATATTGATGCCCATCTACAACCTCTAGTAAGCAAAACAGAATTCCATTTAAAGGACACAACAGATACGCTACAAAAATGTAAAAACATTGAGTGGAGTGACAATATGTTCATGGCAACAGCAGACGTGGAAGCCCTTTACACTAACATCCCCCATGAAAAAGGTATAGAAGCAGTCAAGTATTATCTTGACAAGACGGACCTTACTGAGAACAAAAAAGATTTACTGCTACAAGGTATCACCTTTATATTGAAAAATAATTACTTTTACTTCAATGGCTCCTATTACAACCAACTAATCGGTACTGCTATGGGGACTAAATTCGCACCTAGTTTCGCGAACCTATATATGTCATACTGGGAAGAGAAACAGGTGAAAGCTAACCCTAACTATAAGAAAAATCTCAAATTGTGGTATCGTTACATAGACGACATCATATTCTTTTGGGAAGGTTCACAAGAGGAATTGAATCATTTCTGTCAATCACTCAACATTAATGAGTTCAATCTGACCCTTACCTGTACAACAAGCCAAAAAGAACTACACTTTTTGGATCTCAATATTTATATTGAGGAAGGGAAACAGGAGACAAAAAGTTATAAGAAACCGACTGACGCTAATAATTACATTGATGTATCAAGTGAACACCATATGAATTGGCTGAATAGTGTTCCAAAAAGCCAATTCCTCAGGTTAAGAAGAAATTGTAGCAAAAAAAACATATGTGAAGATCAAATCAATCAAATGAAGAAAGGTTTTGAAGATAAGGGCTATGATAAAGATCGATTGGGAAAATTCAAAGAAGAAGTGATGAACAAAGACAGAGAAGAACTTCTAAAAGGAAAAGAAAAAAGAAAATCAGAAGAAAGTACACACAAATTGGCTTTTATCACACAATTTACCCAACAACATAAAAAGATTGAATCAATAGTGAAGAAACATTGGCATCTCTTGCAGAGAGACGCACTCTTAAAGGACACTATACCAGCAAGGCCTAAATTCATATATCGCAAAGCACCTAATCTAAAAAGCAAATTGACCAAAAGTGCATTAGCATCACAGGATCATCATCGATTCGAAGTAAGGGCTTCTACAGATGTGGGACGTGCCAGGCCTGCCGCGAAGTACAAACCGACAAATCAAAATATGAAGAATTTAGCATAAATGGGACTACATATAAACTTCATAATTTCATGACCTGCCACACCACGAATGTAATATATCTTATAGAGTGCAGTTGCCACATGATTTATGTGGGAAAAACCAGTCGGGCACTAAAAACCCGCTTGAGTGAACACATAAGGAATATTAAGAAGGGTGTAATGACACACCCCTTATCCAGTCATTTCAGAGAAAAACATAATTCCTCCACCAAACACATCTTACAGTTTCTGGCAATTGAAAATATTAAAAATACTTGGAGATACAGAGACGAAACAACTCGTCTATCAAAAACAGAGATGAAATGGATATTCAAACTAAAAAGCCTCATCCCGAACGGTTTAAATGCAGACTTCGAATTAAAATGGTTTCTTTGATCCCCACCTATTCCCTCCCCTCATCCCTATCTGCTTTCATCATCTATTCGTTTTTATTCACTTTTCTATGATGCATTACGTATAATTTCACTTGCATGCATTATTAGTTACATGTTGTGCACATATAAATGTGTTCAATATCAAGTCACCTGTTGCCTATATTTATAGAAATATTATATAGGCCACGCGTTTATAACAAGGTAATTTATTTAAGTATTCTTGAACCTCCTGCCCCATTATATATGTAGCCAATCATGTTTTATTTACTTCAGGGGCATTGCAGGCATAGGACACTTCCTTAATCTGCAAAATTCTCGTATTTGCGGCTCACAGACGCTAGCAGGAAGTGCATCACCGGAAGCCGGCATGCGGTTCATTATGCGTTCCACATACCGGAAGTACCGGACGGAGGTCCGCGAAGGACTTTAAACTCGAGATCTACCACACTGATCCACTGTTACCACCAATGAGGGCATCCAAGAACACCTTAAAGAACTTCTAAGGAACTTTTAGACTGATGAACATGGGTCCAATATCGCCGGACCGGAAGTGAAAGTAACATCCCTTCCGGTTACTATATACGATGTTTTTTTAAAACTTTCTTAAACTGTTTCTAAAGATAGATTTTATACATTAGTCCTCGGGGATTCTATTATACAGTTATAGCTATGTTTTTATGAATATGATGCACAGATTATATGATGAACTTTTTTATGCCATGACCTTATGACCCGGATGTATTTCTCATGCAGAGCATAAATAGCTCATTCTGTCCACAGTCTGTCATGCAGCCTTGATGAAGGGAGTGATCCCGAAACGCGTCGGCTCTGTATGACAGACTAACCACTGCTGAAGGAAGTATTTACCAGACGAACGGAGGAGTGTTTGGAGAATTAGGTTCTGGAGCCGATATCTCCCCTGGGTAACATCTTAAATGCAATCACTTCATCTAAATCTGGTAAACCTCCACCTTCACTTGTCTTCGAGATATTTGATGTTTTTTAAATCAACCAGAACTTAAAGACACCATTTAAAGTCTCAATATTTCCATGCTCTGGTAATTTCCCATCCATCACCATTGCTTGCAGCAACTGTGTTACTTTTATTGTATTGTTTATTGTTAGTGTATTGTATTAAATTGCATTGTGAACATACTACACTATATACTTCAATTTTCTTTTTACATATGGATCCATGATATTGGAATTTTACGGTAAATCCCATGACAGAGGCTATGTGAGGGAAGTACCATTTCATATATATATTTTTCCGATTAGCGCACATCTTCTGGTATAACTCTATTTTATACGTTTCCGTTTGGGTATTGGGGATACCTCTGTGACCAGTCGATTTGCAGCTTGCATCGGTTGGCGCCACGACTCTTCTCTATTTCATACTATTATAGGAATACCAATTTGTGTGAACAGTACAAGCAAATGGTTATGATGTTGCTCATGCATGTAGGGCCGTCCAGATATCAGTCCGGGATTGGTCCGGACCGGTCACGTGAGACAACGGAATATGCGTTCCACCGGGCCTGTTGACACATGAGTGATGCTGTCCATGCCAGAGATTGACACTAGGATAGGTGGTTGGCTTGGATAAAAATACACAGGATTGGCACAATCGGGTTTGGCCTCGTTAATGCAATTGTGAAACGTGCACGTCGGCGTTACGGAGCTGTGCTGTCGAGACCACTGTGCAACAAACATGCTTGAGAAATAAGATATACTTATAGGAATGTCAATAGAAATGAGAAATGTTATGTAGGGATTTGTGCTGAATTTATTAGAATAGCGGTGCTACCATAGTGAAGGCAGGCAGACAAGTGTGAGGACTAATTGAGCATCAAAGGAAATAGTAGGAATGAGCAGCTTTAGTATTTGCACTCCTGATATACCTATGAGATACAATGCCAATTAGCCGTGCTTAGTGGGCTGCATAAGTGATATGGTCTCTAGCCGGTGGCATGATTAGGCTAATAATAACAACGACAAAAAGGTGTATCTGGACTGATGGAAGGATGCTAAGAAAGTGATCAGATGTGAAAAGGCAGAAGCTGAGGAGAAAATGGACCAGTCAGTAGATAAAGGGGGCAAAACTTTTTTTTAAGTATATAAGTGAAAGGAGAAAATTAAATGGAGGAATAATAAGACTTAAGACAGAGAGTGAGCATTTGGTGGAGGGAGACAAGGCAATAACAGATCACCTAAATAATTATTTTTGCTCAGTATTTACTACAGAAGAAGGGATGGGGCCACAGTTAAGTTGCAAGGACATTCCTAAAAATAAGGTAGGTGAAAATACATTTACAGAGGAGAAGGTTCTAACAGAACTTTCAAAACTAAAAGTGGATAAATCAATGGGACCAGATGGGATACACCCAAGGATTCTCAAAGAGCTAAAAGATGTGCTGATTACACCTTCAACAGAATTATTTAACCAGTCACTAAATATAGGTGCTATTCCAGAGGACTGGAAAAGAGCAAATGTAGTTCCACTGCACAAAAGTGGAAGCAAGGAATAAGCAAGTAATTACAGACCAGTAAGCCTTACATCAGTAGTAGGGAAAGTAATGGAAAAACTATTAAAAGAAAGAGTAGTGGAATATCTTAAATCAAACAACTTACAGGATCCAAAACAGCATGGATTTGCTGGTGGGAGACCATGCCAAACACATTTTATTGACTTTTTTGACTCTGTAATGAAAATAATAGATCAAGGGGGAGCTGTAGATGTAGCATACCTAGACTTTAGTAAGGCATTTGACACTGTCCAACATCGCAGACTTCTAAATAAACTTGAAAGCCTGGGGGTGGATTATAAATCAGTTAAATGGATAAAAACCTGGTTGCAGGATAGGAAACAGACAGTCGTAGTTAGTGGAGTGCAATCTATGGAGGGAAATGTTACCAGTGGAGTACCCCAGGGATCTGTACTTGGTCAAGATCTCTTTAATATCTTTGTTGGTGATATTGCAGATGGTATTGAAGGGAATATAGGCCTTTTTGCAGATGATACAAAGATATGCAACAGGGAAGACACACTGGGAGGGATCAAACAAATGATTAATGACCTAGGTAGGCTTGAGAAATGGTCAAGAACGTGGCAACTACAGTTTAATGCTAAAAAATGCAAAATCATGCACATGGGTCTCAAAAACCCAAAGGCTAAATATAGTATCAAGGGTACTATAATGGAAACTACTGAGGAGGAAAGAGATTTAGGAGTCACTATTTCAAGTGACTTGAAGGCAGAAAAGCAATGCAACAAAGCAATGAGAAAGGCAAGTCAGATGCTTGGTTGCATAGGGAGAGGAATCAGTAGCAGGAAAAAAGAAGTGATAATGCCACTGTATAGGTCATTGGTATGGCCCCATCTGGAATACTGTGTCCAGTTCTGGAGACCCTATCTCCAGAAGGATATAAATACATTAGAGAGTGTACAAAGAAGGGCAACTAAAATAGTGCATGGCCTACATCACAAAACTTACCTGGAAAGGCTAAAAGATCTTAACATGTATAGTTTGGAGGAAAGGAGGGAAAGGGGGGACATGATAGAAACTTTCAAATATATCAAGGGTCTTAACAAAGTTCAGGAGGGAAACATTCTTCAAAGGAAAAGAAGTATTAGAACTCGAGGGCATACATTGAGACTGGAGGGGGGGGGGGGGGAGTTCAGATGAAATTTAAGGAAAAATTACTTCACAGAAAGGGTAGTGGATAAGTGGAATAGCCTCCCATCAGAGGTGGTAGAGGCTAAGACTGTAGGGCAATTTAAACATGCTTGGGACAGGCATATGAATATCCTTACAAAGAATTAAGGTTAAAAAAGGGTTGAGATTGCCCAAAGGATAAAATAAAAAAGGGGCAGACTAGATGGGCCAAGTGGTTCTTATCTGCCGTCAAATTCTATGTTTCTATGTTTCTAAAGTCCTTCAGACCTATAGCTGCCCAATGTCTGTCCATGATGATGGGCCTATTTATGTAATGCTGTGGCTACCTATGTAATGTGGTGGCTATGTACGTAATGTGGTGGCTATGTATGTAATGAGGTGCTATTCGTATAATATACAGTGCTATTCGTGCAGTGCGGTGCTATACCTGTAATGTGGTGCTATTTGTGTGATGCAGTGCTATACGTGTAGTGCGGTGCTATACATGTAATGCGGTGCTAATTGTGTAATGTGGTGCTATTCATGTAATAATGTGGTGGATATGTATGTAATCAGGAGTGTGTTGGCCACTTGGACAGATTCTGCTGCGCTGGTCCCATGTGTCTGTATTTCTCTATTTCTGTGTGCTCCCTCCCTTCACTGTTCTGTGTGTAGTGTGTGCTCCCTCCCTGTACTGTGCTGTATGTAGTGTGTGCTCCCTCTCTCTACTGTGCTGTATGTAGTGTGTGCTCCCTCACTGTACTGTGCTGTATGTAGTGTGTGCTCCCTCCCTGTACTGTGCTGTATGTAGGGTGTGCTTCCCCCTCCCTGTACTGTGCTGTATGTAGTGTGTGCTCCCTCCCTGTACTGTGCTATATGTAGTCTGTGCTCCTTCCCTGTACTGTGCTGTATCTAGTGTGTGCTCCCTACCTGTACTGTGCTGCATGTAGTGTAACATGAATATGAATTGTTATATGAATTGTTCTGTATGTGTAAAGTTGATAGTAAATTTATTAATATTGGAGTGACTATTTGTATGTATTAATTTATTTAAGTAAATGATATACTGTATGCCTGATTCATGTATATATATATATATAATATGGGAAGTGGTAAAATGTGAAAAGTATAGATATATTGTTCATTTTATTTGATTTATTCTACACATAGAGGACCATGAGGGTAGCATGGTTAATAGTGTAGTTGTGGCTAGCCAGCGTCAGTGTCAGTGTCCGTGTGCCGATATTAGAGGGTCTTGGAATAGGGGACCCACGCGCTGGTGAAAGGTGAGAGCCGCGTGCAGAGGGGACCGCGTGCCGGTGGAAGGTGAGAGCCGCGTGCTTAGTGGACTGCGCGCCGGTGGAAGGAAGAGGGCCGTGTGCAGAAGGGGACCCGCACGGCCGGTAACGGAGAGTGTATAAAAGACGCTCTCGGCCGGCGGGGAGTCAGTCTGCAGTTTACCCTGACCAGTGCGCACCTCTACTCTTTAAGACACAGCTGAGCGAAAGAGCGAGCTGTAAACACAGCAGCGGCTGCGGAGATAGAGGGAGCGCCAGTGCAGGGTATTTAAGGCCAGTCAACAGAGGCCGTGGGGGTATAGGAAGCTGAGCTCCTGCTGGTGAGTGGCGCCATCTCTTACTGCTCAGAGCTGTAATTGCGGAGAGAGGCTGCTGCTCACAGTGCTGACCCATAGCCAGGGGAGCCCCAGTACCCAACCACAAGGCAGGTGATAGGATACTGGCTAAGGAAGGGCCGTCCAGAAGAGTGTAAACTGGATATGTTTACAGTAAGCAGTTGTTAGGGTCTCCTGCCCTGTGCTGCCACGTCGTCATGGCAACCGGGAGGCAAGTGCTAGCGGAGTAACCTGAGCGCAGCTGATACTCCGGTTCGGGTCTTTTGCTGTGCAGTGGTTACAGGCTCTGTGCACGGTAGGGGATCCGGCGCTGGTTTTTGTGCTCACAGTCTGAGGTCTGAGTGGGGCGTGGACAGCACCTGCAGTATAAACCCTCTTCTCAGGTTAGGCAGATGCTGCTGAATCTTTGTTGGTTAGTCAGTTCCTGAAAGTTAGCTAGTACTGTGTAACTTTGTATTTGCTTGTTGCTTACTGCAAATAGGCCTTGGGATTTGGTACTACACTCTGCCAATCCAGACCTAGCAGTAAGACTGGAGTCAGTCGTTTAACCTGCTGGGGTTCTTTTGCTACTATGTAAACCTAGCAAGTTTGCGGCTGTATTCCCAGACTTGCCTGCCAAAATCCTTTCTCACTGTGCAAGGTGTCCAGGTGTCAGTTTAGTGGCAGTAAGCTGAACCGGTGCACTGCAAGTGAGGACTAGGATTGTGGAGACTCTCCTTGTGTCTATTATTGCATCTCTGATCAAGGAGTTTGCTGCCACACCCATTGGTAACCCTTTAGGGTTTTGCTGTTGCCCTTAGCAACAGCATTTCGGGTTCTCTACGTATTAAATCACAACATCTCGCTTCTTTCCATCTGAGCATTCCTAATACTAGGGAGACACCCAGTTTCTTAGCCTTTGGGCTTCTCTGTTCACTTTGTGTTTATTTTGTTACCCTATCACCTTCTGTGTATGTAATGTCATATTCCCCAGTCTGTCTGTGAGTTCATTTGTTTTGCATCCCTCTCCGTTCAGACACCAGTACATTCCTGCTGGCACTGGTATGCATAACAGCAGTCAACCAGAGAGTCAGGGGAGTGGCCATCCTACTGAGAAGTCTCCGGTGAGCAGCCAGTCAGAGAGTCGGGGGAGTGGCCTTACTACCAAGAGTTCTCCAGTGAGCAGCCAGTCAGAATTAGGGGAGTGGCCAGACTGCAGGAACCAAAGCCAGAAGGAGGGGTGAGAGAGCTAATCTGCATTACACAGTACCTTCCACCTTTCTCCACTATGAGACTAAGATTAGCATAAGCCCACCCATTGGTTGACAGAAAACAGGCAATCCATAGTGGGTTGGGAGCTTTAACATGGTTACGAAACTACAGGCAAACTTATTATAGTCCCGAGGTACTTTAAGGGACTCTATAGACTAAGCAAAGGGGAAAGTTGATGACTGTTTACCACAAGTTACAGGATGCAATGAGGAGAAAGGATTATTATTTATCACCAAGCCAGTATGCATATGATGTAGCACTATATCTCAGTAGCTGACTTAAGTTAAGTGTCTGAAGAAGGAAGGGAGGGATTTGTACTGCATTTATTAACAGCTGTCACAGAAATGGAGATCATAATTATGTATGTTTATATACTAAAGGGAGATGAGGTTTCTCATACAGCTGAGCAGGACTAAGGACAGTTGCATATAATTTCAGACTGTTTGATATCACAAATAAGATATGCTCAGCATACGGAGAGATAGAGATATATATATATATATATATATATATATATATATATATTAATATATATATATATATATATATAGTGGGAAAGAGAGACACTGATGTTATAAATTATTACAGAATATACAAAATGGACTTCAGTCAGTAAGAGGAAAGACCGTCAGTTAATGGACTGATCAGTCTGGGTATAAATTAATTTAAAATAATCCACTCAAGGTCAGCATATTTATTATCAACATACTGAGGAGATATTCTGTTTGGCTACATGCAGCTGGCAGCTACTGGATACAAAGTAATGTGATTGAATCCTACTGTGACACAATTGTAACTTTCGAGGGAACTGTTACACAGCCAAGAGAGAGGAGTTCATTACTACTAGGTGAAAGCCAGGATTAGAACTTTCTATTATAATTATCTATAGTACTAAACCCACTTTTCACCACTGACTTCATGGGCCCCAACTTGCGCATTTTTCAGTTAATGAGTACCCAAGTCACTCACTGAGTAAAGTTATTAATGCATTTTTTGTATTGCATGCATTATTTATATGTATAGGTGTTATGAAGGTTTAGTGGATGTTAGGACTATAATATGTGCATTTCTGATAATATGAAAGTGTAGAAGCATGGTGAATTAACTGTATTAAAATAATATACTTACCATTTCGTTGACTCTTTCGGAAACCATCTCAGGAGATCTGCAGAGAAGAACAGGTATATTATCCATTTAAGTAATGTTATATTTATTGGTGTAAAATCTAGGGTACATTAATACTTTCAATATATTGGGCTACACAAGCAGCCTGACAGTAATAATAATTAGCTTGGGTGGAGGCACACTTTTAGACACCCCTCTCATTGCAAGGAAGGGTTACAAGTACATACAGCATCCCCTCCGCACACTACTCCTCAGTACACACAGCACCAACCGTATTACTATATAGTACACACACCTTCCCTTCCCCCACACTAATCAGTACACACAGCACCCCCATATTACATTACAGTACTCACAACTTCCCCTTCCCACACTACTTCTCAGTACATATAGCACCCCTCCCCTACACTACTCTTCCATAAACAGCACCCCCTCCCCAACACTACTTCTCAGTACACACAGAACCCACTCCCCCACACTATTTCTCAGTACACACAGCACCCCTTCCCCCACACTACTCTTCCATACACACAGAACCCTATCCCCCCCACTACTTCTCTGTACACAAAGCACCCTCTCCCCCACACTACTTCTCAGTACACACAGCACCTCCTCCCCCACACTACTTCTCAGTACACACAGCACCCCCTTCCCCACACTACTCTTCAATGCACACAGCACCCCTTCCCCCACACTACTTCTCAGTACACACAGCACTCCCTCCCCCACACTACTCTCCCATACACACAGCACCCCCTTCCCCAGACTACTTCTCAGTACACACAGCACCCCCTCCCCCACACTACTCTTCCATACACACAGCACCCCTTCCACCACACTACTTCTCAATACACACAGCACCCCCTCCCCCACACTACTCTTCCATACACACAGCACCCCTTCCACCACACTACTTCTCAATACACATAGCACCCCCTCCCCCACACTACTTCTCAGTACACACAGCACCCCCTCCCCTACACTACTGCTCAATACACACAGCACCCCCTCCCCCACACTACTTCAGTACACACAGCACTCCCTTCCCCACACTACTCTTCCATGCACACAGCACCCCTTCCCCCACAATACTTCTCAGTAAACACAGCACCCCCTCCCCCACACTACTTCTCAGTACACGCAGCACCTCCTCCCCCACACTACTCTTCCATGCACACAGCAACCCTTCCTCCACACTACTTCTCAGTACACACAGCACCCCTCCACCATACTACTTCTCAGTACACACAGCACCTCCTCCCTCACACTACTCTTCCATACACACAGCACCCCTTCCACCACACTACTTCTCAATACACACAGCACGCTCTCCCCCACACTACTCTTTCATACACACAGCACCCCCTCCCCCACACTACTCTTCCATACACAGAGCACCCCCTCCACCACATTACTCTTCCATACACACAGCACTCCCTCCCCCACACTACTCTTCCATACAAACAGCACCCCCTCCCCCACACCAGGAAAACACTGTAACATAACATTTAATATGCAGATACAGCCACGATAGCACACAGAATATAGGCATCCCTCATATCAGTGTAATCAGCAGTCTGCTTATGGAACTTATTCAAATAGTGACTTCAATAAGAAGCATTTTCGTGGGGAGAAAAATGCTCAAAAAGACACCTGGCATTAGTAAGAGTGCCTTTGACTAGCTGCAACTAGACGGGCTGTCTAACGTGAATTAGCAACTACGTAAGAAGACATCTCTGTACAAGGTATGACAGCTTGCTACGGTGCATCAACTAAATTGTCGTCACTATAAGGAAGGCACTCATAAATTAAGATGGAAGTCCAGGAACAGAGCATTTTGTCCCTCCTGGAATGGGTCATGTTGGGACGTATGGTTGGTATTAATGCTACAGTAAGTTACACTACAACAAGGTCAATAGCAGTTTAGATTCCAATGCAGCTTGGTGGCATACCGTAGCATAGAAATTAAAGCTGGGAGGAGGTGCTGAGCTGAGTGACTGTTTACACTGCCTCAATGTGATTGGCCGGCATATCAGGAATCACTGACACAGACACAGTATTGTTTTTAGTACTGTAGTTTTCTCCCGTCGAGCATATGCCACCTAGAATATACTGTGTATTGCATGTAATGGATTCTCTCGTGGCATTCTGTAGGGATGCCATGCCATGACATGCTGTGACTGTAAGAGGACACATCTGCACAGTACTTTAGTGAGTGCAACCAAACCCTATGTAATGTAAACCCAGTGTAAAATATAATAAACTTTAATTATGTCTTTAAATATGTTTTATAAAAAATAAAGTTTATCACAAACATACTAACACTATCTATCTACATACATACATACATACATACATATATATAATATAGATGAGCGGGTTCGGTTCTCAGAGAACCGAACCGTACCGAACTTCACCATTCGAGTCCGATTCCGAGCCAGGCTCGGGTTTTCCCGCCTGACTCGGAAACCAGAATAAGGCAAAACGTCATCATCTCGCTGTCGGATTCTCATGGGGTTTGGCTTTCATATAAGGAGCCACGCGTCCCCGCCATTTTCACTCCGGCATTGGAGAGTGTACAGAGAGGACGTATCTCCGTCCTCAGTGTCCTCTGTGGTAGTGTCTTGTGCTGTACTTGTCCAGTCACAGTGTTTGTGTCCTCTTGCTGCCATATATCCATTGCTTCTGTGTTGTGCTGCATCAGTTCAGTGGTAGTGTCCTGCCCATCAGTCATTCCAGTGACCAGGCACAGTGGTCTACGCTGCTGCTATATGTCCACTGCTGCCATATTATAATAATAATAATTATAACAACAACAACAAGTCCCTTACAGTGTTGCTGTGTTGTGCTGCATCAGACCGTGGTAGTGTCCTGGCCATCAGTCATTCCAGTGACCAGGCACAGTGGTATACGCTGCTGCTATATGTCCACTCCTGCCGTATAATAATAATAATAATAATAATAATAATAACAATAATAATAACAACAACAACAACAACAACAACAACAACAACAACAACAACAACAAGTCCCTTACAGTGTTGCTGTGTTGTGGTGCATCAGACCAGTGGTAGTGTCCTAGCCATCAGTCATTCCTGTGCCGCATATTGTGTTATATAACTCCCAAAAAATAATGGATAACAAAAATTTGGGGGATACAATAAGGAAAGATCAAGAACCACTTCCTCCTAGTTCTGAAGCTGCTGCCACTAGCCATGACATAGACAACGAAATGCCATCAACGTCATCTGCCAAGGCTGATGCCCAATGTTATAGCAGAGGGCATGTAAAATCGGAAAAGGCAAAGTCCAGTAAAAAGACCCCAAAAAAGAAATTTAAATGGTCTGAGGAGAAACGTAAACTTGCCAATATGCCATTTACGACATAGAGTGACAAGGAATGGCTGAGGCCCTGGCCTATGTTCATGACTAGTGGTTCAGCTTCACATGACGATGGAAGTCCTCATAACAGAGGCCTTGACACTTATGTTGGTGTTAGAAGGGCGTCCAGTATCCGCCATTAGTGCATTGGGATTTAGACAATTGATGGAGGTATTGTGTCCCCGGTACCAAATCCAGAACCAAAACCAAAACACAAAAGGGTGGTTTTGGCAAAACTAAGCCAAAACCAAAACACAAAAGTGGAATTAGTATCAAAACCAAAACATAAAACACGAAAAGTGCCAGCCACACTCTCTCTCTCTAGATAGAGATATATATATATATATATATATATATATATATATATATATATATATATATATATATATATATATATATATATATATATAAACTCCTAATACTTTATTTAGTACAATTTGTACATGTCTTTATTTGCTATGTTTGTACATTTGCATTATTTCATTTATTTTTAATATAATAGTTAACTAAATATTAAAACAACAGATATATAGAAAAAGTGAAAGATGCCGGGATCCCGCACAGTGGTACAATGACGGCACCGGAATACCAGCGCCACAGGCTTTTCTCCCTCTGGGTGTCCAGTCTATAACACCCATAGAGTGAGAATATAACCTTCCCGCAGCTTGGTGAGTGCAGCGAGCCCGCAAGGGGCTTATTAGCACTTCGGTATATTGACAGCCGGCATCCCAGCCATCTGTATTATGTATTCGTTTCTGTGAAAGAATGTTATCCAGTTTCACAGTATAAATTATTTTCTATTTGTCAGATGCAGAGATGTATGGAAACCCAATGGCTTGCTCACATGTCTGATTGTGTGAGATTGGTGCACGCTGCCTCCTAAGCTTCAAAATGATTGACATGCTGCTCTTTATTTGGGTTAACAGAGGGGGCGTATCACCTTAGCTATGTGGGAGTGCTGGGGCCAGTGTGTGTTACCAATGAAGATTTACAGGCTTCAGCAGTGGAGATGAGGCAGCCCTTAGGGTTAATCAGATGGCCAATGCTATGACCAAAGGTTGCAATGGTGATTTGATGCTGCGTCTTTGGATACAGCACTCAGATGTGCTATGCCAGCACTTTTTTTCCCCTTCAGGCACCTCCGCTCCTTCAGCATTAATGTATTTTCACACATCAGCTGTGTCTAAAATATGCAACTGTGTGGGAACTGGTCCATCCCTGAATGAGGCCCTATGATGGGTTTGTTTGAAAGCTACTTGAGTTTCTGGGAGTATGTTGTCATTTTCCACTATTACACCTAGTATACCCTCTAACTATACCATTTTAGCCAGAACAGTGCCATTTCTTAATGGTCTGTACTTCAAACAGTGGCTGTACTGTGTTGTACCAGGTGGGTTCAATTATCACAATTTCTATAGCAGCATTGCGGGGACACAGACTCCTGCAGAGCTGCTGAGTTACAGGTATCTCTACCACCATCACCCCACCTTGATCTGGCAGCATTTGAAGAAGCTTCCATACTCCAACCACGCACTGAGGACTGTGAGTTCAAAGAGAAATGCCAAGGTACCTGCTGTGAACAAGGAGGATGGTGCGGCGAGCAAGCTGTACGTCAGAATCTCCAACAGCAAGTACAGTAGCATACCTCCTAACATTGGTGGCCAGTAGATCAGAACCCTTAAAACACCACAGGTGTCGGAACTTAAGGTAACGGGTGAAAGAGCTTCATGGCATCACCGGTCCTGTCACTGTGGGGGCGTGCCCAGCATCTCAGAGAGACTTTGAATAGATTCTGTGAATAGACTTTTATTCACATGCTGCTTACTCACTGCTCTACTATGTAGAGTGGTGGTAGGCAGCGGTGTGTGTTTCCCCAACAGCGCCCCACCCCCACCATGAGACACTGCAGCCCATGTGTGGAACAGTCCCTTTTTCCTAGAACTGTCCACCACGAGCCGCGGGCTGAATGCGAGACAGTTGGGAGGTATGCAGCAGTGTTATGAGGTAAGCAGCTCAGGGATCTGTAGGGATGAAGAATTACACTCAGGCAGAGGGTAAGACACACCTCCTGTAGCTGCCCCACCAGCTTCAGGTACTGTATTTCAAGTATACCTGTTTTAGGCCGTGAACTGTTGGAGGGTGTAACATAGTAACAAGTTGAAGATAGATTCTAACAAGAGAAAAAAAGATTTTGAACTCTGAGTTTGGCAGTTATGTTTTTTATTTATTATTTTTACAGAAGTATTACATTTATATGCATACATGTGAAACTGTTGAGACAAAAAGGTAAGCAAAAAGAAATACAGGACCAATATACTGATTTACAATACTTGTGTTTCTCAGTATACATGAATATCTTCTAATACTAAAATGGGAAAATAACATTAAAGAGAAAAGAAAACATGGAAACTCTCTCCCCTCCAACCCCCGCAATAAGACGTCAGATCCACTACTGCTTAAAAGATACAGTATGTCTTGGTACTGTATTTACAATACTTGATAGATAATGACCCACCTGACCGGAATGATGGGCAGGAGTAGATCTAGGTACCAGAAAGCTGAAAGGGTGCCTGGGGTGCTGTGGCCTGCAGGTGCCCGCCGCCCAACCGCACCATTCACTCAGGCTGCAGCAGGTGCCATCTCTGACATAGAGAGGAGCGGGCGGGCAGAGATGGAGGGCAGCAGCAGGTGGGAAGCAGGAGCGGGGCTAGTGAGTATTGGGTTTTTTCTTTCGTGTTTGTAAGCAGCTCTACTAGGGGCCATAACTACAGGGGCACATCTACAGGGGACAAAACGACAGGGGGAACAACTACCGGGTGCATAACTGTGGTCACGCCCCTTCCCTATGAAGCCATGCCCCTATTTTTTCTCCAGCGCACACTAATCCTGTTTTGCCTGCCGTGGGGAACCAAAGAAACCTTTCTCCCTGGGTGCCACAAGGTCTGGAACCGGCCCCGATAGTGGGATTTGGCTGTTAAGATTTCAATTGAAGAAAGGAAATAATTACTTCAATAAACACAACCCCTATTAGGGAAAATCCTTTTCTATAGTCAGTACAGAACCTTCACATATTTTGTATGAGCAGCAGGAACTTGTTTATTCAGTTATGTAAAAGCACAAATCCAAATTTTGATCCGATTGTCAGTTTGGGCAATGTCATTCACACAACACAAGCCACGCATCATTAATGAAGTCATTATGTCAACCCCTTTTTCATCCCCTTAGGGGAAGTTTATTGAAATTCAAATTACGTAGTTTAGCTATTTCCCACATGCAGAATACCTTAGTTACATTTCATCTTCCTAACATATCGGGAAGTAAGAGAATTAGTGATGAGTCAGTCAGTCAGTGAAGGGCTTTCACATTTATATATCTAGATAAGATTGCAGCTGTCATTTTTCTAGTACCAATTAGAAATTTAAAGCAAATGTTATTTGTTACTAGGAATTACAGTACACCTGTATACCATTAGGTTGTAACATACTGTATGCCATTTTTGTTGCACTACAGTTATAAATACTGGCCCCATGTACTGTATGTTTAAAATTGCATTTAAACACAAATTACAGTATACAAGGCATCAGTCTCAAAATAATCCCTGGATAAATACAGGATTTTCATTTATTTTTTTGGTCTTTTTTTAGTGGTGATCCTCCTGTACATGTTTAATCTGTCTATATATATGGGATGCAGTCACTTTACCTCCAATCATAATCCCGACGGACTATATACCGACACCCATTGACCGATGGTCGAAATCCCGACAAGGCTTCCGTGCATTGGCCAATTCACTAACTATATTCCCATCATTTATTCCTAGATATTGTGAGGATAAGTGAGTTTATTTTGGTGAGTGCTGAACTTTCTGTTTCTATATTTTTGAGTAGTTGACCATGGGCTACATGCACCCCACCCCACTAGTGGCGAGTGCGGACACTGCACCCCACTTCTGGGGTGGCGAGTGCTGTGGTTTTCTATTTGTTTGTGTATATATATATATATATATATATATATATATATATATATATATATATATATATATATATATATATATATATATATATGGATACAGCAGCAGCCGGCACTCCTCCAAACAGACAACTTGCTCAGGTGTCAGAACAATCAATATGTAGAAGTCCAATCAAAGAACGTCACTCAGAGACAGCAGGGTGGCGAGTGCTGTGGTTTTCTATTTGTTTGTATATATATATATATATATATATATATATATATATATATATATATATATATATATACACACACACACACATTGTTTTTGTGGAAGGCACCCGGGCAGTTGTGGATCTTTATTGAGTGCCTACCAAATCAATTTCATATATTATATATATATATATATATATATATATATATATATATATATATATATATATATATATATATATATATATATATATATATATATATATATATATATATAAATATAAACAGTAAACAAGAGGCGGCACTCGGAGATTTTAAGGTGCAAATAGTATATTCAGCAAATAAACCAACGTTTCGGGGTCAGATGTACCCCTTTGTCAAGGTGAATAACAAGTGTACAGTGTGATTAACACACCTTAAATAGAGAGACATCCCTCCGTGACTTCCGCCCGCCCGGCCATGCTGGGACCCGCACCATTTCCGGCTGCCTGTGTCTGACGTCAGCGCTTTCGTGAGCGGTCGCCGTGGCAACCAGGGACACAGTCCGTCCTCTCTACTGGCTTCCGGTTGTCAGGTCTTCCGTGGTCGCGTCTGGTTGCTGTGGTAACCAGGCATGCAGAGCGGCCGGGCTGCGGCGCTATGTGAAGAAAAAGAAGTAGGAAAAAGTGAACAGTGCTAAAGTTAAATGAAACAGTACCCTATCACCACTGGCAGAGCTAGCCATAAGAGAGATCTCCACAAATTATAACTGCAGTCAGAACAGAACAGCTTGTGGTGGCAAAAGAAAGAGGTGCTAACAGTGACACTAAAAGATGTTAAAGCTCAATTTCTCGTTGAGGCCATTTGGATTAGTGGTCCCCAACTTAAAGATCCACCGGGTTTCCAACTGCAGCAATTTTCCATCCCTGTCTCCTCCTCTAACATGTTTGGGGACATGATCAATAATCAGATAACGTAGATCCTTCATGGTATGTCCAGCTGTTGCGAAGTGTCTCGCTACAGGTTGATCCGATTCTTTACCCTGTAGCGCTTGCTTGATGGCCGAACGATGGAGAGCCATTCTTTCCCGGAAGGATCTTATAGATTTTCCCACATAATGGAGATTACAGGGACATTTGATGATATAGATAATGTGGGTGGTCGTGCATGTTAAAACGTATTTAATACTGAAGATCCTTTCGCTGTGAGGGTGCTTAAAGTTTGGGCCCGTGATCATGTACTCGCATGTTGTGCATTTTATGCATTTATAACAGCCAGGTTTTTTTCTAGAAAAGCACCTTGAGGTCGGCTATGCCTGTTTGCCTCAACTTGAAAACCAGTCACATCCGAGTGGACCACTCTATCTTTGATATTCCTGCCCCGCTGGTAACAGACCATAGGTCTTTTGTTACGAAGAGAATGGAGGGCTTGATCCGAGGCCACTAGTGGCCACAAGGCTTTGGTGGCCCTCTGTACCACCGGGCTGGACGTATTGTATTTGGTCGGGAAGATAACTGGTTTCTGTACTGGATTCTTAGGGGTTAACAAAGCTTCCCTGGGGATCTGCATAACTTCTTCTTTGTGCTTCAGTAGCAGTTGATAATCATATCCCCTTTCCAAGAATTTTGTAACCATATGGTCCAATTCTTGTTCCAGATTGCGGCGATCGCTAGTGATCCGCGATACCCTGATCATCTGTGATCGGGGTAATCCCTCTTTTAAAGCCTTAGGGTGGTGACTGCTTGCTTTGAGCAGGGTGTTCTTGTCGGTGGGCTTACAGAATAGGCTCGTGTGCAGGGTTCCATCACGGATGGTGACTTGAACATCCAGATAATTCAAGGTGTTTGTGCTTGTCTGGTAGGTGTACTTGATGCTTGAGGCCCTGGAGTTGATGGAAAACATCAGTGAATTGAATTGGTCCACCCCCCCTGTCCACAAGATGAAGAGGTCATCTATAAATCTTGTGAACAGGAGGATGTGGTCAGCAGTGGACTTGTTTTTAAAAAATGACTCAAACTCCTCCTTAAACATGAAGATGTTGGCGAACGAGGGGGAGACGTTGCTCCCCATCGCGCACCCTGTCTTCTGGCGGTAAAACTTGCCGTTAAAAAGAAAGTAATTTTTCTCCAGAGTCATACGCAGGAGGGTCACAAATAGAGTACGGTCAAGAGATTCCATCCTCTCTTCTATTAAGAATTCCTCCATGGCTACTAGACCTGCCTCATACGGAATACTGGTGTATAGACTCACCACGTCGACCACGCAGATCAAGGTATCATCTGGAACATGCTTAATTTCACCCAACCGGTTAATCAAGCTTGTTGTGTCCTTGATAAAGTGCTGGTGCTTGATAATAAAGGGTTGCAGGATGCTATCTAGAGAGACAGACACCGGTTGAAAAATGGAGTCCCGAGCTGCTATGATGGGCCTTCCCGGCGGGGACTGGAGGTTTTTATGTACTTTTGGTACAGTGAAGAATATAGGTACCAGCGGATGTTCTTGCTTTAGTGCTGAATAAATCTTGGAGGTAATCTTGCCAGTCGATTTGGCTTGATCCAGAACGGAAAAGAGTTCTTTCTGGTATTCAGCGGTAGGATCGTAAGGGAGTTCCTCATAGGTAGCTGCGTCAGCTAGTTGGCTATAGATCTCCACAGGTTGCTATAGACTACACGCAAATTTTCATTGAGGTTGCAGTCACTGTGTGACCTAATGTTTCCCTCCGGTGATCATTCATAGATAGTTCCCTTAGGTTACTAGCAGGGACCTAGTGACCCAGACCTGTCACCCCCTTTCGATCCCCCCACGCCGATTCGCGGCATCCCAGCCCTTTTAGTCTAGCAGCAAGGTCTGCAATGCAGTTGTTGATTATAGCTGACTGCAGTTATAATTTGTGGAGATCTCTCTTATGGCTAGCTCTGCCAGTGGTGATAGGGTACTGTTTCATTTAACTTTAGCACTGTTCACTTTTTCCTACTTCTTTTTCTTCACATAGCGCCGCAGCCCGGGCCGCTCTGCATGCCTGGTTACCACAGCAACCAGACGCGACCACGGAAGACCTGACAACCGGAAGCCAGCAGAGAGGACGGACTGTGTCCCTGGTTGCCACGGCGACCGCTCACGAAAGTGCTGACGTCAGACACAGGCAGCCGGAAATGGTGCGGGTCCCAGCGTGGCCGGAAGTCACGGAGGGATGTCTCTCTATTTAAGGTATGTTAATCACACTGTACACTTGTTATTCACCTTGACAAAGGGGTACATCTGACCCCGAAACATTGGTTTATTTGCTGAATATACTATTTGCACCTTAAAATCTCCGAGTGCCGCCTCTTGTTTACTGTTTATGTGGATCTTCTTGGAGGGCACCGGAGCTATTCCAGCAAGCGGAGGAGGGAGTGCCGGTCCGTGGGGAACATATCTTATTGATGCTGGACCACCAACACTGGTTGCACCATCAGCTTGGGACAAGGCAGCCCCCCGCATCGTGTTAGGCCTCGATAGCAGAGGTCATTCTTCCGTCAGGAGTGGATATACTGCACTTTGCACTGCAGCACTTTGGACACTCAGCACTTTAAGTGGCACGTTCACTTCTAGCACGCAGAACCTCAACCCACATGGAGCTGGGCGATACTGACGACTCACCTGGATGCAAAGGTATCTTCTCCACACTAGGAGAATCCTTTAGCTACACTGATGACGCAGAACGCTTACGATTTAAGGAACATCTCAACCCAGAGGAGTCTTCAGGAAACATAGAGGATCTCTATCATCAGCTACTTAAGCTTAAGAGAAGGGAGATCGATTTTCTGCTACATGGAATCTCCCTCTTGGATTATCATCGACAAAAAATGGTGCCTAGAGGATTCCGCATCAGAAATGTCCCCACCATAGGACGGTTTAATCCCGACTTTTGCAGGAAATGGGTCGGGATTTTAAATAAATGCAGTTTAGATCTCATGCTATTGGTGGTGGAAGAAGCGGGTAAGGAATTGGGCATCACTCGGGGAAAAATTTCCACCATAGAGAAGACACACAAAACAGAATTGCAGAGTGACCTTAACCAAGAATGGATGGTTAAACTCCAACACCAAGTCGATAAATACAGAAGCGATTTGGTCAAATTTAAGCGTAACAAACAACTAATTGTAAAGGAGGACTATGATTCCAATCGAGTATACAGATGGCTGATGGGAGATAATTCAGCGAACTCAAAACCATACAACTTTCGGAGTAAGCAGAGTTGGCGAAAAAGGAGGGAAGCACAGCAGAGTGCACCTGGCACATCGAATAGTGACAGCGACTTTGGCCCGGTAGACTCAGAAGGACCATCCCGACGGATGACGGTCCCTTTAGGGACGGCATCGGACACACCGACAGAAAAAGGAAGAAGAGGACGTCCACCCGCAGGGGTGGCCAAAACTCACGGAACCAGAGGAGCCTTAATAAACAAAAAACCTTAGTTTACAATCTGTCCCATAGGAGCCTCTCAGAGGTGGAACAAGCAGTGTTGGAAAAGGGGTTGTCCTTTGTCCCTACAAATCCCTTTAACGACTTTAACTGGAATATCGAATTACATCAATTCTCTCGCAAATTGAGACGCCAGGAATACTTCCAGTCCACCACGAAGGAGCCCCCCTCCCCCTCTCCACTAGATGTCACTCACCAGAAATTTCTGAACCAACGTTCAAAATCCTCTTTTGATCCGGTCTCTACTAACGCATCCATTAGATCATTTACAAGATTGCTGGGAGACTCAGTTAAAAAGGTACAATGAAGCCCCAACACTACCTAAAACTCATTGCAACTTATCAAAAGCGGAATGGGGTGCTCTGAAAACGCTGGGGGACTATCGAGACATCGTGATCCGCCCAGCGGATAAAGGGGGAGGAGTGGTGGTGCTCGATCTGGAGTATTACCTGAACGAGATCTATAGCCAACTAGCTGACGCAGCCACCTATGAGGAACTCCCTTACGATCCTACCGCTGAATACCAGAAAGAACTCTTTTCCGTTCTGGATCAAGCCAAATCGACTGGCAAGATTACCTCCAAGATTTATTCAGCACTAAAGCAAGAACATCCGCTGGTACCTATATTCTTCACTGTACCAAAAGTACATAAAAACCTCCAGTCCCCGCCGGGAAGGCCCATCATAGCAGCTCGGGACTCCATTTTTCAACCGGTGTCTGTCTTTCTAGATAGCATCCTGCAACCCTTTATTATCAAGCACCAGCACTTTATCAAGGACACAACAAGCTTTATTAACCGGTTGGGTGAAATTAAGCATGTTCCAGATGATACCTTGATCTGCGTGGTCGACGTGGTGAGTCTATACACCAGTATTCCGCATGAGGCAGGTCTAGTAGCCATGGAGGAATTCTTAATAGAAGAGAGGATGGAATCTCTTGACCGTACTCTATTTGTGACCCTCCTGCGTATGACTCTGGAGAAAAATTACTTTCTTTTTAACGGCAAGTTTTACCGCCAGAAGACAGGGTGCGCGATGGGGAGTAACGTCTCCCCCTCGTTCGCCAACATCTTCATGTTTAAGGAGGAGTTTGAGTCATTTTTTAAAAACAAGTCCACTGCTGACCACATCCTCCTGTTCACAAGATTTATAGATGACCTCTTCATCTTGTGGACAGGGGGGGTGGACCAATTCAATTCACTGATGTTTTCCATCAACTCCAGGGCCTCAAGCATCAAGTACACCTACCAGACAAGCACAAACACCTTGAATTATCTGGATGTTCAAGTCACCATCCGTGATGGAACCCTGCACACGAGCCTATTCTGTAAGCCCACCGACAAGAACACCCTGCTCAAAGCAAGCAGTCACCACCCTAAGGCTTTAAAAGAGGGATTACCCCGATCACAGATGATCAGGGTATCGCGGATCACTAGCGATCGCCGCAATCTGGAACAAGAATTGGACCATATGGTTACAAAATTCTTGGAAAGGGGATATGATTATCAACTGCTACTGAAGCACAAAGAAGAAGTTATGCAGATCCCCAGGGAAGCTTTGTTAACCCCTAAGAATCCAGTACAGAAACCAGTTATCATCTTCCCGACCAAATACAATACGTCCAGCCCGGTGGTACAGAGGGCCACCAAAGCCTTGTGGCCACTAGTGGCCTCGGATCAAGCCCTCCATTCTCTTCGTAACAAAAGACCTATGGTCTGTTACCAGCGGGGCAGGAATATCAAAGATAGAGTGGTCCACTCGGATGTGACTGGTTTTCAAGTTGAAGCAAACAGGCATAGCCGACCTCAAGGTGCTTTTCTAGAAAAGAAACCTGGCTGTTATAAATGCATAAAATGCACAACATGCGAGTACATGATCACGGGCCCAAACTTTAAGCACCCTCACAGCGAAAGGATCTTCAGTATTAAATACGTTTTAACATGCACGACCACCCACATTATCTAGATCATCAAATGTCCCTGTAATCTCCATTATGTGGGAAAATCTATAAGATCCTTCCGGGAAAGAATGGCTCTCCATCGTTCGGCCATCAAGCAAGCGCAACAGGGTAAAGAATCGGATCAACCAGTAGCGAGACACTTCGCAACAGCTGGACATACCATGAAGGATCTACGTTATCTGATTATTGATCATGTCCCCAAACATGTTAGAGGAGGAGACAGGGATGGAAAATTGCTGCAGTTGGAAACCCGGTGGATCTTTAAGTTGGGGACCACTAATCCAAATGGCCTCAACGAGAAATTGAGCTTTGACATCTTTTAATGTCGCTGTTAGCACCTCTTTCTTTTGCCACCACAAGCTGTTCTGTATATTTCTTCATCTTTAGCTTACAGTTATCTCCACAGGTTGCTATAGACTACACGCAAATTTTCATTGAGGTTGCAGTCACTGTGTGACCTAATGTTTCCCTCCGGTGATCATTCATAGATAGTTCCCTTAGGTTACTAGCAGGGACCTAGTGACCCAGACCTGTCACCCCCTTTCGATCCCCCCACGCTGATTCGCGGCATCCCAGCCCTTTTAGTTTAGCAGCAAGGTCTGCAATGCAGTTGTTGATTATAGCTGACTGCAGTTATAATTTGTGGAGATCTCTCTTATGGCTAGCTCTGCCAGTGGTGATAGGGTACTGTTTCATTTAACTTTAGCACTGTTCACTTTTTCCTACTTCTTTTTCTTCACATAGCGCCGCAGCCCGGCCGCTCTGCATGCCTGGTTACCACAGCAACCAGACGCGACCACGGAAGACCTGACAACCGGAAGCCAGCAGAGAGGACGGACTGTGTCCCTGGTTGCCATGGCGACCGCTCACGAAAGCGCTGACGTCAGACACAGGCAGCCGGAAATGGTGCGGGTCCCAGCGTGGCCGGGCGGGCGGAAGTCACGGAGGGATGTCTCTCTATTTAAGGTATGTTAATCACACTGTACACTTGTTATTCACCTTGACAAAGGGGTACATCTGACCCCGAAACGTTGGTTTATTTGCTGAATATACTATTTGCACCTTAAAATCTCCGAGTGCCGCCTCTTGTTTACTGTTTATGTGGATCTTCTAGGAGGGCACCGGAGCTATTCCAGCAAGCGGAGGAGGGAGTGCCGGTCCGTGGGGAACATACATATATACAGATGTGTCCACTATTACCTTTCTGAAAAGAGTGCCATGGCAGTAAATTTGGCATGACATGAATTCCTTTTGTTGTTGGGCCATCATGTTGTGCTGTGACAATTCATGACAATTCATAGGTTTCACCACTGGGTGTCCAGTGCATCACGTAACGTAGCTTTCCACCAACATTGCTGTTAAATAGACACTGTAATCAGGTCGTTGTGATGTATGGCCAGCTTTAGAGTGTAATTGCTAATTGTGTAGGTGTGAAAATCACAGTGTGAGAGGCCTTTGAAGTAGACTCCTTGGGGGGGTACAGATTTTATCCTGGCTGGGGGATGTTACTATATGTTGCTCATAGCACAGAGGTGAATGAAGTCTAAAGTGAAATTAAATAATAAGTTAAGAAAAACCTTAGTGCTAGAGAGTAAAAGAACATATAAGATTTTGCAATGATAAAATATTTCCAAATAAAGGGCCTCATTACGAGTTGATCGCACGAAGCTGCTTTTTGCAGCCCGTGCAATCATCTAATCTCCACCTATGAGGGTTGGTTTTTTCCCATAGCAAAGCTGCAATCGCTTGTGCAGGCCTGCTATGGTAAAAAATGTTGTGCAGTTTCTAAGTAGGTCTGGACTTAGGGGGTCATTACGACTCGATCGCAGCATGTCGTCGTTCGCACAGCTGCAATTGGGTCCGTGCTGCGCATGTGCGGCGGCTGCTATGTGCACGCATGGCCATCGCAGGGCAACGACGCTGGGACCGAAAAAAGCGATCGCAGCACCAATCGCACGAAGATTGACAGGCGGAGGGCGTTCCTGGGCAACTCACCGTTTGCAGCCGTTTTCGGGGAGTGGTAAGAAAAACGCAGGCATGGTGAGAGAAACGCAAGTGTGTCCAGGGCGAGTGTTTGACGTCAGAGCTAGGACCGAACAGGTTGAAAACATTGCAGCAGGTAAGTAAGTCACCGGCACCCCTGCACTGAGCATACTGCCGGCACTGCCGACACCCCTGCACCGAGGACACTTCTGGCACTCCCACACTGTCGACACTCCTGCACTGAGGACACTGCCGGCACAACTGCACTGGGGATACTGCCAGCACTCCTGCACTGAGGACACCTCCTACACTGCCAGCACTTCTGCACCGAGGACACTTCCGGCACTCCCACACTGCCGGCACCCCTGACTGCTGACACTGCTGGCACCCCTGCGCTGGGGATACTGCCAGCACTCCTGCACTGATTACACCACCTGCACCTCTGCACCGAAGACACTACTGGCACTCCCACATGTATTGGAGATATATTAATACTTCACAATTAGCTGCCGCTGCTGATACTCCCGTGTGCCTGATGGATAAATTGCCCTGCACATATGGATGTCCATGTTGCTGCCCACGGTGCTGTTGGTGGCTAGAGGTGGGAGGAGAAGCCACCGGCATCTGTGATTCTGATGACCGGAAGTCGGACCCGGTCACTTGCTCGTTGCCAGGGGTTACATGCTCGTTGCCAGGGGTTACATATGCTTGTTGCCATAGGGGTTACATGCTTAGTACAAGGAGGTTACATGCTCATTCTGGGTAGCGCTGGGTAATGGTCTAGTACACAGGTTCTCAAACTCGGTTCTCAGTACCCCACACGGTGCATGTTTTGCAGGTCTCCTCACAGAATCACAAGTGAAATAATTAGCTCCACCTGTGGACTTTGTAAAATGTGTCGGTGAGTAATTAATACACCTGTGCACCTGCTGGGTTACCTGCAAAACATGCACCGTGTGGGGTCCTGAGGACCGAGTTTGAGAACCTCTGGTCTAGTAATACCCCTGGCATCTGTCTCCTAGAAGGGCCGTCTTCCATGCTGTCTGCATGGAATCTGCAGCTTCCAGTAGTAGGTAGATCCTAAGCATCTATTGTGCCGCTGCTGCGCCCCCCCCAGCCCCAGGACTCAGCCATCCAGGCTGCAGCCTTATGGCTGATGAGGCCCTGGGTCTCATGTTTCTTCACCTACTTGTATGGCAGGCAGAGCACCCAGTGACTTATTATGGAGCACAGCCCAAGCACTGGACTGATTTGTGGCAGACAGGCACAGCACCCACTTGTATGGCAGACAGAGCACCCAGTTACTTATTATGGCAACACAGCCTCAGCACTGGACCGATTTGTGGCAGACAGATGCAGCACCCACTTGTATGGCAGACACTGCCGATCTTCAGACCGGATCCCAGTGAAATATATGCGGTATTGAAATACCAAAAATTCTCTCTACTCACACCTTAACCACCAAACAATTGCAAAAAATGACAAGTATCAATAGTGCCTTTTAGTTAGTATCATAATTTCCATATCGAATCTCTGTGTGGAGTTTGTATGAACTCTTCATCAGCACATTATCAATCATAAGGGAAAAGATTTTTTCAAACATATAGGCAACATTGAGCCAGGTACATGTTGGAAGTTAGTATGAGAGATGTATTGGAAAAATATTAATACTTCACAATTAGCTGCTACAGTTGATATTCCCGTGTGCATGATGGATAAATTGGCCTGCACATATGGTTCATGGGGGTCATTCTGACCCGAACGCTGCTGCTGACCAGCCGCTGCGGGGCGTGTAGCGATGATTAGCTCCCGGCCAGCACGCAAAAGCTGCGCTGGCCGGGAGCTACTCCTGAAGTACAAAAGCATTGCCGCTGTGCAATGCTTTTGTACTTCTGCGGGGGAAAGGGGGGCGGAATTGACCTGCGGGGCGGACTAGCCCTGTGCTGGGCATCCCCATGCATGTCTCAGTTCCTGATCGTAGCCTTGCAAAATTTTGCAGGGCTACGATCAACTTAGAATGACCCCCCCCATAGCCGCAATTTTGTTAGCAGATGGGCAAAACCATGGGGGTCATGCAGACCTGATCGCACGCTAGGTTTTTTCGCTGCGCTGCGATCAGGTCATAACTGCGCGTGCGTGTGCACCGCAATACGCAGGCGCGTTGCACGGGTACAAAGTGGATCGTTGCTGAGCAATGGATTTAATGAAGAATCCATTCGCACAGACAATTGCAAGGAGATTGACTGGAAGAAAACATTTGTGGATGTCAACGGAACGTTTTCTGGGAGTGTTTGGTAAAACGCAGGTGTGTCCATGCATTTGCAGGGTGGGTGTCTGACGTAAATTCGGGGCAATCACTTTAGGCTGTTCGTGTCCGGAATTGACGTCAGACACCTGCCCTGCAAAAGCTTGGACATGCCTGCGTTTTTCCAAACACTCCCAGAAAATGTTCAGTTGCCACCCACAAATGCCCTCTTCCTGTCAATCTCCTTGCGATCTGCTGTCTCTGTGTCTCCCACCCTCTGATTTTCTTTCTCCTAGACTTTATCTCCTTCCCCATGACTCTCTCTCACATGACTGTCTCAGTGTCTCTCGCCATCTGACTGTCTCTCTCCCTCTAACTCTATCGCTCTCTCTCCTTTAATCTATCTCTCCCCTTCACTATCTCTGTGTCTCTGTCCCCTGAATTTGTTGCTATCTCCTCCTGACTCTATCGCTCTCCCCCTGACTCTGTCTCTCAGTGTCTCCCACCCTCTCATTTTCTTTCTCCTAGACTTTATCTCTCTCCCCGACTATCTCCATCAAAGTTTGTCTCTCTCCCTATAACTCTATCACTATCTCTCCTTGACTCTCTCTCTCTCCCCTTAACTTTCTCTCTATGTCTCTGTCCCCTGAATTTGTCACTCTCTTCTCCTAACTTTATCGCTCTCCCCCCTGACTGTCTCTCACCCTTTGATTTTCTTTCTCCTAGACTTTATCTCTCTCCCTCTGACTATCTCTCTCACATGACTATCTCACTTTGTCTCTCCATCAAACTTTGTCTCTCTCCCTCTAACTCTGTCGCTCTCTCTCCTTGACTCTATCTCTCTCCCTTTAACTATCTCTGTCCCCTGAATTTTTTTGATCTCTCCTCCTGACTCTATCGCTCTGCCCCTGACTCTGTCTCTCAGTGTCTACCACCTTCTAATTTTCTTTTTCCTAGACTTTATCTCTCTCCCTCTGACTTTATCTCTCTCACATGACTCTGTCTCACTTTGTCTCTCTCCATCTAACTCTCTCTCTCCTTGACTCTATCTCTCTCCTCTTTACTGTCTCTCTGTCCCATTACTTTGTCGCTCTCTCCTCCTGACTCTATCGCTCTCCCCCTAACTCTGTCTCTGTACCTCCCAACCTCTGATTTTGTCTTTCAAGTAGACTTTATCTCTCTCCCCTGACTCTCTCTCACATGACTCTGTTTCACTTTCTCTCTCCATCTGACCTTCTCTCTCCCTCTAACTCTATCTCTCTCCCCTTAATTATCTCTGTGTCTGTCCCCTGACTTTGTCACTCTCTACTCCTGACTCTATCGCTCTCCCCCTAACTCTGTCTCTGTGTCTCCCACCCTCTGATTTTCTTTCTCCTAGACTTTATCGCCTTCCCTCTGACTCTGTCTCTCTCACATGACTCTGTCTCAGTGTCTCTCTCCATCTGACTATATCTCTCCCTCTAACTCTATCACTCTCTCTCCTTTACTCTATCTCTCTCCCTCCTTTACTCTATCTCTCTCCCCTTAACTATCTGTGTCTCTGTCCCCTGAATTTGTCGCTATCTCCTCCTGACTCTATCGCTCTCCCCCAGACTCTGTCTCTCAGTGTCTCCCACCCTCTGATTTACTTTCTTCTAGACTTTATCTCTCTCTCCCTGACTATTTCTCATATGACTCTTTATCTCCATCAAACTTTGTCTCTCTCCCTATTACTCTATCACTCTCTCTCCTTGACTATCTCTCTCCCCTTAACTATCTCTCTATGTCTCTGTCCCCTGAATTTGTCACTCCCTCCTCCTAACTCTTTCGCTCTTCCCCTAACTCTGTCTCTCAGTGTCTCCCACCCTTTGATTTTCTTTCTCCTAGACTTTCTCTCTCTCCCTCTGACAATCTCTCACATGACTCTGTCTCACTTTGTCTCTCCGTCAAACTTTGTCTCTCTCCCTCTAGCTCCATCACTCTCTCTCTCCTTGACTCTATCTCTCTCCCTTTAACTATCTCTGTGTCTCTGACCCCTGAATTTGTCGCTCACTCCTCCCGACTCTATCGCTCTCCCCCTGACTGTCTCTCAGTGTCTACCACCCTCTAATTTTCTTTATCCTAGACTTTATCTCTCTCCCTCTGACTATCTATCTCACATGACTCTCTCACTTTGTCTCTCTATCAAACTTTGTCTTTCTCCCTCTAACTCTATTGCTCTCTTCTTGACTCTATCTCTTTCCCCTAAACTATCTCTCTGTGTCTCTGTCCCATGACTTTGTCGCTCTCTCCTCCTGACTCTATTGCACTCCCCTAACTCTGTCTCTCATTGTCTACCACCCTCTAATTTTCTTTCTCCTAGACTTTATCTCTCTCACATGACTGTCTCACTTTCTCTCTCCATCTGACTATAGTTTATTGTAATGTTAGCAGCCACACAGCAAAACACAAGCTAAAAATCATTCTCCATAAAGGAGCTGTACAATAAAGAGCATATTACCCCATATTAATAAAGATCTGTTTACAGACTACAGTGAGTGGCCAATTGAACACAGGAAAGTAGCAATCATGCCATAGCATTAGAGTCCAATTCCTAATTGTTTACAGTAGGTGTGAAAATCTCAGTGTGTGAGGCCTTTGTAGTAGATTCCTTGGAGAGTATAGATAGCATATATCCTGTCTGGGGGATGGCCTGGGATTTGAAATGAATAATTCAATTCCAATTTAAGTGTTTTCAGCTTCTAACTTTAGTCTATGCAGCTACAATATCAAAAGATTTTTTTATACATTTCTTGTTCCTTGCAATAAACAAATATGGTATTAAAAAATATAATTGATTCAACTTCCTTTATAACTGGTCAAATAATGTAAAATGCTCAGGAAATGCACTCTTGTCTGTGAGGGGAGCCTGTGCCATTCCTTAGAGGAGAGTAGGGAGTGGGCATCACAGCATCTACTGTATAAAAGGGCCTACACAGTACACATGGGGTGACTGTGCTGAGCGATGCTAGATCACTCAGCAAGATTGCTCAGCACACAGCGCTGCACAACAATGTGTCAACGATGTGTGCTGAGCGATCTGTCAGGGCCAGTGAACACTGGCCCTGAGAGGCGATCTGACTAGATTTATCCTGCATGCAGGATCTTAATCGCTGCACCATTGCGACAACTGAACATCTATGTACTTGGGATATACAGTACCTATCAGCCACATAATCACTGTTGAAGTCTGGTTCCAGTTTAAGAAATATAGCATCATAACTATTTATTTACAGTTTCTTACATAGCGCAGCATAATTCTTTCCCATTCGTCCATTTAAAAAATATTAGTTATTTTGTGTGCACTGTGACTGTGTAAAGTAATTGCTATCACACAGAGCTGCCACTGCTGTGATCGGGCAGCGTGGGGGATGGGACTTGCTTGAGCTGTGTGCACTGTGCCTGATTGTGGTCATTCTGTTGGGGGAGGGGAGAACACACAGAGCTGCATAAAGGGGGTCATTCCAAGTTGATCGCTAGCTGCCGTTGTTCGCAGCACAGCGATCAGGCTTAAAATCTGCATTTCTGTGCATGCATATGTCCCGCAATGCGCATGCGCGACGTACGGGTACATAGCCCTTTGTGGTTTTGCACAGATTCTAGCAAAGTTTTCCTTCACACTGGCGCCCGCTAGAAGATTGACAGGAAGGGGGCGTTTCTGAGTGTCAACTGACCGTTTTCAGGGAATGTTTGGAAAAACGCAGGCGTGTCTGAAAAAATGCAGGCGTGGCCGGGCATTCGCTGGGTGGATGTGTGATGTCAAATCTGGACACGAATAGGCTGAAGTGATCGCAAGCACTGAGTAGGTTTAGAGCTACTCAGAAACTGCACAAACTGTTTTTGCAGAGCTCGGCTGCACATGCGTTCGCACTTCTGCTAAGCTAACATACACTCCCCAGTGGGCGGCGGCATAGCATTTGCACGGCTGCTACAATTGGCCAGCGAGTGATCAACTTAGAATGACCCCCAATGCTTGGTGCTCAGACCTGCATTAAATGCTTTGCTCACTACAAGGATACTAAAGGTTATGATTTGTGACATGGATAGACAAGGATGGAAAAAGTAAAAAAATATGAAAACATTCCCAAAACCTTGTGTTGACCATATGTGTGTTTTAACCATTTCCATGTCGACCATTTGCTGCTGTGAGTAGTTGTTTCCTAATTTGGGAGCAGTCGGTATATAATGAGCTGTCCAGGCTCATGGTAGTATTATGTAGTTTCAGGGGTGGTGATATCTGCGCTCACCTGATGTCTAGGTGTATGTGTCTTACATTATTACCAGTAATTTATATAGCGCACACATATTCCGCAGCGCTTTACAGAGAATATTCAGCCATTCACATCAGTCCCTACCCCAGTGGAGCTTACAATCTATATTCCCTACCACATGTACACACACACACACACACATTTGCACAAGGGTTAATTTTGTTAGGAACCAATTAACCTATCACTATATTTTGGGATTGTGGGAGGAAACTGGAGTACCCGGAGGAAGCCCACTCAAGTACGGGGAGAATATACAAACTCCACACATTATAATGAGTGTACAATGGTGTGTTTGTAGTGTTCTTTATTGCGACACAATGCTCAGGTCACATGCATATTAATTAGACAGGAAAAAAGAGAGGTTTTTAAAACTGCACAGGACCTGTGTTTGGTTCACACTATGATTAGTTAGAAATTCAAAAAACCAACATAAAGGCAATAAAGGGTCAATTACTCCTGGCACTTGGTTGGTGGTGCTCCCAGAAAAAATAGTTCAATAAACTTTAAGCTTAGTACATCAGGCCCAGTGCACTGTCCCAAGACAGACAACTAATTAGATTTCCATTTGCCCTCCCCCCTGCCTTATGTTAATGCTAATTGATGTTGTATTGAGACTTTTGTTCAGTCTCTTACTCACAAAGTAGCACATGCACTGTAAAGGGTCAAATACTCCTGGCACCTGGTTGGTGGTGCTCCCAGAAAAAATAGTACAATAAACTGTATAAATGGAAAATCTTTACATAGGAGGTAAAGACAAAAGGAGACTTTAAGTCTGTCCTGGGGCACACTTGTCAAAAATGATTAATAAAATATAACTTTTAATATTCACAATTAAAAAAGATCATCTCACAAAGCGACATGGCGACATGTAAAAATTGTAATCATAAACTTTTTGATACAGTAATCCAATGTATTATTATAGTGAAATATGCAGTATGCGGTATTGAAATACCCAAAAATCTCTCAGAGGTGTATTACCTCGTTACAATACTTTGAGAGAATTGGCTTCTCTATACTCACACCTTAACCACCAAACAATTGCAAAAAATGACAAGTATCAATAGTGCCTTTTAATTAGTATCATAATTTCCATATCAAATATCTGTGTGAAGTCTGCCCGGCTGCTGGGATGAGAGAGCCAGGTACCTATATGGAAGTTACTGTAATATGAGAGATGTATTGGAGATATATTAATACTACACAATTAGCTGCCGCTGCTAATATTCCTGTGTGCCTGATGGATAAATTGCCCTGCACATACAGATGTCCATGTTGCTGCCCACGGTGCTGTTGGTGGCTAGAGGTGGGAGGAGAAGCCACCAGCATCCATGATTCTGCTGACCGGAAGTTGGACCCGGTCACATGCTCGTTGCCAGGGGTTATATGCTCGCTGCCAGGGGTTACATATGCTTGTTGCCATAGGGGTTACATGTTTAGTGCCAGGGGGTTACATGCTCAGTGCCAGGGGGTTACATGCTCATTCTGGGTAGCGCTGGGTAATGGTCTAGTAATACCTCTAGCATCTGTCTCCTAGAAGGCAGCTGCCATTTTAAAGGGCCGTCTTCCATGCTGTCTGCATTGAATCTGCAGCTTCCAGTAGTAGGTAGAGCCTAAGCGTCTATTGGACCGGTGCTGCCCCCCCCCCCCCAGGACTCAGCCATCCAGGCTGCAGCCTTATGGCTGCTCAGGCCCCGGGTCTCATGTTTCTTCACCCGCTTGTATGGCAGACAGAGCACTGAATGACTTATTATGGAGCACAGCCAGCCCCAGCACTGGACTGATTTGTGGCAGACAGGCGCAGCACCCACTTGTATGGCAGACAGAGCACCCAGTGACTTATTAAGGCAGCACAGCCCCAGCACTGGACTGATTTGTGGCAGACAGGTGCAGCACCCACGTGTATGGCACACAGAGCACCCAGTGACTTATTATGGCAACACAGCCTCAGCGCTGGACCGATTTGTGGCAGACAGACGCAGCACCCACTTGTATGGCAGACACTGTCGATCTTCAGACCGGATCCCAGTGAAATATATGTGGTATTGAAATACCAAAAATTCTCTCTACTCACACCTTAACCACCAAACAATTGCAAAAAATGACAAGTATCAATAGTGCCTTTTAGTTAGTATCATAATTTCTATATCGAATCTCTGTGTGGAGTTTGTATGAACTCTTCATCAGCACATTATCAATCACAAGGAAAAAGATTTTTTTAAACATATAGGCAACATTGAGCCAGGTACATGTTGGAAGTTAGTATGAGAGATGTATTGGAAAAATATTAATACTTCACAATTAGCTGCTGCAGCTGATATTCCCATGTGCATGATCGATAAATTGCCCTGCACACACGGCTCATGGGGGTCATTCTGACCCGATCGCTGCTGCTGACCAGCCGCTGCGGGTCGTGTAGTAATGAGTAGCTCCCGGCCAGCACGCTAAAGCTGCGCTGGCCGGGAGCTACTCCTGAAGTACAAAAGCATCGCCGCTGTGCAATACTTTTGCACTTCTGCAGGGGGGGGGCGTAACTGACCTGCGGGGTGGACTAGCCCTGTGCTGGGCATCCCCCGCATGTCTCTGTTCCTGATCGTAGCCCTGCAAAATTTTGCAGGGTTACGATCAACTCGGAATGACACCCCATAGCTGCAATTTTGTTAGCAGATGGGCAAAACCATGGGGGTCATGCAGGCCTGATTGCACGCTAGGTTGTTTTGCTGAGCTGCGATCAGGACATAACTGCGCATGTGTGTGCCCCGCAATACGCAGGCACGTCGCACAGGTACAAAGTGGATCGTTGCTGAGCAATGGATTTAATGAAGAATCCATTCACACAGACAATCGCAAGGAGATTGACTGGAAGAAAACATTTGTGGATGTCAACTGACCATTTTCTGGGAGTGTTTGGAAAAACGCAGGTGTGTCAATGCGTTTGCAGGGTGGGTGTCTGATGTAAATTCGGGGCAAACACTTTAGCCTGTTCGTGTCCGGAATTGATGTCAGACACCTGCCCAGCAAACGCTTGGACACGCCTGCGTTTTTCCAAACACTCCCAGAAAGCGTTCAGTTGCCACCCACAAATGCCCTCTTCCTGTCAATCTCCTTGCGATCTGCTGTGCGAATCGATTCTTCGTTAAATCCATTGCTCAGCAATGATCCGCTTTGTACCCGTACGACGCACATGCGCATTGAGGTGCATACGCATGTGCAGTTTCGACCTGATCGCACCGCTGCAAAACAACCTAGCGTGCGATCATTTCGGAATGACCCCCATGGTTTTGCCCATTTGCAAATAAAATGCTGCTAGAATCAGGTCTGAACTACTCCCTCTAGAATCTCTTTATCAGACTTTCTGCTTGCTCAGTTTCTGAAAATGCCACCTGCTGTCTGAAAAGTGGTACTGCACTATATTTCAGAGGAGATACACATGGCTTGCCGTGTATATCTTAAGAGGAAAGCTTATCTCGGGCCATGATACTTTTTTCAGAAAGGTAATAGTGGACACATCTATCTATCTATCTAATATTATATATATATATATATATATATATATATATATATATATATATATATATATATATACATACATACATACACACAAATCTGTAACAGATAGATAGACGCACCGCCCGCATTCACCGTGGCTTGCCACCTTGGTACTGTATATGTAGGACAGCTGTAATGCTGTCTGTTGCATATATTACAGGAGGCAGTGCCTCTCTCCAGTGTGCTCGGCCCTCCCTCATGTAACACTCACCTTTTGCATAAGATGGTTTGGGTAGGTTAAATAAATAATAATAGGCGTGCTTCTCATTCTTCCATGGCAGACAGGTAAAGGTACCTGACCCCGGACTAGGGGCGTAGCCAGAATATTGTGGGCCCCATAGCAACATTTTGAAGGGGCCCCTGTCTCAATGCTTCTAGACACTTCTTGGCAGCTTTTGTTAAATTTATGCCCTATAATAGTGACCTAGTTCATTTTCTGAACCACAGTAGAGCCTTATTTAAGGTTATGCCCCACAATAGTGCACTGGTTTCTTTTATGAATAGCAGTAGTGCTTACGTTCACCCTATATCACATTTCAGAGCTGCCAGTACACATATGCCGCACAGTACCCCCAATTCACATTATGATATGTAGTGCTCCCCATTCATATTGTGCCTCATTGCAGTGCCCAGGTTCATATTATATAACATTAAATGCCCTCTAGTTAATTTTATACCACACTACAATGAGCAGGTCAAGGGGCATACCTAGATATATTGCAGGCCCCAAGGAAAAGGTTTGAAAGGACCCCTACGTACCACCCAATGGCAAAAATGTATATAACACATGTAACTTTTACAGGGATGGTGGGTCCCTCTCAGCTCTGGGCCCCATAGCAGCTGCACTGCCTGCACCTATGGTAGCTACGCCCTTGCCCCAGACCCACAAATTCTTCTATATTAGCAGTCGCAAACTTATAATTAAGAATATATTCTTGAACAATATGAATCCCAGCTACTAATAAACACTGAATATTATACTGCCATAGGCGTGCGCACAGGTGGTGCCTAGTGCGCACAGGCACCCCCTAATGTACGGCACCCCCCTGCATGTCACGTCTGCGATCCAATCATCGCCATCTGTGTGCAGCTGTTGTAGCAGTGCTACTATAGCTGCACACTGATAGCGATGATTGGATCAATTGCTGCACATCGCTGCCTGGCTTACAACCCCTCCCGCTGCACCACCACCGGTCAGCCTCATAGTCTCACAGTTGTTGTGGGTGGCAGGCCACTCAGCCCATCCCACTCGCCGTCATGATCCGAGTGACTGCCTCGCAATGTGACATGCTGATGTCACACCGTGCGCCTTCCCTCCCTGCCTGCCCTGTCCTTCCGGCTCCGTGCCCCGACCACGCTCACTGCGACCAGTTTCTCTTCATTCTCCAGTGACACCATGCACATGTGTGCCCTGCCATTTCCTACAGCCCGCTCGCTGCCGGACAGAAGACTGCCTGTATCCAGCCGAGCCCTCCTGCCTGATCCAGGTTGAGAGTCGGTGGGGGGATAAAATTGTGTATAAAAGGGTTGTTACTTTTTTTATATATATATATATATATATATATACCAAACAAAGAACCCAGCACTCTCCTAAGCAATTTCATTCACCTTAATGCTTTAATATACATCTAAATAAATAATGGGGTTTTGGTTTATGAATTGTACAAATCATTTCAGCTTGCGGCCCACTCCACGGGACCCCATTTCACCGCAAGTCCTACTCTATCACAAACTTTCACATAGATTTTATAGAAATTATATAGAAACCTGGCTACTGCTGTGTCATAGAGGAAAATGTGCTTATCTGGTTTAGAGCTTACCTGCCACACCTATGGCTTTTAAAAGGTAAGACAGTCACCAACACAAATATCACAACTAAACAAGTGTGCTTACCTGGTTTACAGCTCACCAGCCAACAGACTACTGGCTTTCAAAGTGAGACAGTCACCAACACACCTTAATAGCAGCTGACCCAGGTTAAAGGTTAATGAGCCCAGGGGTGCATGAGAGAGAGATATGGTCACAAATGGGCCAATTAAAAATTAACCCTGTTATACAAACAAACACAAGGAACCACTGCACTCGCCATTCCCAGGGGTTGGGGTGCGGTGGGCTGTGACCACCAAACTCAAATATACCAAACAAAGAACCCAGCACTCTCCTAAGCAATTTCATTCACCTTAATGCTTTAATATACATCTAAATAAATAATGGGGTTTTGGTTTATGAATTGTACAAATCATTTAAGCTTGCGGCCCACTCCACGGGACCCCATTTCACCGCAAGTCCTACTCTATCACAAACTTTCACATAGATTTTATAGAAATTATATAGAAACCTGGCTACTGCTGTGTCATAGAGGAAAATGTGCTTATCTGGTTTAGAGCTTACCTGCCACACCTATGGTTTTTAAAAGGTAAGACAGTCACCAACACAAATATCACAACTAAACAAGTGTGCTTACCTGGTTTACAGCTCACCTGCCAACAGACTACTGGCTTTCAAAGTGAGACAGTCACCAACACACCTTAATAGCAGCTGATCCAGGTTAAAGGTTAATGAGCCCAGGGGTGCATGAGAGAGAGATATGGTCACAAATGGGCCAATTAAAAATTAAGTTTGTGATAGAGTAGGACTTGCGGTGAAATGGGGTCCCGTGGAGTGGGCCGCAAGCTTAAATGATTTGTAAAATTCATAAACCAAAACCCCATTATTTATTTAGATGTATATTAAAGCATTAAGGGGAATGAAATTGCTTAGGAGAGTGCTGGGTTCTTTGTTTGGTATATTTGAGTTTGGTGGTCACAGCCCACCGCACCCCAACCCCTGGGAATGGCGAGTGCAGTGGTTCCTCGTGTTTGTTTGTATAACAGGGTTAATTTTTAATTGGCCCATTTGTGACCATATCTCTCTCTCATGCACCCCTGGGCTCATTAACCTTTAACCTGGATCAGCTGCTATTAAGGTGTGTTGGTGACTGTCTCACTTTGAAAGCCAGTAGTCTGTTGGCAGGTGAGCTGTAAACCAGGTAAGCACACTTGTTTAGTTGTGATATTTGTGTTGGTGACTGTCTTACCTTTTAAAAGCCATAGGTGTGGCAGGTAAGCTCTAAACCAGATAAGCACATTTTCCTCTATGACACAGCAGTAGCCAGGTTTCTATATAATTTCTAAATAAAATCTATGTGAAAGTTTGTGATAGAGTAGGACTTGCGGTGAAATGGGGTCCCGTGGAGTGGGCCGCAAGCTTAAATGATTTGTACAATTCATAAACCAAAACCCCATTATTTATTTAGATGTATATTAAAGCATTAAGGTGAATGAAATTGCTTAGGAGAGTGCTGGGTTCTTTGTTTGGTATATTTGAGTTTGGTGGTCACAGCCCACCACACCCCAACCCCTGGGAATGGCGAGTGCAGTGGTTCCTCGTGTTTGTTTATATATATATATATATATATATATATATATATATATATATATATATATATATATAAGTTAATGAACAAGGGGCGCCTGATAGTGCATGAATATGTTTTAGGAATTTATTCCAACAGGTTCCACGCATAAGGATAAACTGATGTACCACAGGCGGTGGTTTGTATCACCGTTTGTATGAGTGCGTTTAGATGGACAGCATACAGCGCTGTCTTCTGGCAACTCCGATCACACTGCTCACTCCATTCACGCCAGGCCACACCCCAACATGTTTCGTCACACTGGACTTCATCAGAGGACTGGCCTAGCATAGCACAGACTATCCTTAAAAAGCTCTCTCTACCAATTAACTCTCGGTAGTCCTAATAATGCGGTCATATCCACACTACTACACCATATATCAAGTAATACATAGTTACATACATAAAAAAAAATACACTAAAACATTAAATGTATATAAAAGCTGGGCCAAGCAAGCTGTAGTTTACTTAGTACTTCTACAATCTATTGGTGCACTCAGTAAACTACTGATTGCTTGGCTCAGGTAATATATATATATATATATATATATATATATATATATATATATATATATATATATATATATATATATATATATATATATATATATATATATATCTTGAAGTGGGCCGGTATACACCGATATGGCATAACGGCACTTCGAGCACTGACTGAAGATCCCCGCCGCTGCATCCGTTGGTCACAGCCGCTCTTGATTGGCTTCCGGTCCACAACAGATTTTAAATAGTTGTGGTCATAGGAACCGCACCAAATAATGCTGACTACAGCCTCCTCCGCCATTTCACCACCGCCACCCTCTGCATCCTCTGCACCTCCGCTAACTCCCACAGCCTCCTCCTCCACATCATCTTTGACACCCACAGTCTCCTCCACCCAAAGCCAACCACAGCCTCCTCATCCACCGCACCGCAGATCACAGCCTCCTCTGCACCGCCGCTGCTCTATAGGTAATGTCATCCTGCTGCCTTTCTCTTTCCCTAGTCTCTACTGTAAACTCTCTCTGTCACTCTTCCTCTCCCTATGTCCATGCTGTCACTATCCCTATGTCTCTGATGTCCCTATCCCTCTCCCTGTCTTTCTGTCACTCTCCCTGTCTCTATGTCCCTGCTGTCACTCTCCCTGAATCTTGTCTCATTCCGTGTGGCATAATGTGAATTTTGGGTCATACCATGTGCTGTAATATGAATTTCGGCTCATACCATGTGCTATAATGTGAACTTTGGCTCCTACCATTTGCTATAATGTGAATTTTGGCTCATGACGTGTGCTATAATGTGAATTTCGGCTCATACCATGTGCTATAATGTGAATTTTGGCTCATACCATTTGCTATAATGGGAATTTTGGCTCATACCATGTGCTATAATGTGAATTTCGGCTCATACTGTATGCTGTAATGTGAATTTCGGCTCATACTATGTGTTATAATGTGAATTTTTACTCATACCGTGTGTTTTAATGAGAATTTCGATTCACACCATGTGCTATAATATGAAAGGGGCCCCAGTACTAGACGATATAAGGAGTGCTACTATTATGATGCATTCCAATGGTACAGCCGTATAAGTCCAGTGGTACTGCCATATAATTCTAGTGATACTGCATATAATTCCAGTGATATTGCCATATAATTCAAGTGATACTGCCGTATAATTCCAGTGGTACTAGCTTATAAATCCAGTGATACTGCCACATAATTCCAGTCCAGTGGTACTGCCATATAAATCCAGTGGTACTGCCACATAATTCCAATGATACTGCCGTATAATTACAGTGATACTGCCATATAATTCCAGTGGTACTGGCATGTAAGTTTAGTGATACAAGCTGTATTAGTCCAGTGGTTCTGCCATATAAATCCGTTGGTACTGGCATGTAAGTTTAGTGATACAAGCGTATAAATCCAGTCCATTGGTACTGCCGTATAAGTCCAGTGGTACTGCCGTATAAATCCAGTCCAGTGGTACTGCCGTATAATTCCAGTGACATTGCCGTATAATTCCAGTACTACTGCCTTATAATTCCAGTGGTACTGTCGTATAAATAGTGATATTGCCATATAAATCCAGTCCAGTGGTACTGCCGTATAATTCCAGTGGTACTGCTGTATAATTCCAGTGATACTGCCATATAATACCAGTGGTACCGGTGTATAAATCCAGGGATACTGCTGTATAAATCCAGTCCAGTGGTACTGCCGTATAATTCCAGTGATACTGCCGTATAATTCCGGTGGTACTGCCATATAATTTTAGTGTTACTGCCGTATAATTCCAGTGATACTAACGTATAATTCCAGTGGTTCTGGTGTATAAATCAAGTGATACTGCCGTATAAATCTAGCCCAGTGGTACTGCAGTATAAATCCAGTGTTACTGCTGTATAATTCCAGTGATACTGCCATATAATTCCAGTGATACTGCTGTATAATTCCAGTGGTACTGGCATATAAATCCAGTGATACTGCCCTATAAGTCCAGTCCAGTGGTACTTCCATATAAATCCAGTGGTACATCCGTATAATTCCTGTGATATTCCCATATAATTCCAGTGGTACTGGTGTATAAATCCAGTGATACTGCCATATAATTCCAGTGATACTGCCGTATAAGAAAAAATGAAAAAAATCCCAGATGCACTGTCAAAACTGCCAGTAAGGGATTATAAATTCCAATAAAGAAAGCACAATATAAACAATAGAACTGGCGCTGTGTTGTTTTTCCAATAATATAAAAACGGATGGATAAATTAAAAATTATTTATTACCATTAATATAAATTGATTTTTTACTGAGAAGTAAAATTAATGTAAAACTGCTCTCCTTCTAATCCACAATGGGATTCCGGACAGTTAATGGCAATTGTTTCCAATGGTACTGAATAGAAACAGCTGGTATTACCCATGGTATACAGTATGGTGATATCCATTGATGGAAAGTTCAGCAAGCAAGCTGTATAGGTGGAGTCCACTGTATGTTTTCCAAATGGTACTGTAATTGCAATTGGTCCAAGAAATAACTGCAATTCCGGGAGCCAAATTAAAAGTCCAGATCTGGATCCTTGCACAAATGGAGAAGGGCATGGCAGTTCAATGGTATTTACGCGTTTCTCTATGCATGGCCACCTAGCTTCATCAGAAGTACTGCTCAGTGTCCATTATAGATCTATTTATACCCCCTTAATGATCTAACAACAATCAGCTGTGTGCAGTTAATTAAATTATCCATCCGAAAAATCAATAAAAACATTTTAATAACATATATATATACTGAAGAAAGACAAGAAGGCAGTCAGACATTTGTGTTTTTATATAATGAATAGATTTTTTTGTCATCAGGCGGTAAGAATAAACCTAGGGTCAGAGGTAATTTTCGATCACATGACCGAGTGATATTTACGTACTGAGATTCACAGCTGTGTATTAGGTGTGCTGCCCTCATCCCTCCAGCACCACTGGGCGGGCACCGGATAGTCTGGAAGTCTGCGTTAGTGATGCGGTCCATGAGCCGCCCATCCGTGTGCACTCTGACACAGGAAGCTGGTCAGCTGCACAACGGGGGATGTGGAACGCACCCAGAGGATTGTGGGGCGCTGATACATGATGCAGAATTGTCATGTGACCAGCACACACCAAGCACAGCCAATCAAGGGCCTCCTAATTCCGATCAGCTGTCCCGTTGCTAAGCAACTCCATTTGTACTGGCGTTTAAGTCCAGTGAAACTGGCATATAAATCCAGTAGTACTGAAGTATAATTCCAGTGGTACTGCCGTATAATTGTCACGTGACCGGCACACACCAAGCACAGCCAAAGAAGGGCCTCCTAATTCCGATCAGCTGTCCCGTTGCTAAGCAACTCCAGTTGTACTGGCGTTAAAGTCCAGTGGTACTGCCGTATAAATCCAGTGGTACTGAAGTATAATTCCAGTAGTACTGCTGTATGATTCCAGTGGTACTGGCATATAACTTCAGTGATACTAGTATAAATCCAGTCCAGTGGTACTGCTGTATAATTCCAGAGGTACTGCCATATAATTCCAGTGATAGTGCCGTATAATTCCAGTATTACTGCAGTATAATAACAGTGGTACTGCCGTATAAAGCCAGTGATACTGCCTTATAAATCCAGTCCAGTGGTACTGCCATATAAGTCCAGTGGTAATGCTGTATAACTCCAGTGATGCTGCAGTATAAATACTGTCCAGTGGTACTGCTGTATAAGTACAGTGATACTGCTGTATAATTACAATGATACTGCTGTACAGTTCTGTATAGTTCTAGTGATACTGCCATATAATTCCATTGATATTACCATATAATTCCAGTGATAATTCCAGTGGTACTGGCATTTAAGTCCAGAGATAATTTCAGACCAGTGGTACTGCCATATGAGTACAGTGGTACTGCTGTATAATTCCAGTGATACTGCCATATAATTCCAGTGGTACTGGTGTATAAATCCAGTGTGTCACGATCCGGGTATCTGGACGCCATCATTTGCCTTTCAGGTGTCTCCTAAGGCTGTCCCAGCGTCCTAGGCCCGGTTCCCAGCTGTGATGCAAGCATTCATACGTCATGTCTCATCTCTGCTGATCCGTGGATATTGTTCCTCAATGCCCGGGTGACTGGCATGGCATTACCTGCCGGCGGGGCCTCGGGCATCATGTCCATATTGCTAATGCATACAGGATATGTGGCACTCCTCATCTACTGCAGCCGCTGCCGTCCATGCTGAAGGTTGAGACGCAAGTCAGCGTTCTCTATGTTCACCGCCGCCATTACAGAAGAATCTCCATGTGGTGAATACAAACAAGCTTTCCCTCCTCTGGCCGGTATGGGCACAGCCATCTTAGTTCCAGTCACATGATCCTGATCTCCAATCCATAGCTCTGCTGAAGGCTGCCTAATTAGTCATCCAAACCCTTTACACCTAAGGGTATAAAAGGACTGAGCCTGCAGCAGGAAATCGTCTGTGCTTTGGTTGTCAAACCTTGTTTCCAGTCTCTCTCTCCTGTGGTTGTTTTGTTCCAGGTTTCCAGCTCCTGTCTCCAGTTACCACTAAGAGGCCCGCACCAGTTTACCACCTTGCGGTGCAGCCTGACTCTACTGTCCTCCATGACTACTCCAGCTTCCAGCTACAGATCCATCTGCTTCCAGCAGTCAGCTTCCAGCAGTGCTCAGCTTTCCTAAAGTGCTAGTGCTTCTTCAGCGGATACCTACATACCAGCGGTACCCGCAAACCATCGGTACCTGCATATCACCATTTCCTATATCATCGCTCCCTAGCTTCATTCTACTACCTGGCTGGTTCCATCCAGGATCCACTCCATGTTTTCAACACCTGGCTGGTTCCATCCAGCATCCACAGCAGTCATCTCAGCTACAGTGTTACCAGCTTCAAGTGCTACATCTGCTGGTGTGTTCCTTGGCTACTCTCACTAATACGAACGGGTCTGGTAAGGACATTCCATCTCTGGGACATTAAGAACTGTACCTTATCCTACCAGTACCCTGTGGCTCTTACCAAGCTTATAGTGATCCAGGAACTGTTTCATTTTAACTACTGCATATCTTTACACATTTACCACTGCTGTGAATACATGATGTTCTGTTAATAAACTGTTATTGACTTTTAAATCCTGGTTGTCATGGTCACGCCTTCGGGCAATCTTCCTACACCATACTTACATGTCTAGGGGTCTGATTTAGTTTAGTTTAGTTTAGTTTCACCACAGCCCCTACAACTGAGGCTTCCTCCCATCAGCTCAGGCCCTCAGTTCTGACACAGTGATACTGCCATATAAATACAGTCCAGTGGTACCGCCGTATTATTCCAGTAATACTACCGTATAATTCCAGTGATACTGCCATATAATTCTAGTGGTACCGGCGCATAAGTCCAGTGATACTGCCGTATAATTACAGTCCAGTGTTACTGCTGTATAAGTCCAGTGGTACTGCCGATTGATTCCAGTGTTTCTGCCGTATAAGTCCCATGGTACTGCCGTATAATTCCAGAGGTGCTGCCATATAATTCCAGCAATAGTGCCGTATAATTCCGGTGATACTGCCGTATAATACCAGGGGTACTGGCGATAAAATCCAGTGATAATGCTGTATAAATCCAGTCCAGTGGTACTGCCATATAAATCCAGTGGTACTGCCGTATAACTCCAGTTATACTGCCATATAAATCCAGTCCAGTGGTACTGCTGTATAAATCCAGTGATACTGCCGTATAATTCCAATGATACTGCTGTATAATTCTAGTGATACTGCCATATAATTCCATTGATATTGCCATATAATTCCAATGATACTTCTCTATAATTCCAGTGATACTGGTGTATAAATCGAGTGATAGTGCCGTAATAAAACTAGTCCAGTGATACTGCCATATAATTCCAATGATACTGCTGTATAAATTCAGTGATACAGCCTTATAATTCCATTGATACTGGTGTATAATTCCAATGATACTGCCGTATAATTCCAGTGGTACTGGCATTTAAATCCAGCGATACTGTCCTCTAAATAAAGTCAAGAAGTACTGCCATATAAATCCAGTGTTACTGCTGTATAATTCCAGTGATACTGCCCTATAATTCCAGTGATACTGCTGTATAATTCCAGAGGTCATGGTGTATAAATCCAGTTATACTGTCTTATACATACAGTACAGTGGTACTGCCATATTATTCCAGTGATACTGCTGTATAATTCCAGAGGTACTGGCTTATAAATCCAGTGATACTGCCATATAAATACAGTCCAGTGGTACAGCCGTATAATTCCAGTAATACTGCCGTATAATTCCAGTGATACTGCCGTATAATTCTAGTGGTACTGGTGCATAAGTCCAATGATACTGCCGTATTATTACAGTACAGAAGGACTGCTATATAAGTCCAGTGGTACTGCCGTTTGATTCCAGAGGTGCTGCCATTTAATTACAGCGATAGTGCTGTATAATTCCAGTGATACTGCCGTATAATACTAGTGGTACTGGCATAAAAATCCAGTAATACTGCCATATAAATCCAGTCCAGTGGTTCTGCTGTATAAATCCAATGATACTGCCATAAAATTGCAATGATACTGCTGTATAATTCTAGTGATACTGCCATATAATTCCATTGATATTGCCATATAATTCCAATGATACTGCTGTAGAATTCCAGTGGTATTGGTGTATAAGTTGAATGATACTGTCGTATAAAACCAGTCCAGTGACACTGCCGTGTAATTCCAATGATACTGCTGTGTAAGTACAGTGATACAGCTGTATAATTCCAGTGATACTGATGTATAATTCCAATGATACTACCGTATAATTCCAGAGGTACTTGCATTTACATCCAGCGATACTGCCCTATAAATCCAGTCCAGTGGTACTGCCATATAAATCCAGTTGTACTGCTGTATAATTCCAGTGATACTGCCATATAATTCCAGTGATACTGCCGTATAATTCCAGTGGTACTGGCGTTAAAATCTAATGATACTGCCAGATATTTATAGTCCAGTGGTACTGCCATAGTATTCCAGTAATACTGCAATATAATTCCAGTGATACTGCTTTATAATTCCAGTGGTACTGGCATAAAAATCCAGTGATACTGCCATATATTTACAGTCCAGTGATACTGCTATATAAGTCCAGTGATACTGCCATTTGATTCCAGTGTTACTGCCGTATAATTCCAGTGGTACCGACGTATAAATCCAGTTATACTGCCATATAAATCCAGACTAGTGGTACTGCCATATAAATCCAGTGTTACTGCGATATAACTCCAGTGATAATGCCATATAATTCCAGTGATACTGCCGTATAATTCCAGTGGTACTGGCATATAAATCCAGTGGTACTGCCGTATAATTACAGTGGTACTGCCATATAATTTTGGTGATAGTGCCGTATAACTCCAGTGATACTGCCGAATAATACCAGTGGTACTGTTGTATAAATCAAGTGATTCTGCCACATAAATCCAGTCCAGTGGTACAGCCATATAATTCTAGTGATACTGACGTATAATACCAGTGATACTGCCGTATAAATCCACTCCAGTGGTACTGCTGTATAAATCCAGAGATACTGCCGTATAATTCCAGTGATACTGCTGTATAATTCCAGTAGTACTGTCGTTTAAATCCAGAGATACTGATCTCTAAATCTAGTCCAGTGGTTCTGCCATATAAATCCAGTGGTACTGCCGTATAATTCCAGTGACACTGCCATATAATTCCAGTGATACTGCCGAATAATTCCATAGGTATTGGCATATAAATCCAGTGATACTGCCATATAAATACAGTCCGGTGGTACTGCCGTATTATTCCAGTCATACTGCTGTATAATTCCAGTGATACTGCCATATAATTCCAGTGATACTGGCGTATAAGGCCAGTGATACTGCCGTATTACTCCAGTGGTACTGGCATATAAATCCAGTGGTACTGCCGTATAATTACAGTGGTACTGCCATATAATTTTGGTGATAGTTCTGTATAACTCCATTGATACTTCCGTATAATACCAGTGGTACTGGTGTATAAATCAAGGGATACTGCCATATAAATCCAGTCCTGTGGTACAGCCATATAAATCCAGTGGTACTGCCATATAATTCCAATGATACACCTGTATAATTCTAGTGATACTGACGTATAATACCAGTGGTACTGGTGTATAAATCCAGTGATACTGCCATATAAATCCAGTACAGTGGTACTGCCGTATAAATCCTGTCAAGTGGTACTACTGGATAAATCCAGTGGTACTGCTGGATAAATCCAGTGATACTGCCATATAATTCCAATGATACTGCTGTATAATTCTAGTGATACTGCCGTATAATTCCAGTGGTACTGGCGTTAAAATCTAATGATACTGCCAGATATTTACAGTCCAGTGGTACTGCCATATTATTCCAGTAATACTGCAATATAATTCCAGTGATACTGCTTTATAATCCAGTGGTACTGGCATAAAAATCCAGTGATACTGCCATATATTTACAGTCCAGTGGTACTGCTATATAAGTCCAGTGATACTGCCATTTGATTCCAGTGTTACTGCCGTATAAATCCAGTGGTACCGACGTACAAGTCCAGTTATACTGCCATATAAATCCAGACTAGTGGTACTGCCATATAAATCCAGTGTTACTGCCATATAACTCCAGTGATAATGCCATATAATTCCAGTGATACTGCCATATAATTCCATTGATATTGCCATATAATTCCAATGATACTTCTCTATAATTCCAGTGATACTGGTGTATAAATCGAGTGATAGTGCCGTAATAAAACTAGTCCAGTGATACTGCCATATAATTCCAATGATACTGCTGTATAAATTCAGTGATACAGCCTTATAATTCCATTGATACTGGTGTATAATTCCAATGATACTGCCGTATAATTCCAGTGGTACTGGCATTTAAATCCAGCGATACTGTCCTCTAAATAAAGTCAAGTAGTACTGCCATATAAATCCAGTGTTACTGCTGTATAATTCCAGTGATACTGCCCTATAATTCCAGTGATACTGCTGTATAATTCCAGAGGTCATGGTGTATAAATCCAGTTATACTGTCTTATAAATACAGTACAGTGGTACTGCCATATTATTCCAGTGATACTGCTGTATAATTCCAGAGGTACTGGCTTATAAATCCAGTGATACTTCCATATAAATACAGTCCAGTGGTACAGCCGTATAATTCCAGTGATACTGCCGTATAATTCTAGTGGTACTGGTGCATAAGTCCAATGATACTGCCGTATTATTACAGTACAGAAGGACTGCTATATAAGTCCAGTGGTACTGCCGTTTGATTCCAGAGGTGCTGCCATTTAATTACAGCGATAGTGCTGTATAATTCCAGTGATACTGCCGTATAATACTAGTGGTACTGGCGTAAAAATCCAGTAATACTGCCATATAAATCCAGTCCAGTGGTTCTGCTGTATAAATCCAATGATACTGCCATAAAATTGCAATGATACTGCTGTATAATTCTAGTGATACTGCCATATAATTCCATTGATATTGCCATATAATTCCAATGATACTGCTGTAGAATTCCAGTGGTATTGGTGTATAAGTTGAATGATACTGTCGTATAAAACCAGTCCAGTGACACTGCCGTGTAATTCCAATGATACTGCTGTGTAAGTACAGTGATACAGCTGTATAATTCCAGTGATACTGATGTATAATTCCAATGATACTACCGTATAATTCCAGAGGTACTTGCATTTACATCCAGCGATACTGCCCTATAAATCCAGTCCAGTGGTACTGCCATATAAATCCAGTTGTACTGCTGTATAATTCCAGTGATACTGCCATATAATTCCAGTGATACTGCCGTATAATTCCCGTAGTACTGGCGTTAAAATCTAATGATACTGCCAGATATTTATAGTCCAGTGGTACTGCCATAGTATTCCAGTAATACTGCAAAATAATTCCAGTGATACTGCTTTATAATTCCAGTGGTACTGGCATAAAAATCCAGTGATACTGCCATATATTTACAGTCCAGTGATACTGCTATATAAGTCCAGTGATACTGCCATTTGATTCCAGTGTTACTGCCGTATAATTCCAGTGGTACCGACGTATAAATCCAGTTATACTGCCATATAAATCCAGACTAGTGGTACTGCCATATAAATCCAGTGTTACTGCCATATAACTCCAGTGATAATGCCATATAATTCCAGTGATACTGCCGTATAATTCCAGTGGTACTGCCATATAAATCCAGTGTTACTGCCATATAACTCCAGTGATAATGCCATATAATTCCAGTGATACTGCCGTATAATTCCAGTGGTACTGGCATATAAATCCAGTGGTACTGCCGTATAATTACAGTGGTACTGCCATATAATTTTGGTGATAGTGCCGTATAACTCCAGTGATACTGCCGAATAATACCAGTGGTACTGTTGTATAAATCAAGTGATTCTGCCACATAAATCCAGTCCAGTGGTACAGCCATATAATTCCAGTGATACTGCCGTATAATTCCCGTAGTACTGGCGTTAAAATCTAATGATACTGCCAGATATTTATAGTCCAGTGGTACTGCCATAGTATTCCAGTAATACTGCAAAATAATTCCAGTGATACTGCTTTATAATTCCAGTGGTACTGGCATAAAAATCCAGTGATACTGCCATATATTTACAGTCCAGTGATACTGCTATATAAGTCCAGTGATACTGCCATTTGATTCCAGTGTTACTGCCGTATAATTCCAGTGGTACCGACGTATAAATCCAGTTATACTGCCATATAAATCCAGACTAGTGGTACTGCCATATAAATCCAGTGTTACTGCCATATAACTCCAGTGATAATGCCATATAATTCCAGTGATACTGCCGTATAATTCCAGTGGTACTGGCATATAAATCCAGTGGTACTGCCGTATAATTACAGTGGTACTGCCATATAATTTTGGTGATAGTGCCGTATAACTCCAGTGATACTGCCGAATAATACCAGTGGTACTGTTGTATAAATCAAGTGATTCTGCCACATAAATCCAGTCCAGTGGTACAGCCATATAATTCTAGTGATACTGACGTATAATACCAGTGATACTGCCGTATAAATCCACTCCAGTGGTACTGCTGTTTAAATCCAGAGATACTGCTGTATAATTCCAGTGATACTGCTGTATAATTCCAGTAGTACTGTCGTTTAAATCCAGAGATACTGATCTCTAAATCCAGTCCAGTGGTTCTGCCATATAAATCCAGTGGTACTGCCGTATAATTCCAGTGACACTGCCATATAATTCCAGTGATACTGCCGAATAATTCCATAGGTATTGGCATATAAATCCAGTGATACTGCCATATAAATACAGTCCGGTGGTACTGCCGTATTATTCCAGTCATACTGCTGCATAATTCCAGTGATACTGCCATATAATTCCAGTGATACTGGCGTATAAGGCCAGTGATACTGCCGTATCACTCCAGTGGTACTGGCATATAAATCCAGTGGTACTGCCGTATAATTACAGTGGTACTGCCATATAATTTTGGTGATAGTTCCGTATAACTCCATTGATACTTCCGTATAATACCAGTGGTACTGGTGTATAAATCAAGGGATACTGCCATATAAATCCAGTCCTATGGTACAGCCATATAAATCCAGTGGTACTGCCATATAATTCCAATGAAACACCTGTATAATTCTAGTGATACTGACGTATAATACCAGTGGTACTGGTGTATAAATCCAGTGATACTGCCATATAAATCCAGTACAGTGGTACTGCCATATAAGTCCAGTGGTACTGCCGTATAAATCCTGTCAAGTGGTACTGCTGGATAAATCCAGTGGTACTGCTGGATAAATCCAGTGATACTGCCATATAATTCCAATGATACTGCTGTATAATTCTAGTGATACTGCCATATACATCCAGTGGTACTGGCGTTAAAATCTAATGATACTGCCAGATATTTATAGTCCAGTGGTACTGCCATATTATTCCAGTAATACTGCAATATAATTCCAGTGATACTGCTTTATAATCCAGTGGTACTGGCATAAAAATCCAGTGATACTGCCATATATTTACAGTCCAGTGGTACTGCTATATAAGTCCAGTGATACTGCCATTTGATTCCAGTGTTACTGCCATATAAATCCAGTGGTAGCGACGTACAAGTCCAGTTATACTGCCATATAAATCCAGACTAGTGGTACTGCCATATAAATCCAGTGTTACTGCCATATAACTCCAGTGATAATGCCATATAATTCCAGTGATACTGCCGTATAATTCCAGTGGTACTGGCATATAAATCCAGTGGTACTGCCGTATAATTACAGTGGTACTGCCATATAATTTTGGTGATAGTGCCGTATAACTCCAGTGATACTGCCGAATAATACCAGTGGTACTGTTGTATAAATCAAGTGATTCTGCCACATAAATCCAGTCCAGTGGTACTCTAGTGATACTGATGTATAATACCAGTGATACTGCCGAATAAATCCACTCCAGTGGTACTGCTGTATAAATCCAGAGATACTGACGTATAATTCCAGTGATACTGCTGTATAATTCCAGTAGTACTGTCGTTTAAATCCAGAGATACTGATCTATAAATCCAGTCCAGTGGTACTGCCATATAAGTCCAGTGGTACTGCTGTATAATTCCAGTGACACTGCCATATAATTCCAGTGATACTGCCGAATAATTCCATAGGTATTGGCGCATAAATCCAGTGATACTGCCATATAAATACAATCCAGTGGTACTGCCGTATTATTCCAGTCATACTGCTGTATAATTCCAGTGATACTGCCATATAATTCCAGTGATACTGGCGTATAAGGCCAGTGATACTGCCGTATTACTCCAGTGGTACTGGCATATAAGTCCAGTGGTACTGCCGTATAATTACAGTGGTACTGCCATATAATTTTGGTGATAGTTCCGTATAACTCCAGTGATACTTCCGTATAATACCAGTGGTACTGGTGTATAAATCAAGTGATACTGCCATATAAATCCAGTCCTGTGGTACAGCCATATAAATCCAGTGGTACTGCCATATAATTCCAATGATACACCTGTATAATTCTAGTGATACTGACGTATAATACCAGTGGTACTGGCGTATAAATCCAGTGATACTGCCATATAAATCCAGTACAGTGGTACTGCCATATAAATCCAGTGGTACTGCCGTATAACTCCAGTGATACTGCCGTATAAATCCTGTCAAGTGGTACTGCTGGATAAATCCAGTGATACTGCCATATAATTCCAATGATACTGCTGTATAATTCTAGTGATACTGCCATATAATTCCGTTGATATTGCCATATAATTCCAGTGATACTGCCTGAGAATTCCAGTGATACTGCCTTATAAATCCAGTGATACTGCCGTATAAATCGACTTCAGTGGTACTGCTGTATAATTCCAGTGATACTGCCATTTAATTCCAGTGATACTGCCGTATAATTCCATAGGTATTGGCGTATAAGTCCAGTGATACTGCCATATAAATACAGTCCAGTGGTACTGCTGTATTATTCCAGTCCAGTGCAGTAACGTGCGGTGGGTTGACGCAGGTGAGGCAGAGCATTTCCTGTCATACTAACGTCTGCGCCAGAGTTTTTACTGTATAAAGTATATGAAAAATACAAAGAATATGTTAAAAATATCTTCTTTGTATTATAATTTAGAAGTCAAATCTCTGAAGTAAAATGTGTATGGCAGGTGAGGCAGTGCCTCATCTGTGTATCTTTTCCACCCATCTCTGATCAAAACCCACCAAATTTCTAGGAGTTTATACATCTGCATATGTTGTATAATGCCCACATGCACCATTTGGCTCATATATTGTGTGTAAATCTGGCTCTGGTACTAACCAGTGCCTCCTCCGAAATTAACCTCACCGCAAGTCCCTGGTCCAGTAATACTGCCGTATAATTCCAATGATAATGCTGTATAATTCTAGTGATAGTGCCATATAATTCCATTGATATTGCCATATAATTCCAGTGATACTGCTGTATAATTCCAGTGGTACTGGCGTATAATTCCAGAGGTACTGGAGGATAACTCCAGTGATACTGCCATATTAATCCAATCCAGTGGTACTGCCGTATTATTCCAGTAACACTGCCGTATAATTCCAGTGATACTGCTGTATAATTCCAGTGGTACTGGTGTAATAGACCAGTGATACTGCTGTATAATTAAAGTCCAGTGGTACTGCTATATAAGTCCAGTGGTACTGCCGTTTGATTCCAGTGAAACTGCCATATAATTCCAGTGGTACTGGCGTATAAATCCAGTGATACTGCTGTACAAGTCCAGTCCAGTGGTACTGCTGTATAAATCCGGTGATACTGCCGTATAATTTCAGTGGTACTGGCATATAAATCCTGTGGTACTGCTGTATAATTACAGTGGTACTGCCATATAATTTTAGTGATAGTTTTGTATAATTCCAGTGATACTGCTGTATAACACCAGTGGTACAGGCGTATAAATCAAGTGATACTGCCGTATAAATCCAGTGGTACTGCCGTATAATTCCGGTAATACTGCTTTATAATTCTAGTGCTACTGCCATATATATCCAGTGATATTGCCGTATAATTCCAGTGATACTGCCATATAATTCTTTTGGTACTGGCTTATAAATCCAGTAATACTGTCATATAAATCCAGTCCAGTGTTACTGATGTATAAGTCTAGTGGTGCTGCTGTATAATTCCAGTGATACTGCCTTACAATTGCAATGAAATTTCCATATAATTGCAGTGGTACTGGCATAAAAATCTAGTGATACTGCCGTTTAAATAAAATACAGTGGTACTGCCGTACAATTTTAGTGATACTGCCGTATAATTCCAGTGATAATGCCATATAATTCCAGTGGTACTGGTGTATAAGTCAAGTGCTACTGCCGTATAAATCTAGTCCAGTGGTACTGCAGTATAAATCCAGTTTTACTGCTGTATAATTCCAGTGATACTGCCATATAATTCCAGTGATACTGCCATATAATTCTGCCTTATATAATACTGCCTTATAATACCAGTGGCACTGTCATATAAATCCAGTGATACTGCCGTATAAATCCAGTTCAGGGGTACTGCAGAATATATCCAGTGGTACTGCAATATAATTTCAGAGGTACTGTTATAGAATTCCAGTGATAGTGGCGTATAATTCCAGTGATACTGCCGTATAATACCAGTGGTACTGGCGTATAAATCCAGTGATACTGCCATATAAATCCAGTCCAGTGATACTGCCGTATAAGTCCAGTGGTACTGCTGTATAACTCCAGTGATACTGCAATATAAGCACAGTCCAGTGGTATTGCTGTATAAGTCCAATGATACTGTCGTATAATTCCAATGATACTGCTGTATAATTCTATTGATACTGCCATATAATTCCATTGATATTACCATATAATTCCACTGATACTGCTGTATAATTCCAGTGGTACTGGTGTATAAATCGAGTGATACTGCCGTATAAAAACAGTCCAGTGACACTGCCGTATTATTCCAATGACACTGCTGTATAAATTCAGTGATACTGCCGTATAATTCCAGTGGTACATGCATTTACATCCAGCGATACTGCCCTATAAATCCAGTCCAGTAGTACTGCCATATAAATCCAATGGTACTGCTGTATAATTCCAGTATTACTGCCATATTATTCCAGTGATACTGCTGTGTAATTCCAGAGGTCCTGGTGTAAAAATCAAGTGATACTGTTTTATAAATACAGTCCAGTGGTACTGCCATATTATTCCAGTAATACTGCCATATAATTCCAGTGATAATGCTGTATAATTCAAGTGGTACTCGCATACAAGCCCAGTAAAACTGCTGTATATTTACAGTCCAGTGGTACTGCAATATAACTCCAGTGGTACTGACATTTGATTCCAGTGTTACTGCCGTATAATTCCAGTGGTACTGACGTATAAATCCAGTGATACTGCCATATAAATCCAGTCTAGTGGTACTAACATATAAATCCAGTGGTACTGCCATATAATTCCAGTGATAATGCCATATAATTCCAGTGATACTGCCTTATAATTCCAGTGGTACTGACATATAAATCCAGTGGTACTGCCGAATAATTACAGTGGTACTGCTATATAATTTTGGTGATAGTGCACTTCAATTCCAGTGATACTGCCGTATAATACCAGTGGTACTGGCGTATAAATCAAGTGATTCTGCCATATAAATCCAGTACAGTGGTACTGCCATATAAATCCAGTGGTACTGCCATATAACTCCAGTGATACTGCCATATAAATCATGTCAAGTGGTATTTCTATATATATATACAGTAATACTGCCATATAATTCCAATTATACTGCTGTATAATTCTAGTGATACTGCCATATAATTCCGTTGATATTGACATATAATTCCAGTGATACTGCCGCATAATTCCAGTAGTACTGCCGTTTAAATCCAGAGATACTGCCCTATAAATCCAGTCCAGTGGTACTGCCATATAAGTCCAGTGGTACTGCTGTATAATTCCAGTGATACTGCCATATAATACCAGTGATACTGCCAAATAATTCCATAATTATTGGCGTATAAATCCAGTGATGCTGCCATATAAATACAGTCCAGTGGTACTGCCGTATTATTCTAGTGATACTGCTGTATAATTCCAGTGATAATGACATAAAATTCCAGTGATACTGGCGTATAAGGCCAGTGATACTGCCGTATAAATTCCAGTGGTACTGGCATTTAAATCCAGTGGTACTGCCGTATAATTACAGTGGTACTGCCATATAATTTTGGTGATAGTGCCGTATAACTCCAGTGATTCTTCCATATAATACCAGTGGTACTGGCGTATAAATCAAGTGATACTGCAATTTAAATCCAGTCCTCTGGTTAAGCCATATAAGTCCAGTGGTACTGCCATATAATTCCAATGATGCATCTGTATAATTCTAGTGATACTGCCGTAGAAATACCAGTGGTACAGGTGTATAAATCTAGTGATTCTGCCATATAAATCTAGTACAATGGTACTGCCATATAAGTCCAGTGGTACTGCCGTATAACTCCAGTGATACTGCCGTATAAATCCTGTCAAGTGGCACTGCTGTATAAATCCAGTGATACTGCCATATAATTCCTATGATACTGCGGTATAATTCTAGTGATTCTGCCATATAATTCCATTGATATTGCCATATAATTCCAGTGATACTGCCATATAATTCCAGTGATACTGCCGTATAAATCGACTCAAGTGGTACTGCTGTATAATTCCAGTGATACTGCCATTTAATTCCAGTGATACTGCCGAATAATTCCATAGGTATTGGGGTACAAATCCAGTGATACTGCCATATAAATCCAGTCCAGTGATACTGCCATATAATTCCAGTGATACTGGCGTATAAGTCCAGTGATAGTGCCGTATAATTACAGTCCAGTGGTACAGCTATATAAGTCCAGTGGTACTGATGTTTGATTCCAGTGTTACTGCCATATAAATCCAGTGATACTTCCGTATAATTCCAGAGGTACTGCCATATAATTCCAGTGATAGTGCCATATAATTCCAGTGATACTGCCCTGTAATACCAATGGTACTGGTGTATAAATCCAGTGATACTGCCATATAAATCCAGTCCATTGGTACTGCCATATAAATCCAGTGGTACTGCCGTATAAACCCAGTGAAACTGCGTATAAATCCAGTCCAGTGCAGTAACTTGTGGAGGGGTAGGCAGCTGAAGCAGAGCCTTTTTCTGTCATACTAACGTCTGTGCCAGAGTTTTAACTGTATAAAGTATATGAAAAATACAAAGAATATGTTAAACATATCTTCTTTGTATTATTCTAATTTAAAAGTCAAGTCTCTGAAGTAAAATGTATATGGCAGGTGAGGCAGTGCCTCATCTGTGTATCTTTTCCACCCATCTCTGATCAAAACCCACCAAATTTCCAGGAGTTTATACATCTGCATATGTTGTATAATGCCCACATGCACCATTTGGCTCATATATTGTGTGTAAATCTGGCTCTGGTACTAACCAGTGCCTCCTCAGAAATTAACCTCACCGCAAGTCCCTGGTCCAGTAATACTGCCGTATAATTCCAATGATAATGCTTTATAATTCTAGTGATAGAGCCATATAATTCCATTGATATTGTCATATAATTCCAGCGATACTGCTGTATAATTCCAGTGGTACTGGCGTATAAATCCAGTGATACTGCCGTAAAAATCCAGTCCAGTAGTACAGCTGTATAAGTCCAGTGATACAGCCGTATAAATCCAGCGATACTGATGTATAAGTCCAATGATATTGCCGTATAATTCCAGTGGAACTGGCATTTAAATCCAGTGATACTGTCCTATAAATCTAGTAAAGTGGTACTGCCATGTAAGTACAGTGGTACTGCTGTATAATTCCAGTGATACTGCCATATAATTTCAGAGGTACTGGAGCATAGTTCCATAGGTATTGGCGTATAAATCCAGTGATACTGCCATAAAAATCCAGTCCAGTGGTACTGCCATATTATTCCAGTAACACTGCCATATAATTCCAGTGATACTGCTGTATAATTCCAGTGGTACTGGTGTAAAAGACCAGTGATACTGCTGTATAATTAAAGTCCAGTGGTACTGCTATAGAAGTCCAGTGGTACTGCCATTTGATTCCAGTGAAACTGCTGTATAATTCCAGTGGTACTGACGTATAAATCCAGTGATACTTCTGTACAAATCCAGTCTATTGGTACTGCTGTATAAATCCAGTGGTACAGCAATATAATTCCAGTGATAATGCCATAAAATTCCAGTGATACTGCCGTATAATTTCAGTGGTACGGGCATATAAATCCAGTAGTACTGCCGTATAATTACAGTGGTACTGCCATATCATTTTGGTGATAGTTTTGTATAATTCCAGTGATACTGCCGTATAACACCAGTGGTACTGGCGTATAAATCAAGTGATACTGATGTATAAATCCAGTCCAGTGGTACAACCATATAAATCCAATGGTACTGCCGTATATTTCCGGTAATACTGCTTTATAATTCTAGCGCTACTGCCATATATATCCAGTGATATTGCCGTATAATTCCAGTGACACTGCCATATAATTCCAGTGGTACTGGCTTATAAATCCAGTGATACTATCATATAAATCCAGTCCAGTGTTACTGCTGTATAAATTTAGTTGTGCTGCTGTATAATTCCAGTGATACTGCCTTATAATTGCAATGAAACTGCCATATAATTGCAGTGGTACTTGCATAAAAATCCAGTGACACTGCTGTATAAATAAAATACAGTGGTACTGCCATAAAATTCCAGTGATACTGCCGTATAATTCCAGAGATAATGCCATATAATTACAGTGGTACTGGCGTATAAGTCAAGTGATACTGCAGTATAAATGTAGTCCAGTGGTATTGCAGAGTAAGTCCAGTGTTACTGCTGTATAATTCCAGTGATACTGCCGTATAATTCCAGTGATACTGCTATATAATTCCATTGATACTGCCTTATAATACCAGTTGTACTGTCATATAAATCCGGTGATACTGCCGTATAAATCCAGTCCAGTGGAACTGCAGAATATATCTAGTGGTACTGCAATATAATTTCATAGGTACTTCCATAGAAATCCAGTGGTACTGGCGTATAAATCCAGTTATACTGCCATATAAATCCAGTCCAGTGGTACTGCCATATAAATCCAGTGGTACTGCTTTATAACTCCAGTGATACTGCCGTCTAAATACAGTCCAGTGGTACAGCTGTATAAATCCACTGAAACTGGTGTATAATTCCAATGATACTGCCGTATAATTCTAGTGATAATGCCATATAATTCTATTGATATTGCCATATAATTCCAGTGATACTGCCGTATAATGCCAGTGGTACTGGCGTATAAGTCCAGTGATACTGCTGTATAAATCCAGTCCAGTGGTACTGCTGTATAAGTCCAGTGATACTGCCATAAAATTCCAGTGTTACTCACATATAAATCCAGTGATACTGCCCTATAAATCCAGTCCAGTGGTACTGCCATATAAATCCAGTGTTACTGCTGTATTATTCCAGTGATACTACCATATAATTCCAGTGATACTGCCCTAAAATATCAGAGGTACTGGCTTATAAATGCAGTGACACTGCCATATAAATACAGTCCAGTTGTACTGCCATATTATTTCAGTAATACTGCCATATAATTCCAGTGATACTGCTTTATAATTCCAGTGGTACTGCTATATTCTGTAAATACAATGGTACTTCCATTTGATTCCTGTGTTACTGCAATATAATTCCAGTGGTACTGGTGTATAAGTCCAGTGATACTGCCGAATAAATCCAGTCCACTGGTACTGCCGTATAATTCCAGTGTTACTGCTGTATAATTCCAGTGATAATGCCATATACTTCAAGTGATACTGCGTATAATTCCAGTGGTATTGGCATATAAATCCAGTGGTACTGCCATATAAGTCCAGTGGTACTGATGAATAATTCCAGTAATACTGCCATATAATTCCAGTGATACTGCCGTATAATTCCATAGGTATTGGCGTATAAGTCCAGTAATACTGCCATATAAATACAGTTCAGTTGTACTGCCATATAATTTCAGTGATACTGGCGTATAAACCCAGTGATACTGCCTTATAATTCCAGTGGTACTGGCATATACATCCAGTGGTACTGCCGTATAAATAAAATCCAGTGGTACTGCCGTATAATTCCAGTGATACTGCTGTATAATTCCAGTGATACTGACAAATAATTCCAGGGGTACTGGAGTATAAATCAAGTAAAACTGTCGTATAAATCTAGTCCAGTGGTACTGCAGTATAAGTCCATTGTTACTGCTGTATAATTCCAGTGATTCTGTCGTATAATTCCAGTGATACTGCCTTATAAGACCAGTGGTACTGTCATATAAATCCAGTGATACTGTCGTATAAATCCAGTTCAGTGGTACTGCAGAATATATCCAGTGTTGTGGAGGAGAGGGAGACCAACTGCCGACATTATTTACGCTGGAGGAAGGCCTTGATCATGACCTGCATCTCGTCCATATTGCGGATAACCGGTGGGTCATCTCACACACTGTTGGCTCGAGATCGCAGACATGGTGAGGCCTTTTGGGCTACAGTGGAGGCATATACAGAGAACCAGTGGAAGGCACATTTTAGGATGTCGCATGGCACCTTTAATTACCTACTGGGACTCCTCACGCCAGCACGTACCAGGAACACCACTTACAGGAGACAGCCCATTTCCCCAAGCAGGAGATTAGCGATTGGTTTATGGTGGTATGCCACCCCTGAAGAGTACTACACCATGTCCTGATTTTTTGGTGGTGGGATCTCCACAGTGTGTGTTTTTGTACGTGAGGTGACCAAGGCAATCCTGGACACCTTGTATCACCGGTTTAATGCCCTACCTCAGGGTCAGCGACTGGCTGAGACTGTGTCTGGGTTTTTGCGTTACCCACAGTGTGCTGGTGCAATTGTTGGCACCCACATCCCTATAATAGCTCCCCCAGACAGCCCAGCTGACTACTACAACAGGAAGGGGTGGTATTCGATTATTCTACAAGCTGTCGTTGACCCTAGATATTGGTAAGTCACTTTCATATTTTTAATTTGGATGGATACTATATGTGTATATTTGTAGCAATATAATATCTGTATTTCCCAGCTTTACTGATGTCATTATTGGCTGAACTGGTCGTACACATGATACTCGTGTGCTAGCCAATTCAGATCTGTTCAAGATTGTGGAGGAGTGGAGCTTTTACCGGAGAATATCCACTACACCCATACCCTCAGCTCTGCCCGAAAGGTGGTGGAGAACGCATGTGGACAGCTGAAGGGACGATGGCGCCGTATATTAAAGCACAATGATGTGGACATTCACTTTGTGACTGATGTTGTTGCTGCTTGCTGCGTCCTACATAACATCTGTGAGATGAAGAGGGACCAATACCTCTAAGAGTGGGATATCTTGGAGGAGCCTGTTGGGAATGATCCTGTTTCCCTAACCACCACCTCTTTTGGCCAAAGTATTCAGAGTTCCGCAGAATTAATATAAACCAAAATTGTTAATAATTTTACTTCCATGTTAGGAACAAAGTAATCCCATGTATATATATATATATATATATATATATATATATACATATACATATACATATACATATACATGCACCAATAAATAGCAGACCAGTTTTTCTTTTCCAAAATTGTTTATTCTAGTTCAAGTTGTAAAATGTATGTGCAAATCTTTTACGTCTTTAATGAGATCCTCCAAATTCTTAGAACATATATGGTATCATATATGATACATTTCAGAACATTTTTAGGAATTACATGTGCATTACACCCACTTTAGCCATAACATAAAAGTGCTGTGATATTGCAGTGCTAAATAATAGTTTTGCCGAAGGGCATGGTGTATCACAAGGGTCTAAAAACTTTGCCCTGCAACTGTTATGGAACTACAGTTCCCAGCATGCCCATCCACATTTTAGATCTTAGCCCATGCCAAACGGTGGCAGAAAATGCTGGGAAGTGTATTTTCATAACAGCTGCAGGGCAAAGGTTGAAGACCCCTGTTGTACAGGGGTAAAAAAGTGCTGCGGTATTGCAGTGCAAAATACAAACGAGACAATCATAAGACCAAGGTGTATGATATACTCATAATTATGAGCATATGCGCAATCCCTGAATTTTTTACAACAAACACGCATTTTAAACATACGCATTTCACAAACAACACGTTAACCAAAAATAAAGTTATGGGCACAATACCTGCCCAATAAACAGAGAATAAACATTTATGTGTACAGTATAAACTATAGAATTTGGTACTGTGGTTTATTGCTGGGAGTAGATTCCTCTGGAGTTGTATTAGGTAATGAATCTCCAAATACTGGAACTCTCTGTCTATTCTTCTATGTATTAGAGGTTGAAATAAAGGAGGTTGGAGACTGGGCTTGCTGCGTATATTGGTGAGTATCTCCAAAAGTGGTGGGAGACTGGGCTTGCTGTGTATACTGGTGAGTATCACCAAAAGTGGTGGGAGACTGGGCTTGCTGCATATACTGGTGAGTATCCCCAAAAGTGGTGGGAGACTGGGCTTGCTGCGTATACTGGTGAGTATCACCAACAGTGGTGGGAGACTGGGCTTGCTGCGTATACTGGTGAGTATCACCAAAAGTGGTGGGAGACTGGGCTTGCTGCGTTTACTGGTGAGTATCACCAACAGTGGTGGGAGACTGGGCTTGCTGCGTTTACTGGTGAGTATCGCCAACAGTGGTGGGAGACTGGGCTTGCTGCGTATACTGGTGAGTATTACCAAAAGTGGTGGGAGACTGGGCGTGCTGCGTATACTGGAACGTAGCCCCAAAAGAGGTGGGAGACTGGACGTGCTGCGTATACTGGGGTGTTGCTCAAAAAGAGGTGGGACACTGGGCTTGCTGCATATACTGGGATGTAGGTCTTAAATATGGGGGAGTCTGGGCTTGCTGTGCATACCATGTTTTTGGACAAAATGCAGTGTAAGAAGGTGATTGTTGGTCAGAATGAGTGTTTGTAAATTGTGGTGTAGGGGTCATTTTGGAAACAAGCTGACCTAGGAATTCACGGTTCTCGCTGCTGATCTTATCCTGCATAGCTACCATTTGCGTTAGTAAATTCCTCTGCAGTTAACGTTCATTGTCCATAAATTATTGCAATCTTGCATCCTCTTGACTCTGCCAATCTGAATCCATCTCGCTAAGTTGCTCGCACAGGATAGTGGTCATGGCTTTTGTAGCGACCTCTGTTTTGGTCTTCTCTTTCCTACGAGCTGGAACTGTGTAAACTGAAAAACAGAAATTATTTTGACCATCTCAAAGGTAACAATGGGATATTGTGCACTCCCCTCTTAATGCGGCACTCCCCGTATAACCTGTGGATACCTTATGCTGTCCTGCGCCACCGGTGTCTCTTCCGCTATGCCGTACGAGATTTGATGACATCACCAGTGCAACCCGTCACCATAGAAAAAAAAAAATATATATATATATATATATATACAAGGATCACATAATAAATAGCAGTGTTTCAATAGGCATCTTGCATAGAGGCACTCAATAGTATTAGATACCCTTAGCCCTAAAGGCTTAAACGATAATAGTGGGCTGAACAGCTTTATCTGATTTATATGGATTGTTTATCCATTTATGTTTATACCTGTATAGTATATCTTCTATTACATATTCAGATATGTGCCCTAATTATACCTTGGTTGGATTGCTGCTGATGCGCTTTAGTCTGTGGCTTTATTAATGTATATTTACAGCTTTTTTATTAGGATTGGTGTATATGAATAATATTGAGTGCCTCTATGCAAGATGTCTATTGAAACACTACTATTTATTATGTGATCTTTGTATATTTGGATGTATATGTGTTTCTATGGTGATGGGTTGCACTGGTGATGTCATCAAATCGCACATTGCAAAGCAGAATAGACACCGGTGGCGCGGGACAGTGTGGGGTGAGTATGTTATTTTGTATATGTCCTGATGAAAAAGCGGATGCTTTGAAAGGTTGGAAAAACAGGTTGCTTTCTTGTCTTTATCTACCCGAGTGCTGTCGTACACGTTCACCTTATACCTTATATATATAAATCTTGGATCTGGCATCAACAATATATTAAGAAAGCAGGATACTGGCCTCAGTGGCCTCTGATTCACACTACACAGCAGCAGTGTTACTTGCAAACAAACACACTCCAGCGGCACTGTAACATAGTAACATAGTATCTAAGGTTGAAAAAAAAACAATTGTCCATCGCATTCAACCTATTTGTGGTCTCCTATGCACGATTATTTTGGAGAAAATTTTGACTGAAGTTGATGACTGCCGTTACGTTTTACCCGTCTTTTTTATAATAACCATAGTGTGTGACTATTTTCCCCCGTAACCCTGGATTTCCTTATCCATTAGGAATTTATCTAACCCATTCTTAAAGTTGTTGACTGGGTCCTTACCATAAAAAAAGCCTTTACGCCGTATTGTGCGTAATCTCCTCTAACCTGAGCGAGTGTCCACGAGTTCTCTGTGTTGATCTAACCAAAAACAGATCCTGCGCAAGATCTGTATAATGTCCCCTTATATATTTGTGAATGTTGGTCATGTCCCCTCTTAATCTGCTCTTTTCCAGTGTAAACATGCCTAGTCTTGCAAGCCTTTCCTCGTATTCTAGCGTCTCCATACCCTTAATTAGTTTGGTCACCCGCCTTTAAACCTTTTCTAGCTACAGGATATCCTTTTTGTAGCAAGGTGCCCAGAATTGTACACAGTATTCAAGGTGTGGCCTCACAAGTGATTTATATAATGGGAGTATAATACTCTCGTCCCTTGCATCAATTCCCCATTTTATGCATGCTAATATCTTATTAGCCTTTTTTGCTGCAGTCCTACTTTGGGTACTACTGCTTAGTTTGCTATCTATGAGGACACCTAAGTCCTTTTCCAGTACAGAATCCCCTAATTTTACCCCATTAAGTAGGTAGGTGTTATTTTTGTTCTGGCAACCACAGTGCATTACCTTACACTTGTCTGTATTGAAGCACATTCTCCATTTCGCTGCCCAAGCTTCTTATTTAACTAAGTAATTCTGAAGCGACTCAGTATCCCCCTCCGCATTTATAACTTTACACAATTTGGAATCAGCTGCAAAAATTGACACCATGCTCTCTAGACCTTCTGTAAGGTCGTTAATGAAAATATTGAACACTAGCGGTCCTAATACTGAGCCTTGCGGCGCACCACTTAGCACTTCAGTCCAAGTTGAAAAAGATCCATTAACCACAACGCGCTGCTCCCTATTATCTAACCAGTTTTTGAGCCAAGTGCATATAGTGCTTCCTAGCCCTGTTTCTTGTAGCTTGTAGATAAGTATCATATGTGGTACAGTGTTGAATGCTTTGGCAAAATCTAAAAAGATTACATTCACTTCTTTACCCTGATCTAGGTTTGCGCTTATTGTTTCATAAAAGCCAAGTAAGTTGGTCTGACATGATCTGTCCTTCATAAACCCATGTTGATTCCTTTTAATGACCTTATTGACTTCAAGGAACTTCTGAATACTATCTCTTAGAATACCTTCCAATACTTTCCCTACTATAGATGTAAGACTAACTGGTCTATAATTACCTGGTTCAGCTTTACTTCCCTTTTTGAATATAGGCACTACTTCCGCTATACGCCAGTCTTTGGGAACCATACCTGATATTACTGAATCCTTAAAGATCAAAAATAGCGGTTTTGCAAGTACAGAGTGAAGCTCCATTAGAACCCTTGGGTGAATACCATCGGGACCTGGTGACTTATTCATCTTTAAATGTTTTAATCGGTCACAGACTACTTCCTCGCATAAATAAGTACCTATCAGTGGGATATTCTCATTATTGAGATTATGTGTTAGTCCCTGAATTGGGTCCTCTCTAGTAAATACTGTTGAAAAAACCCATTTAGTATGTCCGCTATGTCATTATCATTTTTGCTTAAGACTCCCAACTTTAAAGGGCCTATACTCTACTTCTTTAATCTCTTGCTTTTAATGTATTTAAAGAATTTTTTGGGATTCACTTTGCTTTCCTTTGCTACTAGTTTTTCAGTTTCTACTTTAGCCGCTCTTATTTCCTTTTTGCATATTTTGTTACATTCCTTATAGTGCTGAAATGACTCTGCTTCCCCGTCAGATTTGTATTTTTTAAATGCTCTCCTTTTCTTACCCATAAATTCCTTTATCTTTTTGTTAAGCCACATCGGTTTATGATTTTTATTCCTTTTTTTGCTGCTCGTAGCAATAAATTTGAGTGTATTTTTAGCTAGCAGTAATTTTAGTACCTCCCATTTCTCCGTAGCATTTATTCCTAAAAACAAACCTTCCCATTCAATATCCCTGAAAAATACCCTAATCTTTTCAAAATTTGCTTTGCTAAAGTACTGTACTGGCCTTGTGGTAAGCAGGGCCGGATTAAGCCTTGGGGGTGTCCAGGGCACTTAAAACAGGGGCACCCCGATGAAAGGCGGGGGATGTATATTAAAGTGTGCATTCTTCCCAACATGTCCCATTCCAGGAGGGACAAAATGCTCTCCACCTGGATTTCCTACTTAATATACGATTGGCATCACTGAGTTTAACTACTTAATTGATAAGAAAGGTATTTCAACACAGGTGATTGTATTCATAAATTAAGAAGGAAGGCAGGGTTGATAGGATTTTGTCCCAAATGGAATAGGTCATGGTGGGTGGTATAAATTGTGTATATTAAATTTAAACCAATGATGTATATTAGTTTTAACTAATAGTTTAATAATGCCTGGGTACTGTTTATAGCTCCACCGAATTGAAAGACAATTATTATATAAACTTTTCTTGTAGTGGAGCAAAGACAAATTCTCCTTAAAAAGGCAGATAGAAATATAAAATAATTTATCTTGTCACATGCAAGAATAGCAGCAGCCTCTGTATTATTTACACACTGGGAAAGGACTCAGGAGGACTCTGTGTGTGTGTGTGTGTGTGTGTGTGTGTGTGTGTGTGTGTGTGTGTGTGTGTGTGTTCTATCTCTAGACCCAAATCTTGTATACCAGTTTAAACAGGAATCAGACACCCAGGCAGGGAGGAGAAGCTGGGCTCCCTGTGTCACTTACAGCTCTCTCCGCTCTCCTATCTCTCCTCTTGTCAAATAGCTCTGTCAGTAGCTCATGAAACATGATATTCCTGTGTCTCTGCCTGCACTGCATACTGTGCTGCTTGCATTCTGGCCGCTGATTCTGCTGCTACTTAAGAGGAAAAGCTAGTGATGTTAGGGTGCTCTGGCAGGGAGGTCCCTGACAAAGGGGGGCCTGGGTATGCCTTGCATTCCCCCTTTAATATGGCTATGGTGGTAAGGGCTACATCGGCAAGACATATAGGCAATTCAAGGAGAGGATGGCTCTCCACATGTCTGCCATTGGTGCAGCAATTCTTACTGGCACCAGCGACCTGTCTGTGACGAGGCATTTTGCCATAATGGGCCAATCTCTGACAGCAATGAGCCAAAAAATAATTGCCCACATCCTACCTTTGAGTCAAGGGGGTGACATGAGCACCGGGAAGTATATGGATGGTGTAATAGTTAGCATTACTTCCTCATAGCACTGAGGTCATGGGTTCGATTCTCACCATGGCCCTAACTTTGCAGAGTTTGTATATTCTCCCTGTATTTGCATGGGTTTCCTCCGAGTGCTCCGGTTTCCTCCCACAATCCAAAAATATACTGGTATGTTAATTGGCTCCCAACAAAATTAACCCTAGTGTGAATGTGTGTGTGTGTACATGTGATAGGGAATATAGATTATAAGATCCACTGGGGCAGGGACTGATGTGAATAAGCAAATATTCTCTGTAAAGCACTGCAGAATATGTGTGCGCTATATGAATAACTGGCAGTAATAATAATAATAATAATAATAATAATAATAATGAGCAGAATGTTATTACAGAGAGAAGCCAGTTGGATCTATCTACTGGACTCCCTGGCTCCCAAGGGACACAGTGAGTCTTTGGGTCTACACCAAGGGTGGATTGGGTTTGAACACCAGCCCGGGAAACTTATGGAAGCAGCCCTAAAGTGGACGGAGTCTGTTGAGTTGGAGGGGTCTGTCAAGAGGGTGGGTCACTCCTCAGAGGTCCTGATTCTGAGATAGACACAGTTAAGGCCTCCTTTGCTTTACGTTATGTTAATGTTTACCTGTGACTTTATGCATATGCTGCTACAATGCCCTTCCCTGATGTACTGTACATCCTTATGTCTGAATATACAATACTGATATGCCCACTTTCAGTGTATACTGACACTGCAGTCATGCCTTTAATTTACTTCTGATTTTATTTATTTTTCATTCTACAAACCCCTGTTTTAACTTTATTTGTTTCAGAGTACAGGGAGGGAAAACACACACTACATACAGCACAGTACAGGAAGAGAGCACACACTACATACAGCACAGTACAGGGAGGGGGAACACACACTACATAAGGCACAGTACAGAGAGGGGGAGCACACACTACATACATCAGAAGACAGGGAAGGAGCACACACTACATACAGTGCAGTACAGGGAGGGGGGAGCACACACTACAAACATCAGAGGACAGGGAAGGAGCACACACTACATACAGCACAGTACAGGGAGGGCACATACACTACGTACAGCACAGTACAGGCAGGGCACATACACTACATACAACACTGTACAGGGAGAGAGCACACACTACATACAGTACAGTACATGGAACAGGAGCACACACTACATACAGCACAGTATAGGGAGGGGGAACACACACTACATACAGCACAGTACAGTACAGTACAGGGAATGGGAACACACACTACATACAGCACAGTACAGGGAGGGAGCACACACTACATACAGCACAGTACAGGGAGGGAGAACACACTACATACAGCACAGTACAGGAAGAGAGCACACACTACATACAGCACAGTACAGGGAGGGGGAACACACACTACATAAGGCACAGTACAGAGAGGGGGAGCACACACTACATACATCAGAGGACAGGGAAGGAGCACACACTACATACAGCGCAGTACAGGGAGGGGGGAGCACACACTACAAACATCAGAGGACAGGGAAGGAGCACACACTACATACAGCACAGTACAGGGAGGGCACATACACTACGTACAGCACAGTACAGGCAGGGCACATACACTACATACAACACTGTACAGGGAGAGAGCACACACTACATACAGTACATGGAACAGGAGCACACACTACATACAGCACAGAATAGGGAGGGGGAACACACACTACATGCAGCACAGTACAGTACAGGGAATGGGAACACACACTACATACAGCACAGTACAGGGAGGGAGCACACACTACATACAGTACAGGGAGGGAGCACAGACTACATACAGCACACTACAGGGAGGGAGCACACACTACATACAGCACACTACATACAGCACAGTATAGGGAGGGTGCACACACTACATACAGCACAGTACAGGGAGGAAGCACACACTACATACAGCACAGTACAGGGAGGAAGCACACACTACATACAGCACAGTACAGGGAGGAAGCACACACTACATGCAGCACAGTACAGGGAGGGAGCATACACTACATACAGCACAGTACAGGTAGGGAGCACACACTACATATAGCACAGTACAGGGAGGGAGCACACACTACATACAGCACAGTACAGGGAGGGCACATACACTACATACAGCATAGTACAGGGAGGGAGCATACACTACATACAGCACAGTACAGGGAGGGAGTACATACAGCACACTGCAGGGAGGGAGCACGCACAAGTAGTGAAACACAGACACAGGGGACCAACGCAGCAGAATCTGTGCCAGTGGCCAATACGCCCCTGATTACATACATAGCCACTGTCACAATCCTGACTGTAGGTTTTATATTTGGTGACTTACCCCTGCCATCTGTCCTGGATCCTGTGTCTTTTCACTCACGGAGTTAAACAGCTTGTCAGCACTGAGTTTTCCTGAGTTCTCTGCCTGAGAGGTAATAGTTAATTAGCTCCACCTGTGGTGATCTCCTGTGTGAGGCTGAATTCAGTAATCTGAAGTTCAGGCTTCAGTGTTCTCTCGGCCTGCTAGGCCTCGCTGCACTTCACAGCCTCCTCTAGAGTAGTCACATGACAGTGACTTCACCTGACCCAGAGTTATCCAATCCTCTGCCAGCCTGAGACTCTCTACATCACCTAATCCTGCCCACCAATCATCAAGGACCAGGAAGTATAAATCAGGAGGCTGAGTTGGAATCTGGGCCAGTTCATTGTGTCACATACAGCCTTGTGTGGGTCTTAAGCTGAGCTCCCTAAAGGTAACCTTTGTACCTAAGTTCCTGTGGAAACTCTGTTCCCTTGTTACCGTTTGGTTTACTTGTGTGTTGCCATTTGATTTTACCATTTCCTGAGTCTCAATGTAAAGGTACAGCTGCAATGTTTCGTCTTAAAGGCACAGTACTGAATTCCGTGTTCTCCACTGAAAACCACAGCTGTCGTGTTTCAGTTTTACTACTGTTGTAGTTGGGATCTCCAGGCCTCAGTACCTCCGTGCCTCAGCACCTCCGTGCTTCCAGCACCTCAGCATCTCCGTGACTCAGCATCTCCGTGCCTCAGCACCTCAGTGCCTCAGTACCTCCGTGCCTCAGCATCTCCGTGCCTCAGTGCCTCAGCACCTCCGTGCCTCAGCACCTCCGTGCTTCCAGAACCTCCGTGCCTCAGTACCTCCGTGCCTCAGTACCTCCGTGCCTCAGCATCTCCGTGCTTCCAGCATCTCTGTGCCTCAGTACCTCCGTGCCTCAGTACCTCCGTGCCTCAGCACCTCCGTGCTTCCAGCACCTCAGCATCTCCGTGCCTCAGCACCTCAGTGCCTCAGTACCTCCGTGACTCAGCATCTCCGTGCCTCAGTGCCTCAGCACCTCCGTGCTTCCAGCACCTCCGTGCCTCAGCACCTCCGTGCTTCCAGCACCTCCGTGCTTCCAGCACCTCCGTGCCTCAGTACCTCCGTGCCTCAGT